>NC_091245.1:196970000-197595000 GCF_042477335.2 Ovis canadensis
AATTATATATATAATTTTTCAGATTCTTTTCCATTATAGTTTATTACAAAATATTGAGTATAGTTCCCTGTGCTATACACTAGGCTCTTGTTGGTTTTTTAAAAAATCTATTTTATATATAGTAGTACGTGTTTGTTAATTCCAAATTCCTAACTTATGAAGATAAATTAGAATCATCATTTTTTTTGTTTTTGTTTTTTTTTAATTTTAATTTTTACTTTATTTTTCTTTACAATACTGTATTGGTTTTGCCATACATTGACATAATTCAGCAACGGGTGTACATGAGTTCCCAATCCTGAACCCCCCTCCCACCTCCCACCCCATATCATCTCTCTGGATCATCCCTGTGCACCAGCCCCAAGCATCCTGTATCATCATAAACTTTAAAAAATACATGGGACGATGCATATGTAAGCGGGTACACACAGCCATACATATCTGTTCAGCTAATGTGCCCAGTACGCTCAGTGCAGGCCTGGCTCTGGGTGCCAAGCCGCAGCCTCATGAGGGATGTGGACAAAACCTGCAAACAGAAACCATAAAGCGATGTCAGGACACGCCCGGTGCCTTGATCCTTGGTGCATTTGGAATCATGTTTGAACACGGAAGACATAATGCTGAAAGTGGAAAACTCATCTGCCGGTTCACAGGGCTGGGGGGAGGTCACGTAACCCTCGCTGGCAACCGGCAGAGTCTCCCCTCCCACTGACCCGCCTGTCCCCTCGCTCACTGCTCTGATCACGTGCGGCTCCCTGGGGACCCCATTGTCTGCATGGATACGCTGGGGTTCATTTGGGAAACCCGGCTCTGGGAATGGAAAGGGAGACTTCAACCGTGGCGTTGGACTTTTGTGCCAATACAACTGTGTTTTGTTTGGGAGTTTTGTCTTTTTTCAAATAACACTACACAGAGAACCCTAAGAAAGTCCCCAGGCCGCGACAGACAGACGCAGCATTTCCTTTTATCCCATCAGTCAGGGGGAAAAAGTGAGAAAGAGGAAAGAAAGGGAAGAAAGGAGAAAGAAGCCCCCGAGAGCCCCTTCCATGTCCTTCCCATCAGCCACGTGGGTTTGCACAATTAAATCTCAATAGCTCCTTCCAGGGCTTTGTCCCCTGACTGCCCATAAGAATGGTCACTCTGGCACTCAGTGACTCCCCACTGTACACTGCAGGTCTCTCCCCAGCTTCTCCTTCCGGCTGCACCCAGCAGACTGAATCTGCTGGAGGAGTGTGGGGCACTCCCCACCGCAGGGGAGCCCACACCAGGCACAGCAGCCCAGGTTCCAGCTGGGAGAAACTGCCAGTCCCTGGAGAATGCAGAAAGCAGGCCACTGGCGTCGCTGGCCTTTTATGTGGCTGCAAAGAGAGTTCATCCTGAGTGTAGGCTGGTTTATAGCAGAGGTAAGGAAATGGTTTGTTTGGGAATTTTTCCTATTAAGGACCCATCAGGAATCACGTACATTCACAATCATCTAGCATTTTCTGTTCTAAAAACATCCTAAACTTTCAATTTATCTGATAATAAAATTAAAGTCATGAAACTTAATACAAGATGTTTATTTTAAATCTGAAGCTATGGTTTCAAACAGGCCTTGGCCCTAGTTTGGAAAGAAAGAGAATTCAGAAGAAGGAGTGCAGAGAGTTAGAAGGAGGAGATCAAGAGCCTCCTCCGGAATGGATTCCCCACTTCCCCCTCCACTTCCATCCATCCTCTTCCTTTCCTTCGCCCCTTCTCTTCCTTCCTTGACTCTGTGGGTCTCTCAGGTTCTCGTGAGTTCCACCACCTGCACAGAGTATTCCGGGGTTCTGTCCCTACCCCTCCTAAAGCACCTTCAGCATCACCGCAGCCCTGGGTATGGTATCGCACTCTGTATCCACTGATGCTGCGTTATCCCTTCTCTTCTACCGGAGTGGATTTGCCTACATGGCTTAGCCATCGAGGACCAGAACTGCTTGCTTCCTGAAGGCAGGAGTGGGGTCTGAAGTGCCCCTAAGATCCCCCTATAACCAGTGGCCTGCTGTGTAATAGGTATCCGGTGTGTCTGAGCAGACCTGCAGGTCGAAGAATGTGATGCTGAGTCTCTAATAGCTTGGTTTGGCTGCTTGCCACCCCAGACTCCACAAGGATATTGGCTGAGCTGGCAGGAAGCTGCTTCTGCCAATTTGTTCAACAAACAGGTATTCATCGGTATTCATTACATAAATATCCCCAATGAAAAATAACTCATTTAACCTTAAAATTCACATGGGGAGGCAGGATGGACATGGAACCTAAGTTCACAGACCTCGAATTTGCTTTCAAACTGACCCGTGCCACTGCTGATACTATTTGCTCATCTGTAAAATGGAGCTAGTAATGGCATCACCCACCCTGCTTTCTTCTCTGTTTGTGAAGAGAATGTCTGTGAAGAGCACTTTGTAAAGAACATTTACCATCTAAATGACTGCAAAGCAAGGTTCCCTGCGCTGGGAAACGTCATTCTGTAAGCCATTGTTCTCAGTACTTAGAAACAGATTTGAGAATTAACAAAATTAAAGACTTGTTTTTAAAAAAGAATCTATATATGAAATTATGATCTCTCTGGTGCCAGAGGTGGAGTGGGAGGACATTAGGGAAGGGAACTGGGTAGATATGAGTGCGAAATGGTAACCAGTTTTCCTGGAGCCAAGATAATGAGCGGGGTAACTTTGGACATGAAAGCTGGGGCCGTAGGAGCCTTGTGTGCATCTTAATGGAGCCCTTGAGGATCTCTGAGCACAGAAGTGGGGTGCTGTGAGCTCTGGCTGGTCAGTGCGGCAGGACATGCTGGATGGGGAACAGAGACACTGGAGAGGGCTGACTCAGCCCCACACAGCAGGAAGGGGACTCTGATGGTCACTGCCTGGGCTGGGGAAGGCAGCCCCAGGACAGCAAGCCTGGGTCATCTGTCATCGCAGGGCACCCCCATCCATACGCGGCATTGAAGCTGCCATGGCTTGTCTGCCTCCCACACTGAGCCATACATTCCTTGGAACGAGTGTCAAGCAACATATGTGCCCAGCATCTGGCCAATGGAAGGTGCTAATAAATATATGTGTGGAATGAGAATGACTTATATTTAGTGAAATTAGTGAAGTTGGGGTTTCTGCTTTGTGAGGGAGCTATATTTTCAATAATGTGGTCCCCTGGACCTTGTCCCCCTCCTCACCCCAGGATGGATAAGGCTCTGGGAAGTTTCCAACTGCCTCCCTTCAGACATTGCTTTGGCCCTTCCCATCTGATATAGGTCCCCTGGGAACACTAGACCAGGCTGGACCACAGCCTGCTCTTCACTGAGAGCCATCAGGGCCAGATTTGTGGAGTGTCAGCTCTGTGCTAGACCCTGGGTGTATGACATACATCATCTCATTCAATTCCACTTGATCTTTATGGAAACCTTTTAAAAGGGTTCAGTTCAGTTCAGTTCAGTCGCTCAGTCGTGTCCGATTCTTTGCAACCCCATGAATCGCAGCACGCCAGGCCTCCCTGTCCATCACCAACTCCCAGAGTTCACTCAGACTCACATCCATCAAGTCAGTGATGCCATCCAGCCATCTCATCCTCGGTCGTCCCCTTCTCCTACTGCCCCCAATCCCTCCCAGCATCAGAGTCTTTTCCAATGAGTCAACTCTTTGCATGAGGTGGCCAAAGTACTGGAGTTTCAGCTTCAGCATCATTCCCTCCAAAGAAATCCCAGAGTTGATCTCCTTCAGAATGGACTGCTTGGATCTCCTTGCAGTCCAAGGGACTCTCAAGAGTCTTCTCCAACACCACAGTTCAAAAGCATCAATTCTTCGGCGCTCAGCGTTCTTCACGGTTCAACTCTCACATCCATACATGACCACAGGAAAAACCATAGCCTTGACTAGATGGACCTTAGTCGGCAAAGTAATGTCCCTGCTTTTGAATATGCTATCTAGGTTGGTCATAACTTTTCTTCCAAGGAGTAAGCGTCTTTTAATTTCATGGCTGCAGTCACCATCTGGGTGATTTTGGAGCCCCCCAAAATAAAGTCTGACACTGTTTCCACTGTTTCCCCATCTATTTCCCATGAAGTGATGGGACCGGATGCCATGATCTTCGTTTTCTGAATGTTGAGCTTTAAGCCAACTTTCTCACTCTTCTCTTTCACTTTCATCAAGAGGCTTTTTAGCTCCTCTTCACTTTCTGCCATAAGGGTGGTGTCATCTGCATATCTGAGGTTATTGATATTTTTCCCGGCAATCTTGATTCCAGCTTGTGTTTCTTCCAGTCCAGCATTCCTCATGATCTACACTGCATGTAAGTTAAATAAGCAGGGTGACAATATACAGCCTTAATGTACACCTTTTCCTATTTGGAACCAGTCTGTTGTTCCATGTCCAGTTCTAACTGTTGCTTCCTGACCTGCATACAGATTTCTCAAGAGGCAGGTTGAGACTCAAAAAGTTCAGTAACTTGCCCAAGACCATACAATAGACCAGCAGACCCAAATTATCATGCTGCGAACTCCTTAAGGTGGGATTGCCTTCTGTTCTCTCTCTGTCCCCTGCACCTTTGCCCATGCGATGCAAGTCTGAGTGTCTGTTGAATGAGTGACTGAGACAGAGTTCTGACTCTGTAGCTCAAATGTGCTCTGAGCCTTCATTGCCTCACTGAGAAATAACATGAAACGGATGGACTTGGTATGAGGTTAAAATGAGTCCTGGCAATGTGTTTGGTAAACAGAGGGGGTATGGAAGCTACGTGCTTTCCAGAATTCCTTGGATCCCAGACTGCAGACAATGCTCACACATATCCTTTTGAAGAGGTTTGGCCTTTGGAGCTCAACTCACTTCCCGTTAGGGCATATTTGTGGGTCCAATCTGTTTCTCAAAACTGGCACCATCACCTGCCACCAGGCAAAACTTCCAGGAGAAGCTGAACAAACTCCCTTTATTTCCACAGCATCTGAAACCTGCTCACCAGTCCAGTCCACCACCCCACTCTGACCATACCTCCCAGCTCCCCCGTGGCCCTTTGTCAGGGAACTCGGAGGAAAGGTTAACCGAACGGGGACTGTCTTTGATGCCAGAACAAACTCGCAATGGCATTGCCATCTCCACCTCCCTGGCTGAAGTTTCAGCTGCTGCGGCCACACAGAGCAAGCCTTGTTCTTTTGTGAAAGTTCTAGTCCCTGTTTTGCGCCAGTGTTGTGGAGTCTTCAGCGGGGTGTTTGTGAGCAAAGAATCCCGCTGGACAATAGGGACACTTCCTCCACAGAGCCTGCTCCACCCTGGAGGGAGAGTGAAGGCTCCCAGGCTGCCCAGCAACTGTGGATGCGGAAAGCCCCCTGAGGCCTGGGAGAAAAGGAGAGCTTGGCCTCCACAGTGTCAGGCCTTCTCTTAGGCCAAATCACAGCCCAGAGGTAAGGCTGCCTCCAGCCCTCACCAGCCGGGGCCAAAATCACCCGCATCCACGTGGGGACAGAACAGAAGACCTAGACTCAGCCAAACTGTTTCTTTAAGAAACTGGCTTTTCCTGCCTGCTGTAGCTGGGTCTCCTCTTGATCTAGAATCCCAAAAACATTCATGACCAAACAGAGAGTTCAACAGGGAAGGTAAGGGCAGAGAAAACATGAAACTTTATTGAGCATTTAATGAATGCCAGGTGCTATGGAAAGCACTTTTTTAAAAAAAAAAGGAAAAGAAAGACAACTTCTTTGTGGTCCAGTGTTTGGGAATTCGCCTTTCTACAATGAAGAAAAAAAAGATGGTCAAGAATAGTTCTGCCATACAGTTTTATACACCAAGTCTTTTTTTCACCTTATTAAATTATCGACTCTATTAAAAAAAAAAAAAAAAGAATTCACCTTCCAATGCAGAGTATGCAGGTTCGATCCCTGGTAGGGGAACTAAGAGCCTGCATGACACGGTGAGACTAAGACCGTGTGCCGCAACAAAGAACTGTGTATGCTGCGATGAAGGCCCAGCGTGGCCGGAAATAGGTGAGGAGACACACCATGCCATTTATTGGAAGGTTGGAAGGCATAACACAGAAATGACGTCAGATGATCACACATTGATAGGTGTAATGCATTTTCTATCAAGACATAATGATTAACATTTATTAAGTACTTACTACATCCCAGGTATTCTGTTAAGTAATTTATCAGCATTATTTCATTCCATGTTTATCTTAAAAGGAAGGGACTATTATCATTCTTGTTTTGAAGGTAGAATTTGAGGTTCAGAGAGGCTAAGCAACTTGCGTTAGGTCTTGCAGCCTGTAAGCAGTGAGCTGGGATTTAAATTCATGTCTGTGCAACAGAAACACCTGTATTCTTTGTTTCTTTATTGAGGTATAACTGACATACAGTACACTGCACATATTTAAAGTGTACAAGTGGTAAGTTTCTGCATTTGTGAAACCATAACCAAAATGAATACGGTGAACTTACTCATGAGTCCAAAAGTCCCCTTGTGCCCTTTACTTTCATCCTGTCCCCAACCACCCATTGATCTTCTTTATATTAGTTTGCAACTCCTAGAATGTGGGGTTCCTAGCAATATACAGTATGTCCTCGTTTAAAAAAAAATCTGGCGTCTTTCACTTAGCATCATCATTCTGAGATTCACCCAGGTTGCGTGTATGCCCGTTCTTTCTACTCACTGAGCAGTATTCCATTGCGTGAATATACCAGAGTGTGCTTATCCATTTCTTGCTTGGTGGACATTTGGGTGATGTTCAGTTTCTGGCTGTTAGAAATAAAGCTGCAAAGAACATCTGTGTACAAATTTTTATTTAGACACAGGCTTTCATTTCTCTTGGGTAGATACCTAGGAATGGAATGGCTAAATCATATGGTAGGCTACGTATTTAACTTTCTAAGAAACTCCCAACTGTTTTCCAATGTAGGCTCAAGCAACTCTTCTCCCCTTATGGGACCCAGTTTTCCTACTTGTGAAACCAAGCAGTCCTTCAGGGCCTTCCCAGGCACAGATACCCCATGTCCCCTGCCTCCTGTTTGTTAGAAAGCTTTAGCCTCCTAAATCTGAGTTCCAAAGAATAAATTTAATCAGAAGTGAAAAAAATGCCAAAAACAAAGAACAGTCAACCAAGACAGAATAATACTAGTTTAGTCATAAAACAAAATCAAGGACCTTTAGTTTCACCTCAATGACAGTAGAGAATATCCTTAGCCAGATCCTTGGGGGTTTTTTTGCAGATACTAAAACCCCCAGCATGTGGAAGAAGTGAACTGTATGCTGACCACAAACATGCAGACTCTAGACCAGTTGGAACCAGAAGGTTGATGATATTGTTATTTTAATAACCTCTAAAACACCACACTGTTACCTTACCACCAACCAGTCAGAAGAAAGTCCATGAGCTGATCATGCACCCTACAACCCTTACCCCTAATGTTGCCTTTAAAAACCCTCCCTGAGAGCTATTAGGGAAATCAGGTATTTTGAGCATGAGCTGCCTGTTCTTATTGCTTGGTGTTTCGCAATAAACACTGTACTTGCCTTCACCACAACCCAGTGTCTATAGACTGGCTTTGCTGCACATTGGGCAGGCAGACCCAAGTTTGTTTCTTTACCTGAGAAGAAGCAGAACCACTAGCTCCGGCACACTTTCTGTGAGCCTTTTCCACTGCCTGCTACCCCAGCCCACCACCACCACTACATACACACACAGAGGAAGGCTTCAGGAATGTAAAAGGAGTGAGATATCTGTCACACAGCAGTGTATTTCCACTCCAGGACTCTTGCCTGGAAAATCCCATGGAGGGAGGAGCCTGGTAGGCTGCAGTCCATGGGGTCGCTGGGAGTCGGAAAACGACTGAGCGACTCCACTTTCACTTTTTACTTTCATGCATTGGAGAAGGAAATGGCAACCCACTCCAGTGTTCTTGCCTGGAGAATCCCAGGGACGGTGGAGCCTGATGGGCTGCCGTCTATGGGGTCGCACAGAGTCGGACACGACTGAAGCGACTTAGCAGCAGCAGCAGCAGTTCCAGCCTTCCATCTCAATCTCCCCGGTGCAGTTTCCAGATAGAAGAATGGATCAGGTTCAGGACCAGAACACATCAGGTATACTCACGTGGTGTAGAGGGAATCCTGAACTGACCTATCTCCTGCTGCTTCTGGTTGGTGGTATACAAGGAGGAAATGCGGAGAGACACTGGGCAGGGCAGCCACCTCTTTCTTAGAACATGTCTCCAACCTGTGCATGGACCCGGGGTCACAGACAGTTCTCCTGTGCACAGCACATCTGCCTCCTTAGTGGAGCCACAGACCACACACTGGCACTGGGAGGGCCCCAAGAAACCCAGACCAACTCTGTCCTTTAACAAGGCCAACCCAGATGCCAGAGTGCTGAGGGCCTTGCCCAAGCTAGGGTGGAGCTGAGATCTTTGCACGCTGCATTGTAACCACACCCTGCTGGACAAACACATAGTTCCTTGGCTTCAGATACCAAGGGAAAGTTTCAGAAGCATGAGGTTCAAAGCAGGTGAAAGTAATTTGTGTTAGACTAGGATAGGTCTTCCCAGCTGTCTCAGCAGTAAAGAATCCGCCTGCCAGTGCAGGAGCCACAGGAGAAGCGGGTTCAATCCCTGGGTTGGGAAGATCCCCTAGAGTTAGCAACCCCCTCCAGGATTCTTGCCTGGGAAATCCCATGAGCAGAGAAGCCTGGTGGGGTCTTCTGGGGTCACAAGAGTCAGACATGACTTAGCGACTGAGCAAGTGAGGATAGGATAGGTTAGGTTAGTGGTCACCCTTGCAGGAGGCGGTCCCAGGAGGGAGCCCAGGTGGGCTGTGGGATGCCAGAAACGTCCAGGCTCTTGACCTGGAGGATGTGGCAGTTCCCATCAAGCTGTACAGGTGACATGTGTCCACTACATTTCAATAAAAATGTACTTTTAACAAATGAATGAAAAGAGACAGGAAAGGCAGTATGTGGCCTGAACATTGTCGGGCTGCCCCATGGCACGGAGGGTAATGTGTTTGGCACCCCCAGCTGCGCCCCTGGGAAGGGGCTGGAGGGCTGGTCGCCTGCACTTGTTGGCAGAGCAAACACCCAGGCCTCTGAGTGCAGTCTCCTCTGTGTACACAGGGTGTTAGGCCAGCCTCCGCTGAGCTGCACTTCAGGGAGACAAAGACAACAATGCCACCAGCTCGTAACTGTCAACAGCATCACTGTGCTCAAGGCTTTGTTCCAATATTTGCGGAGCCAGAAGGGCCAGGTCGCCTTTATGATATTGACTTAGATGCACCACTAACCAGCAAAAGAAGAGTGCCCAGGCCTGTGGGCTCATGGCTGGGGCCTTTGGGATGTGCGTGGCCTTAGGCAGATGGTGCAGGGTCCTGGAAACCCCACCAGTTGGCTGTTGTTACTATTGTTACTATTACTATTATCTTCCCAGTGAAGCAGGGAGTCATGAGTTTCCAGACTGTTGTGAAGACGCCCTCAAATCCTTTGTAATCCAACCTGCCAGATTTGCAGGGAGAGCTGGAAAGATGAAGCATGACATTTACATCTGGGACTGAAGTTTTATGAAAATGGCAGTGGAAAGTTTTTCATAAGGAAGTTTTCTTTTTTTATAGGGAAAAGAATTTTTCTTTTTCTCCTTAACGGGATCACACTCTATAAATGCCAAGCTTGTTAGCCTCTAGTCGACTGTTTTACTGCTCCCAGTCATTTCTGAGTGAGACACTCTACCACTGACAAATACCGAGACCACTTTACAGAAACTCATGTTGCCAGGGGAAGCCCCCGCTCCCCTTTGTGAGCCCCAGGCCTCAGGGCCGGCCGTGACCCGTGACCTCTGGCTCCCAGTCTCGCTGTCAGCCGGAGAAAGCGAGGGGCCAGCCTGCGTCAGCTGGTCAAGCCAGGGCCTGGACACATCGCCCTGGGGCTCTGCTCTCCACGAGGGGCTGACCCCTCCCTGCAGGTGCCCTGTCCCCGGGGCGGCCTTGCTGTTCCGTCGGGTGACCGGAGCCTCAGACCTCTCTGCTGTCTGAGAGGGTTTCTCTTCTTCCCATTTTGTCAGAAGAGCTCTCACTTCGTGCACTGCCCCTCCCTCTGCCTCCAGGCCCACACATTCAGTGAGGCCTTCAGTAACCATTAATTTAGCCAATTTCCTGGGCCCCACCGTTCCCCAGGGACCCCACTTTGGTGGGCAGCAGCGGAACAAGACACCCTGCTGTTTCCCCTTCCCTTTTAATTACACGGGGACAAGCTTCCTTGGGCGGACTTTGGGAGGCAAGCCCCGGGCCAGCCTGGCTGGCCTCCACAAAACAAAGCACACATGTTCCAGAGAATTCCCTCCTCGCCTAATCCGGGCTGGGAAGAAAAGGGCTTTTCTTCTTGTTGTCAAAGGGGGTCTTCGATGCTAAGATACCATTTTGTGTCTCAAGTCATGTCACGGGACTTCTGCCTGGGCCTTGCGTCTGCTCTTTAGAAATGAAAGACACAGTCCGTGCTTTACCTCAGGACAAGTACCACTCCCCCCAAGGCCCACCCCAAAATACAGGGGCTTGGGGGCCAATAGAAGCAGGGAAACCTCCCAACTCCCACTGTTCCTTTCTTATCCTAGCAATCTCGGCTTTCTGGACTGTTTGCCCAAAGGATGAGTAGGGAGGGCTGGGCCTCACCTGCTGATCTCAAGGGTCATGAATATTCTTATAATCCCCTGGAAAGAAGGACCCTTTCATTTAAGAAGCAGATTCCCCCTGGTGGTTTGGGGGCTTGCCACCCCTTCCTACCAGCAGCCTGCCTCCTCTCTGCTCCACGGCCTATGGGTCCCAGCTGGCTTCTTCAGCTTTTCCAGAGGCCTGGCTCTGCCGCTTTCCATCGTGAATCCATGTCCCTATTTTACAGGTGAATTAAAGAAAGTAACAGCAAAGATATTGCAGACATGCAACCTGATGCTTAGAAAGGAGTTGGGTTCAGGCCCAGAGAAAAAGAAACTTCCTGCATCGCTGATAGTTGCACATACTTAAACATTTACACTTTACCTTGTTGGGCAAGAGGATTGAAGGTAGCTCTGGGAAATATCCAAGAAAATTCAGATGAAGAACTCAAAGATAAGTGCAGGGGAAGTAGCAAAATTAAATCAGGGCAGAATGAAGCCAGTTAAGACATGTAAATACAAATTTCCATTCGTGAGCAAGGCTCAGCTGAGAATTTAGCTTCCGGCTTCCTAGCAGCCAAAGAAAGGGGAGAAAAATGGTTGACAGAAGGTCAGAGCACATCAGACACTCAGGGGAAGCACAGGTCTTGAAACTGAGGCCTGACACATATACACTATGGACACTGTGTACCGAATAGATAACAAGAGAACACTGTATAGCACACCGAACTCTTCTAGACCCTCTCTGGTGACTGGATGGGAAGGAAATCCACAAGAGAGGGGATGCACATATGTGTCTGGCTGATTCATTCTGCTGGACAGTAGAAGCTAACACAAAATTGTAAAGCAACTACACTCAAGTGAAAAAGAATTCTAAATAAATAAAAACAATGTAATGTAAAAAAGAAAAACAAAAAAAAAGAATCTAAGGCCTGAAACCGTTTGCTCCCTACCCCATCCCCTTGAATGGTGAGATGACGAGTCTTCAAACAAAATCACTATGTACTGGATTGAAAATGTCATCTCTGGTTGAAGTTTCCTTAAACTGCGCTTTAAAATGGTTGAATGTACAACTCACATAGCAATGATTACTTCACTCTCTAGACTGCCTTCTACTCTTGCCATTGTATTTAAAATATATCCTGCATTCAGGCCAAGAAACAAACAATTCTTACGGGATCAGCATTGCTGCAGATATTTTAAACAAAGGCTCTGATCCTATCGCTAAGCCTTATAGTACAAAGCAATCATTTTCAAAGTTTTAATCTTTTGAAAAGTACTGTGCATGCCAAAGTTTTTGCTGACATGGGTTTATGTCTATTGATATTTAATATTTGATATTGATATGTTAGAAACTGAAACATTAAAAATTAAATATTTACTCTAATAAATTTTTTAAAATAAAACGATTCCATGTTTTAACATAAATTTCTTATGAAAAATAAAAGACTGTAGAGACAAGAGTAACCTAAAAGTTCTTTGCAATCCTTTTAAATATCCAGCTTGATAGGAGATAAATGGATTCTTCTATCTGCTTCTAGAGTCAGTCTGTTGCAGTATGTTGTTTTGGTTGAAGGCGGTGAAGAAAACTTGGCCTCACACAATAATGGATGAGAAAAAACGAAGAGAATGGAAATATCCTTTCCAGGTAATTGTGTAGCCTCTTTGATGCGACACCAACCCTCGACAAGTCAGTGAACTTATCCTCTGTGACATAAAATCCCTTGGTCCAGCCCCTGCTTAGAGAGGAGCTCCCCCCATGCCTGTTCTAGACCTGTCACACACTAGCTGATCAGAAAATACTGGTTTCCTTGGTGATGCAGATCTTCCAACTGACACATTTCTTTTGACAATAACCAAAAAATCACATTCCTGGATACCATCCTCCATCTCATCAGAAAAATACTGAGAAGCTGTCAAATTCGTAATGTTTTTCCAAATTCTCATTTTGGCTTAAATGTGTAAGTTTTACCATTGGTAACCAATACAGCGGAGGTTTTCCTTGAAGAGGCAGGTTCACTCTTCTTTTTGAGAAAATATCTGCTTTATGAGTCAGCTTGAATTACCACAGTCTATTAGTCATTCTTTTAAGCAAAATGATATTCCTTGAAGAAAATGACAGTTTCGGTCATAAGTCAAATAATTGCACAAGTACGTTTTATCAATATGACCATCACATTCTGGATTACAAACAGTTTTTTATGTGACACTCCTAATTTGTCACAGACTATTAAAAAAAATACTTAAGGGTTGAGATTTAATAAAGCTAAAAATCAATAAAATACATTGATAACATAGCAATACAAATTAATAAAATGAGTGATTTTTACTATTTCATCAAGCCACTTTTTAATTAAACTAGCTTGTTAATTTTTTTGTTTTAAACCGTGAGTGCATCCTAGTAAAGATGACACAGCACCCGTTGGGACAGGTCGTGCCACTGTCTTGGTTCATGCTAAGCGGTGTCACCCACACGGCTTTCACTGAGCCAGTGACTGTCGACACAGTGAAAAGAAGAACCAAAACACCAGTGCTATTGTAACATCATGTTGACCGCGCGATCACTGAAAGGGTCTTAAGGACCCCTGGGGGTCAATGGACCGCTCTCCTCAGCTGCTGATGTAGAAGACTTGGCATCTAAGACAGCAGTTACTCTGGAAGAGATTCCAGACGCCAAAAAGGAAGAGGATTTCCCTCTGCAAATGGTTTGTATCTTGCGCATAGCTCTGATAGCTAAAGGAATTAGCAATGTATCCTGTGTTGCAGTGATAAATACTTCAGAAATTTAGTGCTAGAATCAAGTTATTTGATTAAGGTTGGACAAATGCTTACCATAAGCCAATAACTGAAATATACTCATTTCATCACAATGACTACCTTATATTTTAAAGATGAAGTGAGATAATAACTCTGAAGGGTATATCCCAATTCAGGGCAGTTTTATTTAGAAAAGGCCGTTTTATATCAAAATAGTATCAAAGGTTTTTTACAAATGTCAGCTTTAGAAGGACCTTTAATGAACAGCCAATCAAACTCTCATATTTTATCAATAAGGAAATTAATAAAGATGCAAAGGACATTCCAAATTATAGCAAATCCTGGTTTATGGGTGCATAAATTGTTTTTGCCTACTGAAGTGAAAAGTTAATTATTTATACCAGATAGGAAATAAAAAAATAGAACACATGGCATGTGCTCACAAACACATCAACTTGAGTAAACACACACATAGCAGTAAATGTTACCATACGTTATACATAACTCAATGTCTACATAATACATGCTTTATAGATGTGTAAAGTTCACTCATTTAAATAGGTTTTTAAATATCTGTCATGTTGTGCTAAACGCTAGGGATAAGGAGATCTGTAACACTCGGTGTCTGCCCTTAAATATCCTCCAGTCCCACGAAGAAGCATGTGGGTAAAGCAACAATCAATCCCAGTGCACAATGCTGTGTCAAGACAGACACGCGTGTGGGGTGCTAACGGGAAAGCAGCTGATTCAGGTGGGAGGCAGGGAGGAAGGGAGGGGCACAGAGGCCTCCCAGGGGAGGTGGTGCTGGAGCAGGGTCCCCAAGGATGGGATGAGAGTTATCAGAGCAAGGAGGACATTCCATCCTGAGCAGTGTGTGTGCAGGAAGGCGGGCTGATTGCAGGCAGGTCTGTGGTTCTCCATATGGATGTGGGCTGAGGAGGGTGACTGGAATTGCTGGAGAAATGGGCAGATCCCATCCTCTGAAGAGCTCTGTGCTAAAGATTTTGAACTTTATTTAAAAGTTATCTGGAGACAGATTTAATCAGAAATGGTCACGTTTGCATTTTAGATTCTTCTTTCTGGCAAGAGTGTAAAGGATGCCTAAAGAGAAGTGAGAATGAAGGCATGTGGTGGGAATAGAGATGAGCCGTGGGGCCATCTGAGGTGTGCAGAGACGGGGGGAAAGATACTAAGGTCAAAACTATAGACATTGATGACTAGGTCTGTTGTTTGTATCAGGGACAGGGGGAGTTCTGGGTGTCTGTCTTGGCAGCCGTCACAGTGCCTGTCACCAAAACAGTCAAATCTGGAGAAGGAACAGGTTTAATGAAGAAAGGGGTGCTTGCACTTTGGACAAGTTGAGTGTAAGACGTTAAGGGTACATGCAAGTAGGGAGTTCGAGCTGGTGTTTGGTGCGGAGAGAGAGGAACAGGATGGAACTGGAGAGTTTAGAGTCACAAGCAGTGTGGCTGGAAGTTGAGCAGGTGGGAGGATGGAGACAGAAAAAGAGAGTTCCAAGGGAGCACTCTGAGAAAGGCCCACCCTTGGGGGGTGGGGGGACAGTCCTGACAACCAGCAGCCATTCTGCTGTAAGATGGAGGACGAGGAGAAAGTGGGGTCACAAAAGGACAGAAGTCAAAGAAATAAGAGCTGACAGGGAGAGAGAGAGAACAGGTATCACAAAGTATTAACTGGCCTTAATGAGTTAAACAAAATAAGTATAGAAACGTTTGCGGGGATTAGTACGGAAGTCGCTGGCAGCCTCTGAGAAGCAGTGGTAGAGGCAGTGATGGCATGGAGGAGGGAGGCCCAGCTGGCAAAGAAAATGCCAGCTTGGAGTGAGTTAAAGAAGGAATATGGCGGTGATCTCTCTTTCAAGGAGCTTGGCTGAAAATGAAAGAAAGATAGTGCATAGTTTACAGATATATAGGGTTCAGGGGAGAGGATGATTTATTTCTAGATCCTGGGATTCAAGGACATTTTAAAAGTTAACTTGCTTTATTTCCGGATACTCTACCCAAAGTGTTCGGAAGACAGTAAGTTAAGGTGGTGGTATAAAATGGAGGATGAAGTGGAGACATAAAGTGGTGGTATCAAGCGGTGGACAATGAAGGAAAACGTGTTCAAATTATAAAAATGTAAAAATAGCTAACTCAAGCAGGCATACTGAATACGATGCCCCAAATCCAAGTTTCCTTACACTCTTGCGATAAAGCGTGGCCTGTTAGCAGGCCCAGTAGGCAATACTGAGCCAGTCCCTTTGAGCCCCCGGGAACATGAGGATTCATACAGCTCGCACTGTGCCCTCCCAGCCAGCCAATCCACAATCTTCAAAGACCTACTGGGTCCCACTTCCCTCCCATGTTCCAGTGCAAATTAAGCTCGTGCCCTTCCCTCTGGCAGGGAGATCTGGGCGTGAACTGTCTCCTTGGCAGTCAGGGGATCCCAAGACTGGGCGGCCCGGTTCCCAAGGTCTTGGGTGTGGTGAGGTGTGGCAATGAGTCCTAGAAATAGAAAAATGCAAACATTCCCGAGGGAGCTGGAACTTTCTTATCTACAACTCTCAAATGCCTGCCTTCTGAACTCACAGCCTCTCAAACTTCTCTGACGCCCTTTGCCAACAGCAGCTTCAGCCTCAGGCTTCCTGCTAAGCGATGTAGGCCATTTCTAGCGGAGAGGCAGTTTCCAGGGCAGCGGTTAAGTGTACAGACACAAAAAGCCAGATATCCCAGGTGGAAATCCCCACTTTGCCACTGAAGAGGCCAAGCAAACTCTGACAACTTGAACAACTCAGAGATTCCATTTCTTTTTCTTCCCCTATCTATAAAAGGGTGGGGGGGAATACCAGAATCTAGCTCTCAGAGCTATGGAAACCAACAGTGTTCATGTAGGTTAAGTGTTTACAGTAGGACCTGACACATAATCAGCACTTAGTAAACGTTTCTATCATTATTTGGGAGGATTTAGGGAACACCTTGTACCCAGTCCATTCTGAAGATCAGCCCTGGGATTTCTTTGGAGGGAATGATGCTGTAGCTGAAACTCCAGTACTTTGGCCACTTCATGCGAAGAGTTGACTCATTGGAAAAGACTGATGCTGGGAGGGATTGGGGGCAGGAGGAAAAGGGGAAGACAGAGGATGAGATGGCTGAATGGCACCACTGACTCGATGGACGTGAGCCTGAGTGAACTCCGGAAGTTGGTGATGGACAGGGAGGCCTGGTGTGCTGCGTTTCATGGGGTCGCAAAGAGTTGGACACGACTGAGCGACTGAACGGAACTGATGATGCTTTCCACTGAAAAGAGCATGTAATCTGGAAAATGTCCTGTCCTGACTTAGCTGGACTAGGAGACATTTTCCTTTGGGTTTGGGAAAACATTTTTAGATGCCAAGTGTAATCACCGACAGAAACTCATAGGCCATCTGGGCTGGAGGCCTTCGGGAACATCCCAGAGGAGGAAGGGGCTCCGCTAGGCCGCCCACCGCGGGGGCACGGAGCATGATTAGAAGCACAGTTCTCTGGCTGCATGGCCTGTGCTCTGCCTTTGCCCTCCTACATATAACACACAGGTTCCAGACCTGAATGTATGTGCCTGTCAGGGCCTTGCCCTTCTTAGTAGCTGCCTTCTTTCTGGTGGAATTGCTCCAAGCAGAATTCTTTTTCTGGAACCAGTGATGAATTCTTGATTACAAATCCAGGAAACACACACACACACACACACACACACACACACACACACAGTGTTCAATAGACTTTCCTTTATGACAAAGCATGCTTTAGTGATTGAGGTGGTTTTATTCAACCTGTGCCACAAATAATCAATACAAAATAATTATTTAATACCAAGATTCTAGATTACCTCCTTGTGCTCAGTTGTGTCTGACTCTTTCTGACCCGCCAGGCTCCTCTGTCCATGGGATTCTACAGGCAAGAATACTGGAGTGGGTTGCCATTTCCTCCTCTAGGGCATCTTCCCAACCCAGGGATCGAATCTGGGTCTCCTGCATTGGCAGGCAGATTCTTTACCACTGGGCCACTGGGGAACCCTAGTACCTCCTCCTCAATAAACCTTAAAAATAACGTGCTCTGAATACTCAGAATTCACTGAAAATATGAGAAACTGGCATGACAAGTGCTGTTTTCCCTGACTGAGGTTCACTAGTGTGACTTTCAGAATTGAACAGTTTGATGTTTAGAACGAAACACTTTTATGTAAGTCTGTGCCTCTTGTTCAGCTGGGGTTTTCCCTGAGCACTGACTCGCCCAATCATGCTGGAAGTAGGGCATCCAGCTCTCCCTCTATGAATATACCTGCCTCTTTGCCAGGTTGCTTACAACATGAAAAGGAACTGCCATTTCAGAAGAGCTGAGGAGGGGAGGGAAAGGGCTGTTTAGCACGTGGCCAGCCCATCTAACACCTGCACTTTGTTCAAGGTTCTGTGCTCAAACCTACCTGGGATCCCAGAAAGACTTGGCCAACAAGCCGGTCTTGGGACTGCAGGTAGCCTCTCTGAGCCAGAGTTGAACTGCTGGTAACATGTTCCCTTTAGTCCAGCTGCATCATCAGAGAAGCTAGAGCTCTCTGTATCTAAATGAAGTTAAAACCTATGCATCTCTAAGAATGACCAGAAATCATATTATTTTCAGAAGCCCTAGTAATACTGTCACTTAAATCCATTGAGGCCAGAGGTGAGCATAAAGTTACAGTTTAAATCAGAGATTTCAAATGTGACCCGGTAGTGTGGGTAGTGCCTTACAGGTGTCTCAGTCTGACTCACACACTAAGATTCTTAAAATCAGCTGCTAACATTTCAAAGTAAGTTTTTACAGGACTCTCAGGATCCCCAACTTCTACAAAATGACTGGCTTTGGAGGTATTACATCTGTGTCCCCTGACATAAACCTTCATGGAACAGAAACAATACTTCCCTGGGGAGTCAGGAGGCAAGGTTTCAGCTAGACCACTAATTGAACAAATTGCTTCTTCTCTCTGGGCCTCTTTTTTTCTTCTACTTTTTTTTATTTTAAAACAAAACAAGTGCTATTGTTGTTCTAAAACTATAATGCATTTTCTAGATAAGCAAAGTAAATCAGAGAGTAGAAAAAAAAAGATACAATTCCTCTGGAAATCACACCATACTCTGTACAGTTACCCAGGCGGTAGGAGGTTTTAAAAATGTTTCAGAATATATATAACTGTTAACACAAAAGATTATCCAAACTATAGGCGCCGGTATATAAGTCATGGTAACTCAGAAAGAGGAAGCTATTTTTAAAGGACAAGGTGCTGGGTCTCATACGCTCGGGAAGATGGAAGCTGCACGCCACCAGATGCTGAGCATGCAGACTTGCTACATATCCATCTGCCATGGAAATTTCCCTGCTTCCAAATTCTCATCTTGTCGTTCTGAGGTTGAGCATGCCACGCCTTGGCCGTGGAGGCTTTCTGCTCCGGTGGCTTCAGACAAAGTTACCATTAACTCCCCAACCTGCAAGAAAATTATTTGACACAAAGGATTCCAAAATGTCCTCCTCTCCCCCTACAAGCCTGCAAACAAATGGTACAGGAATGAGGTCAGAAAGGAATCCCCCGCCTACCAGGGCCCTGAATTCATTTACCTACCTCAGAGCCCATTCAGGGGAAGGGGTGGGACTGGGAACAAGAGCCCCTTGGAGGCCAAGTGGAGTCTGGGGGTCGAGCGCTACATTACAAGATCTGACAGGCCTTTGCCAGCCTTCAGCTTCTTTGTGTCTCTCACATAATAGAGAAACACAAGCTGAGCAGCACACGCTCTGCGGTTACACCCTTGGACAGAGCGCACTCTTTGCAAATGCTAATAGTATTGTAGCATCCTGTCACCCAGGAACACAAAAAAAGGATGTTGATTTTCACATGAACCAGAACACGCCCATTGTACACAAGTTGGTGACCAACTTGTAGTATCTGCACATCAAAAGCCCAGCCAATCACAGGGCACACAGCTGGCGAACTGCCCCGATCGGGCCGCCTGGCCCAGAGAACGAGATCCAAATGCCCTGTTCCCCTGCTACAGCGACAAAACCCAGAACTTTTGAAGTGAATGGGCCCACAGTTTTAGGATCCTGATTCAGAGATGACCAGAGCAATTAGGATAATTAGCAAGAATGTCAGTGTCTCAGATATTTAAAAAGGGAAATCTGAATGTGTGAAAATGGGAGTGGCCTCATGCTTCTGCTGAGTCTTCAATACAGCAGAGGCTCCAGAGGGCAGAGATGTCTAACTAGGCATTCACACTAGTGGGTACCAGAGGCATAGAGAAGCTCGTAAGAATGTTGGCAGGAAGTACTTAGTATTTCTATTCTAATAGCCCTGCTGCTGCTGCTGCTGCTGCTGCTGCTAAGTCGCTTCAGTCGTGTCCAACTCTGTGCGACCCCACAGACAGCAGCCCACCAGGCTAGCCCGTCCCTGGGATTCTCCAGGCAAGAACACTGGAGTGGGTTGCCATTTCCTTCTCCAATGCATGAAAGTGAAAAGTGAAAGGGAAGTCGCTCAGTCATGTCCGACCCTTAGCGACCCCATGGACTGCAGCCTACCAGGCTCCTCCATCCATGGGATTTTCCAGGCAAGAGTACTGGAATGGTTTGCCATTTCCTGGGAAACCAGAAACTCTCAGGGCAAGCAAATTAAAGCATATATAAGATATTCCTGAAAATAAACTTATTAAAGATTGCAAAGGTTTCTGTTAATAGCTTTCTGAAAGTGTTTAAGGCAGTCAACACTTGGAAAAATAAAATATTCAATCAAGGTTTTGAAAACACGTAAAAATAATTCTGTATCTTAATAGTTGGGCTAACTAAAAAAGAGAGGATCTGTAGAGGTAAAATGGGAAAATTAACATGATTAAGATGTTGAGGGAAAACTGCAGAGTATTCATTTTCACTTCTACAACTTCAAGGTCTGAGATAGCCCTGAGATTAGAACCCCCCCGAATCTCAGTATCACCTTGCCTCCCAGGCCCTGTAAGGAGCCACATCTCTCTGCCGGGCTTTCAATTCTCATGACGCAGCAGAAACCTCTTAGTTAGGGAAAGCCACCTTAGGGCACTTCTGTAAAGTTAGCTCAAATTGCACTTTCTAGGTATATCAGTGCCCTAATATACTCAGAATTTATAGTAAGTTCATTTTCCTAAAAGTGTTTTTGAGAGAGAGCGAGTATGCTTTGGACAGTGGCTTGTATGTAACCAGATCTGTTTTCCAGTTTAGACTCTATTCACATGAATGACATTGGTTACTTAAAACTTTTCCGAGCCTATTTTCTCATTTATAAAATGGAAATAACCCTGCCTGTGACAATGGATGCATAACACAAGACGTACTGGTTCCTTTGCTTTAAAGTTCTTTCTTCAAAATTTAAAAGGAAAGTCAAAGAAGTTTCATGGGATTAATCCTTGGAAAAGACAGACGAGTGGCCTAAAGGGCTTCAGGGGGTTTCTAAATAGATCCCTCAAAGCTCACGGCCAGTGACAGTCCACTTCCCTGCTATCCTTTACATGGACACTAAAGAGTCCTTCTGGGAGTCCTCCTCAGGCTGTGGCCACCCCTGCAACGCTGTAGACTGAGGTGGCTGCACACCTTTCTTCTGAAACACATCAAGCACCACCTCCTCTCATTAGTGTTGCTGCTGGCAGGGGGAGGCACGTTCTCTGAGAGCTGGTGTGTGCCTATAGTCCCAGCTACTTGGGATGCTGAGGCGGGAGAATCATCTGAGCCCAGGAGTTCTGGGCTGTAGTGCACTATGCTGATTCTGTGTCTGCACAAAGTTTGGCATCAATATGGTGACCTCCTGGGAGTGGGGGACTACCAGGTTGCCTAAGGAGGGGTGAAATGGCGCAGGTCAGAACTCCTGTGCTGATTAGAAGTGTTGGCTGCATACCACCTGGAGCACCACTGACTGCAAGTGTGAGAACTTCTGACTTAAGCCCTCTAGACAAATACGGTTCTTAATGAAGAAGCAGTTAAGTATGGCATTTTTGTTAATGACCCATGATTACTTCTGTGTTAAGATGTATGGAAAAGAGAGATTAAAAATAAAAATGGAACACAAACTAAGGAAGCAGAGACATGAATAGGTTCATTCCTTAAGAGATATGTTCATTTCAATATTTCCTGGTAGCTGGGGCAAAAAAACAGGTGAAGTCTTAGGTTCTCTTTGACAGAAGGGAAGCACTGTATATGGGCATCCCTGGTGGCTCAGACAATAAAGAGTCTGCCTGCAATGCAGGAGACCCAAGTTTGACTCCTGGGTCAGGAAGATGCCCTGGAGAAGGAAACAGCTACCTACTCCAGTATTCTTGCCTGAAGAAGTGTGTGGACAGAGGAGCCTGGCAGGTGACAGACAGTCCATGGATTCAGAGTTGGACATGACTGAGTGATTCACTTTTAAGCACTACATGCTTTGGTCTGGAGTGAGAAACTTGGCTGGTCCTGAACTATCTAGTAATCCTTACTTTTAAGTGTTAACTGAGACATGTCATTTTACTTTTGCAAAAGGTGCTGTGTATTTTCTTCAAACAGGTGCATCATAAAATATTTGTCTGTGAAAGCAAAGGGCATAATATTAGATAAATTAATAAGTGAGTAAAGGAAGTAGTTCAGGCAGTATTGCCTTCTGATTCGGCCTAATTCTCAGATAAACTTTAGCAAAACAAACAAGAAGATGGAGTTAACCTATTCCCTACATACTTTCTCACAAATGTTAGAAGTCTCACAAGCTTTTGGCAAGTGTTAGATGTACACCATGTATACCATGACCATAATTTTTCACAAGTGGATAAAATTCTAATTCTTGTGTTGTTGCTATGATTTAGTTATTCCAAGAGACGGTTTCAAAATGGACATTCTTCTTTGAACTCTTAAGGAGTGAAACCTATATTCTAACTCAACCATAAGACAATGCCTCTCTGGAGGCTACTGGCAGTTTTCATTGGATCTTCAGTGGGGTGTCTGGCCTACAATTTTTTAAATGACTTTTTGCGATTTCTCAAATACTTGGACAGGAACCATGCTACACATAGGTTAATTAGTTAAAAACAAACAGAATTCTTTACCACACAGAATAAGGACCGGTTTACAAAAACATTTAAAAGCTGTAGTTACTCCGGTCAGTGACTTGACCCCAAATAAACCTGAACAGTGATCCTGTAGAATGTGAACAAAACCCACATGAAGGCTTCATAGGGTGATCATATACACATTCTCTGTCAAGCTGGTAACTCACCTCTCATCTCAAGATACACACTTAACCCACTGCCTTATGATGTACATCTTTTCTCATCTTATTTTATAGAAGTGTCTTTAGGCTAAGTATCACTCACACTTAAACTCTGGACACTACTCTGCTTTTTAATCTCTGACAACTTTTATAGTACCTGTCTTAACTCTTAAGTTTTCTACATCTATCAACTTAGTCTAATATGTGCAGAAATTATTTATGACTTAGCTATCACAAGTTGAATATTGTTTAAATTTAAATAGTAACTGTTATTTTAAAACACACTTTGTAACATAATTAAATAATAGATCTCTATTATTTACAGGCACATGGTAGCTACTTCACTTTGACAAAGATGCTAATTCTTCAGCTGAAAGTATTGGTAGAAAACAGATAAATTACCCTATTAAATCTTCAGGAAGCAAACTCTTCAAACTTTCTTGACTTATGAAGATCTTGAAGGACACAAAGGATGAAATAATTTAAAATGCAACTACGTTTGGGGCTTCACACTAGGAGTGGTCTGTTAGCACAGATAAGTGAAATAATTGTTAATATGATTGAAATATGTCCTTCCCTATAAATTTTCTAAAGGAATTTAAAGACTGTCTTAACATCTATTCACCAGAAAATATGCCACACTCCAGCAACTGTGTACCACTTATGGACGCAATCGTGACTTTCCAGACTCTTCCCGGTTTTGGCTTTAGCTAACCATATGAATCAAGGAGAAGGCACACCCACACAGTCTTATTTTACATATCTAATGATCACCAAATCTTTAGCTCAGCTGGTAAAGAATCCACCTGCAAGGCAAGAGACCCTGTTTGATTCCTGAGTTGGGAAGTTTCCCTGGAGAAGGGATAGGCTACCCACTTCAGTATTCTTGTGCTTCCCTGGTGGCTCAGATGGTAAATAATCTGCCTGCAATTCGGGAGACCTGAGTTCGATCCCTGGGTTGGGAAGATCTCCTGGAGAAGGGCATTGGCAACTCATTTCAGTATTCTTGCCTGGAGAATCCCCGTGGGCAGAGGAACCTGCTGGGCTATAGCCCATATGGTCGCAAAGAGTTGGACACGACTGAGCAACTAAACACACACATGAGCAAAGTTCTGGGAAAAATTCTAAAATTAAAAAAAAAAGGGAGTTCGTAATTGGGTGGTGGGTGGAATGAAGTGATCTTTAAGGTTCCTTCTGGTTCTAAGACTTAATGATGCCTTCTTAGGCAGCCTCACAAATGACTGAACAGGTTAGCAGCATCAATGAAGATGATGGCCATGGTAGCAAAATGCAATTAAAAACATTTAAAAAATATATTTTACCAAAGAAAATACCAAAGTGTTTGACAAATATCAAGACATGAAAAAGAGCATGGTTAGATCATGAATTACAACTATGCAATGTGAGGCATGTGAAAGTCAAGCATTCAGAGAAGAGCCACATGTTAAGAGGCTTATTAGACCACGAATTTGGTTACACTGTGGAGTCAATTATCATCCTGGGTGCATAAGTTTCTCTCTCTCTCCCCCTCATTATAACAGAGACAACTTAAAAGATGCTCTCCAATAACAGGATTTCAGTGTCTTTAATTACTCATCTACACCAATGATTTTAGATCAAGCACAGGCAAAATATAAATTGCAGTAACATCTACAGATGGTGTGAACGTTTTAAAAAATAATACAAAGTTCATTCATAGTGCACAAGTAAAAACAAGGCTAAATTTTAAATATTTAAACACAAAGCCATGATTATTCAAAAGGTAAGCATATTTATAAGCACATTTCTATACTGCTGAAGTTCTGGAAACTATAGCACATACCAGCTTAGAGAACCAAAACTGGAAAAAAAAAACCCCACAAAACTTTGATCCCCTTTATTGGAAAACTAAAACGTTATTTCTTTTAGCACATAAATACATCTAAAATAAATAAAAATAAAATTATTGCCTGGTTAAGGGATTTACCTTTTAAACCTACACTCTGAATCTTAATATCATATGCAAAATTCCCAAATTATAAGGTCAGGAAATACCACTCTCTGCAATGTTCCCTTCTCATTATTACACTATTCATTTGTATCTGGAGGCTAAATAATTTGTGGGAAGGAGTGTGTCAGAGTAAAGCCTGGAAAGAGGGGATAATACAGAGAAAAGAGGACATAATTAAGCAGCTAAGAAAGGCTGACTGCTCCGCTTGTAACTACAGCTCAGCTGAACTATGGTTCAACCGTGAAGCTGCAGGAACCGCTCATTTCCTATCATTCACTGCCTACATAGCTTGATTTCTTAAATTGATACCTGGATCAAGTACATTTTAAATCTATTTATAGTTGTTCAGTCTTCAGTACAGAGCTTTGTTCATTCTATTCCTTGCAAATTCTGTGGTGAAAAACAAAACGATTCCTGGTCTCATTAGAATTTAACTTTTGTATATTGAATTTGTTTCTATTAGTTACATTTTAATACTTTTGCATAGTGATTTGTTTACATTAGAATGATTTGTGATTTTTGAACTACTGACACAACACAGTTTACTGTTTACTGTTGAGAATCTGAGGGTTTTTTTTTTTTTCTTTTAAAACATCCGATTTTAAGAAATGGCTAGCTTTTGGGTGGGGAAGGAAGCATGCTTAGTGTGAGATCAGCCATAAAGGAAAACAATATATAATCCATGAAAGAAGTCATATTACCAAGTAGGACAGGTAAATGTCTGGACTCTAAAATAGGATTTTTAATAACATTTTATTATTTACATATTTAAATCACAAATACTGATCTCAAAGAAATGGTGACATCTCCTTTAACCACCCCTTCTTAAATTTATAGAAAGAGTTGCAATAAAAGCACTGACTTAACATCAGCCTTTTGCTTGGGGGAAATCTGTAGAAACACAGCAGAGTGCATTTTTCCCTATCCATAGCTCATAGAAATAAACACGGTCCTTTTCCTTTTTTTAGAAATACATTTGTAGTTTTAAAGTTGCTGTGTTTTACAACTGCAAAAATATTAATTACTAACTGAATGATGTCTGCTTCAGTGAGGGTGTTTACCCACTGGCCAGCACTAGTTGGAGGGAGTTAACCAGTACGGTCACCTCTTAACCTCTGTACAGAGCATCAGGGCACTCTGTTCCCTCTCCATTCACCCAACCACTCATCACTGTCCCTAGGTCTGAAGGATACAGAAATGTTCTCGATGACTCAGCTCCCAAATAAAATACATTGCTACTCTCTGCTTAAAACTGCATCTACATCCTATCAAACAGTATACAGCAACTAATTCCTGAATTTTCACTCAAATATTTTGTGGTGTCCTTTACCCTTGCACATTGTGTCAGATCTTGATAGAGACCACAATAAAGAAGGTACTGATGTTAAACTTCAAAAAATGTGGGAACTGTTACCAAAATATAATTCCAAGAAAGTTCAAGATTAAGTAGACTGTAAAATAAAAACTGTCACAAAATGGACACTTTTATTAGAATACTAAAGGTGTAATGAAATGGTAGCAAGAAGCAGAGTTAAATGGCAAAGACATTGAGAGTCAAAAATGGCCTATTTCTTTGCTTTAAAGTCCTTTAGCCATTACAAAATATTTATTTAAAAAAAAAACATGAAAATGATATGAGGATATTACCATAATTGAACTGCAATGAATTAAACTTTATATTTTTCTTTAACATCCAGAGAAGGGAATGGTCAACATAATTCTAATTGTTGAAATAATTTCCATTTAAAACACAGTTTTATGAAAGAAGGCTTTTCCTGAGGCCTCAATGAAATGTTTGGCAATAGTCTAAATGAATTAGTCAATTGATTATTCTTAATCTTCCCCATCAAAATCCAACAGCTCTGCCAACAGGTAAAAACACAAACAAAAAAACAGTCAACAAGAAAGCCTAGCTCAAGTATAAAACATCCAAAATGAATGAATTCAAATGGATAGACAGAGTATAAAAACATCAACTGAATCAAACAGGTAAGCTGCTACTGACTTAGCTTCTAAGGCAACTTCTAAGCTGTCAATGAAGGGTTGAAATCTTTCACTGAATGTACACAGAATTGTATAAATTAACCTATTTGAAGAATTTTTCTGTTAACTTACTTTCATTCAAGTAAATATAAACTGAACTATCCTGGTCGAATAGGTTCTGTACACAGACCATTGCAGATACAGACAACAACTCAGCAAGTTACCATCATTTTATATACAATTGATAGCCTTTAGAAAATTGCCATAAGTTTTATTTCAAAACACCTAACAGTCTTTCTCTGGAAAAGAAATTACATCGAGTAACGCTGGCTAAAGAGTTAGTTGAACTCGTGCCACTAGAAATGAAACAACAAGCAGGAGTGCAAGTTTCTTATCTTCAAGGACAGCCTAATGGCTACACCACTTAAATTATCCCAATTTGTCACTTAAATACAATATAACAGAATGTTAATGGCATTTCCACTGTTCTTCCATTCAAAAGGCAGCTGACTGTTAAAGTGCCTCTAACACACATAAATTATTTTTATTCCATGACTTTATTTTATGTTTAGAAAGGGCAGAATAGCAGAAGAAAAAAAAGGCAAGACAAAAGACTTTTGAGCTTTCTTTCTTCAGGTGTATGCTGAGGTGATTATATGATGAGCAGGATTCTGTAAAAACAAACAGAATTTTCATTGGTAAATTTAGGTCTGGGGAGACAAATGTAAAATTTCTAAGTAAATTTTACTATTGTATGATCTTAAAAAATATTGAAGCTTAACTGCCTAATTTGCTAGCTTTATTAAATTTGAAATATCCATCTGAACAATAAAACAGTTTTATCAAATATTATGTATGAATAAAAACATATTGGAATTCATCTTCAGCAAGTATCAGTTATTCAAAATGATCAGGCTGAGTAACTACATGCATCTCAAAACTCAGAGAGGAATACAAATTCCTTAAAATGCCTGGCAACTTTTATTAAATGGTCAAAATGAAGCAAGGCTACAGTTTTGCCAGATTTATTCTTTTACTTTTTTCTTCTAGCCTCGCCGGTGGCATCTGAGATCATTTCCCCAACCAGGGAACCTATTGAACTAGGCTCCCTGCATTGGGAGTCCAGTCTTAACCACTGGACCACCAGGGAAGTCCCAGATTTACTCCTTTAAGTGGATTTGCAGGATAAAAAATAGATCATCTGTCCATCTCACAGATAAACATAACACTTCAGAGAGCCATGAATCCCAAGGGGTGGAAAGTGCCCTAGAGAGCAGGGACAAGTAGGGAACAAAAAAAGCTGGGACTGTTTTCCGGTACACAACCTGCCTCGTAGGACTGTCTCGGCCTTCACCTGGGACAGACACTTTGGCAGAAAAAGGCATGTTCCTGGCGGCAACAATTACTCCAGATGTCACACTGACCAGCTGAGGTAGGTGACACTGACCTGGCTGGCTCTGGGCTTCCTTATTTCATTAAGAGATGGAAATGCACCTGATATTTTTAATTGGGTTTCTGTGAATTCCACCCCCCCAAAAAAAACTATATTTGTAAACAAAAGTATCAAGCAAACTCTGATGCTTATGAAGAGAATCTCCAAATCCAGAAGATTCTCAAATGTTTCTAACATTAACTACTGACAGTAAGGAACTATGACAGTGAGGAAGACCTCATAACATTTCATGGTTTTAAAAGAAAATTTTCGTACACTGAAACTGTATAGAAACGTTTATGAGCATAGACACTTAAAAACATTGTATTATTTTCGGCCTTTGTGAAAGATGATTAATATTTAGTTTCTAGGCACATTTTTGTATACATCCATATACCTGTCTTAGCTTATGAAAGAGAAACAAACAAAGTTACAAAGCATTATTCTAAAGCTTTTTACTCCTTCCTCTCTCATTCACTGCTGGTGTACTGTTTTGTGTGATGCTGGTCTGAGCTGTGCTTTCCTTTTCTAGCTTGCTTTCTCAAATATATTGCCTCGACAGTACAACAAAGTAGGGAGTCTGATTTAAGGGCCTTTTCTGAACACAGTGCAGCTAGGGAGAAAAACTTTCACATTTCTACTCTATTTATTTCTGTGTTGCAAGCTGTCTACAGAGCAAGGACTCACATATAAAATAATTAAATATTTTAAATAAGTGAAAAAGTCTTAATTATAGCATTTTCCCTTTCTCAACTTCTTCAATAAAAGACTTCCTAATTATATTTTTTCAGCAATAATTAGCAATTAACTTTGCTATTAAGGGAAGTCTTCAAAAATAATATTTTATTAGGCACTGCTTATAATGCCACACTACAGAATTAGACAAGAGCCCATACATTCAGCAGAGTCCTAAATTCTACAGCTGTCGAGTTATTTTAAATTGAAAAAATTTAAATGTTTTTAAATACTGAAACTAAGATTAAGAACAATTATTAAAATTTTTAGTCAACCCAGTTTGCAAGTGAACATATATGTGATTATTCATTGAATATGAACAATGAGAAAATGAGTACAACAGTTCAATTCTTTATAAACAGAAAATCTATGAGCCACTAGCATATCATGAAATAGTTTAGCTTTGTTCACCTTTTTCTGTTCAAAATGAGTTCTAGAGGATATTTTTAGTTCAACCACACGGCGATTTTATTCAAAGGAACATCATACACAAAAGCTGTAGAATCTAGTTTTAGAAATTTCTGCTTCTTAAATTATTTAATTACATTAAGATTGTTATTAAGGAGTAAGTAGGATATAGTTAAGTAGAATGATACACTATTAAAGTAAGTTTTAAATATAAATTTTGTGTTTAGTCAGTACCAATGCAATAAGAGGTTTTTTTTTACTCACTTATTACCATTTATTTTTCCTGATGAAGAGCTTCAATAAATGCATCAAGTTTTTCTTGAATTTCTCTAACTTTTTCTGTAGATATAAAAAGATAACAAATTAATTAAAAACAAATTTATTTCTTGATGGCAATGGTTTGGGATACTTGAACTACTCAGGAAAAGGGGAAACATTACCTTCATATGACATACCATCTGATATCCAGATGAAGTTCAAACAGATTATAGCAGTACCCCTTCTAATAATTTTTTGGAAAGGGAAGGAGTGTAAGGGACAGATCCTTTTGAGAATCTAAATGTTGCAGATTCTTACACAGAAAAAGGCAAATATAGATATAGATACACATACAATTATGTGTAGAATTTTAAGGAGTTGTTAAGATTCTCTGGGGTCTAACCAAGGACTCACAGTTAGCATTATCTGGAACAGAGGAAAATATAACATAATGAAACCAATTTTTTAAAATTAGAAGAGAATACAGGTGAGTATATAACTGGCCTTCAACTAGGAAATGACTTTCTAGGTGTGAAGTAATAGGAAGAGTTACAAAGATTAACCAATAAGACCACATTAAAATGTATACTTTGTATGTCAAAATGTCCTAACACTGAAAGACAAAAAAGAAACTACAGGAAGTACCTTCAACATAAATGAAAAAGGCAACAACACTTAAAAAAAAATGTACTTTTCTTTCTGTAAATGAAGAAAGTTAAGTTTTAAAACACCAGAGCCAGTGAAGACAGATTTACACTATTTTATTTTATTTCAGGTTTTCACTTTAGGTGTTCAAATAAAATCTACAAATTCTCCCTGAAATATAAAAATTTCCTTCAAAATGTATTCACATGAAAAAAAAATGTATTCACATGGAATGCCAATCTCCTAATATTAAAAGCAGGAAGAGTCATGATTTATTCTACTTCACTACTAACTTAATCATGTAGCTCCTATTTTAAAACACAGGTTAGGCATGCTATTGAACTGTGGTGCTGCTAGAGAAGACTCTTGAGAGTCCCTTAAACAAGGAGATCAAACCAGTCAATCCTAAAGGAAATCAACCATGAATATTCATTAGAAGGACTGATGGCTGAAGCTGAAGCTCTAATACTTTGGCCACCTGATGTGATTCATTAGCAAAGACCCTGATGCTAGGAAAGATTGAGGACAAAAAGAGAAGGGGGCAACAAAGGATGAGGTGGTTGGATGGCATCACTGACTCAATGGATGTGAGTTTGAGCAAACTTCAGGAGATAGTTAAGGACAGGGAAGCTTGGCGTGCTGCAGTCCATGGGGTCACAAAGAGTCAGACATGACTTAGTGACTGAATAACAATAGTAAGCATGATAACAAGTACTTTTATCCTGTTAACGTAATACGTTAGTGAGAATTATCAATTAAAGTGAAATGACTGGTTCAAAGTTGGTGACCTAAAGGCAAAGCTGCAAAGCTTTCTACCTGCTATTCTTACTCTTAACGATGTTTATATTTTTTTCAGCTTTCCTTTATTTTTTAAAAACTGAAATATACTTGATTTACAACATTTACATCTTTTACATTTAAAAATAATCTGCAGTCAAAGATATAAGTATCCTTTTTTTATCAATGAGATAGCATTTGTGATGAGTAGCCAATAAAAAGAACTGTTCTTTTGGTAAATTCTTATTAGCACTGCAGGAACTCAGCATAGCCCACCAGAGTTGTATATAAAGAATGCAATGTCTTCATTTTCTTCTTCCAGTAATTTAGAACTTCTAATTCTTGGTATTAGACTGAGATGAATACACACCAAAAAAGCCAGGGCAGAGGGGTCCCCTATTCTTTTAAACAAATTATTTACTGAGCAGATACATTACAGTTGAATATAAGCAAGAATTCCTCGCTTCTATCTAAAAAAATCAGATTCTTGGAAATTTAGTTTGTACTTTTTGTAGTCTGTTTTTTTGCTGTGGTTTTTTGTTATCTAGCAGTCAAACCAGTAAACATCCTTCCTTTCACAAAATAAGGCCACATTTTTATTTTAAAAATTATTTCATATAGTTACTTAGGAACAGTTCACCTATCTTCTTCACTGAACATTTACAGAGTTTCAGATACTATAGCTCAGTTGACGACTTTCTTTAGAGGAGGCTGAGAAATAGGGGGAAAAAGTTTTCTAAATTTATATCTCATAGAATTTTGGAAATGGATGAGGTCTTTAAAAAATCACCTTGCTTAAAGAACACAAAACATGGAAATCTCAAGTGTTCAGAGCCTTAGCAGCTCTCTGAACGCTGTACTGAGAACTACTTCTACGTGGGAAAACTGTATTGTATGAAGGAAGTAAACCACAATCTATCTGCTCCATCATCTGAGTAAAATCAGGCAGCTGAAGGGCCAGCTCTAGCCATCCTTTGCCCTGTCAATGACCTCTATGCTCAGCTGGACAGACTACTGTGAGTGTGTCACAAGACACTGTTCACAGCAAGATCTACTTGTATTGACAGAGACCAAGAGCCACTCTGATGCGTGTGTCTAACTGTGGAATCTGAATCAAATTCAAATTCTTCCAAAATTCAAGATAAGTGATATTTCTCATAAAGTTTTTTTTTTAAACTATATATGAAAACCACAGAATAAAAAATTACCAATTTTCTCTTTAAAAAGTTGTTTTTACAAAATATTTTACCACTGGAACATCAAGACACTGTACCTCTATGCCCTAAAACCTCAAGAACACCACAAAGAACACTAGGAAGTAACTAGGAAGTAATGGGAGGAGATGAGAGAAGAGGAAGGAGGTAAAAGTAAAAAGAAAAAAGAATAACTGTGATAAATGTTTCCTTTTAATACTAAATTGGAAAACTCATTCCTTCATTTGTTCCTTCACTTACATAATGTACTTACTGAAGTGACATGGGGGCATACGATACCCTGCCTTTACGAATTCCTTGCTTACCTTCTACCTCTCTCTAAAGTGTCTATTATGTTTTGTGTGATTTCAGATCCCACATTTCATTTGGTCCTCATATAACCCCACACGTTTCACTGCCAAAGACGAGGCTATTAAGCCTGGAGAGTTAGCCTTGTCCACAGTTCTCCAATTCAGAGACACATACTAGATCTACTATCAAATGCAGACTCTAAATGGTAACAAAACAAATGCTATTATTGCAAGTGTATTTGTTGCAAGTTTTTCCTTCTGTGAAACAAGATATTTTGATAATAAAAATAGGGAATAAGATAGTTACTGAGCATCTCTTCAAGTAATTCTGTGTCTAGGAATATCTAAGAAATGTATATTATGTTATCATAATATGAATATTATGATGAGTATTATTACTTCTTCCTCTTGAGATCAGATCTATACACATTTGGAGAGACCCTTGGAGAACAATATTAGAGCAGGAAACTGGACCAAAAAAGCTCAGTGTCTTCAGTGTCTACAACAATGTCTGACTTACTATACATAGTCAATAAATATTTGATAAATGAAGTTACCACAAGTATGGCATGGAGAATGATGGCTACAGGTTATCAAGCAGCGGGAAAGAAGCACTTATGCTTCCAGGATGTTATGCTACGATCACAAGAGCTAGAGCAAGTTTGGGAACAAGAGGCAGGGCACACGTTGACAATGAAGATCAAGGAAAGCTGGTGGGCTCCCAACAAGGAACAGAGAATACTCAGGTCTTAGAACACAACAGCAACTGGTGGGGGAGTGGAGGGAGGGCTTAATTATTACACCTTACTTAAGAAGGCTAAAATATGATGACTATATAAGGACGCACAAGCATGATTTCAAGCTTTGCAAGGAAGTTATATTACAAATAATAAGCAACATTATTTTCCATATTTGAATTCATTTTAAATTCTGATGTAAAGTTCCAACAATGTCTTGTATCTGGCTGCACAGAAAACTGAGTTATGCATAAAAATCAAGTTGGAATGTTAGCAACTAACACTTTCCACTTTCTGATCCTTCAAATTAATGTCTCACTATTACAGTGTTTTCAAATCCCCAAATCTTAACGGTATTTAATTTATCAACATTAGAACTTACTTTCCCATGGAAAAATGTGTATATATTAGCAAGGCTAATTATAGTGCAAACTCCTTTTTCTATTAAATATTTGCATTAAATATTTACATAGCTAGAGAATTCTTATAAATTTGTGATTTACTTGATAAACTAAACCAACTCAGGAAGAGATTAACAAACTGCTATTTCTGTACACTGAAACAGCCAATTCCACATGTAGTGAATACTGAGTCTACTTTCCATTTATCCAATGTTTACTTAAAAGATGAACAATTTCAAACATCAATTCATTGTGCTTCTTGATTGAGTCATGAATATTCCCATAATCCCCAACTCATAAACCATCAGTCTCTGAATGAAGTTCCTTCTCTTTTTTCTTTTCTTTAGATGACTTGACACCCATTCATGTTTAGGGTCTCTTTATCTCTACATGAAATGATACCACTACTCTCATTTTCTTTTTAAGTCTTCTGATACTTGCTCTAAAAGTCTCAAAAACACACTAATCTGTAATTAGGTTTTGAATACACTGTGAATCCAAAAGGCCAAACCCGGGAGAAGGTTCACTTCAGTGGTTAATAACAGTTTAGAACAGGAACAAAGAATCACACACAAAACACTACCACATGAACCGAAATAAACCTTTTACAACTTTTGATGTTTTTAGAGAAAGCACAGAGACATGAGCTGCAAACTTATGGATGCAGTGTATTTTATACAAGCACACATCCAAAGATCCAAATGTTCCTTAAGAGAACTGTTTCATAACACGCTGCGTGCACATTTTCTACCAAGCTTGGGGACACCTTGTAGGTGAAATTTTGCTATAAAAAGCTATTCGCTAAGGGACTGAAAATTAAAGGAACACTTATTATGTTACATATGCTGTTCCTGAACAGGCTTGCTTTTTATTAGACAATTACACTGTAAGCGCTCTTTAGAAATTCTGTGTTTAAAGGAATCATTTAGGGAAACAAGGAAAGAACACCAACCAAAAACAAGTGAATCGAGACCAGATTCAAGATTCTCAAAACTACAGTCAAAATCTTAGACTTAGCACCAGAAAACGTGTACACCTTTGACAGCTGAAAGGAAGGGCCAAAGAGATACAGAGTCAAAGATACACTTTAAATCTAACACTTATCTTCTGAGTCCTGGCCCTCTAGTTTTTTTTTTCTCTTCCCTACAAATAGGTATGATTATTTTTAAACATACTCATTAATGAAGACAAACAGTAGACTTGTTTGTTACAGAAGAGGGAGGTGTCATCTCCTACAGCCTGGGGAAAGCTGTTTGAGACTGGGACAGTAATTTCAAAGCTGGGTGGGGTCCAGACTCCCAGGGGTCTGTGAGGTAGAAATAGAGTTCCCTGGGTTATTTCTATTGCTTCAAAACTTCAAATGGAAATCTTTGTTTGGGCTAGAATTACATCTACTCTTGTAACAATTATTTGTTTGGCTTATTAAGAGATATAATTGCAATTCTATGTTTCCAATTAAAAATAAAAGCATATTATAGACAAATCTTATAAAACATGGACTTCACAAAATGAAGTATACAAGAATGAAACGAGTGTCTGACAAAAAACAATGTTAGGAATCCTTGGTCAAATGCTAATAATCAATAGGGTAGTTATTTCATATGATTTTTATAAAAATGAGACCATACTGTACTAACAGGCATATGATAATGTGATCAGGAGAACTAAGTTTCTAGTCCTGGCTTTACCTTTAACCTTACTATTGTGGACAAATCACATTCCTAGTTTCTTTATCTATAAAATGAGGGAATATGTCTTAAAAAATTCAAAGTCTATATTATTGTACTTTAAAACTTAGGACTGAAATGTACTATTCTGATGTTATTAATAATTGCACCTTTTAAAACTTATTAGTGGTCTTTTGTTCTTTAGTATCTTTTTATCTGATATTAAGCTACTAGCAAAAACTGCAACCACAAATGATAATATTTTTCTCATAGGACTGCAGAGTTCATTTTAGAAAGATTCATTTTACACTGTCTCCTCCCCGCCCGCACCCAGGAATAGGACTGCTTATATGAATTATCTACTTACAAAGAAGTCTGTCATGTAAAATCACTCAGCAAGTGCTACACTTGCTGTGTAATAGATGCCCATGAATATTCATTCATTGTTCACTCATTTATTGACAGGTGAGTGATCTGACTTAACCAATACTTAAACATTAAAGATTATTTTAGGGACTTTCCTGGTGGTCCGGTGGCTAAGACTCCATGCTCCCAATGCAGGGGACCCAGGTTCGATCCCTGGTCAGGGAACTAGATCCCACATGCTGCAATTAAGAGTTCACATGCCACAACTAGGACCCAGTGCAGCCAAATAAATAATTTTTTTTTTAAGATGATTTTAAAAGTTTAGAAGTTTATTTCAGACCCCAAAGCAATATGATTTAGAAAGAAAGCTGCCATAAGGAAAGTCAGTGAAATAAATTGTAATTTATGTTGTTTCACTGACTACACTGAAGCCTTTGACTGTGCAGACCACAACGAACTGTGGAAAATTCTTAAAAGAGATGGGAAGTATCAGACCATCTCACCTGACTCCTGAGAAACCTGTATGCGGGTCAAGAAGCAACAGTTAGAATCAGACATGGAACAATTAACTAAGTGATTCAAAACTGGGAAAGGAGTAATGACAAGGGTGTATATTGTCACCCTGCTTTTTCAACTTATATGTAGAGTACATCATATGAAATGCTGAGCTGGATGAAGCTCAAGCTGGAATCAATATCGCTGGGAGAAATATCAACAACTCAGATATGTAGATGATACCACTCTAATGGCATAAAGTGAAGAGGAACTGAAGAGCCTCTTGATGAGGGTGAAAGAGAATAGAAAAAGCTGGCTTAAAACTCAACATTCAGAAAACTAAGATCATGGCATCTGGTCCCATCACTTCATGGCAAATAGATGGGGAAAAAGTGGAAACAGTGGCAGATTTTATTTTCTTGGGCTCCAAAATCATTGTGGATGATGGCTGCAGCCATGAAATGAAAAGATGCTTGCTCCTTGGAAGAAAAGCTATGACAGACCTAGGCAGCGTATTAAAAAGCAGAGACATCATTTTGCCAACAGGTCTGTTTAGTCAAAGCTATGGTTTTTCCAGTAGTCACATATAGATGTGAGAGATGACCCATAAAAATCGAGTAATGAAGAATTGATGCTTTTGAATTGTTACAGAAGACTCTTGAGAGTCTCCTGTACTGCCAGGAGATCAAACTGCCAATCCTAAATGAAATCAACCCTGAATATTCATTGGAAGGACTGATGCTGAAGCTCCAATACTCTGGCCACTTGATGTGAACAGCCAACTCACTGGGAAATATCCTGATGCCAGGAAAGACAGAAGGCAGGAGGCGAAGGTGGTGGCAGAGGAGGAGATGGTTAGAGAGCATCAATGACTCAATGAACATGAACCTCAGCAAACTTGAGGAGACAGTGGAGGACAGAGGAGCAGGCGAAGACAGAGGAGCCTGGCATACTACAGTCATGGGGGTTGCAAAGAGCTGGATATGACTTAGTGATAGAACAACAACAACATTCCTTCACCACAACCCAGAGTCAGTTGATTGCCTTTGCTGTACATAGGGCTAGGGGTTCAGCAACACCAGTAGGAAGCTCCAGACTAAATCAACAGCTTGTTTATAGCAAAGTATGCAGAACCCTCGAGAGCACCAATCCCATTCTAAGTTTCACATTATTGCATTGCCTGGATTTTCTCTTCCCTTCCACCCTTTTAATTTAAGTATTCTTACCTTTTTCACAGCGTAGATCTTCATAAGCTGCATCAAATTGTTTCGGGAATAAGGTAGGGAATTAGTAAACTAACAAGCTAGTTTGTAGAAGATACACCACAGGCAGCTGATTTATACAATATACTATAATACTCTAAAAATGATCTTTTTATACCAGCAGCACTTTTAAAATCAGTAATTTAAGAACATTTTTGGGAAACAATATTATCACATTTAACCTTCTATGAACAATCTCTACATGAGAGAAAAAATATTTTCATTTCTGCTCAATTCTCAGAAAACTCAAAGATACAAATATCTATAAAGTCATTATTTTCAGCAATAGAAGAAAATCATACATTTCTATATGATTCATGATCATTTTTTAAAAGTTAGATTCTACCATAAGATTATAATCATCTCCTATGAGTTATTTCATTCTCTATCTAGTACATAAAATATTCCATATTCATACAACTATCAACTCAAAATTATGATGAAAAAATATTTAGAAGTTATTTTATATGCTAACTCATTAACAATACATTGATTTTTTTCCCTCAAGAAAGCTTAATACAGTATTTCAAAGTAAATAATTTCTTTTTTTCCCCCACAAGAAAGCCTAAAAATCAATACAATTTAACAACTATGATATAGGTAATTAATTGGGAAAGCTAAAAAAGCACTAGCCTTATGACCAGTAAGATATTCAGTCCCAAATAATTAAGAAAGTATAAAAATAACTCATCATTTCTTTCTTTCCTATTTTCTTCTTATTCTTAAAAGTATATCTTACTCTGAATTTTGTTAGGAGAGACGTTGAAACATTTTAAGAAAAGGAAAACCACCCAGGCAGCTCTTAAAGAGACAGGACATCATTTATCACTTGCAAAGACAGATTTATAAGAAGAGGGCCCCTTCTGTTCCTTTAAGACTGCCAAACAGATGGGAAGTGAATGGACAGTCAATGGGACAAGAAAACACATGGGAGGTGCTGCTCTATGTATGTTCCCAGCATAAGAAAGAGGTCAAGATTGTAACTGCATGACTGGATCCTGGAAAGGGTCTTTCTTCAAGCTGTTACAAAGACAAACGCTGTTCCTCATCCTGCTGTCAAACTGTTATAAATATTGGTTTGTCAAAAGACCTTCAGTTCTGAAGGTTTAAAAGGGAGGAGTAACAGATGAATGAATCATGAGAATGATTCTTAAACAGTCAGCTCATTAATGTAATTTTAAAAGTAAAAGAAAAAAATACAAGCAGGGAGAATGCAATTCTGATTTATGAACCAAACTAAAGTTTGTAGAAAGTATGGAATTAAAAATTGTAGACTTTAATAAAATCAAGAATTAAGTGAGATGAAAAACAAAAATGAAATATAATTTTATCTCTTAAATAAAATGTTGCATTAGAACAAAGTATTATTAATTTTATCACAAGGAGAACTAACAGGCATTCATGTTTTTTTTTTTAGGCTGATTTCATAAGTTTTCAGTTATTTCTCACTATAACCCTATAAAGAGGTATCATTACTGACACTGGTTTCATAAGTCAGAATAAGGCTCAAAGACACAAAAATAACTTCAGAATTAATTTCATGCATTCACTAACTTAGAAAATCACCTTTAAATTATAATCATAATTTCTTCTACAGAAAGGAATAATCATAAAATTGAAAAAGCAATAAGCATGCATAGATTTATATGCCTGAGTTATCTTTTTTGAAGAATGAAATCATTACATGTCTTTAGGAGACAAACTTATTGTTCTATAGTTAGTGATTAGTTTAACTATAAGAGCAGGGTCTGAAACCAACACATTGAAAATAATATAAAAAAGAAAGCCAAACGATATGAACTTGGTTATATACAGTCACCCACTAGCACAATCCCAGACTAAAGATGAACAGAATCCCAAAACAAATCTAAAAAGATACTATCTCTAATACATGTTGTTAGTCCCAGCTTTGCCATAAATATTTTTGTGCTTGGCTAAACCATTTTCCTCAATGAACATCAATTTTCCCATTTGAACAATGGGGATAATAACTTATAAGCCTTATATGGCTTTACAAGGTAAACCTAAGAAACTGTAAAGTGTAAAGCTCTGTACACATTTAAGGGAAATATAGAGTTCCAAGCAGGATTTGACTGGGATTCCAAAGTACCTAACGATGCAGCTACTCAAGAATACTTTCTTGTCCTAAAGCTTGCCTGGCGCATTGCTTGCTTGATTGTCAGCAGTCTCAGTGAGAATAAAAGGTTACAAAGTTAAGAAGAGAGTGGATGGTTTAAAGCAGAGGTAGCAGCCGAACATTCAAATCTTTTCCTGTTTGAAAGAGAATCATGAATTGACCCCACAGTTTTAAGAAGCGAAGCTTCAAGCATCTCTGAAGGAAGGGGAGACACGGTGAAGGCACAAGCATGTACAGGGAGTGCCAGGGTCCTAAATACAGATGGAGACTGACTTTAAAACAGTAATTTTTAGTACATGTTTTGTTATAAGATAGCCTCTGGAATACCTCCTCTATTTAAAGTAATGAGCATCATAGTTTTTATTTTTACTAATGCTCCTTATTCCTCTCAAATAATCTTTTTGAAGTAAGTTTATATGAAGAAAAGAAAAAGAAATTTAGCCTACTCTGATAGATGAGAAACCAGAAATAGGAGCAATGACAACAAACTGAAGACTCAGGGTAGAGGTGGAAGCTAATCCAAGATCTCTTCATGAAAAATGTGTTCCAGATATGTGACACAAATTATAGCCCTAAGATCATATTAAAAACTTTATTAGAATACAGAGCTACAGTGGTTATTTCTGGGCAGTGGCAATAGCTTAAAAAGTTCTGCCATCTATATTTTCTAATTCTACACAATGCATATGCACTAGTTCTGTGATTTTAAAAAAGAAAACAAAAACACCCCAAATTCTGACAGGTGTACTGGGTGAAAACAGGTACATATGACTCAGAACTGGCACCATGCAGTGGTGCCAATAGAGAGAGACTAAATAAGACTTGAATTCCTTGACCCAGAAAAAAAGATCTAACTTACAGCACTAAAACTAAAGGAACAGACTGGAAGAATTCTCTTAAGAGGAATTAAGAGAGACCATTTCCATACACCAGCTAACGAAGAAGCAGACAAAATCTGTTATCTTTAATAGGCTGCACAAGCTTAAAAACTTCACTAGTTCAACAGGAAAGGTTTCAGTTCATTCACAGATGACAGATCCATGAAGGAAATGAGAAGAATTCAACGTGAATTTCCCACCACAAAGGATGATACGTTAATGATCACTTATTATGCAGCCCCACGAAATGTCTCTTGGTGTCACAATCACCAAGAGGTTATTTGGGAAGGTATCAGTCACTCTTAAGATTTATCATATCACAAACCAGCTTTATCATTTCTATGAATATAACAGTTAAGAATATGAAATTTCTAAGGTAATTCTGAATTATGCTCATTTGGGCAAAGAGGCAGTTAAGGAATGTATAAAATGGTAAAGAAATTAAAATTCCTTTTGCCCTTAACGCACACACCCCCACACAACTATTCTGAGAACCCTGTTTCATAAAGATTACCAGTTCAGTATCCATCAATTTGTCCTTCAAGACAATTTTTGAAAAAGATTATTCATTTCTGCTTAATTTTATTTTTTAATATACTGTTACACATGTCGATGGACTGTTTCACAGTTCGATTTAGTTTACAATGACTAGATTCCATTTTTCTCTCCGTCTCAGGATGGAGAGAATAGTACAAAAGACATAATTAAAAACTAAAACAAATCAAAGTTTAATCCCAAATATAAAGATATTATTTCATTCTAAACTCTCACTGAGGGAGTGCTAAGCATTAATAACAAGGGGGAAACAGCCTAATTTCTAGTTTTAAATATGAGGACTGGCTTTTTTATACATATTAATATACACGTAAACACATAACACAGTAACACATAAATAAAATCCACTTTAAAATGATAACCAAAATTCAACTCATAAATTACTGAAGAGTCCTTTCTATCCTTATTCTGACTTTTATCAGTTAAAAATGTGGCTTTTAAGCAAAATGAACATACTTGCTAGTAAAGCATGGAGTACCAGTAGCCTGTTTAAGATTTTAGAGAAGTAAATATCCTTTTAATCTTGTACCAATTTATCAATATCCTTCAATGTTGTCTTTAAAAGACAGACTTAGTGCATGAAAAATGTGCTTGATTCTAAAAGCCCCATTTTGAGTCTAAATTTTCTCATCAATAACCTGGAAAGCACACAATTTGGACTCATCGTGTGGAATCATGCCTGTAAATAACTACTTCTCTTAACACAGAGGACTGTCCCTGAGGATTACTTTCTTCTTTGTGTCAACTCACACACTCTCTCTCTCTCCCTCTTTCTTGGGCTACAACACAAAGGCAGACTCTACTTCATCTCTGCATACTCAAGGTAAAAATAACTCTTCACTTTCTTTCTTAGCTGCTTTGTCAATTTCATTTTACCAGGAAAAATATTTCACGAAGGCAGAATTTAGAAACTCAACCACTTTAACCCTGAGAAGATGCCTGAATGACCTCAAACACTGATAACACAGGAAGCAGTTATTTATTCTGCAGTGAAGAAAAAAATTCCAATCTTTCCATTTTTCAAATATATTCACATCTACTAACCATTCTAAAAAGTACTAAATATCAGAGAGAATAAAAATACTCCAATTGACTTAAGACTTCCTAATAAATACACACAAAAATGAAAACGCTTCAGTGAATTGGGTGGGCCAGTGATTAGGACATCACAGGTGACCTAGAAAGCAGGGGTTTTGTTAGGGATGAAAGCTAGATCACAAAATGTGAGCAAAGGAATGTGTGGATACAGAGCTGAACGCAGGAAATGCGAGCTGTTCCACAAGAGAAATGAGATGGCAGTTTCCTGGCAACACAGAGGAAAGCTTCCTTAGGATGAGAAAGCTTCCTTAGGATGAGAAAGCCTCCTTTTCTCTCTCTTTTAAGTTAAGAGAAGTGGGCTAATGAAGAATCTGTATTGAAGCAACATGATTCAACATTCAGCAATCATATACAATGTATGATTTACAAAGTAAGGCGAATTTAGGAAAGAAGCATATCACTTGGGCAGAAGAGATCATACATAACAGACATGAAAAACACTCTCTTAAATTGGTTATTTTGGTTGATTTACAGTTGTCTATAGTGGGAAGCCTGCCTTATGCTCAATTAAACAACACTGGCAGTACCTCAGTAATGTTTCTAACCACTGAAGGAAGGTTAAAAAGCAGAGAGGAGGAAAACACTAGTTCAGGACCAAGAGATAATAATGACATAGAAGAAGGAACAGTGAGAGATATTAGAAAAAGAGAGACAAAGGGAAAAAGACTGCTTAGAAACATGCTGGAAGCCAGCAGAGATGAGACACCAGTATTGAGGTTCTATAATTGTTGGCCAAAACTTACAATAACAGTATTTATATATAAATGATGCCACAAGGATTGTCTAGGTACCTAGAATTCTACAACTCAATACTATCCTCTTATCCTTTAAATCAAATCCCTTCAAAATTAATTTTCTTTGGTTATGTTTACAGAAACAAAATGGACATGCTACTACAGATGACAGTTCAAATAACAAATTTTCAGTAGTCACATGATTTATCAGAAGAAGATACATGATAATTCCACCCCAGTTACTAATTTGGCAGACTGTACTGCTGTAAACATGAAGAACTCTCTAGAGTACTGGTTTGAGGGCATGGCATGAATAGCTGTTGTGATGCATGGCAAGAACCACCTACGGAGACATGGCAAATTATCGCACACCAGAGCCCTGGCTCTGGGAAAGGTAGTTTAAACATGACTTCCCTTTTCTACAGTTTTAAGTTTCAGATTCTGAGTATAATCTTTCAAGGATAATTTTTAGTCTCACATTGCTGTGTGGCCGCTATTTTCATCCACGAAGGCCCTCAAAGATTCTGTAGGTACGGCAGAAGTTTAGGAATGTGGAGGAACCAATGAAAATTAAATTCAAGAGGTACCTATTTCTTTTTTCTAAATGAAGAACAACAAAATTATTCTTGCTGAAGCTTTTCTCATCTTGATATTTTCTGACTACTTTTTACCCAAGTTTTAACATGGTGTGAAGAAATTTAACTCTTATAAATTAGAATTATATTTTAGAGATAATGAAGGTACTTCTTAAACTGGAACAGCTAAGAAGCATTTCTCTTCCAATCTTAGCTTTTAAATGTAGCACTGGATCATTCTGCTGTTGCTCCCTTTTTATGTAATTTATAAAATTAAATTATAAAGCCACTAGTATACTAATCATGAAGAACAAAGTTTTCATTAAAAAAAAATTTGTTACTATCTGATAGCTCAGAGAAAAAAAGAAATTTCCATCTGTCATCTATATTTCTAAGTCTTTAGCATCAAAACTGAATCTCCTGCACACTAAGATACAAAACTTGTATCTTTACTCCATTCTAATTATCAAGAGAAAGCACAGAAAGGATAAGAGGAGACTGGGAAAGTGAGGAGATACAAAGACGAGCCCCACCAGCATTGTATACTCCCCAAGAGAAACAAACTTTAGGATTCAAGAAACAATTGCTGGCTGTCTGGGAGATGCTCAGGCATCGAACAATAAAGAACAGTCAACAGAGGCAAGAGGCCGAGCACGCTGCTGCGACTGCTACTCTAATCCCCAGAGCTCTAGTAAAAAGGCCAGCTGTTGCCACCTCGCGTAGGGAGTCAGCAGAGCAAATTAACTACAGGAGAGAAAAGCTGCGGATATTGGAAAATTCTAATTTACCAGTCTCTTTTATCTATGCTGTTTTTAACATTAAGGGCATCAAAATTATCATTAAAATAAGCCTGTGCAATGGTAGCCCAAGTAAAAAGTTTATGACTGTTTTCATATTTCATTAGTAAATGAGATGTAAATATGAAATATTTATTTGGCTTTGACTGAAGCATATCTTCTCTTCATGTAAAATACAAGAAATATGAAGAAATATACTGAAGCTTATTATAAAACATCTCAACACTCCCAGACAAGCTCAACAAAAAAGTTCAACTAAGAATAACAGCCATTATGCTCAAGTAAAGATTCTGTATCTGTTACAGTCGGATCTTAAGACTCTAAGAAGTACAATCACACCGGACTGAAAAGCTGTGTCTAGATTTTGGGCAACTTAGATACTACTTACCTCTGGCGGAATCTGATCGAGTGCACTTAGAGACAGGTCTACAAGTCATATAAGGAAAACGAACTTCTTCAATGTTTACTGGTGCCGTGCACACTTTAGTGTTCTCCTACCCAGACTCCCTAATTCTCTAAAGGTTTCACACTGTTTGAAAGTTTAAGCTGCGATGCTTTTGTACTACAGGAAGTACACAGGATGGTAATGATCATGAGCATTAACTAGTATGTACATCTTTCTGACCCACTCCATGAGGGACACTGTAAACTATGGAAGTTTCCAAATATACAAGACTGTTTCATATAATTATACTGTCTAATGCCTTGGGTTTTTTTTTCTCCCCTCAAAAAAATAGTTCAGCATAGTAGTTAAACCTGAGCTCAAATCCTGGCTTTACCACTATGTGGGTGTTTTTAGGACTCTATTTCTTTATTATATATAAATGAGAAAAAATTACTTATTGAGAATATGAAAATGTGTTTTAAACACATAACCTAGTATCTGGCATAGGAAATGTATTTAAATATTAATTCATTTTCACAAGCAGAATCAAGTTCTGATACAAAAATGAAAAGGAATTTATTGTAAAATAAGGAGAGGAAAATCTAAATGACTGCTAACACCCCTTTAATTATTGGGTATCAGTGATTCTTTGATTATGTACACAAAGAATGAAAAGTATAACTCAGACTTTAGTGAATAAGAGTTGGAAAAGAAACCTAAGCTCTAAACTCCTTGCAACTGATATCAAGGTCCAAAAACTCACAATAATCTAGTTAACTGTTGATACAATATTCATAGAGCAAATAACAAAAGAATCCCATGCTGTACTGATGAAACTCAGTTTAGCAACACTATCAGCAGCTGTTACCAATGCCCAGACACTCAGTTTCTGGGCTGGAGTGGAGAATAAATTCTGAAAAAGTCTACAAGGTTTTAGCAATATTATTTTATATAGTGACAATCATAAAATAGATCTTATAAATCATAAACAGATTATAGAAAAATTTTGAATTGAGCTATATAACATGCTGATTTTTCCCTTTCCAAAGAAGGCGTTTTAAAATTGCAGTCTATTTCAATAAATAGATAGGACACATTATTAAAAATTATGCAGGGAATCCAAATGGATTTTATCTAAATTAATGCTGTACTTGAATATCTATAAAAAAGAAATCCTGAGAAAATATTCACTATAAAATCAAAAGAATTTCATCAATGTCACAGTGGATACCGGGCAGTTGTGAATAAGAGTAGACATAGAAAAAAAGGGATTAAGGTGGAAAGATCAGTTATGTAGTTTATTAAATTGTCCATGAGGTGACCCAGTCTTTCAACATCTTCACAGATGATGTTTTCAAAAGCCTCATTTTCTCTAAATTATTTTCATATGACCCCTGATCCTGTATCAGGATATATCCTTTTTAATCCTTTTCTCAGACTTAGGAAACAGTTTTAAGAATACCACAAAGAGTATAATTTTCCTGAACCATTTTCTGTCATTATGCCTCACAAGCCCCAATTGTATTGTGTGTTAGCTACAAATAAGATTATTTCCCTAAATAATCTCAATCTAACAATCAAAGTTTTAAAATTGATAATATTGACATATGACTATCATGTAACCCTCAGATCCCCACCAACTGTCCCATTAACATCCTTCAGAGCAAAAAGATTCAGTTCAGGATCACATACACTGTATTTTGTTTTCCTGTTCTTGGTCTCCCTCAAGCTGGAACAGTTCCTCAGTTTTTCCTTGTCACTCGTGATCTTGATACACTTAGAGATTACAGGCCAGCTATTTTATAGACTGTACTTTAACTTGGGTTTTCCTGATGTACCTTCATGATTGAATTTAAGTTATACATCTTTGGTGAGAAAATCACAGAAGTGACACTGGGTTCTTCTCACTGAATTCTCTAAGGTATCACATAGTTCTGATCTGACCATTACTGATAATATTATTTTAACCGCTTGATTAAGGTGGTTATTACCAGTCTTTTCCACACATACAGTTACTCTTTTTTCCTTACACCGTGCTTCTTTACTTTGATGCCCAAACTGCCCTAGTGTTGGCTAGCAGGAATCTCTGCATGTTGGCTTCTGCATGTTATCTTGCTGACATGTCCCTATCATCCTTCAACTACTTCCTTACTTTCTACATCCTCAAGATGCCCCAGGGTCCTCCTGACCTTTCCCTGCTCCACCAATGGAATCCACTGTGCTTCTAGAGTCTGGGTTCCTTGTATGACTCCTCAACCGATGAGCCTCCTGAGACTAGAAGAGGCAAATTCTTCTTTCATCTTTCTAATTCTAGTTTTGTGGCTTCATTTCAATATTGAACATGGTATCTCTTCTTAAAATGAAAGAACATCACAGCACTTTTTATGTAACCATCTTAAAGTATAATCAGTTGCTGAACCTCCCAAGTAAAGTGGTGAAATGACTTGAAAATGGGCGAGCTTAAGACTGGCAAAATACATGATGCATCAGACTTCTACCGATTTCCATAGTATTTCATCCTGCACCCATTTCAAATTGTGAAAAGCAAAGCAAAACAGAAGCCCTATCTGCTTCCCTTTCTCTAAATTTCATTAACCAACTTAACAGATTCTAATTGAATATGCTATACTAGGAACTTTGATCTGTGTAATACAGTAGTAACCATTAAATTCTGAAAGTTTTCTGGCTGAAAGATCCATGACCATATTCCCAAGTGTTAGACTGAAGATAAACAGTAAGGAAAAGGTACTCTCAAGATTCTTTTTCAACTAATGGACAAAGTCATGTCTCATCTTCTTTAGTGTGACTGATAAGGCTGAGTCACTGGTCAAACACTTGCTTCCAAGGACATTATTTGGTACAGAAACATGATGATAATTATATATTTATACACACACACAAAAGTGGTAAGTCATTTCAAGGGAGTCATGAGTACTTTTTCAGGAAAAACAGCAGGAAAACAAGAATTGGCTTGACAGTACACAAATTTGTGTTAGCAATACGCTTTCTTTAAATAATCAAATTGGGAGTGAAAAGGGATGGGGTTACACAAGACTCTATTAAAGGGACTTCCCTGGTGGTCTAGTGGCTAAGACTCCAAGTTCCCAATGCAGGGGGCCTAGGTTACACTGGTCAGGTAACTAGATCCCACATGCTCCAACTAAAAGTTTGCATGCCCCAACTAAAGAGCCCACGTGCTGCAGCTAAGATGCAGCACAGCCAAGTAAATAAAATTTTTTTAAAAAGAAGACTATTCTAAAACTTGAGAAAAGGCACATCATTCTAATCACTTAAAAAGGCATATTTCAGGTAAAACACATGGAAGTACTTCACTGATAACTATTTCTTGAGAGATACAAAAGAAATAGGTCTGTATACTTTGTGAAACTGATACATCTCTTCCTGAACAGTACTAATTCAGCATAAAATTATGAACCAGGAACTTACAAATGTTTTTTGAACCAATTTCCCTAACAATCCTATAAAAAAAAGAACTATTGTAGTACCACTCTTTCAAAGGACGTTAAGGCTGTGGGAGATAGCCTGCCTAAGATGGGCGAGACAGAGGATGAGACGGTTCGATGGCATCACTGACTCAATGGACATGAGTTTGAGCAAACTCCAGGAGATAGTGAAGGACAGGGAAGCCTGGCTTGCTGCAGTCCATGGGGTTACAAAGAGTCAGAGTACATGGTAGTTCAGATTTAAGTACATGGTAGTTCAGATTTAAGTATAGACCTGTGAGTTAGCACAAACTTAACTATACTGCCAAAGTGGCGCGAAAATTGAAAGAAGAGCAACAGGAGATGGAAACAAAAGTTAAAGTGAGATATGTTTCAAAGAAAGATTACCTAAAGAAAAGAAGGAAAAGGCAAGGAGAAAGAAATAAGAAGCTGAGGTAAGCTGGGAGGAGAGAGGAGAGGACAAACAGCAGAGAGGAACACACGCTCCGGCACAGGGCGGAAGACAGGAAAACTCTGCCTGGTTTTTCTTGGATGTTCTGGGGATTGTGCTGTAGTGCTACATATCAGCTTAAAAACTGTTTTCAGATTTGAGTAACTGCTTTCTGTTGAGCATGTGCTATCTTTTGGACATCAGAAAAATAGATAGTAAAACTAAGTATACACTGAAAGGAAAAACTACTGTTTCATGAAGCTGAAATAAGGGAAACTTGCTACAAGGTTAACGCAAACAGTAGCACTGACCACTAGTATGTTTATTTAATAATATAAATCTTTCACCGATTTCCTTGGATTCAGAAGTATCTAAGTAAATCTTAACATGAAATCCAAACAGCTTAAAGTGAGGGATTCCCTAGCACCCAGGAAAGAACCCCGACCCCTACAGCCTGAAAACAAAGTGACAAAGTGACGAACAAGGCCCAGCGAGACTGGGGGCTGAGGGTAGGGAGCCATATCGTCCTGGTCTATGGGTTAAAGCCAGACCAGGTTTAAGAGGCATTCACATGGGGGTGTGGTGACCTGCCCAGCAGTGAGGAGAGGATCCATGGAGGAGGGTAGGCAGGCAGTGCAAAGTGCCAAAGCACAGACAGACAAAAACGGTGTTTCTACAAAAGGATGGTCGGGACTCAGGTGAGGAAGGTCCTTGTGTAGTCGGATAGGGAGGAGGAGAGACGCCTGGCAGTGTCAGAGCATGAGACCAGTTAGAAGGACTCCCTGAGGAAGGGCATCCTGGCACAGAATGTCACAACTGAGATGAGGGGGAAAGGATATTAACACAGGGGGAGGAACTGTGGTGGTGGCCTGGAGTCAGGTGAAGAGAACCTGAGCTGGGCGAGGACATTTGAGCAATGAAGGGGACAGTGACAAGTTTAGTGGCATGTAAGAGGACAGATCAGAATAAGTAAATATATTAAGGACACTAAGAGCCAGATTTCTCATCATCAGAAAAAGGAATTATAAATATGGAAAAGGGGAGATTTCTCTGGCTGGTCCAGTGGTTAAGAATCTGCCTTCCAAAAAAAAAAAAAAAAGAATCTGCCTTCCAAGGCAGGGCATGTAGGTCTGTTCCCCAGCTGGGGAACTAAGATCTCATGTGCTGTGGGGCAACTAAGCCTCCATGGCACAACTGCTGAGCCCGCAAGCCAGAGCAAAAGGTCTTGCATGCCCATGTGCCACAACTAAGACCTGATACAGCCAAATAAATAAACAAATATTTTTTTAATTACAGAAAAAGAGAAAATTAGAATAAGCTCAGTATTTGATTAGGAATACAGTTATAAATATGTGTATATATACACACACACAAATATGCACACATATGCATATTTGTTCCCTTGCTCCATTGAGCACTTCTGGCAACAGTGACATTTCAGTAACAATAAACATTATCTAGCTCCCAGCTCTTGATTTCTAAACGCTGTGCTGTGCTTAGTTGCTCAGTTGTATCTGGCTCTTTGTGATTTCTAAATATCATTCTACAAAAAAGGGAAGCTGGGTCAGGGAAAACAAGAGATGCATATGGAGTACCTCGTGATACGGAAGGACACTGTAACGACAACAGGTGAAACCTGAATGGAGTCTAAAAATTAGATGTAGTAATTTATCCTTGTTATTAAAATCTTGATTTTGATGGCTGCTAGGAGAAAATCCTTGTTTCTAAAAAGTCCACATCAAAATACTTGGAACGGATGGAACTTTAGGACAGCAACTTTCAAACAGTTCAAGGGAAAAAAGCTTTTTGCATACACTCTTCTGTAAGTTTAAAATGAAATGGAGAAATAAATGGACGTGGGGAAGGTGAAAGGAAAAGGCGGTGAGATGGAGGGAAGGCAGGATTACTTACTGAGGTCTTCGGCCAGTTGAACTCGTTTGCCAGTAAGCAATTTTACCTTCTTCTCACTGTCTTCAGCAAAATCTTCCAATACCTCTTTAACATTTTTCTCTAATCGCCTGACTGTTTAAAGCAAATAAAGGAACACAAGCAGCACCATTTTTATGAACGTACAAGAATGACAAAGTTAACAATATATATGGAGAGCAAGTTCTTATTTTTCTCATCATAGTAAATCTATTGGTAAGTTCAGACTTCTCAGTTATAGGGAGAATCTCTACCTGATATACAGTACTTTATATATTCTCAGAGATAGTCTTATTCTCAAGCCCTATTACTTTCACGGAAGTACAGATTCCCCCAAATCCTAAGTGATGCTTAGCACCCCTTTCATAACAGAGTTTTTGGGTACTAAAGACTCCTGGTATGTTTATTTCCCATATTTCTCAATTATGATTTATTAATATTTTAAAGGCAAATTATTTTTGTTTTCTTTTTTAATAAATCTAATTTTCAGGAAGTATTTTGGCATCCTTTTTAAAATGAACATTAGTTTTTTGATGTCAAATTAGAAAGTGGTGCCTCTGTGGCTTACCTTCAGTGTTTGTAAGTTGCTGTCTTAAAGTATTTGCGGTGATAGCAAGCATACGCTGTATTCGCCAAAACAGGACAACATCATTGCATTCCAACTGAAATATGAGGTGGTTAAGATTACCAGATGCAATTTAAAAATGAAAACCACAATCATGAACCCATACAACTACTAAAGTCAGTACCTACAGCTTATGAGTCAATAAAAATATTCAGATTTACCTAATATACATATTCCTCTTATAGAGAGAACCTAGTGATTTTTTTTCTGTATAGGATCTATGAAGTTCTGCATGATTTTGGGTTTTATCTGCTGCACAGCTACATAGTTTTGATTTCAATGATAAAGCAAAGTAAACTTGGGAGGTAGAGCATTTCATTATGTTCTATACAAGTAGAAGTCCACAAAATATATCCTTCATTAGCATTTTGTTTCAGCTAACAATCACATTATTTTAAATATGTCCTCAGGCTAACCTCTTTTCTTTGAATGTGCACTCAAGCCATTTTTGAAATTCACTTGCAAAGGAAAATAAATTAGTGATATTTTTAAAAAGAAGCTTATCCTCTGGGTGAGGAGTAAAAGAGGAATAGGGATTAAGAAGTACTGACAACTGTGTATAAATTAAATAAACTACAGAATATATTGTACAGCACAGGGAAACACTGCAGTATTTTATAACAACTTTAAACGGAACATAATCTGAGAAATATTGAACCCCTATCCTGTGTACCTGAAGCTAATATAATCTTGTAAAATCAACCATACTTCAAAAAAAAGCTAGCATGCTGCTTCTCAACAGAGGGAGACATAAAGCTTTTTCTATACAGAGAGATCTTTCCAACAACTGTGTGTTAGCTGCATCTGTGCTTAGTTGCTCAGTGGTGTCTGACTCTTTGTGGCCCCATGGACTGTAGCCCGCCAAGCTCCTGTCCATGGATTTTCCAGGCAAGAATACTGGAGTGGGTTGTCATTTCCTCCTCTAGGGGATATTCCCAACGCAGGGATCGAACCCGTGTCTCCTGTGACTCTTGCATTGTAGGCAGATTCCGTACCACTGAGCCACTGGGGAAGCCACATTCCAACAATTAAAATGATGAAAAAAACTTGTCAATTTTTACACTGTCACATTTAAACAAAAATTTTCTTTTAAGCCGCTCAAAAGAAAAACATTTTATGGATCTCAAATAGGACTGCTGATTAACAGAGCTCTTTCAGTATACTCTGAAAAGCATTTCTGCTTGCATGAAAATGTTCAAATACATTAGTCTACTGCCACCTAGGGGCTTCCCTAGGTCCATGGAGTCGCAGTCAGATAACTGAACAACACGCACACTGCCACCTAGGGGTTACTCAGTAAAATGCGACATTAAACTGTGCAATTGTCCATTTTAAGAACTTTATACAGTTCTTTAAAGAATTAAAGCAAAACTTTCATGATATAAAGAAAGAATTATAATATGGAGAAAAAGAATGATTAAAATGTATTACATTATTATTTCCACTATGAAATGGATGATTATGTTATAAATATACACACATACAACATGTATAGAAAGAACTGACTAAAATTACTTCTAAGTAGAAGGCAATGGCACCCCACTCCAGTACTCTTGCCTGGAAAATCCCATGGACGGAGGAGTCTGGTGGGCTACAGTCCATGGGGTCGCTAAGAGTCGGACACGACTGAGCGACTTCACTTTCACTTTTCACTTTCATGCACTGGAGAAGGAAATGGCAACCCACTCCAGTGTTCTTGCCTGGAGAATCCCAGGGGCGGCGGAGCCTGGTGGGCTGCCGTCTATGGGGTCACACAGAGTCGGACACGACTGAAGCGACTTAGCAGCAAGGGGATTATAGGCTTCCCTCATAGTTCAGTTGGTAAAGAAACTGCCTGCAGTGTAGGAGACCTGGGTTTGATCCCTGGGTTGGGAAGATCCCCTGGGGAAGGGAAAGGCTACCGACTCCAATACTCTGGCCTAGAGAATTCCATGGACAAAGAGTGGGATACAACTGAGCAACTTTCACTTTCAAGGGGATTATAAATTATTGTTTACTTTTGTATGTTTTACATTTACTTATTCCATTTACTTTCCAAAATGGAAAAGTATATCTTTCTAACATAAAGTTAACGGTTAAAAAAGTCTTTCAAAAGTAGCGTAGTGCCTATTATACACAAACAGTTTTATAAGCACTGGAATGATAGCATGTAAAATGCAATTACTACCAAAGTGGCAAATATCTTTGAAAAAATTATGAGTTAAGCTATTCTTTCTAAATAATGCATACTTTTTTTCTCAGAAGATCAAAAGACTTTAATGCTAAACCTCAAGAAAGGTTACTTTTAAGCACTTAAACAACTATCACTAAAAAACATTTCTCCTTGCTTTAGGAAACCTTACCTCAGAATCAACAAAATGCCTCTGGTAATAATAGAAGCCTCTTCGACAAAGGTTACAGTGGTTTAGAGCTGTTTTTAAGAAATGTCTTCTATAAACTTGGTGCCAAGTATCCTTAATCTAAAATAAAAACAAAGAAAACCAAGGCCAAAAAGTTACTGTATACCCTCCAGATTGATTAAACCCATTTTGAAAAGTCATATACAAAGTTTATTTATAAAAAATTAAAAATAGCAATGTTGTTATTCTGTCAACTGTTTATATCCATTAAAAAATTTGTTTCAAGATAAAGATTAGATTACTACTAATCTGACTCCTTAACAGTCTATTTCAAAATTCTGTACTGTTTCTAACAAGCATTATTATTAATAATCCAGCAGAGTAGACAGGGTGGGGATTATCTTCCCCTAGTTAGAATTAAGGTGTCTGAGGCAAACGAGGTTGTGAGCCTTGACTGAGGTCAGGACTAGACTAGGAAGCTGGTCTTAGACCATGTCCATCAACCCAACGAGATTTCCTTTCTCATTATTAAATATCATTACCTCAGCAATATGACCCCCATCGTTTTATTACTATATAGTCTGTGAGAGTATTCAAGGTTCTCTCACACTACTGTCTTTTCTTGAGCACAACGATAATGTTAAGAAAGTAAACAAGCATCACCAACACCATCTGGTGGTTGGGAAGGGGGCTGAGAGAGTGTGTACCAATTGTTAGAGGCAGTATTACTAGCTAATGGAGTGGAAATGTACCAGAAGTCACATCTCTTGACATCTCGCCCATCTAGATTACAGTACTTTGTTCCGTGAACATAGTTTCTCTTGGGGAAAAAACTGCCATTTTCTTACTCACAGAAAGTAATTAAGATATATAGCCAATCCACATCCTAAGATATGGACAAAGTCCCTCCTACAGCTCAAAAGTATCCAACCAAACACAATTTATTGTTAGTGAGAGCTAAGACTAATGTGGATAAATTACATTTATATTCAACTAATAACTGTGTGTAATCACTAGCTTTAACTTCATTTTCAATTTATAAACAATGAGATATATAACAGCATTATCTGTTTCTTTTCATCAGTTTTCTTTTCTTGTTCTGATCTCTGGTTAATTTTTTAACAAGTATACTCTTTTCTCAAGTACAGAAACATAAGCAAATACTTTCAAAAAGAATCTATGTGTGGCTCTGAAATTTCTTAAATGATTATTTCACTCCCTAGAAGTCCTTTTCTAGAGGGAATTCACTTGAGCTAGTATTAAAATGAAGTCGATCCTTTACACCCCAACTAGGGACATAGATCCAGAAACACAATTGCTTTTCAAAGACTTTCTCCATATAAGCATCATGAAAGTAAGCAAAAAAGTACTAAACTGTAATTATATAGCCTCATATTTATTTTAAAAAAGGAAAAAGAGATAGAACTCAAAGACATTATCTAATTTACTCATACACATTAAGTATGATTAAAACACATGTGACTGAAAAAACATACATATAAATGAACTATATTTAAGCAAAAATTTTACTTTGTAATCTGAGCCAGTGTAATGTGGTGTAGAGATCTGAATGTGTTTCATCCCCTTTTGCCAAAACTAACTGCTAAATTTGCCCAGATACTTCCCTTTTCTAGGTCTCAGGTTCCCCATTTACAAACTAAAGCATTACACTTAAAAAAATAATACTGAGAATAAAATTTCAAATTATTTCCACACTCTAAATCACTGAGTTCTTTTTGTCAGCAAAAGTACCCATGATCAAAATCAAATTAAGCACTTAAGTATCTAGGTAATATATCAGAAGTAATAACATTTTACTATAAGAAATCAAGACTTAGGAAGCAAACTCATGCTTTTCAGAAACGTTTATTACCAAGCTTGGGTCTACTTCCACTCCTCGTGATTCAAGGTTCTTTCGGACTGTAGTTATCTCATCACTCGCAAGGTAAGCTGGGTGCTCCTCATTACACTTCAGCATCTTCTCCAGTTCATTCTTGGTTTCATTGTGAACACACTTTGAAATGTTTAAAAGAGGTCTGTGTTTATTAGATAGTTCATGATTTGGCATAATTATAAAAACAGAGTCCCAATTTTAATATATATATATTACTTTGGCAAGACTGGTGACACACGCTCAATTGTAACAAACAAGGAAGACCAGAACGGCACGGCTTACGAATGCAAAACCACCTGGACATATGAAGGGCCACAGGGGTAAGGGGATTAGCCCTATTTACAGTATTTTACTTTGGCTGAAGTGTTTCACTGTCCAAATTACAGAACCAGACACCTTACTATGCACTTCCTTTCTTGACCTTAGGGTATGAGTTTAATCTAGGAAAAAATACCCTGTATACATGGGAAGAGATAATGTTCTATGAATGCCTTGTATCTAAGAACTGGATGACTATAAGGCCCTGTGCCTGTTGACATAGTCCTTTTCTGATAAATTAAATATGAAATTCATAGTTTTATTTTTTTTAAGTCTTTTCATTAAAAATCATTATTAGACTGCTTCTGTGAGGTATCTATCATTCTTAAATTCACTTCCAGTCTCTCCTAAACAATTATATTGCTTATAATCTCTTCACCAAATGAGGAAAACACACACACTAGTGATAACTTTGAAAGCAAAACTAGCATATGGTGTCAAAGTAACTTTATAATTTCAGTTTTCCACCCTTTCCAAGTTGCATGGTACAGAAAACTAGCTTCAAATTCACAAATTACACGAAACAAGTTACTACCATAGCATCTTGCCCGTAAGAATAACACTTAAACACAAAGAAATGGCTTGTAAATGAAACTACTAAATACTATTCTCTGAAAACATGACACATTAAAAGACATTTAATAAAGAGAAATTTCACTGTTTTCTTAAACTTCTGCTATCTGGTCTGAGAGAGGAAGGAAATCTCTAATCATGACATCCTCCCACTCTTCCCGCCCTGTTTCACTTCCACTTGTCCCCATCACACTGAGTGCCCAGGAGACTACTACTCTCCTGTCTATCCTGATCAAGATAGTTTAGCTCAAAGTGAGCTCAAAGTGAGAATGCTTCAAAGGAATGGATTTCCGCGCCTCCCCCCCCGCCCCGCCCCCCGATTAAGTAAAAGTAACAATACAAAAGCAAAAAATAATTTTCAGAACATAGATTTCTCCTCTTCAACACAGGACAATCTTAAGTTTCTTTTCCTAAGTCCTGCCAATTCAAAAAGAAATGAAACTGTTACACAGCTATCTAAATTTGCAGTATGAGACTTTAGGAATATTCTCAATCTCTTCTAGAATCTGTTTCTCACTAAAACCTCCAGGTATGAAGCCTAAACCAGTGGTTTTCAACTGGGAGTAGGAGGGTTAGAGAGACTAGAGGAGAACTGAATTTGGTGAGTCTGACAAGCTTTGTTTTGAAAGAGAAAACAAAACATTCATATACAAACACCTCCCCTGTGATTCTCCTGTCACTCCCCTCTCCAAAGTATGGCCTCCTTTCATCTACGGATCTTATGCACGCTGCCCTGAAACCCTGGAAGAAAGTTTCCTCTACAGATCCTTGCTTTGACCTTAAAACTACTGGGTTGGCAAAAAAGGTTTGTTCAGGTTTTTCCTGTTGTTGTTTTTTTATGGACAAACCTGAACGAACTTTTTGGTCAATCCAGTAATTCCCCTGTTTCTCGTTAAGGGATTCCCTTTAAGTTCAAGTTCCTGAGAAAGTAACATTTAACCAGGAACCATTCCTCTCTGAGAATGTTGGCTAAAGCATATTTACAACTAGTTGCTGAAGTAAGTTCTGCCATCATTGGTTGTTCTAGACCTAATTAAGCCTAACTAAGCCTTAAGGGTCAGACATCATTTTCCTTGGAGTTTATCTGCCTTACACCAGTTCTTTCTAATGAATGTCTCTTGTCTCAAAGTCAGAAACCTCTGATGGATATCCTTGAAATTCTTTTTTGAAAGACTGCCTCCCCGCAGCCCATCTGGCGAGCAGAAGTAAGTAATGTACTCTGAACACAGGCAAGTGAGTGAGTGAGTGAAGCTGCTCAGTTGTGTCTGACTCTTTGCGACCCCATGGACTGTAGCCAGCCCGGCTCCTCCAGCCATGGGATATTCCAGGCAAGTATACTGGAGTGGGTTGCCATTTCCTTCTCCAGGGGAACACAGGCAAGACCCAAGAGTAATTCTGTCAACTTCATCAGCTTCTCTTCCTTCTCTTCACGACTCATTTTCCCAAAAAAATCAAATTAGAAAGAAAAAGAAAGGAGGAAGACTGTCCCCTCACTATTTTAAGACAATCGGGACTCAACATTGTCAGCTTATGAAACAAGAAATGCGTAAAACCAGAAAAAGTAATAGGGTGCTGATCATATAATTAATATACATAATTCTTTTTAAAATGAAAACAAAAAATAAAGAAAAAAAATGTGATATATTATTTGGTAACCTTTCATTCTCTTTATCTGCTCTTTCAGTATTTCCACATTTGATGGTCTCATTTTGCTAATTATATGGATTCAAAAGGAAGAAAGGAAATGAATTGTACACCACCTCTTTTTCTTATCCATTACTTTCTTCATTTATGTATTTTGATTCTATAATCTATTTACAATCTTAATTTTAGGAAAAGAAACCATAACAAGGAAGGAATAAAAATGGGTAGAGGGAAGATTTTAATGACTACACATTTTCCTTCTATTTATTCACTTATAAAGTTACTTATATTTGCCTTATCATTGTGTTAAAGTGCTCATTAAGTGTTTATAAAATGAATGAATTATGTAATTCTACTTTTTGTCTGAATTTTTATACTTATTTTGTGAACACAGGAGCAAAAATGCAGAAGAATAAAATAACTTGAATAGACAATAGAAAATTTCAGTGATAACAGAATAAAAAAGTTGTATCTTTTATTCTAATCACATTTATTCTATATCCTCTGAAATCTTTTATCATTTTTTTCTTCTGTTTAAACCTGACTCTTTATTTTACCTCAAACACTTCAAATGAACAAAATAATCAATCACTCTTTTTAATCACAGCTACCTCACTTTTCAAAAAACTTTCTTTTGTAGTTTATTGTTTATTCTAAAGATTTATTAGATTTTAGAAAGGCTGATATAAAATATTTGAAATTATTAAGTTTGGTCTAGAGGCATTGAGAGATTATGTTTTAATGCCTGAATTAAAATGCTAAAGATTTGTTTGTTTTTACCTGTTCTTGAGTTCGGTTCTTCCAGTATAACCACCTCTTTTTCCAATCTGGACCTACCATATTTTCAATTGCATTTTCAGCTAGAAAAATAGAAAAAAAAATTGATCACTTACCAGGCACATAAAATGTAATTATCTTGCTTTATTAACTACTTCAAAACACTGTGTCAATACAGTAGTTGGAATAAAGAAAAAAATGATATGACTGATATGGTGCATATAGAAGCCAAAGAATTTTATACGTTTAGAATCTATGAAAACTGTAATTGCTTAAGAAGTTTCCATAAGTATAGTAGCAAATACTAAAACAGTCTGAATTACAGCTTTTTAGAATATAACTACACATAAACATGTGTGCACGTTAACATTTTAGTAGTTACAAGCAGTTGACTGAAAAACTGCACAAATATATTCAACTAGAGTAGTACTGACAAAGAACTTGAGATGTTAAAATTTTTTTAACCAATGTTCACTAAAGTTAGATGACTTTCCACTGAGAATACTAAGAATTTAATAATCCACATTCCTACTTACTATCCTTGAGACGAGCCTGAAGAGCCTCTTCCATAAAATAAATAGCTGCATCCCACTGCTGTTTATCCGATATGGATCGATCTTCTAAAGCATTGTGTTGAATAACCCTCTGAAATAACAAAGAAAAACAACTACTTTGATTTATGTCTTGTCAACTTAGTAATTTTTTTCTAACCAACAGCTCAGCAAATATCCAAACTAAGAGATGTATCTACAATAATATAAAAGTATGTCCCTCCCATGCAAATGCAGAGGGCCCCATTATCTGCCTGCGTCAGCGTCCTGTATACTTCAAGTTACACCCTAGAATCCTGGTGCTCAGGAGCTAATGGTTCAGATCATATCTACTGCTTCTTTTTGCCATATGTCCTATGTGTTAGCATTTTAGGAAAAGAAGAAAAAAAGCATAAACATTATCTCACTGTTACTAATAGTGGAAAATATAATGGAAGGAGGCTTAAAAGATCTACACAATCTTAAGTAAATGTGAGCTACTTATTATAAAAAATTGGTTTTCAAATCTTATACTTTTAAAATTAATGGATGAATGAAAATGGCACCACTCTCTCTCAGAAAACCAATTTTATTAAGATGCTTAACAAGAATAAATATGGCTTTCAAATATGAAGACAAACATTTCTTAAAAAAAACAAAACAAAACACACATTATAATTAGGATTGGCCCACAGTAAGATATGCATTTCCAGAAAACAGAGCAATCTTACCAACAGTTCCTCTCATAACTGAGCAGAAGTCAAACTAATGAAGGTTTGACTATGGTGATGAGAACATTTTACATAACAAAAGATTTATCAGGTGATGAAGGTCAGGAGCCAGGCCTTTCTTTGTAACTAAGACAGAGTGAGGGCATGTATCCCAGCTTTGCCAGTGACAATAATAGATATGCTTAAGAATGAAATAAAATAATGTTTACAAAATACACAGCCGAGCTTCTGGTACCATGTAAGCATCCAACACATTATGATTTTAGGAGTCTTAACATTTTGACTCAGTTCCAGTCAAAAACCAATGCATCTAATTCCTTTTGTTATCACTGAGGGTAAAATGAGAAGCAGCTATCTATAGCTCAGGCCCATGCAAATTTTGTGGAAGTTTATAGAAACCTGTTTACTGCAAGGTTTGACATTTTTTTCCTGAAATGATAGCCAAGGAAGAAATAGCAGAGGGTGATTTTAGAAGGGCAGAGAAATGTCAAAAGGCCGATTGCATTCTATAAATCTATTTCTTCCCTTCATTGTTTTCAGTATTTTCAACTCAGAACCTAATTTAAACTCATATAAAAATAGTCTCCTATAAAAGAATATCAATTTGAGAAATCATACAAAAATATGAGGCTGGCACCCTAATATACAAATGACATACCAAGCTGTCCTCTGCAAAATCATTCCACTTATGACGTTTGATACTTTCTTCCTTAACAGCCTCTTTGAGTTTATCAAATATGTCATCATGTTCTTTTCCTTTTGGTTCTGTCATGAAGCGGGAAAATTCTTCTTGTAGGGTCTCCCAAGCTACCTAGAATGATTTAAAAGAAAAAAGCTGTATTTATATTCATACTTTCATTTAATGTGTAACAGGAAAAATAAACACATAAATATAAGCCAGGTAGCTGTGATAAATCAGTCTATCAGAAAATACATATGAAATCACATTTTTTAAAAAAGATAGCAAATATAAACTCTGCCCTAAAGACCTCATACTAATGCTGGTGGGATAGATTTGGCCCACTGATATGTTTTGCTACAACACATATATGGCCTCCTCAATTTAAAAAAATTAGTACTAACATTTAAAAACAGAGACTTCATTTAAAATCTGTTCCCAGTCTCACTTGAACTGTCTAGCAACACTGGGCCCACGTTCTACACACCTCTGCCCGCTGGAGCAGAGAAAGCATTCAGCCCCCATTAGCCACTAGACTCAGTTCACTTACTTATTTACTTCACTTTCTACAACATCTGAGTTTGCCTGCCTCTTTCATACTGTAAAAAGTTTTAAATTTCTTAATGATTTAGTCTTTTTCACATCTTTTCCCTTATGCAAATGTATGAAGCAATGTGTCAACACTTTCAAACAAAGGTGAGTACTATTGAGTTTTGTACTGTTGCTAACTCCCAATGATCTGAACAGTGAAACGAGAGCACGGTGTCAAAAGCAATTAAGAACTAAACGTACTTAGTACTACGTGGGCTAGTTACTGTTGTACTTAATATTCGGCCCTCTTCATTTTAAACATGAAGAAAGTATGGCATAACTGTCCAAGAATACAGAGTGAGGTATTAAAATCTGTTTCCTGACCTTAAACAGGTTCACATCTTTCTACCACACCTAGGTGTGACGGGAAAAGTAGCAAAAGAGAGTCACTTGCCATTTTTATGACTGCTTCCACTGCTTGAACCTTAGGATATGAAAATACGCTATCATGGGACATGGCCCATGTCAGGGCCAGTTGTGAGAAGAGGTGGCAGCAGCTCTCTAATTACTTTAGGGGGAAATGTGCTGAGACCAAGGGTCAGGAACACCTGAAGGTAGAATGGCTGCAAGAGTTCCTAGAAAAAGAGACCTGAGGAAATTGAGAGCAGAGATAAGGCAGCAAAGACTAGCAGGATAGGAAAGGGTAAAATACACTTGAGTAAGTAGATATTGACATTTTGTTTCTAGTAAGTACGAAAAACAAAATTATTTTTTACGTGGATTCTAATTTTGTGAGCAACTTCACACAGAGGCAGAGGACACACTGACTGATCTACAACAATCACTCTTGAGAGTAACGTGCGTGGCAAGATCAATTTGGATGATGGTGGTCATCACTGTAAAGCAGCTGGCATTCACTGAGTCATTACCATGGACCACACATTGTCTATGTATTCTACATATGTTAACTCTTGACTCCTTATAACAGTGTTTTATGTAGGCCACGTTTTCACCCTTATTTTAGGGATGAGAAAACAGAAACATTACTAAGCAAATAGCCCAAAGATTGCAGTGGTAGAACCAAGGTACACAGATATCAGAAATGCATTCTCTGCGAGGAAAATGTAACTTTCTTATATTCCTCGTCTAACCTTTAGGCAGGTTCTTAACTAAGGACACTATTTAATTAAAATTGAACCCTGCAGAAAAAGTTAAACATTTTCCTTATGGCATATCTAACCACAGAAGTTAAAAATATTTCACATTCAAGCAAATTTTGCTGGTTTTGTTAAATGCCACCTTTGGAAGGAGAAACAATACCCTCACACCAACACCATAGCAATTAGCAAAAATTTTTAATAGTGGTAACTGATAGCAGCATTAAGGTTAATCCCAACACAGAGATCAGGAATAAAGAATAAAAGGAGCTTAAGATGCAAAGGAACTATAGAGGCTGTGATGGGAATAAATCATAAAATTCACAGCTCCTACTCTCTTCAGATAATGCTTCTTACCCATTTAATTAAATTATATCCTAACCTCGACTGCTTTATTAGGAAGCTGCTTATCAGTCCACTGTTTAAGCTTGATATCTACTGTTGTGTTAAAAGTCCCAGAATTCATGGTCTGTGCAGCTGGAAGATAGATGTTTTCAATCACATGAGTTGATACTCTTTCCCACAAAGACTGCTGAAGGATTTCCTCCCTGAAATTGAAAAAAAAAAAGTTCCAAGAACATCAAATTCAAACATAATATCAAGTTTTTATAAACAGCTTCACTGAAGAATCATTAACGTTATCATTAACTTATAATAAGTTGCATATATTTAAAGTTCTGACAAACATACACGTCTGTGCATCACAGTAATCGAGATAATGAACATATTCATCATCTGCAAAAGTTGCAACCACTAGATTTACTTTCTGTCACTACAGATTGTATTTTCTACAGCTTAATGTAAATGCAATCATATACCATGTACTCTTATTTCATCTGTCTTCTTGCATCAGCATAATTATTTTGAGATTTATCTATAACATTGTGTATATTAGTATTTCACTTCCTTTTTTGCTGGGTAATAGATGATTGGATGGCATCACCGACCATGGGTTTGGGTGGACTCTGGGAGGCCTGGCGTGCTGCGGTTCACGGGGTCGCAAAGAGTCAGACACGGCTGAGCAACTGAACTGAATATTCCATTACACGAGTCTGTTTACTTATTCACCTTCTGATGAACATTTGGGTTGTTAACAGTTGTTGGTTATCACAAATAAAGCTGCTATTACCATTCACGTATCAATACAAGTTTGTGTAAGACACAGGCTATTATTCCTCTTGGGCAAATAGCTAGGAGCGGAATGTCTGGATCATACAGTAATTATATATTTAACTCTAAAAGATACTGTCAAACCATTTTCCAAATTGACGGAACCACTTTACATTCCCAGCAGAGGAGTATGAAAGTTCTAGATACTCTACATCTTGCCAACATTTGGTATCATTAGTTATTGTAATAGGTGTACAGTGGTATCTCAGTATGGTTTTAATTTGCACTTTCCCAATGACTAGTAATTCTAAGTATCTTTTTATGTACTCATTTACCTAATATTAATACACATTTTATATGTGTTGACTGTGAAGCAGAGTCCAAGACTGTACACTTCTTGGTACAATTTTAATAATTTATCAGCACAGAGCACAGAGATGTTATGGTATATTGCTAGGTAAAATTGCTCAACATTTCATGATAATATAAAGGATGAATGATCAAGCTGAAAATTGTATCTTAAAAGACATCTAAATAGAAAAAAGAAAGTTATTTTAACCAAGAAAAAATTTGTAATCTCTAGAAAATATTTAGTCAAATTCTCCAAAATTAATCTCTACTGTAAATAGTCCAACAACATAAAAAAACACCCTGCTTATCAAGTGATCAGTTTTAAAAGTAATCTCACCTTTTAGGATACAGTTACAAAGCTCAGGGTAACAGAAACACCCTCTTCTGTCCAAAAGCCAAACTGTACTTTTCTTGGTTGAACACTCTCTACTGTGCAAGTTGACTCATATTCACTCAACATTTTGTGTAACATTAAGTCTATTGGGTCAATAAGCTTAGCTGCAGGTTTTCCTTTGCTAATTTTCAGGTCTTTTTTCCATTACCACCAGGAAACAAAAGTATGCAAGGGAAGACCAAACAGCTGAAGAAGATGAAAACGTATATACACATCCAGTTGTAAAATAAGTAAGTCACAGGGCTATAATATACAGCATGAAGAATATGACCAATAATAAGGTAGCAACTTTGCATAGGGACAGACGGTGACTAGCCTTACAGTGATTGTTCCATTATGTACGCAAACGTCAAATCACTATGTGGTACACCGAAACTAACATAATGCTGTGCATCAACTGCATTTCAATAAAAACAGAAGGGAGGGAGAAAGGAGACAGACAGAGTGTGAGGAGAGGATGTACACTGAGGGTCAGAAGGATAAAGTCCATTTAGTCATGGCGATAATGACAGATAACAGGAGAATTTTAAGAGCAAGATGGAAGAAAAGAAGCTTATCAGGGTCATCTATTCAGGCGACTTTAAACACGAACTCAAGACTTCTGAAAGATGAACAAAAAGTCAGGAGTCAGCCTCTGACCACGAAGGCCTTTCGCTGCTCCTGCTGCAGTCTGTAACAAGACTCCACAACCCATACACCTTTTCAAGGAGATCGTAACAAAATTCCAGACCATCAAATTCTGACAAAACTTAGGTAACTTCTTGCAAAGGACCCTCAATGATTATCTTCAAATTCTGCTGCTTGACGCTCCTCATTAGCTGAACGTGTTTCAGTGTCAGGAAGAGGAAGCTATGTTCTCCCAATCCCACAACCTCTCTTCCAAATCATTAGTCCTCAGCTTACACTGGCCAATTCCCCAGTGAATGTTCTGGGTAACTGTAGGCTTCTTCTCTATTCTAAGTTTTGCAATCATCCAGGGATTTGATTCAGTTCAGTTCAGCCGCTCAGTTGTGTCTGACCCTTTGCGACCCCATGTACCACTAAAACACAAAATACAGTTACCATTATAGTTCTATTTATTACCCTCTTTATCTCCCAAACTTTACCTATATATTCTTTCTTGTAATTAAAAAATTTTTTCTTTCTTCTTTTAAAGCATAGGACTTACTCCATAAAATAATTTAAAATCAATACAGAAAAAGAAGTCCTTCATAATTTCTCTTTCACTGAAAGTAAAGGTGTTAGTCACTCAATCGTGTCTGCCTCTTCGTGACCCCATGGACTGCAGCCCATCAGGGCCCACTGTCCATGGAATTCTCCAGGCAAGAATACTGGAGTGGGTTGCCATGCCCTCCTCCAGGGAATTTTCCCAACCCAGGGATCAAACCCTGGTCTCCTACACTGAAGGCGGATTCTTTACCATCTAAGCCACCAGATGATCACTATTCACAGCTTAATTTATCATTTAAAAAATTTAATGCCTACATTGCTATTTATGTGTTGATGCAGGTGATATTACACATACTGTTTAATTAATATAGTATAAAGCTGTATAGTACATGGGTTTCCATGTTAACATCCTATATTTTTCAATGGCTACAGAGCAATCCACTCTATGGATAAATCAAATATTATGTAATTCCAAATAAAAACCTAGTTTTCCATTTGTTTTACACTTACACTATCACTTCTATCCTCGAGGTAGCCTCTCAAATATCTCAAAAATGTAATCTCTTCTCCATCTGCACAACTACTATTCAAGTCACTATTCTCTTCTCATCTAGACTATCTCAATAGCCAACTGTCTCCTTGCTCAGTTTTCTCCACTTGTATTCCACTCCCCCTACTATAAAAATCTTTCTGAAATGCAAATCTGACCTAAACTCTTCACTGGCTCTCACTGCTTGTAGGATAAATTCCAACTTTCTGAACATGGTTTCTAAGGCCCTTAATCATCTATATTTTGTTTATACCTACATTTATTTCATCTTCTGCTTCTTGCTTTTTCTATGCTAAAACTATAAGTAACTGCCTTAAGTTATCCGTGTCACTTTTCTTGTTCTCATCTCTTGGCCTCTGAAATATTCTGGTCACTGGCTTACCTAGCACCTATATATTCTTTAAATCTCATTATAAGAACATGTTTTGATTATTTACACCTAAGCTAGGGTGCTTATCTATACATTCCTATTTTCCTTTCATTGTTTTAACTTCAACAAAATAAGCTTAATACTTCTCACCAAAAAATGTATGCATACCATGATACCATTTTTTAAGTGTATTTCTATAAATCCAGCCAGCCATCCTTCTAAATAAGGATAATTATCTCCTGCTAGTGTACATAATCAACTCCTAATGATCAAGTGAAGTATACTATGTGAAAATGCTGAGAGTGTATTTCTCATTATAATGAATCATAAGTCAAATGTAAACTGCCAATAACTTTCTTAAAATATAACAAGTACAGTAGACAAAAAACTTGTCAGAGTGCTTCTGGATCACCAAATACAGATCAGTCTTCTGACTCAAATAATAATAAACATTATAAAGGTGTATCCTAAAATGTCACATAAGACATTGAGCAGCAAAAAGATACTACCTAATACAATATAAACTATGTCACAAAAATAAAACATTTTGGGTGCAATGCAGTTGATATCAATGTGGCATGAACAGCCAAGATTAGGACCTGCTATTTTGATCAATGTGTTAATCTACAGAATCTGGGGAAAAAGAGGGGTGGTGAAGAAAAGATCCAGCAACTCAAAGAATAAATCTCTAGCAACCAGATGTCCTACACTTCTCTCCTTGCTGGCTCAATAGGTAATCTGACAATATAGTTTTCTTGTGCCTCCACAATTCACTTTGCCACCCATGCGTTTATCTTCTAGGCTCACTTAAGTGTAGGTATACTTTGATTTCAAACTTCCTCTGTCCAAACAAAACTAACCATTCCATTTGATGATGCCAGAAATTTACAAAGGCACATTTTTCTCCATAAATAGTATTAGTTATTATAGTTTTACAAATCACTTCTTTTGTATATTATCCTCATACAATCTAGTAAGCTCAATAGTATTATTCATTCTGAATGTATATATGCATATGTTTACATACAGACACACACACATATCTATCTCTGGCAAACTTCAAAAGCTGGATGCCCTACAGAAAAGCATTGCTGTTCAATTGCTAAGTCGTGTCTGACTCTTTTGCAACCCCGTGGACTATAGCCTTCCAGGCTCTTCTGTCCATGGGATTTCCCAGTTAAGAATACTGGAGTGGGTTGCCATTTCTTCTCTAGGGGATCTTCCCAACCCAAGGGTGGAACTCGTATCTCCAATAAAGACAACAAATTTGTTGTGTGTGTGTTGTGCACTTTCCTGATGGCTCAGATTAATCAACAAATATAGGTAAGATCAGAATTCTTTTTCGGACAAGGAGAAGAGATTAAAAATAGGCAAATTTTGATTACTTTGAGAAAAGAGATTTTACTTCAAAATAAAAATCAAATTTTGATTACTTTAAGAGATTACTGAGGAAGAAAGGGCACCAACATAGGGAAACTAGCACAGAATATAAACTTCAGGAATGGATACTACTGTCTACGTTCAATTTTGATAATCTTCAACTGAGCATATAAAAGTTACAGAAAAAAAAATTTATAATAAATGGCAGTAAAGACAGTTCTACTCTGAGATTAATAAATTCTTAAAATACTACAGATTTTATTATGAAGGTAATTTTTATATGTTATTTATTAATTAAAATACAGATTATAAAAACTTAAAGGATATTTATACATAGTTTGCTTGAGATACATGGACCCTAGTTGTTTGGTTACAGTGCCATTCCAACATATTGACATAAAACATAAACTGAAGATGACAGTTGGCCTTAAAAGCAATATGCATGAGTATTTTTCAAGAGTACATTTATTTGCTATTTTAAAAACATCTCAAATAGGATTTATTTTCAAATGTGATTTGCACAAAACACATTAGACACATATTACAAAAGCACCAGTGTTCTTATGTATATATGAGAATTTTAAAATAATATACTCTTCTCCTTTCACAAATTAATTTTCTCTGTAGTTTTGTTCTTTATGTGTGATCAAACAAGAACAACTAGTTTTTGACAGTCTGATACTTGGCTAAAAACACGATATAACATAACTTTTACCTAAATGATTTTACAGAAATCAAAATTATGTATTTTTTAAGTATAAGGAAAAACCTAAGATGAATTAAGATTTCAAAAGAGCATGGAGAAAGCAATCTTTCAGAATCTCTCTTCTCAGAGGTACTTAATGAATACCTAATTCATTATACTTAAAATATTTAATTGGTTAGACTAAAATAGAGGTTTTATTTTATGGAGACATTTTTATGTTCTTGTCTGTTTACTAAGTGCTTGGGGGATGAGCCAAGGCTACAATAAATCGCTGGCTTATGAATCTAAAGTTTAGTACTCCATTATAATTCACATAGTAAAGTCTTTGAGAAAAGGTCAAATACTCACCAATGTTTTGGGGTAACCTGGCTCAGACTGATAACTTCATCGAGGATTTCATTTTTAGCTTTTTCAAATAGTTCATTCTAGGCAACATAGATAAAAGTAAGTAAGATTTTCATAAGACAGTCAATGTGCCCTGCCATGATTTTCAGAGATAACTAAAAGGAAAGCCTGTGACAGGCTACTGGTTGGGCTTAGGTTTGAAGCATCCATGACCTGCAAGTAATGCTCTTCTCGTCTAGACTCTTTTTAGGAATGCCAATAACCAGATAAGGACACAAAAATTGACACAAATGCCTACCTTATTCACTCAATTCTTTTTTTTTTTTTAATATTCACTCAATTCTGAATGTAGCTTTTCATGTAACATTTGTTTAGGTAAGTTTTTCATTTAATATTATGTGATAGCTGTCAACACATATTAATTTAATATAGTAGTGACAGTATCTGATGTTGTTTTACAACTGATGGCATTTTAAAATAAAGGAAAACCAATACTTAAGTCCTATTAACTTAAGAGTATAAATAGTAAAAAGGTTAAAAAGCTGATGCACTATTTTTAAAAGTTTATATTACATAAACATGTTAATTTATAAGACCTTGAAAGAATAGTCTTCAACTTCTCAGAAAAAATTTTTTAAATACTTGCTTGCATATGCTAGAATCCCTAATTGATTTTTAGTATTATGTAATAAATGATTTAAATTATTATAGAAGTGACAACTGTTCCTCCAAATGTATTCCTATAACTCTAAAATTAGTAATCATGGTTAAAAACAATTTAGCTTACCAGATTTTATTTATCAACTTAAATTCTGTTAGAGCACAATATTAAATTAGATACACACAAGATCCATAAGGCACACAAATATTACCCGGTCAAGTTCTCGCAGGCGAGGATAGTTATTCTTCCACTCAGTTTCAAGGTTAAAACGAGTTGCTGAGGAAGAAGGAAAGATGCTCAGGTTTGAGGAATCTCCTTCGTTCCAGTCACAGTGCTTAAAGGCTATCTCGCATATCTGGTATATTAACTGAATTTCTGAATGTGCAATGATAGCTCCTGAGTACTCTGGGCTCTCAACATCTGCTGCTGCTGCTAAGCTGTTTCAGTCGTGTCCGACTCTGTGCGACCCCACAGATGGCAGCCCACGAGGCTCCTCCATCCCTGGGATTCTCCAGGCAAGAATACTGGAGTGGGCTGCCATTTCCCTCTCCAATGCATGCATGATGCTAAGTTGCTTCAGTCATGTCCGACTCTGTGCAACCCAATGGACAGCAGTCCACCAGGCTCCTCTGTCCACGGGATTCTCTAGGCAAGAATACTGGAGTGGTTTGCCATGTCCTTCTCCGTCTCAATATCTCAGAATCTGCATTATTGCAAGTTTTCCAAAGTAATCCTTTTGACTTTAGTTTTTCCATTTTCAATCCACAGATCACACAGCTGACACAATTTAGTACAGCTGCTAAGAGCATGGGACTCTGAAGTCAAGTCACCAACTCAACTCTGATTTTGAACTCCATTCAAATCCCAGGTCTATTATCTGTTACTGTGTGATGCTGGGTGTGTTATTACTTAGGCAAGTTATTCTCTGTCTCAGTCTGCTCTTTGGTAAAATGAGAATAATACAAGATTGCTGAGGGACTAATGGGATAAATAGGCAGGATTTCCTAATGAGAAACCGGAAGGAGGGTATACTCTTGCCAAATGAAACTATGGAAGCAAGCCAAACCATGGAAAAGGAAGGCCTGGAATTCAGGAACCAGTACAATATACCTGGAAGTACACTGGCTGCTCTGCCTCCCAACACATTTCCTCTCATTCCTCTAACAAGGCGGAATCTGAGTTCTCTATAGTTTTCTAGGCTCTTTCTCTCAAACATTACTGCAAACTTTCTGTTTAAACTTTGTAATGTGCTCCTAGCAATCGTTCCTCTGAAAGGAAAAATCCTGCTCTCATACAACTGAAGATTGGTATTTTTCCATTTCCCATATACTAGTATAGTAAATGAATGAAAAGCAACTGTTAAAGGAAGTCAAGAACCTGATGGATGCCTAAGTCTGTCAGGTAATAAAATACATAAATTTGAGAGCTTATTTTAAAAACCAACGTACCTTTGAAACTGTCAGCCTGTTGTTCAACTGACTCTCGTACCATTTTCCAAAAGCAGTCTGATACAGCAAGGCTTAGATTTCTTGTAGTCACCTGGTGTGCCTTTAGCATGCTTGTCCTACAAAACAATAACCAGAGTTCAAGTATATTAAAGTAGCAGAAAGGACAATACTATCACCAAGTTTGAGAATGTGCTTGTTATAACCTAATGAGAACAACTATTAATTGCTTTATACTAGGGCTATCCAATGAACTTTCCACGATAAAGTAATCTATATCTGTGCTGTCCAATACAGCAGCTACTAGTCACATAGGTTACTGATGCCTTGAAATGTGTGACTAGTGTGACTGAGAAACTCCAGTGTTCCTTTAATGTTAATTAATCTGAATTCAAACAAGCACACAGGGTTAGTGACTACTGTAATCAATAGCTTAGTTATTGTTATTGTTTAGTCGCTAAGTAGTGTCCAACTCTTTGAGACTTCATGTACTGGAGCCCACCAGGTTCCTCTGTCCATTGAATTCTGCAGGCAAGAATACTAGAGTGGGTTGCCATTTCCCTCTCCAGGGAATCTTCCTGACCCAGGGATTGAACCCATATCCCTGCTTGGCATGCACAGTTCCTTACCACTGAGCCACCAGGCAAGCCCTAGCATAGTTCTACCCCCATCCCAGAAGATAATTCTCAAGATTATGGGTGAAAGGACTGCCTTGACTTACTATACTAATATAGAGGAAAACACACTCTTCCAGCTCAAGATTCTCTACATGTTACAATGTTTTAAAATTCAGCTTCTCTTTAGCATTTCCTTTTTGCTTTTCTGTTAGTATCTTATTTTCTGTTAACATCTGTTAGTATCTATTTAAGGACATCCCTTTGACACTGCTGCCTCTCACTCCCAACTTTCCCCAATACTCTAAAAGAAATCTGGACAGGTATTTAAAAATGAGTGTTGATTTTTTAAAAAACCACCTTGTAAGTAAAACAACTTAAGAGGTACTGGTGGTGTCTCCAGTGCCCATATGCCAAGGGGCAGTTGATTACAACACAATGTTTTGTACTATGTGATCAACTGCCCCCAACTTTGTCACAGTAGTCTGAGGACTTGCTTACTAGAGACAGATCACTATTTGAGAATTCATCTCTGGAAAGTCAACGTCAAACTGATAAATGTAAGAGAAACTTTAAATTGAAAACAGCTGAAGTTACTCCCTCACTATCAATTCTTTAAATATTTCACCAAGATACTTACTTTAAGAGTTTTGAATTCTGAAAAAATTCTTCTTCATAGTCTCTTATAGCTTCAATGCTTTCAGAGCTGTTTCCTAGTGAAAGATGGTGGTAAAGTTCTCACTAAGTTCATTTTTATTATTTGAAATAAACAAAAAACTGTAATGATCCATCTTTGCATACCTTTTCCTGTTACAACAGCAAAATAACCTAGAGCTTTCATTGGGAAGAGTTTTCCTTCAATTATCTGCTGAATCTATTTTTAAAAGTAGGAAAAAATAAACATGACATGTGAGTTTACATAGTTTCAAAGCATAATATGCTATTTAGAAAGCAAATTTAACAATGCTGCATATGTATATGTTTAGGTAAATGTATGTCTGTACAAGTGCTGAAACGTATTTCAAATGCTATTTGAAGAAAAATAAAACATTTACTTTTGTTATATTAAAAATGTATTATTAAAACATAAGCACCAAAATTAGAACTTGGAATGATATACAGTGGCTTAGGGTCAGGCCTTAGTTTGAATTTCTGCTCTGGCACTAACTAGGTATGTGGCCTTAAGTAAGTTCCTTAACTTTTCAAAATGGTAGTTGTAAAGAGTATATGATATTTAACACAGTGCCAGGCATGCAGACATAATCAGTAAACAGTAGCTACTATTATTATTTCCCCAATATCTTACATTCTAACAAAGTTGGATGGTTTTTTTTTAATTAACTCTGAAAAAAAAAATTTGGATCCATTGGTCCTTAACTCTTTTGGGTCAAATCTCTTTTTCTAAATGTAGTAAAAACTGCAGACTCTGTCCCCAGAAAAATAAACATTTGCACAGATTTATCATTCACACACAATATAAAAGAATTCCTACTTCCAGAAACTCATTCAGATAAATATTGAGGTAAGAATCCCTCCTCTAAGATAAGTAACATTCTTAAGCTAATGCTAAATCTTTAGTGTAAAAAGGAAAGACTGATATAAGCTTCAACTGTATTCAAAGGAATACAAGCTCATTACCCTAAAGAAGAGAAGAAAATGAAAGAAAAGATGGGAAATGGGAAGGAAGCACAGAAGTTTGCTTCTACTTCACTTTCCCACTTCTCCGTATCAGGACCAACACTGCCATGGCAGGCCTTCTCCTTGAAAACAGGGCAAAGCTAAGGTCATGGAGACTGCAGAAAAGAGTTAACACAGCAGGCTTGAGACTGCTGTCCTCAGAAAGGCCTGCTTGTCCTTGGCTGGCATCTGTGAACTTAACTGGTAAACAATCCCCTACATTGATACAGAACTTTCCCTAAGTAACAGTGGCTTATTGTGCAATCAATGTGGTTTATGAACATCTGCTTTCCTTTGGGCGTCTGGAATTTTGGTATTTGTGGGTGCCTATGTGACCAAGCCTCAATAAAAACCTTAGGTGCTGAGTCTCTAGTTAGTACCTCGTTGCTGGAGGCTTAAGCGTTTCCTGTGTGACTCTACTGGGAAAGGACTCCTGGAAAATTGAGCCTGGTTTCCTTCAGACATCATCTCTTGCATCTTCTTCTTAGGTATAAGTATGACTGTGTACTGAGTCCTGTGAGTCTTTCCAGACAATCAGTGAACCTAGGGGTGGTCTCTCTTGGGAATCCTTACCACAGAGGCATAGTCCCACAAATTTTCAGATTTGTGATAAAAAGAGAAGCTCTTAACAGAAGCACAAGGGATGGCTACTTATATTTTAAGCTCTTGTTCTATGGGGGATGAAGTTATAATAACAACAATGGATGATAGCCATAATTTACGTAACACTATCATGCTAAGCTCAACCACTTTACAACAAACATTTAACTCAATAAATCTTCATAAGCTATGAGATGTGCTTGTGCTTAGTTGCTCAGGTGTGTCAGACTCTCTATGACCCCACAGACTGCAGCCCGCCAGGCTCCTCTGTTCATGGGATTCTCCAGGAAAGAATATTAGAGTGGGTGGCCATTCCCTTCTCCAGGGGATCATCCCAACCCAGGGATGGAACTCAGGTCTCCTGTGCTGCAGAATTTTAGTACCACTAATATTTTCATTTCCAACAGGTGACAAAGCCTAAAGCACTGAAAAAGTGAAATAACTTACCCAATGTTACATAGGAACAGCAGAGCAGATGGGAAACTAAAGCAATCTGGCTTAGTTTGTGCACTTTCACCCACTTTTACATTATGCCTTCACAATTAAGAAGAGAGCATGCCCTAGTAAAACTTGCACACAATGGTACCTTGGAACAAAATTCTTTCCTTGTTAAGGGAGGAGGAGAAAATGGACACGGAACACCATGCATAGATGTCACGTGTGTGTGTTTCCGTGTATGCTTAGGGGCTAAGTCTTCTGACTCTTTGTGACCTTATGGACTGTAGCCCACCAGGCTCCTCTTGTCCATGGAAGTTTTCAGGCAAGAATCCTTCTTCAGGGGATCTTCACAACCTAGGAATTGAACCCGTGTCTCCTGCGCATTGGCAGGCGGATTCTTTATCACTGAGCCAACTGGGAAGCTCATATAGAAGTCACAAGAATATCAGAAATGAAAATGACCCTAGAGATAAACTAGCCTAATAGACTAGATTGTGCACTTCCTAGATGCAGAACAAATTAACAAGATTTGCCCAAGGACATGTAGCCAGCTGTTGGTAGAGCATGGATAAGAATGCTGAGCCTGGACACCCCATCCAATGCCCTCTTTATTATGAAAATCTGCCACACGCTCTTTAATCAGTTAACAAAGGTAATGTTTATCTGAATAAAAAATTTAAAAATTTAAAACAAAGAATAACATAAGTAATGTCCAGAAGGAATCTAAACTATCACTAGTTTTACACTAATTTATGAATATTAACTAACGTTAAAAAATACTGCAATAAGGTTAATGACTACTTCAGCCTACAAAACTTAGAGTAAGCAACATTAGTTTTAAGAATTTGAATCAAACTAGTTATAACTGTAGAATTACACTTAAACCTCAATTCTGCACTTACATAATTTACTACAACTTTACAATACTTTGCTTTTTTAATGAAAACCAAGAAAAATCCCATTACTACTTTTATTTCACAAGGAAATCTTTTTCCCCCCAATCCTTTTCTGTCATAACTAAAGCTTGCATAAAGAATTTGCCCTCACCCTGCTTGGACTAGTCACATTTTTCTCTGCCAGGTCTACTTTGGTCAAAACAAATATTGTCCTTCTTCCATGAGGATCCATTTGACTGACCAAGTCTGTAACAATGCTGCGTTCAGCATCCACAGATCCATCTGAAAATAAATTGAAAAATGACACTGTAATGGCTACAAAGTGGGTTTTAAAAACTTCAAGAAGCTACCTCTTGTGTCTACACTATAGTAAAATCATTTCTTAATAGTTGTGAAAAGAAATTCTAGCCAATAAGAATTTCTATGATGCCTACACAGTGAAATTCATCAAAATATCACCAACTTCAATTCTACTTACTAATAAAATGAATATGAGGAGAAAATAAACATTTATTTTATATTTTTATGTAAAGTGAAGTTGCTCAGTCGTGTCCGACTCTTTGTGACCCCATGGACAGCAGCCTGCCAGGCTCCTCCGTCCATAGGATTTTCCAGGCAAGAGAACTGGAGTGGATTGCCATTTCCTTCTCCAGGGGATCTTCCTGACCCAGGGATCGAACCCAGGTCTTCCGTGTTGTAGGCAGACACTTCACCATCTGAGCCACCAGGGAAGCCCATGTTTATGCAACACATATGTAAAACAAACCTTCATTGCTAAATAAGGAAGAATACTAGTACAATTAAAATCTTTCAATAAGATTTACCTTGAATACATAGTATGATGGCATTAGGGTTCTGCATGTAAGCTTTGCTGATACTGAAAATAGTTTCCTTTGTGTCAGGAGCCATGCCTGATGTCACAGTCTTGAAGAAAAAGGTTTTAAAGGTCATTATAAATGTCTGCCACAACAGAATAAGATAAGATACATGTTTTGTATACACTCACATTAATCACACCTGGTAGGTCAACAAGCACCATCCTCTGCAGTCCAGGACCTTTTACATTTAAGGATATGGTCTGTTCAGGGAAAAAAAAAATCCAAAAGCCAAAAAACTGAGAGGCAGCTTGTTAGGAATTTTTTTGTTGATACATATCCTGAAAATTCTTTATCTCATTCATTTAGATATGTGGTTCAGCAAAAAAGTTATACTTTTTCTGATCATGGGAGTAATTATTTCATAAAACTTTCCCACAAAATGAAACATTCTTTGGAATATTAAAAAAAAAAAAGACTATCTTTGAACTGCTTCAATCTAAACATCAATGCTAATATCATGATTCTAAATAATAAAACACTGGATTTTCATAAAACATGGTTGAAATGAATTACAGCCCTTACCTCAGGGCTAACAGTACAGCCTTCTTTCACATTTTTCCGCATTCGGAGTTCTATTTCATGTCTTAATGCTGCAAGCTATCAATGGAAAAACAACAAAATCCTAAAAAGATTGTCAGTTAAATATTCTATTTAGTTGTCTTTATAAGTTTACACAGATTATAAAAAATTACACATATAAACCTCATACAAAACCTACTTACATCTTCCTCTTTAGTAAGATCAAACTCCCGAGAACTATCTTTAAATAAGGCCACGTGATGAGGGCCTTCACTGAGAGTCACCTGAAATTAACAGAAAATTGAGAAGACTGTATTTACAATTTCTATTAATTCCCACAGTACTTACATGGTTCCATTTCCCAGTCAATGTCATACAGAGTACCAAGCACAAAACCATCAATCTCAAAACTTAAAAAACTAAAAAGAAATTTTGCATTTCACATTAACGGGTAAATTTAGGTAACAATTCATTTGTTTAACATCTATTTACTGAGAGTTAAATGTGTCAGAGGTTGTAGGTCTTCTCCATCTCCACTCACTCCCTAGGCGATCTCATCCATTAGGGAGCTAACTACCACTTTTAGATGCTTGATTATGACTCCTCCATTTCTATCTCTAGTCCAGATCGCCCTCCAAACTTGCATATCCAGCTGCTGCTTTGTTAACATCCCACAGGCAAGCCGCACACTCCTGATCTTTGTTCTTGTCTGAGGGGTGACTTCTACTAGTTTCTACACTAGGAATAATTCCAAACACTACATATCAATTATTTCTTTTGTCAAAATTCTTCATTTCAACACAATGGACAAACTTCGTTAAAGTGATTACTTCCCTGAAGAACTTCGTTTGGCCTTTTTCTTTTAACCGAAGCATGGTTAACAAACAATATTGTGTTAGTTTTGGTGTACAAAATAGCGATTCACCATTTAAACACATTAGAAAATGATCACCACAATAAGTCTATTAACCCAGAGGGCCTATTTTCTTACCTTAACTGGAGAACGTGTCATCATCTCCCCAGATCCTCTAGGAAATATTCGTGCTTGAGCAATCATTTCCAACACACTAGTTTTTCCAGCACTTTGATCTCCAACCACAACAACCTTACCACAAAATAAATACCACATACTCATATTTTTTGATATGAACTTAAAATTTAATACATTTGTAATGCTGCTGAGAATTAGTCTTTAAAAACTGTCCAGTTAAATGATTTTAAAATATCCAAAAAAAAGATGATAGTTTATACATGGATGTGTACTGAAAATAAACAGTAAAACATTAATTGGATCCATTATTTATAGCCAAATTTTCATTACTAAAGCTAAACTACTAGTTTTAAAACCAGATTAACATTACTATTGCATAAATCTCTTCCATAGATAGTTTACTCTTTACAAAGACATTTTCAATTCTGTGAGGTTATATTTCTCCTATGTACCTAATTTTATCTACCAATCAGGAATTTTAATATCATGGACATCATGCATATAGAATGCCAAATATCTGAAAGCCCTCCTTCATTATGCATAAATATAAGTAAACTAATGGACCAAAATAGTCAAACAACATTCGATGCTTGAGACATCACCTAAAACACATGAATATTATAGAGAAAATTTTGTCTTTGTCTATGTATACACACACACACATAACTTTTTAAAAAACGAACGTGCTTTTCTGCTAATGGGCAACTTCCCTGTGTACCAACTTTTCACTTACCCTTGGCAGATGATCTTGTGTATTATAACTGGCATCATAATCAGACAGAACATCAAGAACTTCAGAATACATATCAATCAAAGATTTCTACAAAATTCAAAAAAATCAGTATTATAAAATACAGAAAACATTTTTAAAAACCCACAGATGGGTCAGGATAAAAAAGCTGATAAATTCTAAGAGTTCCCATAATTATATTCTGAGTAAATGTAAAACAGTACAGAATAAAATTCTTCTTATCCAATTTATTTCAAGAGACACTGAATTAACACAGTATGTTATTCAGGATTTCCTAATCTTCCAATTAAACACTAAAAGAGGGAGGTTACTGTTTAATATTGAAGAGCTAGGGACTTCCCTGGTGGTCCAGTGGCTAAGACTCCCAGCTCCCAATGCTAGGTGCCCTGGTTCAATCCCAGAGCCGGGAACTAGGTCCCACATGCCCACAACTAAGAATTTGCACACCACAATGAAATATCCTTCATGCTGCAACTTAAGAGCAACTAAGGATCCCACATGCTAAAACTAAGGACCCGGGGCAGACAAATAAATGAGTACTAAAAAAAAAAAACAAAACTGAAGAGCTAATATTAAGTGCCCAACAAAGAAAGACCATGAACACTCAAAAGGTCCAATAAGCCAGGTACCAACTGAAAGGAATGTTTGGTGTATGCGTCAGAGAGGAAGAGAGAGACTGAAGAAAAAGTAGAGTAGAGAAAGAATCACCATGATTATTGTTAAATCGGTAAGAGCGAGTAGTGCATAGGGCAGACTAAGACGTGAGAGCGCCAGGAGCAGACATCCTGTGTTGTTCTCCCAGTAAAACCAGGGTCAAGCAAGTTTTCCGGAAAATAACAAACTTTAAGTATTTGAGGAATGACTGAACATGCAAACAGGCCTGGGAAAAAGGCTGCTACCAAGCATTTAATAATTAAAGGTAAGTTTTAATACCAAAGTAGCAACAAAATGAGGGCCTAAGTTCCTTTCATGTCCTAACACCTAAAAGTAATTAAAAGGAAAGCAACTATTATCCCTTCAACCTAAAGATAAACAACAAACTTTTCAAATCTTCATTACTATTTCACTTAAAGAGAGAAAATACAATTGCTCAGGTAAATTCTCTGTATTTATTAACACTTGGATGTGAATTTCCAGCTGCCATATATTGGCTTATAAATAAAGTCATGCTAGTATTATGCAGTTGCAATTTGGAGTCAGAACTACTAACACATGTTGATTAAATCAGAACTGCATATCCTTGGATCTTGGTCACAAAATGTACATGTCATGATGTATTGCAGTTTTGCTTCATATACATTCTGTTTATTTAAATGACATTTAAGTTAAAAAAAGAATTACTTCAATTTAATGTAGCACATACAGGCTGGTTTAGTGGGGAATAATAGTATTTAATTTACTGATAATGGTAATTTATCAACGTGCTAATAACAATACCAGCATTGTTTTTTCAAAAATTCTTTAAAATGCCAAAGGAACCTTCCAGAAGAAAATGTTAACTATTGTAAAACTGAAGAAAATGGGCTCTTCATGCAGTGGCACTACAAGTAAGGCAATAAAGATAGGACATATGTAATTTTCTATTAACTTACTGATTTTACAGCTGCAGAAATGAAGTAAGCCTAGAAGTAAAGTGTTAGTCACTCAGTCGTGTCCAGCTCTTTGCAACCCCATGGACTGTAGCCTGCTAGGCTCCTCTCTCCATGGAGTTCTCCAGGCAAGAATATTGGAGTGGGTTGTCATTCCCTTCTCCAGGGAAGCTTCCCCACCTAGGGACTGAACCCAGGTATCCTGCATTGCAGGCAGATTCTTTACCACCTAAGCCACTGGGGAAGTTTCAAATTTTCAGAAAAAAATAAACGGACTCATTGATTCACAAGCATGAAGAATTTATGGATCTAGTGAAAAACCAAATGTTTGGAGACTGTAATTTACGAAGTCTTTAACAGAAGAGGAGACCTCCCTTTCCCCCAAGGACATAAGATTAGAAAGAAAAGGATGATAGAACCCTTTGCAGTTCCTTAAAAACTGGTATTGATGAACACACAACGTGAAATGGCAGGGTTTTGAGAGCTAACAAGTTAAGACACACTTAAAATACCTTAAGCTTTCTATGATGGATGCCTTTGTCATCTTTCTGTAATACTAATTTCCTCAATTCTTTGTTCTCCTTTTCTAGCCGTTCCAAGATTCTCTGGTACTTTAACTGCAACACAGTAATACAAGTAACTTCATAAGAAACCAATCGGTTAAAAAATAACATTAAGTATAAATTAAAATCTTCCTTGATCCTGAAGCACTTAAAATGAATTATTTCATTTAAAATCATCTATGAGAATGTTGAACAAAATAATGATGAATATTATCTAAAACAATGAACTTTATAGTTTTCTGTTATAATCGGCATCTTATTGGAAAATTCTTTGCTGTTTATGTTGAAGAAATTAATAAAAATACTAACAATAAAAGGAGTTGAAAAGGCAAGCTCTTAAGTATACTCCATGAAGCACTATTTCTTGCATCAAAATTTTAAATCTTCAGTTTAGGCACATTTGACAAAAATTCAAATTTTTGTTATGCTCCTATATTATTAAAATGGAATAAAATAAAAATAGCTAACGGTACCTGACCATGCGTTACATGACAGGCCCTTTACTCAGTGTTTCACCTGTATTAACTCCTTTAACGCTTCATGTGAGACTAAGGTTATACAGGTTAGGAATCAGAGGTTAGAGATGCTTAGGAGCCTATCCAAGGTCACATGGTTTTGAATACAGGTCTGAGTTGAGGGCCCAAACTCTTTTCAGTTTTGGTAGGTTCCTATGGCCAGAGATTACACATTAATTTTTAAAATATTGACATAAGAACAATTTAAAAGACTAATACATTTATATAAGCTTTTTTGTCAAATTAGATGCTTGGCTACACACTGTTCTCCAATAAATGAGATCCTTTTCTAATTGGTCTTCTCTGTTTATACTCGATTCTATAAACATTAACCATGTTCAGAAAATCATTAAGAATTACGCTTTCTTACAACCAACTGGATTTTTAAAAAGTTTATTTTCAATTGGAGGACAATTACTTTACAATATTGGGCTGGTTTCTGCCATACATCAACATGATGATTGGTATACACATATCCCCTCCCTCCACAACCTTCCTCCCCATCCCACCAACTGGATGTTTTTGTCCAATTTTACAGTAATATGTCTTTTGTTAATGGAAAGAAAGAAATGGAAAATTTTCTTGGAAAATATGTTAGGCTGTTACAATCTTCCAAGCACAAAGTAAATAACAAGAGATCATGGCTTTATCCTCTGAGAATGTCCAACTAAAGATGAATTTAAGAAATTATACAGTATGAGACAGGTAGAACTATAGGCTAGTTTATATTATAAATATATTTTTACAGAACTTATTCATTTATATTCAGTAACAGTACACACAACAAACTTCTGGTAGTCATCTAAGAATTAGACCTATGCTGTCTAATACAGATGGTAGCCACTGGCCACACATGGATACTTAGCACTTGAAATGTGGCTAGTCTGCACTAAGGTGTGTGTTAAGAATAACATACATCAGATTTCTGTAATTCAGTAAAAATGCATAAATACCACATTAGTATTTTTATACTGACTAGCTCTATAACTATTTTAGGTTTGCTGCTGCTGCTAAGTCGCTTCAGCTGTGTCTGACTCTGTGCGACCCCATAGACGGCAGCCCACCAGGCTCCCCCATCCCTGGGATTCTCCAGGCAAGAACACTGGAGTGGCCTGCCATTTCCTTCTCCAATGCATGAAAGTGAAAAGTCAGAGTGAAATTGCTCATGTCCGACTCTTAGCGACCTCATGGACTACAGCCTACCAGGCTTCTCCATCCATGGGATTTTCCAGGCAAAAGTACTGGAGTAGGGTGCCACTGCCTTCTCACTTTGTTAAATATATTATTAACATTAAAATTCTACCTATTTATTTTTACCCTTATTTTAATGCAAAAATTTTAAAGTACACATGGCTTGCATTTTATTTCAACTGGACACTATTAATATAGGTAATGCCATTATTATATCATGAATTCTCCATAAAGTACTTTCATCAATGCCTAGCACCTTCCAACAAGTGGAAGAATTGATATCAATAGGTATATACGGTGGTAGGATTTCTACTGGTTCACTTGGTAAATACGGAATCAATTATGGGGTCTACATTTTCTGGGGCTGGAAACACTCTTTGGTATATGTCAGTCTGCAGGCTTCCTGCAGAGATGTGCTACTAGGCCATCCTGCAAAGTTCTAGGCCAGTAATTCTGAAGAACTCATCAACAACACTTCAGGGTTTTTAAGAACAAAGACTGCTAAGTTCCACATCCAGAGTTTCTGATTCAGTGGATTTGGGATGGGACCGATAATCTGCATTTCCAACAAGTTCCCAAAGAGTATTACTGATGCTAATGCTCCAGAGATCACATTCTGAGGCCAGTGAGTCTTAATCTCTGGCTGCAGACTATAATCACCCAGCTGTGAAGCCATAACAATGTTAGGGCTGCTCAGAGCACCCTTGATTCTAACATATAGTTGAGTATAAGAATCAATACATAGATATTAAGAAAACCTGAGACTCAATATACACTGGTTCCTAATTTCATTTAAATTGCTTTGTCATACTTTTCCCTAAAAAGCGACCCATTGAGTCTTTTTAATTTAAACTTAATTACCACATATCATTGCATCTACAGAGAATAATTAATGATAGAGTGGATAACGTGACAACTTTTCACGAGAATGTTCTCTACTCAATTACATTGCACAGAACAAGTCTTTAAAATAATAATTGTATCATCAACTATAAGAGAATAACTCTTTAAAGTAGTGTCAGAAATATTAATACCTTTGGAAAGATTATTATCTGATTGGCTTTGGACTTTAGAGAACTGTGATAGATTCCACCCCATTTAACTGTTACTCTAATTAGCCAGTCAATGTAAAAATGCAAGCACAGGTTTACACAGGGACAAGTCACTTTCCCCAGTCTTTTCTGCCATAGTCTTCCTCAAAAATTAACAGCATAAGATTCACTCATCAATAGATTTTACACATAAATGAGTTAATTAAACTTATCAAGTTCCTTCATTATTCCTTGTTTCTCAATTAGCTTTTGCACTTGTGGGGGCATCTATTGATAAGGTTCTATCATTAAATCACTACAAACTTTGCTCAGTTAAAAAGATAAATTTCCACATCACCAAATTTAGAGTACAAGACAAACTCTTTGGTTCTTTTTACCCGACTATGAATTACATTAGTATTACCTGAGTATGCAGAAGCTCTTCTTGAAGTTGGTCAATTTTCTCTTTGTCTGACACCTAAATATTTAAAATAAATTTTTTTTATTTGAGTAGAATTATGTTTATACAGAATATACAGTAAGTTAACTTTTAAAATAAACCATTTGAAGAGTAAAAACTATATACTTTATATGGATATTTAATCAAAGGAAATTTTAAATAAAATGCTTATTTAAGAAAGTAATCTTATTCATCAACAAAAACAGCTCATGAAAAGTTTATATAAATGAAAACCTTAAAAAGAAATCATCTTCCTATTGCCATTCTAGTAATTTCTTATGACTGGCTTGTTAGAAAAATAAGAGATCGACACATACATTTACTACGTCCTTGACAGGTTGTTTTGTACTCAAGCACAGGGACTTGGACGCTTGAGAAATAAGGCACTGAAATCCTTACAATAATGTTTTCAGAAGTCAGACGCATTATAATGTACAGCTACTGAAAAAATTCATTGGTCATAGTGTATCTTTTAAGCAAACACTTATCCATTTTCATTCCATAAGCAGGAAAGTGTTTAATATATGCAAAGAACAATTGTATTTTCAGAACTTTAAGTGGAGCCAGATACTTGTTTTTAAATTTAGTTCCACTGCAAGATCTTCTAACCCATAATAAAACGAATGCAGAGGCAGTGAAGTTGAGTAAAGCAAACAAAATTGATTTGAAAATAAAGTAGGATAAAATCCACAGGTATTGGGGAAACTACTCCTAATTATTACTAATGCTAATAGTTCTAAGATAAGATATTCAAACTAAAGAACTTTATTCTATGAAAAGTAATCACAACTCTAAATATAAAACACAATAATCAATTGCAATTAAAATGTCATTTATGACAAATCCATATAACTGCTTTGACTCCTTAGTGAGATGCCAAAGTCGCCATTCTCAATCTTAAAATAATTATCTAATTTCTGTACTCGAAATTTTTAAACATGATTTTATTCCACAGGAGACAAAAATCAAGTTAAAACGCAGGTAAATCTTTATTCATCCTGATTTCACTGGCTACTTAAGCAGCCAAGACTTTATGGTAGCAAACATATATGAAAATATTCTAAATGATTTGCTTATTGAAGTGGACATTAATAACTCTTATCCATGCAATAAAATGTTATTTTGAGGTTTTAATTCCTATTTCCAAATGCTTTCTCAAAATTCCCCCCAACTTCTTTTAAATAAAAATGACAATACTTACTAGAAATGATAGGTACATAATCCATAATTGTTTTTTCCTAAAAAGCCTATGTCTAAAAATTTCAAATTTTATTTTGCAAACTAGAAAAATGCAACATAAAACAAACTTTGTATTACTGCTTCTCACTCCAGTACAGCAAGCAGCAACTTGTGGATAGAAGCATTTTTCATTTGACTATGTGTTTGTGTAAAATGGACAAGAATTATTAATCATCTCCTAAAATGTGAGAAAACAAGCATGTTGAGGAGCCCACAACCCAAAGAACAAAATCCTGAAGGCCAATGAAGAAATAAATTCCATATTTTGATCATATGGCATGACATCACACTGTAATAATGTGACTGCAAAAATTGTTATGCAGATTATAATCCCAATTCATCTGGAAAGTTACTCTGATTTACTGTTCCATTAAATATTCATCTAACTGAAGTTAAGTAGTATGAAATGTATAAACAGCATTAGTATAGGAAGTGAATACTTAATGATATCATGCAATATAATCTAAGTTACAGTAGAAAATCCAACGTATCTCTACAACTGGGGCAATAATTGAGAAAGCAATATAATTACACAAAACAGAATGTTTATACAAGCCAAGGACTATAAAGGACTAACCTTGACAATTTGGTAAAATAAAAAAGACATATAAAGAATTAAAATGATATAAGGTTATTAGAATATTACAAACACAATTTTTATGCTAATATTAGTATTTAGTAACAATGATTTAGGATTTTTATAAATTTGTATTTTTAGGAGTATTTAAATTTATCATATGCCCTTCTGGCCTGACTGTTAGGAATAACTCATGCATAGTTTCACCAATACACTTCCTATCTGCTTAATGTTAAATTAAAAGGTTAATACTATATTACATAAAAGGTTGATGATGAGTCAAGAATTAGATCTAGGATTTTATAGGAAACAAGATTAAAACCTTCAGGTTCACAAAATAAATCTTAAAGATTAGTGATAAGATACTTTGACATATTTTAAGAGAATAATACATGCTACTGTTAGTCTATCACTTATTTGAAGTCTTAACTAGCAACCTGAGATATATTTTATTTCAATGCACTTTACTAGCAAAATTCAGCTACTTACAGTAAGTCCTTGTCTTATGGTTTAATGTATTTAGTTTTCATTATGAAATTAGTTCAAAACTCACCCTGACAGAAATGGGTATCAATAGTCTTGAAACCAGAGCTTTCCTACAATTCCAGGGCTGTGAAACTGATGGAGAAAGGGCGGAACCCTCTGCAGAAACAAGCTAAAGCTGAAAGAGAAAAACCTTTACTAGCTCCTAACAAAAGCAAGTCTGATTTTTAAATTTTAAGTATTTCTTCCTACTAAGCAATTGTAGCCATTCTGAAATATGGAAATGTATAAGACTCGCAAACATTTCTACGTATGCGTACATACATATTCACAGGAGGCAAATCTACCAAGGGCAGTTTTAATCTACCATCTCTGCATGAGCTCCTCTGCTTGGATGATACAGGGAAAATCTACTAGCTGCTACCAATAAGATATAAATAGGGACTTCCCTGGAGGTCCAGCGGTTAAGATCCTTGGAGAGGGTGCGGGTTTGATCCCTGGTCAGGGAGCTAAGATTTCACATGCTGTACAGTAGTACCAAAAAAAAAAAGCAAGCATTAAAAAAAAAAAAAAAAGAAGGCCTACTAATATTTTCAAAATGTAGTAGGAAAGAATCATCAAAAAATGACAAAAAGTAGCTGCGGTTTTGTACCTCAAGTAAACCTCAAATGCCTGGAAAGATAAAGGTCTCATCAAATAAGCACTTTGGTCATTATGACAACGTAAGGCTGAAGTCACCAGTGTACTAACTATAAGGGGAACAGAGGGAAGATACAGTAAGGAAATCATCTTTAAGGACAGTAAAAGAATGATACTATTATAGAGGTGCACAAATTGTTTTTCGTCTCATTTACTTTCACACAAGGTAAGTGGGCAGGAACAAGCCCCGTTTTGTGCCCTTCTAAGTATATCTTAATAAACAAAATAGACAGAGGTACAGCCCTGTCAGTAGCTCTTTCACAAATATGGAGAGTGAGGAATAAAAGAGGGGTTATACATGGATAATCCAATAAATATTAGGATGAGGAAGGATAACTCTAGGTCTGAAAAAAGGCCCCAAATGAACATTAACCCTTGGCAGTGTATTTCACTGCCAATTCACTATTGCTTTCATTTAAACTGTCAGATTCAATAGGATATTAATAATCTTAAACTGTATTAGAATCTTAAAATAGCAGATCTATGGGGCTCACTGCAAATTATTTTACCATTAAGAAAAAAACAAGATCTACTGGTTTTGAAAACAAGAGCTATATTCATATTTCTAACTAACACACCAAAACATAACAGTTTCTTTCCCTCTTCTGTAATGAAGTTAAGGACAGAAGCTGAGCCTGAGCATTCCAGCTTGTTAGTATACTTAAGTGGTACTCTGAACAGCATGAGGATCAGAGAATGCTAAAGCACCATTTACACTAAGTCCTCCTGTGATTTAACACATGTAGGAAAATAATTTGTTTCTATTTCCATCTATATTATTCATTTACTGAAAGCTAAATGACATATAGCAGTTGATTTCACAGCCATGGAATTGAGAAAAGCCAGGAAGCTACACTGAAAGAATAAATTATGATTAGTACTGTACTAACCACCACCAAATGTGACAGGGTTAGCCAGTAGGATCATTTCACTAATTATCTGTAATATTGGTTGATTTCACTATCAGAATGTACAGGAAACTAATTATATGACCAGATTATTTTCCTTAAGATTTGTACCTAACTGTAAAAACTTTTCTAATATATGTAACTAGCTGATGTCAAGATCTTATAATAAAATTTTTAAAATCATTTTAAACACTTCATTTGACTCTAGTCTCTCTAGGACATTAACCTGCGGATCTACATTATAGGATCATCTAAAGCCAAAGCATTGTTTTTAAGGATTTCTTGGTGACACCTATAAGCAAATATTTGTACAGTGTTACACTGAGTTTTATTAGAATCTGTCCTTTAGTGACCAGAATTATATCAAATTTCCAATGTTCAGTTCTTCAGTGGACAAGGTGAAAATCTGTGCTGACTTTGTTAATAAATGTCAAAAGTCTTATTAAAAGTTAATCAAAGTATTTAAGAATAACTGTCCAAAAGTTAGGTCAAAATAGTTTTCTTTTGTAGGAAACAAGAATTCTATGCTGAATCATTTTAACTAAAAACCATTTCATTCTTTAATTTAACATGGTCATTCACAGTAACCCTTTCCAATTTAGAAGTGAAAACTTAGAGAATAGACAAGTTGGCCACAGATTTAGGGTGACTCAATAACTGGGCCAAGTAAACCGCAATTCACAATTATCTAAGTACAAGTCCATGAACCCTCACAGATAATCTAATTTTCAGAAAATAAATTACTATGTTTAATATTTTGGGTTTGTTTGCATACTCCAGAAAGTTGCATATCTGTATTATCTTTCATATTTTTATCTTGTCAAAACTAATTTCTCAAAATTGTAGTCCATGAATGGATTAAGGTGATGTGATATTGGTAGAAATGGCTGATTAGTGTAAGCAAATCAGTAGCCCCTTAAACCATCCATCACCTTGCGCTTCTGTTGGGCATAGCTCGTGCTATATTGGCCAGCAGCTCTGCGTGCTTCCTCTTCATGCTCTTGAATTTGCTGTTGTAAGAGAATGAGCTCACCAAGCAGACCCTGCCATGAGTTTACAGCCAGGAGAAGAGGAAAATTGGGGAGGAGAACAATGTTAAACCAAAGGGTACAAGAAAGGAACAGGTGTAAGTTAGGGAGGAATGGATAGCTTGTAACAAAAATGGAAACTCAGTTATGTACCTTTAGAGCCACTATATAACTGGGCTCTGTACCACATTTCCACTTTTCCCCTCAGTAAAATTATGTCTCAAATATAAAACACCATAGTCTAAAAAGTGAAAAGGAAAATGCAGTAAGTGACTGTTTGCTGAATAAAATGAGCCAGATATAATATCAACATACAGTAAAACCTAGACTAACTGGAATGCTCAAGGAAGGCGGCACTACAGTTAACTAAATGAGTAACAAGAACACTGAGAAAACAAATACTTTCACCCTTAATTTTGAACTGCCAATATGAACCAGTGTATGTTCCTGACTTGATACATAGGGGGCAAAAAAAAACCCAAACTGATTTTTCATGTGTTGATATACAGGCCTGAATCTAATTCTCAACCGTTAAGTTTCTTAAGACTAAATGGAGAATACATAATAGCTTAATTACTTATTAAGTCATTATTTTTAAGTAAATATTTTTTCCTTAACATCTAATGTCTTCAACTAAAGATCCCTTAAGGGACTTCCCTGGTGGTCTAGTGGTTAAGACTCTGCCTGCTTCTATTGCAGGGGGCATGGGTTCAATCCCTGGTCTGGAAACTAAGATTCTGCATGCCATGTGGCATGGCCAAAAAGTAAATAAATCAATAAATATCTCTGAAAACTTAGTTTTGAGCATCAAGTTAATCAAGGTTTTACATTAATTCATAATTTTACATGCCTACACACATAATCTTATTTGATTAAAATTTAAGAGTTTTTTAAATTAAAAAATGTTTGAGGTACTGTTTTAGTTTTATACAACAACAAATAAGAACTGTGACTGAATTTTCACTTTCTATGAGCTGTTCTGACATTAAGTAAAAACGGCCTCTGAGAATATAACCAAGGGTACATTAATTACTAAAGCACAAGTTCCATTAAAGAACATAATTAAAATATGGAGATAATACAGTTGTTACAGAAACAATAAAGAAAAAAAACTCAGTCTGGACCTATGTACAAAGTAATCATCATTTCTATGCTAAAATGTCATTCCATTTGTAATAATGAAATGTTCATCTAATGCACTGCATTCACTTGTGGAATGAAACTAAAATACATGCCATTTTCTATACAGCGTTTTTAACTGCTGGTCTATTAGATAACCAACCTCAAGAAATGTAGGAGAAGTAACAATTGGGAATTGACAATGCTACGAACCTTATATTTTCTCAATTAGAAACCCTAAAAAGGTAAAGTTGCAATGAAGTCACCCTTTAATCTTCATAAGAATAGTTTACCTGGGAGAACAATGGGCTCAATTTTTACCAAGTCATAAAAATTAAAAGGAAAATTAACACTCATTTAAATAATCTAAGGAGTTTCAAATAGCCTCAGAGCTTTATAAATAACTGCCAAAAATATTTTATTTTCTTTAATATAATCATAAAGCTTCTTAAAATGAAATACTGATTAATGTTACATTTACATTTTAACTAGCAGACCCACCCGGAAGCTTAATACGTTAGTTTATATAATCCAAACATTTATATAAATAAAAAAGTTTAGCAGAAAAGAAATAAATACAAAAAGAAAAGCTGTATTATATAGTACAGCAATTTAAGGAAAATATTAACAAACAATTAAGGGAATTTTTACCTTGATTCTTAGGTTTAATACATTAAGCTGTACCAATATAATGAACCTGGTTGACTTACTATAAATCAAAGGATGAAACTAGTTGATATTTCTGCATGACAAGTAAGAGAACATCAAAATGGCAAGTAACATAACTGAAATTTCGACATCTGTTTCCAAATTTAGTAGTGCAAAATATACTTATAAAAAACTGCAGTTATCTTTTAGATATATTCTTTAAATACACATTTTTATGGTCATTGATAAATCTAAAAGAAATGCAATGTCAACTCACTAGCCTCATCATTCGCATAACTTTTTACGTCCTTTTCTTCCATTTCATGTATCCCTGCTTTTCGTCAGGCAAAAGAAATTACTCAGCTCATTTTTATTCAGTCATTTATCATAATAGTTTCTACTCATCCAAGTGTTTAGATTTCTCAAAATAGCTCTTTTAAAGAAGGCATCTCATGTTGGCTTACACATTAATGTGCCTGTGCTTTAATTAACATAATCCTCAGTATTATAGTTTATAAAATGCCAAAGCAGTATGAAAATATTCCACACTTCTAAACTGTGCTGGTCTCTCATGCACAGGTTTCTTATTTATTGATAACTTAAACACCCCTCTCTAATCCATTGCTTACATGTATATACAAACTGTATGGTAAATACTCTAACATGTATTAAAGTATAAGAAAAACATCCTCTTTCTAGTAACACCTCACTTTCCTTCCAAGTCTGTTACTGAAGCACTGATATGTGAAGGTAGTTGAAATTAACTGTTACCTCCTGAAAAAAGTAGGAAGAAAACAAGAATTAGACACAGAAAAAAACTATTTACACTATACTATACAACTAAAAATGGTTACTTATATTTTAGGCATCACATCTCACTTATCTAAGCACTGCTAGGCTAGCTTTTAAAGCCAAGGCCATGTTGAATGAGGAGGAAGAAAAATGTGTGTGCCTCCTGTGTCAGATACATCCTTATATGAACAAAACACTTAATAAATATTTTCCCAAGGTCAGACATTTTTCTCTCAAGCAACAGCACATAATTTTAAATGACATATATTAAAAACGCAGTACTTGTGGCCTATAACAATAGTCACTGTAAACGACCCCAGGTGATACACTCTCAAAACATCTCTTGGTTACTGTCAGTTCGACACCGCTGCTCTCACGGTCCCATACTGCATGTACAATGTTCTCGGGTTTTTAAAAAAAGCATAGCGTCAGACCAAGAAAACCAACTCCAAGAACCAAGACATAGCTGAAAGTGCTAAAAGACCTCTGAAAGTTGATGGTTGTTATCTTTTAAACCCTCGAAATTATGACTCATTTTTATGTGAAATACATTTAAAATACTACATTTTGGTAATTCCCTGGCTGCCCAGTAGTTAGGACTTGGAGCTGTCACTGCTAAGGCCCTAGGTTTGATCCTTGGTGGTCAGAGAGCTAAAATCCTGTAAGCCACAAGGCATGGCCAAAAAAATATAAATACTGTATCTTTATAACAGTATTCTAAACATCAATAGCAGAGGAGGGTCTACACCTTGTTTGTTTTTATACCTAGCACATAGAATAAGGTCTTGACACTTCAGGTGTGTTATGGCCAGCACCTAGGTTAGGGCTTGGCACATGTTTGTTGCAAAAATACACAAAGTTTATAGCATAAAATCCAAACTGGGTTGTCTAAAACTTGCTTACTCTGTAAATAAGCTAAACATCACTGGGTTGTCTAAAACTTGCTTACTCTGTAAATAAGCTAAATATCAAGCCTACAATCCATTTTTCCCACTTATCACAATTCCCAGAACATACTCAACAAGAAATAAGAAAAGAAGAAATTCATCAAATAACATTAATATGCTGTTAACTCATGCAACAATTCAAAGTATAAGATAATATCATATTAATATTTATTGACTTTTATTATGTGCCAGATCTTGTGCTGAAGGGTTTTACGAAATGCCCACACTAACCATTATCAGGTAGCATGCCCCTTATTATTGAAGGGGAAACCAAAAACTTGGAGAAACTACGGAACTTATCCAAGGTCATACACCTCAGAAAACCAGAAGGGCAGGGTCTGAATACAGGCAGTGTGACTCCAACGTCTGCACCTGACAGCATCCTGTGAGCTCTACAGTCTCACTATTTTCAGTGTCTGACCCTTCAGGTTCAATCGACATGTAAATAAGGAAAATGGTAAAACTACAACACTTCAGAGGACAGGTGTAAATTACCCTTTAGAGAAGGAGCTGGCAAACTATAGTGGGCTGCCTGAGCCCATAGAGCTTGCAAACCTAAAATATTTTCAATCTGGACCTCTAAGAAAAAGCTTGCCAACTTCTGTTTTATTAGTTTGGGGTCCAGAAAACAACTTTGTGAAAGTAAAAACTTCTTCCCATTCCACTTAAAAAATATTTCTAGGCACTAATCTACTTTTCAAAGTTTGAATAATTCTGCTATTAGCTATAAAGATCTATTTTCCTATTTTTCTCCTTCCTGCTGCTGCTAAGTCGCTTCAGTTGTGTCCAACTCTGTGTGGGTCTGGCAGCCCACCGGGCTCCCCCGTCCCTGGGATTCTACAGTCAAGAACACTGGAGTGGGTTGCCATTTCCTTCTCCAGCGCATAAAAGGGAAAAAGTGAAAGTGAAGTCGCTTGTCCGACTCTTCGAGACCCCAGGGACTGCAGCCCACCAGGCTCCTCCACCCATGGGATTTTCCAGGCGAGAATACTGGAGTGGGGTGCCATCGCCTTCTCCTTTCTCCCTCCTAGTAATATATAATTCTTCTCAAGATATTCAGAGCCAATCAAAATATGTTTAATATTGGAGATCAGAAGAAAATAAGTCTTTCTACTTAAATTATTTAACTTGCCCCAATTCAGAAACACCATATCCTATTTTACTGTTTGGACAACTTCTACAAATGATAATTTTTAAAGATGGACAAATCAGTCTATTACCAACAGTTTTTATCAAAATTACAATTTCTACCAAATCCCCTTTGTTCCAAATTATTACACCTAAAGACAGTGTTATGTACACAGTATATATTAAATGTAAAAAAAAACATAAAAATGCAATATGCTATCATTAAGGAATAAAATAAGTATCTAATCACGTACAGTTGCTAGTTGTTAGCTGCTCAGCAAACTTAAGCATCCTGAATCCGTGGCTTCTTGATGGTGCTGGTTCTGAGAATTTCATTTTGCCACAGTTTACATCATTTGTTGCATGAGGATTTCCAGAAATGTAAATCCCACTTAAGCAATACTGCTTTGTTACAATTCAGAAATCCAAGGACATGTGCTCCTTCACATTCTTATTCTCCTCAATAGTTGTTCAAATATTGAAGCCCAAGAGAAATTTACAGGTAATCAGAGCAAAAAGACACATAAAAATCTGGGCCCACTCTTGTTAGCATTAGCCAAATTTACTTACTTTAAATTAGCCTTTTACTGAGTTAAATAAATTGACAAGATGTTTTAAGAGTTCAGCAATATCCTAGGTGCTTTGAGAACAGAGATTTTGTGACAGAAATAGTCCATTAAATACTAAGAATGGAACCCAGAGTAAATAGTGTTTCATCTGTCTAATGTCTTAAATGTTAAGAGTATAATTATTGGGACTAAAATGGTTACAGAAGGCTTCATGAAGCTGAACTTTGAGGATGAGGAAAAATTAGGCAGAGAAAAGGGAAGAGAAGTGGGCAAGTTTTACTTAAAAAATAAGTAAAGCCACACAAATAAGAATTACAGTAACATGTGGAAAGGAAGAACATTACTATTTAATGATTATTTTTAAAATGGTAACAACACTTTGATTTGGACTTCAAGTATTTTCTATAAATATAAATGTACTTATAACCTTCAAAATAATATTTACTACTTCTGTGAAATGTTTATGACCAATCAGAAACATGATAGAACAAAAGCACAGATAATGTCTCATTTAACAAATTTTCACTAGAACACATCAATGTTACTGAATCTAAAAAGAGGAGATACACTATGTGGTCCCGTTACTATACATATTATGACTGAATACAGAAATCTGGGGATTTACAAATCAGGTGAGTCCATTAATTCACTAAAGAAGGCTTGCCACTCCAATTCTGAATTTGCCTTCAAATATCCAGGTCTCAAAAACATTATTAAGTTCACACTAAGGGCTCTTTCCAGTATTTTTCTATAGTGGACACAAGTTTAAAATTTTCTGATTAAAAGCATTTACTAAAATGTAGTTTCAGTACTTTCCCACTTTTCATTTATCAAAAATACATAAAGAACTTTTGATCGACATAACTACTGTCCACCAACTGAATAGATATAAACCCAGGCAAAATCAAAGAAATCTGACTGACGTTTAGTTAACCTGTGCAGCATTATGTGGAAATACATGCTTTTTGACTTTCTGAAGACCTCAATTACAATTTTTCAGAACACCTAACGTCTAACAACTCCAGACTGGGAACAACAGGTACTCTGTCTATTTTGTTTTCATTCTGTTGACTCAAGTCAATGGACCTCTATGTTCCTGCAACTCCCTGTCACTTTCACTTAAGCTGACTTACAAAGGCTCCTAACTGTCCTTCTACTCACCAGTATTTTTCCAGATGTGCTCTCTTATTAAAAAGAACAAGTTTTTCTTTTTAGTTCCATTCATAGAAATGTTTTTGATTACATTTAAAAAAATCCAATTCACATTTACATTTCTAAGATAAGTCCAGCTAGAAACTTTGGTATAAACCAGTCGATCATTAAGCTAAGTCATGACCATTATTTTAAATCTTGAGGCTCCCAAACACCAGACTAAACCAACCAAAAAGGCACCACCTGAACTCTGGCTACCATCCTGCTGCTGCTGCTAAGTCGCTTCAGTCGTGTCCGACTCTGTGCGACCCCAAAGACGGCAGCCCACCAGGCTCCCCTGTCCCTGGGATTCTCCAGGCAAGAACACTGGAGTGGGTTGCCTGGCTACCATCCTACCACCTCTGATTATTGCCCAAATTTTCAAATTTGATGTTTTAGAGTAATTTCAAGGAGGCTTCTGCTAAGGTCTCCCTTTCCATGGTTACATTCAACCATCCATTTACAGACAAGTTTCTTACAATCCATGTATCTGCATCTTGTCTGCGTAGTTCATTATTTTCAAACATCATAGGTACACACTTAAGCCTTGAAAAAATGCTGCATATTAATAAAATTCAAAACCACCAGTTGAGGATGACAATACTTCCTCTATATAGTAAATATTTATACTACATTTAATACTATTTGATTTAACCTATGAAAATGGCTTAATTAGAACTCGATGTAATATTTATAACAAATAGTTGGAAATAACTGATGAGTTTTTAATGGAAAGATAATCACCACAAATTATGGAAAAATTTAAAAGAAATAGTCTACTGCAGTATTTATCTTCAAGCAAAGTTAATTATAAAATAAAGCAATAAATTTGCTCTCATGTCTACTGTATAAAATAAAATCTGTAAATATAAACAAATTTTCAGAGATTAGTTCTCTTGTTTCTTCTATACTGCGGAGCTTCTGACCATTTATCAATTACTACTACTCATCTATCACTTTAGCAGGATTATAAGGGGATTATCTGTCAGGTCCAAAACAGGCAGGATTCTCAGGAACCAAAACAATCATAGGCCATGTCAGAAAAGAACAGAGATGCAGGCCTTGCCTAACTGATCTAGGCAACAAGAAATCTTGGCACTTGAAAATCATACTACCAAAAAAAAAAAAAAAGAAAATCATACTACCATCTCTGTAACAGAGGTTCCTTCTCTTCAGATACATTCGTTTCTCTCTGTACATTAAATCTACCTGCATCAAGGGTCAAGCCTTTGGCTCAAAAAAAAGTTGATCATCATAGGCTAATTTCTATTCAGATTTTTCTTCCCAGTAGCATGCATAGTCAAGGGTGTCCCTGGTCAAAATAACACCAAGGGTAAAGGAAACGGAAAAGGATATAAAAAATGATCAAGTTTAAAAACTACACACACACACATACACACACATCCTGAAAAATGTTTTCTTCAAAAGATCAAGTTAAAATAGAAAACAAAAAATCTTTTGAAATATAATTGACATGTGGAATATCACATAAGAAGTTCAAAGCTGAAGGATAAGAAACCAGATGGAAATCTACACAAAGGAACTATTTTCTTCCTGCTTCCCCCAAAAGCCATGAAATTATTTACCTCAATGCATTAAAACCACAATAACCTTCATTATTTGTTAAATTTTTAAACATTCATAGAGTATTTTCCAGATATCTATTTATCTAGGTATTACTTTGAAAAAAGCTTTCAAGGAATCACTTATATGACAATTTTGAAAAGATGAAAAAAGTGAAGATTAAGACAATATCAGGCTAACACGAATACAAATACACAACAATGCATGTTATTCTATATCAGCAAATCTCCTAAAACTTTATATGGATTTTAAAGCATGTATGAAGATGAGCATATCCTAAATAACTCCACACATAATTTTGTTGACTACCAATGTAATAGAAATCTATATCCCCCAGTAACAAACTTGGTATTTCCTTAAGATTTCCCCTAAGTATATAACATGAAACATTGGTATCTAGAAGATATTTCCCGGAAAAAAGGGTTTTGTTGGTAAATATATTTAGAAAACTGCATATTTTGATGAATCTCTTATAGCTTCACAGTGCACATGCATATATCAGGTCTGAGAAATCCCAGAGAAAAGAAGCCTGCTTGTTTTATTTACACCAGTTTTCCCCCACACATATTTAACAACAAAACCCTTTGTTGCAAAAACCCTGGAAACTAATAATTCTCAAATATATTTGAGGGAAACCGGATTATCCAATTATATTTCCAGAACTGTTGCATAAATGCCTTGCATTTTGTACCAAGAATAATAACAATACCTCCATTGGATAATTTTATGTTTGCTTCTCAGATGTTACCATTTTAAAATCTCCCAGGGTAGGTAAAAATTTAGAAAAATCTTTCAAGACTATCTATGTGAAGAGTGCGCCTTTATACTTACCTTTCTGTATCGCTTGTCACTTTCAGATCCGGGATCTGTTGCTCTAAAGGCCGTTTCTCCAGGTGAACCTTAAAGATAAATATTCAGTCTCATAAATTCTCCAGTGAAGCCAAGAGTCTAAACTAAATTCCATATCATATTTAGTCAGTTGAAAGCTAAGTGGATTTTTAGAGCAAAAATCATTTTGGAAAGCTATTCTTATTTTAAGAAACAAAGTGGTAACCTAAGAAAAAAATTTTCAAAACAATTACAGGACCTATTTAACTGATTTTTAAAAATGTCACTGTAAAGTACAATTAAAAAGTAAGAATCTTTGGTAAGATTATTTTACACAAGAATACTTACAGTTCGGCCATACACTACTGCCATAAGAGACACATACAGTAGAAAAAAAAAAAGTAAAAATGTCAACTGGGACCAGACAGATGAGACAAACTAAAATGGCTTTGTTTCAGTTATGAGAAACAACCAGATCTGGTTCAAGAAAATAGTTTCATTAAGTAAACTTTCTTTTTAACAGTTTTAATCTTATAATATAGACACATACTTAGGAATTTTAATTTTATCACAAAATAATTAATTTTATTATTTCCACCTAAATTTAGGATAATGAATTTGCCCAATATAATTCTGACATTTTAAAATTCAGCACAAGCAGCATTATAAATTTGGTCTGTAATTTTATTTGCAACTAGTTTATTAGAAGCATTTAAAAGACATGTTAAGATCAGCAAAAATATCTGTTTACACACCTAACAAGAGAAGTAGGTCAGAAGCTTCTATGACTTCACTAACCAATTTGTGACCTGTGAAAAATCAGCAAAAGGGGAAATAGAAATGTAAAATTTATCAGAAATGAGCAAACAAAGATGTCTGAGACCTCAGATTTATATTATGGTAGGGCAGAATTGGGCAAATACACCAGGATTGACCTTAGTAAATTCTAGTTATAATGGTCCATTATGATTAAATGTTTTAAAATCGGCTCTAATCAATTATGAAAAGCAAACACACAAGAAGTCTCATCTGCTTGTCAAGAACAAGTGACTTACTTTCCCCTCACTGACTAAAGCCAAGATGGTTAAGTTCTTGAAAATCTTCATTTTGCTGGGCCAAACAAAAATTAAAACCACGGGAATCTTCCAGAGTGATAAGACTCTGGCTCCACTGCAGCAGGGGTGGGTTCAATCCCTGGTCAGGGAACTAAGATCCCACATGCTGTTCAATGTGGCCAAAAAATAAAAATAAATAAATTTTTAAAAATTAAAACTATGGAGCAGCAAAATTTTGTTTTATCTTTCTAATAAAAAAACGTGGCTTTTATTTGTAAATAAAAGCTATTAAATATTTTCATTTAAGAGATGGAAAATATGAATGTATCTTAAGTATCTTTCCTCTGTGTTTCCTGATATTTTAAATGAGATCAGACACAGGTCTTTCCTTACCTGTGGTGAAAAAGTCCTTCAGTAAGCTGAGGCTTTCAGCAATCTTGTCAAAGTCAGGTGCCAATTTTGCAAGATCCTCTGAATTAGGAAGGGCTTTTCTAATTTTCTCTGAGGAAAAGAAAAGGATAGTCTCCAAATTAATATGTGACTACTGAACCATTCATACAATTTAAATAATCATATACAAACTTAAATAGTTTTTCCATTTTTCTCTCTATTCCAACTATAACTGCTACATGTATCTGAAACAATGTGTTATCCTGATAATATTCTATAAGCCATAAAAAATTTTTAAAAGGACTCAAACATACAGCTTGGATATTTTTGATTCATAAGTTAAATGCCTTGAGACAGAAACAAGGTATAAATGTTAACACTGGATTGGAATCAGAAGTACTTTAAAAATCTTTTGTAGCACCTGGCCCAAATTCTAAAAAAGTAATGTCAGTTTAAACTCAAGAAAGGAATTTCATTCCTTCTCTTTCTCCTTTTATGTTACCATTACATTCGAAAAAACTGTGTATGAACCCAAGACAAGCCTTTATTTTTGCTAGCCTTATTTATAAAGTGACCAAGTATTTATTTTTGTTTACAAATACTCAACAATTCTGTCCCAGTTTGGTACAACTATATAGTATCTTCTGATTCAAGAAGGGCTTTTCTAACTTTCTCTGGAGAAGATAAAACACAAAGTTTCTCAAAATAAAAATATGTATTAGGTCTTATTCTAAATGCAATGAAAGCATTAACTTGTTCCATCTTCGTGGAAATGCTACAAAACAGTTCTCATCAGCCCCATTTTACAGATAAGGAATGGAACACAGAGATGTAACAGGACCTGTGCACCCAGCGAAGTGAGGCAGTCAGGTTTAAGCCTAGGTAGCCTAGCTTCAGAACTGAGGCCCGTGGCCATTACTGTGTATTACTGGTGAATCTATCAAGTTAAAAAGCTCTCCTCATAAATGTTAGAAAAATAATTTGAAGGCGTGCTTTTCCTGTATATATCTTCATCAGTGCAACAATCTTTAAGAAAGTGTTGTGAATAGTGCATGCAGAGATTAAATCCATCCCTGCATATACCTAAGCTAAAGTCTAAAAAAAGTCTACACAAAGTCTATAAAGAGAGACCTGAGGAAAATGATTTCATCAGACAATTTTTTTTTCCTAAAGATCACCATGACTTACTGGCAATCACAACTATCAAATATACCTGTTTCTCATCTACCTCTAGAAAAAGGGAACAATGGCAGACTAACAGGAGAAATTACTCTGGCCACTAGCAGGCTTTTAAGGAACTTCGTAATAAAAAGTAGAGGTAACCAAGGTACTCAAAGAGAGTTAGTTAGGTGAAGCTGTTCTGAGTAACATACAACACTGAAAATGATGTTCAAGAAGGCTGCTTGGCAGCGTAGAAAATGCTGACAAATGTGTTAGCTAACAAAAGACAAGATAGCAAAGTGTTTGTTCACTATGACTATACAATTTTTAAAAAGGAAAGTAAAATATTAACCACATACACAAAGTAGGTACAATCAAAAGAAACTACACTGGCAGCTGTATTGAAGTGATGAACCAGTGGATTATTTTTTGTTTCTTACCAATTTTTCCTCTGCTAGTCTATTACTTTCATTATGAAAATAAAACTGTTGCAACCTTAGAGTTAAGGAGCTATCTCAATACAACTATTTTTCTCTCCTAAAGAGACAACCAAGAAAAGTACTCTAATGTTGATACAAACCCAAATCGATATACTCATCAATCTCCCACACGATGTCAGGCACAATCCATTTATAGTCACTAAGGTCAGGTATCATGTCTTTCCACTGATCAAAAGTCTAAAAGATAAAGTATGCCAATCAAATGATCTGAATGCCATATAAAATATAAAGAAAAACTAGCTGAATTTATTTTGTTAAAACTTGCTAAGCTGCTAAGAGTAATGTATTATGTTCACAATTTTGAGAAACAAAGTGGCCTTTGCTCTTCTAAAAATAAATTAACAGACAAGTGTATAAAGCATGTAAATGTTTCTTTACTAAATACAGAAAATGGAAAAATTCAAAATACACTTTTATTTCAAATAGGTTTCATGATTTGACTTTAAACATGATTCGAAGAATAGAGGGAAGACAAACCAGGGATCAGGAGACCCTGCCTCTGGTCCCAGAGTTGCCACAAAGTGGTTGCAGGAGCATGCCACCTAACTTCCCTTCCTGGGCTACTAAATGGCAGAGCTGCAAATCAAACCAAGGTATTCTCACTCCCAGGTCAGTGCTCCTTCCATTAGGCCATTTTCACCTCTTATAATAACTAAGATTCTGAGAGCATTTTCCTATTAGCGCCATTAAGACAGTTTAGCACATGACAGAGACACACAATAAATGTTTAAACATCTAATTATATTCTATTGCACTGAAGAAAAACAACATATGCTCTGAAGCTTTAAAATATTCGCTGGAATAACTGGAAAAGCAGTAGCAAAGTGAAACTCACCTTTTTGGCTGTATAGCCACCCCCAACAGCAGATCCGAGTATGAGATACCGGAGTTTCAAGAGTCTTGCTGCTAATCTGGCTGGCCAAAAACTCCTGTGGGGCTGGTAGGCATATTTAACTGGAGAAAGTTTCAGTCTACGTAAAGGAAGGCTAGTTAGAGAGGAGAACTGCTGCAATGACGTCCTTAACTGGGGTCTTTGAAGCTTTAAGGTAGGATGATGTGTATGATAAATACTTCGTGAAACCAGATGTAGTTTCTGTAGTGGTAAACTTCCTTTTGTTCCAGGGCTGTGTTTCACTAAGGACTGGCAGACCTCGCTGAAAGAAAAGTAGGTGTGGGAGAAAGATCAGACAGGGAAACAATGTAAAGAAATGATATTAAAAAAGCAATATGCAAAAGGGAAAACACACAGGGCACACCTGACCAATTACACCATGTCTCACAATAGCGCACAGGCACTAACCATTTACTGTGTGCCAGACACTGCTGCAATGGGAGCTAACTCAGTTAATCCTCCTGATAATCCTATGATAAAACTACCAGGATCATCCCCATTTTATCAACAAGAAAAAGGCAGACCGATATAAGTAAGTTACTGAGGCTCCCAGAGGGACTCAAACCTAGACAGAGGGACTCCAGAGCCTGTCCTTTGATTTACTATATGTGGGTAATGCTCACGGCCCCAAAAATAAAAACTAAAGGAAAAAAGAGACTTATTTTATTAGCTATTGACAGCTACTTGCTGTCAATAAATTTGAAGACAAAATATCTTTATTTAGTGACATATCCAACCTAGACTTTACCACTGTGATCATTTTGAAATGGTATACAAATAATAAATCACTATGCTGTGCAATAGGACCCAATGTAGTGTTGTAGGTCAATTATACTACAATCCAAACGTTTACACTTAGAAAAGAGATCAGATTTGTGGTTACTACAGGCATAGTGGTAGAAGGGGGAAATGGAGGAAAGCAGTCAAAAGGCACAAATTTACAGTTCTAAGGCAGAAAGTGAAGAACTAAAGAGCCTCTTGATGAAAACAAAAGAGGAGAGTGAAAAAGTTGGCTTAAAGCTCAACATTCAGAAAACTAAGATCATGGCATCTGGTCCCATTACTCCATGGCAACTAGATGGGGAAACAGTGGAAACAGTGGCTGACTTTATTTTTCTGGGCTCCAAAATCACTGAAGATGGTGACTGCAGCCATGAAATTAAAAGACACTCCTTGGAAGGAAATTTATGACCAACCTAGACAGCATAATAAAAAGCAGAGACATTACTTTGCCAACAAAGGTCCGTCTAGTCAAGGCTATGGTCTTTCCAGTGGTCATGTATGGATATGAGATTTGGACTATGAAGAAAGCTGAGCGCAGAAGAATTGATGCTTTTGAACTGTGGTATTGAAGAAGACTCTTTGAGAGTTGCTTGGACTGCAAGGAGATCCAACCAGTCCATCCTAAAGGAGATCAGTCCTGGGTGTTCATTAGAAGGACTGATGCTAAAGCTGAAACTCCAATACTTTGGCCACCTGATGCGAAGAGCTAACTCATTTGAAAAGAACCTGATGCTGGCAAAGATTGAGGGCAGGAGGAGAAGGGGATAACAGAGGATAAGATCATTGGATGGCATCATTGACTTGATGGACATGGGTTTGGCTGGACTCCGGGAGTTGGTGATGGGTAGGGAGGCCTGGTGTACTGCTGTTCAGGGTGTTGCAAAGAGTTGGACACGACTGAGCGACCGAACTGAAGATAAATACTAAGACTGTAGTGTACAACATGATAAATACAATCAGCACAGCTGTTGTGCTATATATGAAAGTTAAGACAGTAAATCCTAAGAATTGTCATCACAAAAATGTTTTTTCTATTTAATTTTGAATCTATATGAGACTACAGCTGTTCACTAAATTTACTGTCATAATCACTTCATGATGTATTTAAGTTAAATCACTATGCTGCTCACCTTAAACTTATACAGTGATGTATGCCAACTATATCTCAATAAAACTGGAAAAAAAGATGTGTTATAATAGCAAAAAATAATGTTACCACTTAAATATATAATATTAAGAGCAAAAATTTATCAACTATGGCATATAAACAAAAGAGGATACTGTATAGCCATTAACATGATAAGTATGAAGACCATGTAGATATACCAAAAGACTTCATGTAATGTTAGGTTAAAATAGGGATGAAAATAAATGTGGGCTTCCCTGGCGGCTCAGTGGTAAAGAACCCACCTGCATATACAGGAGACATGTGTTTGATCCCTGGTCTGAAAAGATCACACATATTGGGGGACAACTAAGTCCAGGGCTACAACTACTGAGCCCATGTGCCCTAGGGCCCTCACCCTAGAGAGTAGACCCCACTCACTGCAGCTACAGAAAGTCCTGTGCGGCAACAAAGACCCAGCATAGACATAAATAAAATGAATAAAAATTTTTTTAAAAAGAAAGAAAATAAACATGAATTATGGATGCACTTATACAAAAAGGGGCACATAAACTTTTACTTTTAATCACAAAAGTTCCAGTAGCTTACAATATCTATTCTTTGCCTTCTCATGTCTCACAATCCAGGGATGGTTCAGGGATGGAAATTAAGAAAAAATTAACACCTCAGGTACCAGGCTCCCCAGAAACAGAAAGAGAACAAAAAACACCCCAAAGAGAAAAGGATCTAAATGCACATGTTACTATCTGAGCTCTTCCCTCTTGTTCTTCCTGGCAGAGAATGACAGTCTCCTACCAACAAACATACACTTGATTATCTTATTCAACACACAGTCATAGTGCTCACTACGGGCCAGGGCCCGTTCTAAAGAAATAAAATATTTCATTACATGGGACTCTAATTTCTAAATATCTTAAGAAAAAGGAATCGAGAAACACTGAAATTATGTTGTGAAGAAAGACAGTGAGGGGAAAGGGGTACGTAACTGACAGGCATTATGTCAGATGTTTGCACAAATGCTACTGTTAACTCTCAGAAAAACCTGGTAAGGATCCTTATTTTCCCAATTTGCTTTTTTAAACTGTGTCTCACCTAAGGTAGAATGACTAGTGAATGGTGGAAAAGAATTTGAATATATACTTCTATATTTAGGCCAAACTAAAAATCAAATGTGATGCAAAACAAGGCTCCCCGATCCTCACTCCAGAAATCATCTATTCTCATTTATCTTCTTTTAACCTATGCACTGTATCCTAGCATGTAATTATTTTTTCAACAATTTTATGCAAATACTTATTGCACCTAAATAAATGTTGGTCATTATTCTTACATGTCTATGAGTATGTACTTAGATATACACATCAAAGAATGTTTGTTAAAGAGTAAGAATTTAAATGTACTCCTTCATAACGTTCACAGGAAATACATCAAAAGACAAACTGCAGAACATGGGGCATCTGACCTTCCTCATCTCTACTTGGGCAGGCAGCTAAACTGTGCAGTCAACATAAGATATCTTAAACCATGACTATGGAGTCAATAGTAACTTTAGAAACAATTTAGCTGACAGAATCCAACTGTATAAATAATTATCAGTTGACATCTAGTTTGTTTCTAAACTCAATTTTTAAAGCATTTCCTAAATAACTTAATCAATTCAACACAGTGCGCTATTTTCCGAAAAGTCTTTCCTCTTCTTATTTAAAGAAAACTAGATATATTTCCCTAGTAAATACTGAGAAGTAGAAATAAAAATGTTGTAAATAACTTAGTTTAGTACGAAGGGCTGTGGATATACTCAGAAATTAAAATTCCGTGAGGTCAGAAGTAACTTATCCAAGCATTCTAATTGACTAAAACTACAACTATTGTATGCTTTTTTCAGTTCTAAATTTAGACTCCAGGTTAATCTATATAAAGCAAATGGATTCCATCACTTACAAACACTATAAATTACACCACTTAAAACAATCCTAAAAAAATATTCAGGACAGGTGTTTAGAGACCGAGTTAATTCAGGAAATCCAGGTTTTTCCAACTTTGCTTGATACACGTTACTTCTTATCAAATGCCTGCAACAATGAGTTAAATCTGAAGGTATTTAAGAACATTAGAACACAACTACGTGTAAAAATTAGAGCCAAATTTAATTTCATTAAAATGCACATAGCAACCCATAGAAATGTCAATACTTCCATCATTTTCGGTTTAGGATTAAGTCAGACCAGGTCAACAGTAACACGGTGATTAGAAAAGTGGCGCTACGTTCACCGCCTCACATCCAAAAAGCAACTCTCCCTCCAAGAACACTGAAAAGAAAGCTATTATTAAGAGAATATCTCTAATCACCGTCTCTGACACTGTATGCTTCACTGCTCCAAATCTGACTCCGAATCATGTTCTTCAGCGGACTAAGGAAAGAGGCAGAGTCCTCTTTACTCGAACAGAACAGCTCGGGTACCTGCAAAGGCAATGTAAACCTAGCGTGGAGGTAGAAGAAAAAGACGCAGAAAAGGGACACATGGATAGCAAGCACCAAAGCCCGGAGAGAGAGGGGACAGACACCAGAAGCCACCAGAGAGAGATAACATCGAGGACAGAAGGGTGAATGGGGCAGGCACAAAAGGACATCAGACACAGGCCAAGACTGAAATGGGCCCAGAATCTTCCGAGAGGAACAGGGGCAGGGGCCACTACTGGGGCCAGCATCTCAGGTAAACCCAGTCAGGGCTCCTGCCACTCTGGGGCCTCAAAAATATCCCGGAACCATCTAACTGCCCTCCGCCTGGCCTGAGAGTTACCTGCACACTCTGGAGGTAGTGATGGGGCAGCCCCGTTTTCTGGACGCCCCAGAAATAACGGAGCCAGATCGGAGCCCGGACTTACCAGGCCACGGCAGCCCGGCGTACTCGCCACATCCCGCCGGCGAGGAGGTCACACAGGCGCCGAGGCGGCCAGCGGGGAGCCCGGGTTTAGCCCCAGTCCGGCTCCTGCTCCGGGAATGACCCAGGAAGAGGCCCGCAGCAACAAGGGCACAGAGCAGCCTCTGCGGCCCTCCCAATGGCGAATGGACTTCCGTAAGAGCCTGCTGGGCACCCGTACCCGGTCCGTTGGCCAAACCTCCACCCCGCTCTTCCAGGAGGGCAGCAAAAACGGTCCGGCGGAGGACTGGCGCATGCACTCAAAGCCTCTACAGGAACCCTCCCCTCTCCCCACTCCGCCCTCCGTTTCCGGGGCGGAACTGGGAACTTGTACCTCTAGTTAAATTCTTGAGCGGAAGAGTGGAGGTACGGCAGGGACTGAAAGGCGTGAAATACAGGTGATAAATTCTCACTGGGTGGCTACCAATTTAAGAAAATTTAATATTGCTTGAGCATAGTGGAGGCTAGGGAATACAGAATGACTTAATACAGGGATAGAGCAATAAAACAGAGTAATGAAAACCCACTGCTGCCTGCTCCTTTGTATGACGTCTTTGTTTAGGAAGAACTTTCATAAGTTTAGAGCAATCTTGGCAGGCTGAGAGGAGTATTGGACAGGTTAAATGCTTTAGAATCTGAAGGAGAGCCAAGAGAAGCTCATGAATTCGGCGAGCTGAAGACTTGATACAAGCATGTGCAGTTTATAAAGGCATCAAAAATAATTTCATTCATTCACTCCTTAACTGGCAGTCATCTGGCTTTTAATCTCACTAATTGGTTGATATTGCTGTGGTCAAAAGTCACCAACAATGGGTGGTGGTACTGGACTGCTCCACGTTCAGCTCAGAATATTGGATACTCAGCACTCTCCCGGCTTTCAGGACCCACATTAACCTTTTCTCCAGGACCTGCTACTCCGCAGTCTCCTTTGTTGTTTCCTCCTCCCAGCATTTCAATGAACGGTTCCAGATCTCAAGAAATCCTGGACCCCATCTCTATCTTCATTATCTCTGCCAGTAGTTTGAGGCGGTTCTATAGCTTTAAATATCTTTTTCCCCCTTACAACTCTTGCCATTCTATGTATTATGTGGAAACGGGCCCATAGGAGGGACATGGCCTGTGAAAGGTAGTGATGTCAATTAGTGGTATAGCCAGAACCAAAATCAAAGGGCTGGGTTTAAAACTAAGAGCACCCTTAGTTTTAAGGACTCCACCCCCACACATGCTATACACAAAGAAAATTCCTTTGCCCTCAATTATCAGAACCCACAACGGCTGACTATTTTGGGGGGCTCCAAAATCACTGCAGATGGTGATTGCAGCCATGAAATTAAAAGACACTTACTGGTTGGAAGGAAATTTATGACCAACCTAGACAGCATATTAAAAAGCAGAGACATTACTTTGCCAACAAAGGTCCGTCTAGTCAAGGCTATGGTTTTTCCAGTAGTCATGTATGGATGTGAGATCTGGACTATGAAGAAAGCTGAGCGCAGAAGAATTGATGCTTTTAAACTGTGGTGTTGGAGAAGACTCTTGAGAGTCCCTTGGACTGCAAGGAGATCCAACCAGTCCATCCTAAAGGAGATCAGTCCTGGGTGTTCGTTGGAAGGACTGATGCTGAAGCTGAAACTCCAATACTTTGGCCACCTGATGCAAAGAGCTGACTCATTTGAAAAGACCCTGATGCTGGGAAAGGTTGAGGGCAGGAAGAGAAAGCGACAACAGAGGATGAAATGGTTGGATTGCATCACTGACTCAATGGACATGAGTTTGGGTAGACTCTGGGAGTTGGTGATGGATAGGGAGTCCTGGCATGCTGGTTCATGGGGTTGCAAAGAGTTGGACATGACTGCGCCGCTGAACTGAACTGATCTGAAATCAATATCCATTCCTTCAAACTGACACCAAGTATAGACCCAGCCTTTGGTAGTAAACTTCCCACATGAAGGACTCTGGGAATTTTCTTTATTATATTTAGTGTGGTGACTGTGTTAAAAGAGCAAATAGGAACTTACTATACTGATCTGTACAAACTATCTTTTTGTAGTACTGTTAAGTCCCAGTTGTTTTAATGGAGAAAAAAAATGGAAACCAAATAATGGCAACTCCTTTCCTGTATGGGTGATCTTTACATCTTACCAAACTCTTGGTTTGTGATTTTACTTCTAGGCATTTAGCCTGGTGAATCTGTTCCCGCAACAATTGGGTTCTCCTCTTGGTGAATGTCGAGCCAAAAGACACAGTCAAGCCAAAGCTGGGGAAAGGGGAGAATTTATTACTTGCAGCATGTGATGAGACACCTGGGAATCTTTTCCAAAGCAGCGCATCCTTTCTTAAAAAGCTGGGGAAGTTTTTAAGCTAAGGGTACATGCATATTCATGAAGGGGCTTGGCCAGTTAACAGAATCTAAGCTTTAGTTGATTGGAGTCACATGGGTCAGAAAAGGTCAATATCATCATCCCTTAGGTTCCAGTTGATCTGATGGTTGAGGCTTCAGGCTAACCTTTACCAGTGAACTAGAACTGGAAGTCTTTACACCTAATGCATTGTTGCTTCTCTCGCCTGATAACAGTTTTGTTTCTGCATTCTTTTGCATTGTTCCCTTTTGTCGTTATTGCTGTCTAGTCGCTAAGTCATATCCGACTCTTCAAGAGCCCATGGACTGCAGCATGCCAGACCTCCCTGTCCTTCATTTTCTCCCGGAGATTGTTCAGGTTTATGTCCATTGAATCAGTGATGCTATCTAACCATTTGCCTTCAGTCTTTCCCAGCATCAGGGTATTTTCCAGTGAGTTGGCTTTTCACATCAGGCAGCTAATTGGAGCTTCAGCTTCAGCATCAGCCCTTCCAATGAATACTCTGGATTGATTTCCTCTAGGATCGACTGGTTTGATCTCCTGGCAAGCCAGGGGATTCTAAAGAGTCTTCTCCAGCATCACAATTTGAAAGCATCATTTCTTTGGCACTCAGCCTTCTTTATGGTCCAGTTCTCTGTTCCCTTAAGATCATTAATTCTGAGACCTGAGGACAAGTTTTGTGGCCAGGCTTAGATCACAAAACAGCTTAGGCCAGAAATGACTTCTCATGCCAAGAAAGCCACACCTGATTTTCTGTTCAGACCCTCTGCCTTATCTGCTTACAAACTGTGCAAAGATGTATGCATGATGTTTCTTTCTGCACTGTATGAAATAGCAGAAGATTAGAATCAGCATCATTAAAAAATAAACTCTTTAAATATTTAATGACTCAGTTTATCTTTTAATCCCAGAGATCTTCAGAAAGTGAGATGTTAATGGAAACTGAAATGTTGCATTTATTTTTTTAAAGTTTTATATTAAAATTTTTATAATAGAAGTTTTTGTTAAGTTCTTCCTGCTGCTGCTGCCACTGCTAAGTCACTTCAGTCGTGTCCGACTCTGTGCGACCCCAGAGATGGCAGCTCACCAGGCTCCCCCGTTTCTGGGGTTCTTCCTGGAAGATGCCCAAATTCCCTGACACTGCACTCTTCACCTGCAGTTTCCTAGGGAGAGAAACTAGCTAAGTCATGCATAACTGCACCATTATGGTTATCAAACTATTCTGACCCTTCAGAAAAGGATGTCATAATCCTCATCAATAAACATTTATAAAATATTTTCTACAAATCCTCATTTGGGGATTTAAAGAAAAATGATATATATTTTTGAAAAAGAGTAAAACCCAAACCTGTTCTCAAGTGTCCATGGTCTGGCTACAGAGACCCATACCTAAAAAGGTAAACAATATAAACAGTGTTTACAAAGATTGAGTTGAGTAGACACTGAGGACCAAGTAAGGAATGGAAGTTCTGCTACAGGCAGAACTATAGCATAAGCAAGTGGGCTAAAGAAAGATAATTCTGGAGAAAACAGAAAAGGATGAATTTGTAAGGAGAGACTGAATTTTGGGAAGGCTAGATAAGAAGCTATGGAGAAATGTAAGTGTGAGAGGTCCAGGTACAACAATGGGGATAGAGGTGAAAGATTATCTAAAAAAATATTTCTGAGTATTTAAAGCAATGGAAAGCTGAATGTATAAATTCAGGACAGGAATCAAAAATGAATGGTATTTCAATCTGTACTAAATGAACAGTGCTAGTGATAGTCACAGATACTGGGAACTTATTTTGGAATAGAGACGATCATGTTGCTTTTGGATTGATGATTAACGCTGAGGCATTAATGAGTTATCTAGGTGGAAAAATTTATGAGGCTCTTAGAAATCAAATCCTGGAATTCCAGAGGGAGGTAAAGCTTGCAATACAGGTTTGAGAATTGTCTTTAATAAACGTGAAACTGAATCACATTAACCTTTGTAAAACCGTGCAAGAACTTGAAATCGTTTATAAATTATTAAATCCACATTATTTTATAATGTTTATATTTTAGGACTAAAAGTATTACCTGCAGTGAAATAATGCAAGAAAAAGAAATACAAGGCATAACATTTTCAATTGATTGCTTACATTGTAAACCTTAAGAAAAAAAATAAGCCAGTAGAAATATTCAATGAGTTGAGTCCCAAAAAAGTATATATAAAAAACAATTGTGTTTTTATATACTTGCAAAGACACCTGTGTATATATCAGGTCCGGATTCTTGGAATTTGTAAATGTCATCTTAATTGGGGAAAGGGTCTTTACAGATGTTATAGTAAGGATCTTGATCTGAGGAGAGTATTTTAGATTATTCAGGTGGGCCCTAAATGCCATTACACGTATCCTGACAAGAGTAAGATTTCACACGTACAAACAGAGGAGGAGGCAATGTGAAGATGAACCAGAGATCGGAGGATCTAATCAACTAGAAAGAGACCATGCTGGAACCATGATCTTGGACTGTCTAGGCTGCAGAACTGTGAAAAATGTTTCTGTTCTTTTTAAGCTACCCAGTGTATGGCATTTTATTATAGCAGCCCCAATTGACTAAGTGAAGTGAAGTGAAATCGCTCAGTCGTGTCCGATTCTTTGCGACCCCATGGACTGTAGCCTACCAGGCTCCTCAGTCCATGGGATTTTCCAGGCAAGAGTCCTGGAGTGGGTTGCCATTTCCTTCTCCAGGGGATCTTCCCGACCCAGGGATCGAACCCGGGTCTCCTGCATTGTAGGCAGATGCTTTACCATCTGAGCTACCAGGGAAGCCCAACTGACTAAGGCACAACCCAATTAAAAATGGGCAAAAATTCAAACAAACACTACATAAAGGAATATATATATGTGTGCATGTACGTATATATGTGTATATATATGTATATATATACACACACAGCATGGTGGTGGTGGTTTAGCTGCTAAGCCATATCTGACTCTTGCAACCCCATGGACTGTAGCCTGCCAGGCTCCTCTGTCCATGGGATTCTCTAGGCAAGAGTACTGGAGTGGGTTGCCATTTCTTTCTTCAATTATTACCCATATTTGATGTGAAATCAATGGCCATGGGTGTGGCCTTAGTGAATTTGCTCAAAGAGAGTGCCAACCCACAGCCCTGAAAGTATTTGAACCAAAGGATCAAACTGTATCTTATTCAAAGTATAAGATAAAGGAAGAAGTCATTAATCCAAAAATTACAGCACACAGCATAGAACACATAAACGAGTGCTCAGCATTGTTAGTCATCACTATCCGTCACTTCACTGGTGCCCGACTCTGTGTGACTGTATGGACTGTAGCCCACCAGGCTCCTCTGTCCATGGAATTCTCTAGGCAAGGGTGCTGGAGTGGGTGGCCATGCCCTCCTCCCGTGGATCTTCCTGATCCAGGGGTCAAACCCGCATCTGTTGTGTCTCCTGTACTGGAGGTGGATTCTTTGCCACTGAGTCACCAGCTGCTGCTGCTGCTGCTGCTGCTGCTGCTGCTGCTGCTGCTAAGTCGCTTCAGTCGTGTCCGACTCTGTGCAACCCCATAGACGGCAGCCCACCAGGCTCTCCCGTCCCTGGGATTCTCCAAGCAAGAACACTGGAGTCACCAGGGAATCCCTATTAGTCATCAGGGTAATGCAAGTGAAAACCACAAGATACCGACTATTTTTCCACTAAGGTTGCTAAAACTAAAGACTTACAATGCTGCATTTGATGAAGACGTGCAGCAACCAGAACTCTCAGGCACTGCTGATGGGAATGTTAGGTGATATAGCTGAAATGGAGCAGGACCCTATGGTCTTTGCCCCCTCACCATGTCATCTGTCTGCCTTTTGTCTGTGGAAAACTTTAGTCAAAGAATAAGTTTAATCAGAGAAATGAGAAATGCAGAAACAAAGGAAAACAGTCAAAGGAAACAAAATAATAATAATAATGTAGTCATCAAGCATGGTCAAGGACCTTCAGTTCTTTCTCCAGGGCTGTAGATAATATTCCCAGCCACATCCTGTGAGCGGTCCTGTAGATACTGAAACACCAGTGGGGAAGTTAGCTACATGATGACTAGACTGTACCTAGGACACAAGCTGCACAGTTATGAGGATTGGCCTCAGAGAAATGGAACAAGTGGACCTTAGAACTGAAGATAACTGTACCTAAAATAATCAAGATGACTCTGGTCAGACCACCGATGACCAGTTTAATGATGACTGTCAGAGCTGACTGCTGTTTCTGCATGTAGCCCCCTCCTTCTGCCTATAAAAGCTCTTGCCCAACTGGTTGCCAGTGGGATGAGTTGGCCTTTGGACAGATGTCCTCCACCCATCACCCTCAGTTGCCAGCATCTGAGGTAAAACAAACTTTCCTTTCCACCAACCTAGCCTGTTTATTGGCTTTTTGGACGGCGAGCAGACAGACCCCACACATTCTTTTGGTAACACTCTGACGCTAACTCTTCTCTCTCTTCCACGTTTAGGGACCCTTATGATTACATTGGTCCCACCCAGATAATCTACATTTATCTTCCTATTTTAAAATCGACTAATAACAACCTTAATTTCAACTGCATCCTTAATTCACCTTTCCATAGTCAGAAATCCCAGGAATTAGGATGGACGTTGTGGGAGGCATTCTCCTGCCTACAACACGGCTCCATTTAAATTTTTTGACTGATTTCTCTCTGATACTATGGGATATATGTGTGTATGTGTGTGTGTGTGTGTCTGAAGTATCACACTCCACCCGTTCACCCAGCTACACCTGGGAATATCTGTAGTTTTAAATTTGTACTTCTAATCTTTGCTTACAAATTTATCATTTTCTTATTTTTAATGTTTGTATACATTTGCCATATTTTTTCCTGCAGTCTAAAAGGAAATCTCAAGTGTGCATTCCATGTCACAAAGGTCATTTTCTGCAATAGTACTGTTGCGTTTCCTGCTTTCTAAGTCATTTTTAATATTCTTTTGCCTTGTAAATTTTGAGATATTGCCCTTACTTATCTTTATTGCTTTCTCTGCCTGTACCTTAGAGGTCAAGTTTTTTCATTATCTTAAAGATGCAAAATTATGTCTAATTTTTTTCCTTGTTCCTGTCGTAAATAATCTCATAGATAGTAAAATAATGGATATCATCTTCCTCTCCATCTATTATGACTGTTGTGATTACAGTCACCAGTGGATGCTCTTTGAATGTGCTGGGCACCAAGCTCCGTCTTTACAGATACCTCCTTCCATTCTTTCGTACCTTTTTTTCACAGGCTTCACTTTTTCTTCCTTGCTTTTCTAGGCTAGCAGGTTTACTTTGCTTTCTGTTGCCAAGTATGTGTTATTCAACAGAGGCTTCCCTGGTGGTTTGGTGGTAAAGAGTCTGCCTGCCAATGCAGGAGACGCGGGTTCAATCCCTGGGTTGGGAAGAACCCCTGGAGAAGGAAATGGCAACCCATTCCCATATTCTTGCCTGGAAAATCCCATGGACAGAGGAGCCTGGTGGGCTAGAGACCATGGGGTCGCAAAAGAGTCAGACATGACTTAGCAACTAAACAACAAAAACAATGAAAAAACATGATTGGAAACAGCAGATCCATCAGGTTCAAAGGCACGATGAAGATTAGGAAATTGTAGGACTCCAGAAGTTATCTATGACCACTTAGTGTAAAAAAAAGTTATTTTCTACACATGTGGTTACTTATTATGTCTATTATTTATATCTGAGGGAAATACTATATAATAGTGTGCTACTGTGTATCTTTCCCCAACTCTTCTTTAGGTGACATCTTGCTGGGAGGTTGAAATTAGTTATTATAAATCAATCAAGACTTGATTTATTGTTTTGTTGACTGCTTAGTCTGAAGTAGGTGATAGAGAAATGGCAATACTGCAAGTTCGATTTAAAAGCGTGTTGTGTCTGTGGCTGTTCCATTGTGAATAGCACAGAACATTGAGGAAATATTCTCCCAGTATTTAAAATCTGTTATCTGATTCAGGAAAGAAATCTTACACAACATCGTGGATGATCTAAGTTCTGACCTGCCTTTGTCATTTCACATTTCTCTTACTTGTTAATGAATGGAGAATATCAACTTATATTCATGTCGAATCTGAACTCATAGGCCAGTGCTATAAGCAACTTCTTTAGTACATTTAGTAATTGATAGTATGTTATTCAGCATCAATAGTAATAAAGATAATAAAGCACTTATTCCTAGTAAAGTTTATAATGACCTTATGCATATGGATGCATGCTTTTTTTGGAAGAGCTATTGCTAAACATTTCCCAGGACAACACTGGTGTGCACATGTATGCCTGGGTAACAGGCACACCTTTCATCATCGAAAACTTGTGCCACTTATGGGACTTCCCCAGCTGTCTAATGGTTAAGACTCTGTGCTTCCTTTGAAGGCGGGGCACGGGTTCAATCCCTGGTTGGGGAACTAGTATCCCACATGGTATGTGGTGTGGCCAATCCCCTCCCCCCACCCCAAACAAATAAACAAAAAATTGTGCCATTTAGCTTTTTTTTTTTTTCGTTTTGAAGTTTCCTGTACCTCTGGCCACTTATACGACTGTGTCCTCTTTTGGGCTAATGCCATGTCTAAAGCCTGCACAATATTCCTTTCTCCATTCCTAGGGTTCTGAGCTTTCTTCCTCCTGCTTAGAGATATTTTTTCTCTACACTTTGAAACAGTTCCTCCTTTCTTGTCTTTTAGATGAATAACATATCCCCTACCTCCCCCTGATTTCCAAGCTCAGCTGTTCAAGAAATATACTAGCTGTTTAGTAACATTGCATGGTCACCCAGGTTTTCCAGCTTTCTGGTGTCCTTCTCAGCAGAAGTAGATTGAACTGTGTGCCTTGCAAAGGGATAAGCTCCCACCTGCTTGCTATTGTCGACGGCCTCCTAATTCTCTCATACTTCGGTTCGCCTTAACTTTCCTTCATGGCAGGAAGGGCCAAAATGGGTGGTTGAGGCAGCAGCCTGCTACAACAATGCTGATCCAGTTTACAAACACCACCAGAAGAGAGAGATCCACCATCCCGTGGTCAGGAGACCATCTTAGCAGCAATGGTGCTTGCATTTAAAGAAGGCAAACTGAATCTGTGTGCAGGTGGTTCAATTATCAGCTTGCACTGGTAGGAGAGATGATAGGAATGCATAGCCTCCAAGAAGTTCTCAATAAGCAGAATTAGATTTACCTGTTTGTATAAAATGAACAGAAATTAGAACACCTTCTTTTGTTTCCTTTGTCTTACCCAGCTTGCCATTTTGTTCTCTCCTAGGGGATGGGTGAGATTTAGACAAGCAGAAAGGATGAGGGGGAAGAAATACAATAAGGGTGTAGGTGGTGAGTCTGGGGGTCAACGACCACTTTAGGTTTGTACTTCTGCACCGTTCTGAAGTTCCAGTACTTTGGCCCCCTGATGCGAAGAGCTGACTCATTAGAAAAGACCTGGATGCTGGGAAAGACTGAAGGCAGGAGGAGAAGGGGATGACAGAGGATGGGATGGTTGGCATCAACCGACTCAATGGATTTGAGTTTGAGCAAGCTCTGGGAGATGGTGAAGGACAGGAAGGCCTGGCATGCTACAGTCCATGGGGTCTCAAAGAGTCAGACATAACTGAGCAACTGAACAACAACAAATCAGTCTGTCACTCTGACATTACAGTGCATGCTGATGGATCTATCTGAGTACAAAATGAGTTAATGCATAGGAGGCATTTAAAGCAAAGCCTGGTACAGAGCAAGAACATAATAATTGTAGGTTGAAATAGGTTGAGATGGGCTGCTCTAGAAGATAAACTTCCAAATCTCAAGGACTTAATCCCAATAGAGTTATTTCCTTCTTATATGATAGTCTGATGTGCCCTGGGCAGGGAGGGTCTCCTGAAGGCAGGTGACTTGGATGCCCAAGTTGCTTCCCACCTGACCCTATACCATCTGAAACAAGTGGCCTTCAAGGCCACTTTGGTGAGCATGGAGCATTGTCTGGTATTTTTAAGGGCTGGAAATGATTTCATGGTATGACCACTATGTGAGTGGTTAAGAGGGGCAAAGTTCACTTCTGCTCATATTCTGTTGGCCAGAACATAGTCCCTTGACCAACGTGACCACTAGTAAAGCTCAAAACTACCAAGGAGAACACGGACAGTTGTTCTGAGTGCCTATCTTGTGGCTAATGCTTCTTGTTATAAACATTAGCTACAATAACAATAATGTCATTCATTACTCGCCAAAAATGAGATATTTTTTTCTAAATATTGCTATCTATATTTCCATTGAACCTATAGTTTTAGGTTACTTTGTAACCCATGTCCTTCTGTTTCTAAAACCTACTTGTATTACTTTTATTTTCCATAAAGAGAGAATAACCTGATTTTATTTTTTATTTAAAAAAGTTTTTTGGTCACACTCTGCAGCATGTGGGACCTCAGTTCCCCGACCAGGGATCGAACCTGTGCCCCCAGAATTGAAAGGCAGAGTCTTAACCACTGACAACTGGGTAAGTCCCATAGCCTAGTTTTATTTTAGTTTCCGTAACAGGACCATCATATTGAAAGTGATTGAATTTCTCAGAAACCAAATACGTGAAGGCTCATAATTAAAATTCAGTTGATTTAAATAAACACAGTATTTATCACACACCTGAGTTTACAGTCTGTGATTTATACCTGCTCCATTAAATACACACTTTATGCAGAGAGATTGAAAGAGACTGAAGTATTTTCAACTTTCAGAATTGTTAATAAATCCTAGTTCTTTTAAGAGTCCTAACAGAAAGGTTTTTGTGGGATGTAGACATCTACATGCTGGGTTGCAACTTAGAGATCCATTTGATAAGAGATTGGACTTGGAAATGAATCCCATTGCATCAGCTGAAAAGACATGAGAAAGACTGTGCTCTAACGTTCGCCTTCCTGTTACGTTGGACACTGGATTTAGGGCTACCAGTGAGACCGATAAGCAGTGTAGACCGCATGGTTTCCACGTTCTAGTCTCCCAAGGAGCAGTGGAGACTATATGACTTCCATGTTCTATTTTTATGGGTTCAGAGAAACATGTTCATTTTCTCAAGCTTACACTTGAACTTTTTCAAGTTCAAGTATGGTATTAATATATTTACAGCTCCTTTTGCAAACCATTTGCCTAAAAGAGTAATGGAAGAGAAAACAGAAAAATAGGTTCAGAGCAAAACACAAGAGTGTTTTGAAGATGTCAAATTATGTTTGGGTATTTTTCTTTTGGCAAAAGGAACATGTAATTTCTTTGTGGGGAAGCACCATGATCCATATGATGCTCTGTGGAGGTTAATCTGCCAGTGGCTAGTAGTATTGGTTAAAGGTGGGAGACAAAAGCAGAGAGCCCATTTAGGAGGATATTTTAATCATCCAACGTGTTCTGACTTGGATTAGGATTATGAGGTCAAAGGTGACAGTGAAGCTTTTAGCCTAAATGGCTGAGGAATTTTTTTTTAATGTTAAGGCTTAAAGATAGTTGTATGCTCTTTTCAAAGTTTTTTTTTTTAATGATGTGGACCGTTTTATTTGTTGCAATATTACTTCTGTTTTATATTTGTTTTATTGATATGAGGCATGTGGGGTCTTAGCTCCCTAACCAAGCATCGAACCCACACCCCCTGCATTGGAAGGTGAAATCTTAACCACGGAAGTCCCAATATTTGTATGTTTTTGTAATAGACTCTTTTGACGTCATGTTCCTTTTTCCTTTTCTCTTTTGAAGCATGCATTCTATCACAATTGCTAGTACCTCCATACTTCCTCCCTTCATCCCAGCAGTGTCTGTGCTAGTGACGGGAGCACCACTGTCTCCATAGACCCGTTCTGCAGTACGCATTTATGACTGTTCTTTTCTGCATAGCCTGTAGGCCATATTCTCCACCTCTTCCAGAGACTCTATGAGCTATCCACAATTGCTCGATACATTCCTTTCCTGCTTAATTTTCCAAGAGTTTCAGTTTCAGTTACTTGCAAATTAGAACCATAACTAAATCAATTTTCTTATTTGATGTCATAACCCAGATGTTGGCTAGAATAACCCTCCCCTGATAATATAGATAAGATTGATTGCAATTCTACTCCATGGATTGCAGAGTCTAACACCTTCTCCAACATTTCTGTTAATTCTGTAGGAGATTTGGGTTCTCACAGACACATCGGACTCAGAATTTTAGTGTCCTCTAAATCAAGATTTCTCAACCTTGGGACTATTGATGTTTTGGACTGCACAATTCTTTATTGTGCGTGCCTGTCTATTACATAGAAGGAATTTTTGGCAGCATCCCCAGTATCTACCCACTTAATGCCAGTTCGAATGTCATGACTGCCGTGTCCCCAGTCATGACAAAAGTGTACCCAGACAATACTAAACATTCCCTGTAGTCCATGGGGTGGTGGTGCAAGTTCACTCCCTGTTGGGAACCACTATGCTAACTCAATACCGTGTAGGAACTGCCTGCCACCTGTTCTCACCAAGTCTGTATACATGTGGCAATCAGACATTTTTCTCTATTTCCACCAAAATTTTTTAATGTAAATTTTTAGAATCTTTTTTTATCTTTAATTTCATTTCTAATCTAATCCTAATACCAAATTTGATGGAAGTTCTGGGGAAATAGATTTTCATCACAAATATGTAAACAAATAAAATTTGTTAGATGCTCATGTTTTCAAAAAAATCTTTTGGTCATTTCTGCAACTTGCTTTCTAGCTTCTGACCACATTATTTGCCCCTTTTCCCATTTATCTTCCTTTATCACTGCATTCTTCTCTCTCTTTTTTTTCCTCTTCCCTGTCTCCAAATTCCTGTCCATTTTCAATTCAAAGTGGTTTAGTTATATCTTTTTATTTCTCTGTACCAACTCATCCTCTTAGGGACTTATCTTGGCTTATCAAGGTAATTTCCTAAAAAGAAAAGCCCTCCATAGAAATTCTGGAACCTATTGTGAAGATAATTCTCACCAAAGCTCCTCCTAGAGCTACTGTAGTATTTAGGCCCCTTTTATTGGAAGGAATCTTTTCTAATTATCCATCGCAGCATAGACGCTACCCAAAATTTAGTGACTTAAAACAACCACCCTTTCATCCTCAGTCAGTCAATCAGTTCAGTTGCTCCTTCTTGTCAGAATCTTTGCAACCGCATGGATGCCAGGCTTCCCTGTCCATCACCAACTACCAGAGCTTGCTCAAACTCATGTCCTTTGAATTGGTGATGTCATCCAACCATCTCATCCTCTGTCATCCCCTTCTCTTCTTGCTTCAATCTTCCCTACCTCTCTCCAAATGGCATATCACATGGTTAGCTTGGGCTCCTTGCAGCAGAATATTTAATCTCAGACTAGCTCACCTTTCATGTTGTGGCTCAGGACTCCTAGAGAAAAGATTCCTCCTGACAGAGGTAGAAGCTGCCAGTCTCTTAAAGTGTGACCCCTCGGTGTCACGTCTCGCACATTGGATAAAGTAGTCACAGAGCCTGTCCGGTTCAAGTAAGTGTGCCGTCATCTTTATTACCATAGTACAGCCTCTGGCCACAAATTTAGACAGTACTCCTTCAGGCAGATTGCCCTGTTTCCCTCCAAGAACCTGCAAGTGTCTCATTTTATTACAGCAACAGACTCAGAATTGAGGTGGATAAAAGAACTCAGAAAAGAGCTAAGAGACCTTGGTGCTCTGAAAGCTGAGGAAAAGAGAGGATTCAGGAAGAGAGTGGTCAAAGATTGTGTAGCACAGAGACTGGAGAGAAGAGGCCTTTGGGTGAGGCCAACAGGTGGGTTGGGTACCATCCTTTTCCTCCTCCACTGCGGGTGGTGATGCTGGGAGTCAGAAACTTTGTTCACTGATTTATTTTTATATCCCATTTTATATACTACTCTATATACCATTTTCTTTTTCTGATGAGTTGAAACCTATTCCTTCTAGGAATTTGGGAAATGTGGGGATAAATGTATAGGTAACCATCAAAACCTTTTGTTGAATTGATTTTCCTATTCTTTATGTAAATAAGTATGTTTAAGCATCTATATATGTTTGTGTATGCGTACATATAGTCACTTCTTTTTCCTCCTGTCCTTTCCCCAATTGCTTAATCACCAACCAGACTTTTCCACGGGCAGTCAGTGTAAGTTTACAATAGGAAAGCAAAGAGAAAGAAACGAGACAATCATCAGTACTTAAGTTTTTGAAATAGACTTGAAATTTCCGAAAGATACTTTACTTAGAGAGAAAGGATTTCTGAGTCATTTTTCCCCCTTTTTTAAGCAATGATTTTTTTTTTCCTTTTTGGCCATGCTGCACAACATACAGAATCTTAGTTCCCTGCCCTGGGATCAAACCTGTGTCCCCTGCAGTGGAATCAACGAGTCTTAACCAGTGGACAACCAGGGAAGCCCTTCTGTGTCTTAGAGTCTGATTTTTTTGTACAAAAGCTAAATTTTACTTTATAAACAGTAGACTTTGGAAGAACGAATGATGTAAGATCCAGTTTTCGGGTCACAGATTTGACACACATGTCACAGCTGAGGAAGGAGAGGTTTGGGAAGTCTGAGTTTCGTGCTGGTGTCAGTGCCAGAGACACGCCTGTACCTTGTGGAATGACAGATGGCTCAGAGCAGTGGGGCTGGACACCTCAAGCAGAGAACTGGATCCTGAGCCCTGGGGAAGTCGGAGAGGACAGTGACATTGACAGAGAAATCCGGAGTTCACAGCAGAAGTGAAGAAGCGAATGAGGCAGAAAAAGCCTAGCAGGGGCCCACCCCCTACATTAACGGTGGTCCAGGAGGCTTGGGAAGTGCCCTAGTGTTTCATTTGGCCTAAAGGTGTGGAGCAGGGCTGAGAGAAGGCTGAGGTACAACCCACAGTGGAGCCACAGATGTCTCAAAAGATGCAAGCCTAGAAATGCAAATGACTGTGTATGCAAATGATGGCTCAACCTGTGCCAGTGAAGGATGGAGGACAGTGTCTTCCTTCCCCTCTCTGGGACACGAACATCTGGGGAATGGAATCTGATGGAAGGAAGCGGAAAGCGGGAAATCCTTAACTGACTGTTTAAACACAAAGTACTTGGGAGGTATCCTGGGGTGACTTAGCTAACTCATAGTTGACTAGATTCATTTCCTGCCATCAGGCAAAATGAGGTAGTAAAAGAAAAAATCAAGTTGAGATATAAAAACATAAAGTTACATTTCCTGCACACTGTGACCTAAGAAATACATATCATTGTTTATATATATATATGTATGTGTATGTGCGATCACCTATGCTAGTCCCTAAAGTTTTTATCACACTGTGTATAGAGTTTTACTGAACATTCTATCACAAGCAGTTTGAGCATGCCGTTAAATATTCCTGGGGCATGTTTTTACTGACTGCGTAATAAAACTGTCATGTAGGTATAGTTTCCTTTCCCCTTCCTACTTCCCTTCCTGCCTTCCTCTCTCACCCCCTTTTTCACTTCCTTCCACACTTCCCTGATTGCTTGATATTTACTTTGTTTCTAATTTTTCACTGCTATATGAAGCATTTTAAAAAACAGCTTAAAGCTTTTACTATAACTTGTATTACTTTCTAAGGAACAATTTCCAAAAGTGAAAATTACTGGGTAAAGGTATATAAATAGTTTTGAAATTTTCTATTCACGTTGTCCAATGGTGTAAAGAAGGTACAGAATCTGACCGCAATGCAGGAGACCTGGGTTCAGGCCCTGAATCTGGAAGATCCCCTGGAGAAGGGAATGACTACCCACTCCAATATCATTGCCTGGAGAATTACAAGGATAGAGGAGCCTGGCGGGCTATGGTGCATGGGATCACAAAGAGTTGAACACAACTAAGTGACTAACACAACTCTGGCCTGTTCATGCCATTTATGTTCCCATCAGCTGATTCCTTCATGTCCCTTTCTTCAGATACCACTCAAAGGGCAGAGATCTATGTATCTGAATGAAGTGGAGACATGCTCCAGGAGGTCAAGGGCTCTGACTCTTGTCTAGGCTTTGAAACATCAAAACTGGAGCTGAAGGCTGTCCTTTGACACAATTGTAGACATTATATTCAGCCACTAGAGGGCAGAGCTATCCCACTAAACTGAGGTACTATTTGTTTCTTAAACCAGTTTATACTATCACTTTAGATCTAAATCCTGACATTGCCACCAAGGTGGCTTCAATTATCTTAACAAGATGATAAAGGCTGGGTTGCTATATATTTAAAATAAGCAGTTTCCAGTGACTCAAACTGTTATTCATACTACTTTTTAAAGAATGAGCTTTTAATTTTAGAATAGTTTTATATTTACAGGAAAATTGTGAAAATTGTGTAGAGAGTTCCCATATGTTCCAAACCCAGTGTTCTCTACTGCTAACATCTGGCATTAGCATGGTACACTTATCACAATTAATGAACCAGTATTGACACATTATTACTAACCAAAGTCTAATTTATTGAAGTCTCCTTCAGTTCAGTTCAGTTCAGTCGCTCAGTCGTGTCCGACTCCTTGTTACCCCGTGTACCGCAGCACACCAGGCCTCCCTGTCCATCACCAGCTCCTGGAGTCCACCCAAACCCCTGTCCATTGAGTCGGTGATGCTCTGTATTTGTTCCAGGATGCCACATTTCACGTAATTGTCACGGCCCCTTAGGTTCCTCTTGGCTGTGACAGTTTCTTGAAATTTCTTTGATGATCTTGGAAGTTTTGAGGTATACTGGTCAATTATTTTGTACATTGTCCCTCTATGGGCATTTGGCTAATTTTTTTTCTCATTATTAGGCTTTTATTATGAATTTGAGAGAAGAATATCATCACAGAGGTAAAGTATCGCTCTCATCTCATCTTATTAAGAGTACATACCGTGAATATGATTTAGGACTGTTGATGTTGACCTTGATCACCTCACTGGGCTAGTATTTGTCAAGCATCTCCACTGCTAAGTTACTCTTTGACTCCTTCCCTCACTTTGCAGTCACTGTGAAAGGTAGTCACGATGAGCTGCCCAGACTTAAGGATGAGGGAGCTGTGTAACCCTCCTGAAGGAGGCAGTATCTACACACATTATATGGATTCTTTGGCTTCAGAGACTTGTCTCTTCTTCCCCATTTATTTATTTACTTTATCCTTTGTTTATACCAGTGTGGACTCATGGGTCCACATTATACTTTGGGTTATAATCCAAATCCAATTTAAAAATTTTGTTTCTCAGATTGTTTCTGCCCTTGAAAACTCTTTCCGTTTCTCCAGTGCCCTTTCAATGTTCTTGGCATGTTTCTTTTTGTCTTTGTTGTGTGTTTTTGTGTGAGCACTTCATAGCTTCCTGGCCATAAAAGAGGCTCCCAGCTCACCTTGTATATTTGCTGCCTTAGTTCTGGAAAAGAAAAATTATGTGCTCAGTCATGTCTGGCTCTTTGCAACCCCATGGACTGTAACCCACTGGGTTCCTCTGCCCATGCAATGTTCCGGGCGAGAATACTGGAGTGGGTTGCCTTTTCCTACACCAGGAGGTCTTCCCAACCCAGGCATGGAACCCATGTCTCTTGCATCTCCTGCATTGGCAGACAGATTCTTTACCACCAGCAACATCTGGGAAACCCTAGTTTGGGAATCAGCCATTTTTCTTCCCATGAAGCCCTGGTCCTTGTTGTTGGAGAATGGTATTAGAAGCAAAACTTAGGGTGCTAGATTTATGTTCACTTAGCTATACATCTGCATAATTCTATTCTTCCAACTGTGGCTTCCCTGGTGGCTCAGCTATAAAGAATCCGCCTGCCAATGCAGGAGACATGAATTCGATCCCAGGGAATTCTAGGGAAGTTCCCCTGGAGAAGGATATGGGAACCCACTCTAGTATTCTTGCTTGGAAAATCCCATGGACAGAGGAGCCTGGCTGGCTACAGTCCACAGGGTTGCAAAAGAATCAGAATCGGACACAATTTAGTGACTAAACAACAACTTATAAAGTTATTAGTCTTATTTTAAAGATGAGCATTCTTCACAGCCATGCAAAAGCTCCCCCTGCTTTCTTTATAGCCTGGCCTCATGTCCAGATGTGAAGTGACTACAAACCCACATTCCTTTCAGTATGCCCAGAAATAATGGTTAAAGTGGAAGAGGAGTATACATTATTCCCTGTAGTTGGATGAAAGATTTTCCCTGTAGTTGTTATCCCCCCAGAGAAAGAATTTGTCTTGCAGTTAGTTGTTCACTGAAGGTTTCTGGCAGTTAAAGAAAAGTGGTGTTTCTAGCACCCCCGATTTACTGAGGGCACCATCATGGACCCAGGACCTCAGTTAGGCTATGCTGACCTGGCTTACAAGATTAGAGGGAGATGGTCTCTCTGGAGCATGCTTGGCAGGCTTCGAACCACGACCTGGGCCCGTCTGATTTGGAGGGTCAGGGGATGGCAGGGAGGAAAGAAACAAAGAACATCACCAAGAGGAAAAACCAGAAGGAGGAAACATTCTTGCTGAAAAGAGAAAACCTAATGCGTGGTAGCTAAATTTCCATTTCTCTGGGCAGTGAAGGAGATTCAGTGGCTCCTTAATAAGGATAAATTCTCTGCCAGCCACAGAGTGAGGTGCATAGGTTCTTTATTTGGATATTTTCTGTGTAATTGGAATAGATTTGCATTACCTTTCCAACTCCTTATCTTTGGTAATAATATTAACTTCTAGCAGATGGCCCCATCAAAGACGTTGACAATGCAAAGCTCTCAGTGAAGGCAAGTAAGAGGCTTGCTCTGCTCTAGTAGAAGTTAAGTAGGACTTGAAGAAATTGTGCTACAGCAAAAGATATTTTTAATAACATTTACTTTTTTCTGATTATGACTTTAAGGCATGTTTGTTGTGGAAATTTAGAAGAATTTCACTTTCCACTTTTTCCCAGAAGATGCAGACAAACAAAAATTCTCCCATTAGAGGTATTTGCTCTTAAAATTTTGCTGTGTTTCCTCTTCTTTTTTTTCTTCGTCTATGCATCTGTGGATAAAAACCATGAACATGTGGTTCATGTTGCATGTAAAAATTTACGTCTTGCATTTTTTAAATAGAGTTTTTAATGGGGACCATTTTTAAAGTCTTTATTGAATTTGTACAATATTGCTCCTGCTTTGTGGTTTGGTTTTTTGACTGCAAGGCATGTGGATCTTAGATCCCTGATCAGGGATTGATCCCACATCCTCTTCACTGGAAGGTGAAATCTTAATGACTGAACTACCAGGGAAATCCCCTACATCTTGTTTTTCACTTAATATCTGACTACCTTTTCATCTTATTAAATATTTGTGAAAATTTTGATATCTAATAAATGTATAATATTACATCATATTAGATATATTCACTTTTAAGTATGCTCTGGTAAATTTTTTGTATATGTACATTTTTAATATGGCCAAGATTGTTACCTTAGGAAAAATTTCTAGAATTGGAATAAAGTGGTTATAACAAAAGCTATGGCTTTTCCAGTAGTCATGTACAGATGTGAGAACTGGACAATAAAAAAGGCTGAGTGCCAAAGAATTGATGCCTTCAAACTGTGGTGCCAGAGAAGACTCTTGAGAGTCCCTTGAACAGCAAGGAGATTGAACCAGTCCATCCTAAAGGAAATCAACCCTGAATATTCATTGGAAGGACTGATGATGAAGCTGGAGTTCCAATACTTTGACCACCTGATGCAAACAGCCAACTCATTGAAAAAGACCCTGATGCTGGGAAAGACTGAGGGCAGGAGGAGAAGAGGATGACAGAGGATGAGATGGTTGGATGGCATCACCGACTCAGTGGACATGGGTTTGAGCAAGCTCCGGGAGATGGTGAAGGACAAGGAAGCCTGGTGTGCTGCAGTCCATGGGGTCACAAAGAGTTGTTCACAACAACAACAAAAAAAGTATGTGTTCCAGAGAGTTGATGCCAGGAAAATGAGATCAGAGAAATTAAGCCACTCACAACAGTGTTTGGTACATGGCAAACATTCAATGAGTGTTAGGTATAATTGTTGCAAGTATATTCCGTTTAGTCAATATTAAAAACTAACCTTCCAGAAGACCCCTTGTCATTCTTAACATAAGAATGTCATTAAATATTTTAATAGTAATTGAAAATACTGTGAACCAGAATGCTAAGATTTGTGAATGACATCTGGGGTAAGAAATGTGGTCTGGAATGGTGTGTGTGTGTGTGTGTGTGTGTGTGTGTGTGTGTGTGTGTTACACTGTGGCACCTGAGGGAAAGAGATGCAAGGCTCTTGTGATACCTAACATCTTCCTGGGGCTGGGGGTCCCCAGCAGATCAGGTTTGGGGCTGTGCACCCGGGAGCAGTCAGATTATTGCAGGCAGAAAATAAGCCGAATGGGGTCAGTTCTTTGAGGAAGGAGGCAGACCAGCTGTTGTCCAGATCGGAATGGAATATTCAGTTGTGGAGAAGGTATAAGCTGAGGACCATCTGTTCTAACATAGACGTTAAAAGATCACAGCAAGGAAAATCCAGGAGATCTTAAACTAAGGATGATTGTTGAGAAATTAAATTTCAGTAAAGGATACTGGGATTTAGGAAGGTATCAAAAAGAGTAGGTTAAGACACCAAGGGTGGGAGCATTGCCTCTAGGGACTCACAGTCTAAAATGCATCTGGCTTGGTGGACCGAGATTGTAAGGGTTGTATCGGGTATTTAGGGGTGGAGTGTATGGTCAGGCCATCCAAGATGGCTGTTCCTTTGTTCTCTGTGCACCCCTTGCCCCACCAGGGCTTGCTTCACCTGCGCCCTACTCACATGACTGCCTTCCCTGCATACGTGACCCAGGCCCCAGCTAATGATGGCTTATCAATGCAGTGATGAGGGGCATGGCCCTCTGCTGGTTTCCCTGGTAGCTAATGAGCCTATCTGAGTTCCGTTCCCCCTGTAACTGATAATCTCCCCCCTCCTCCACCCCATTCCCCCTGGGAACAAAGAGTGCCGCCATATCCTGCCTGCTGTGCCCCGCACATGGTGGGGTGTTGCTCCAGGACCTTGCTTCGGACGTGTAAACTGCCCCTATCCATTAAATAACTGTTGGCTCTGTTGCTGACTCTGGGCTCCTTCTTCAGTCTTGAAGCTGGGCAAGCACAGGCCTTGTAGGTTTGTGCAGCTCAAACCCAACACCACCACTACTTATAAACTAGATAACTAATAAGGACCTAATGCATAGCACAGGGAATTCTACTCAATGCTGTGTGATGGCCTCTATGGGATAAGAATCTAAAAAATAGTGGATATATGTATAACTGATTCGCTTTGCTAGATGCATGAAACAAACACAACATTGCACTTCAACTGTACTCCAATAAAAATTGAAAAAAACAAAATAAAATGAGTCTGTGTTTCTTCCCCTGGAGGGGAAGAAAGTGCTTTGATTTGCCCCTTTCAACAGCCACACAGGTTTGTGAACTGAGGACTTGGACATTCCCTTCTGCGTAGATTTTACCTTTATTACTTCCCATGATGCCCATTCACTGTGGTCTTGTGATCTGCCCTTCATGGAGTACTTGATCCTATTCTGAGCAGTACTAAGTGCTTTACAAGATCACAAGGATGAAGCAGATTATAGCTTTCATCGAACAGACGAGGAAACTGAGGCTCACGGCAGTGAAGTGACTTGTTGAGATCACATAGCAAGAGAACAAGAGACAGGAAGTTAATGTGTTTCCCACCTCCTGTCCCAAATACCTGACTATTAGTAGGCACTTCGTATGTGAGCTCCTGGTTGCCAGATGCTAGAAGAGACTGACCAAGGAAGGTGCCCTGTGCCGATGCACCAGAAGTAGAGAGGAGGGGCAGGCTGGGACGCCTCGTGTACAGAGTGGGACGTCTAGGTTGGAACTGCGCCAGCCAATCCCTAGAGTTCCTTCTAATGGAAAGATTATCTCACTCTGAATTCCTCTCATTTAAAAAGCTGAGGCTGCCCACCTTGGACAGTGATGCTAACAAAACTTGGCTGGGATTCTCCCACTTTACAGTGCTCTTTGATGGCCTTTCAAAAGTCTCTGGAAATCTACCACCCCAGATCTGGCCCCTGCTAGGCCTGGCAGGAGGCCTTCTGTGAAGTTCGAAGGAAGCTTCTAGGCAAATGTTTGCCACATTGATTCTGCACTGAGCACTTCATATGCATTATCTCACCTATCTTCTTATCAAAATGCAAGAGATTTATTAGACGTTAAGGAATTTGTTTTAGATCACACTGAATTTAAGTGGCAAGGCAATAATTGGAGCCCAAGACACTGGGCTCATAAGCTCATAAGCTTTTTTACTTTATTGACGTAAATAGACTCCAATACACTGAGAATGTATAAAGTATAAAATATGTCAGTGTATACCTATGAGATGATCACCACAATCAAGAGGTCTGAAGCCCTTTTTCATCAACACTGGAGAGCAGCTTCTCTCTATTAATCCTAATTCTTCTCTTGGCTTCACCAGTTCAATGTCAGTTCCATCCTACATGACAACCAGTCAGATGACCAACCTGTGCTTCCTAAATCTTCTGTTCTTCTATTCCTCAAGTACCTGTGAGAGTTCTTGCAAATACACTTCGTGAGACTTAACTGAGTTTCTCTTATGAGCTCGTTAACCCTCCCAAACTGATTTTGCCCAGGTAATCGAATATTTGGATGATTCTTCAATCTGCAAAAAGCCACGCAACAATTGTCACAGGGCACGCAGGGTGCAACCAGGCCTGTAGGTGGCAGGCTGCGGTGCCCAGAGCAAGGCCTAGTGAGGCAGGCTCAGTGGCCAGGGCTGGGATGTCTTGGACTTAACTTGGCCTGCTCCAAATGATGACATCTTTCAACCAATTGGTTTGTGTGTGTGTTTATTTTAAAAGATTAATAAAACTGTTTTATCTTATTTATTCTTTATCAAAGTTTGGTTGATTTACAGTATTAATTTCAGCTATAAAGCATAGTGATTCAGTATTTTTATAGATTATACTGCCCTTAAAGCTATTACAGAATAATGGCTGTATTTTCCTGTGCTGTGCAATGTATCCTTGTTGCTCGTCTATTTTATACATTGTAGTTTATATCTCCTGATCACATCCCCCTATCTTGCCTCTCCCTGCTAGAATAAAAAAGATTTTTTTCCCCCATTTTCTGTGTCTACATAGAATCAATATACAAATAGTATTTATGATATGCTTTGTATTTATAAGTGCTTTGTATATGTATATATATTATACATATATATCTGTTTCATATAAAAATATTTTTAGGGAAGAAAAAATTCCCAGGTACAGTTATCTTTAACTTCCACTAATTTTTCCTTTAGAAAATATTCTTATAATTTGTTTGACACTAGTCCAGGTATGTATACACTATCTTACTCATCCTTACAACCACCTCACGGAGTAGAACATGAGTATTATTCCATTTCACAAATGAAAAAGTAAACTAATGCCCTATAGGGTGAATGGGATATAAACAAACAAAGCGACTAAGCAGGCAGACAATGACAAGTGTCCTGGGACCAGAGGGAGACTAAAGGGGGAGTAAGCTCTCAGGCCCCAGTGCAAGGAGAGTACAGGGACATTCCTGTGACAGACATGGGGAGAAAGCAGTGTTTCACGGAGCCTTGCAGAGGAGGTCAGTGGCAAGACAGAGAAGGCCCCCCAAAATCCTCTATTAGAACAGAGATTGAGCTGGAAGCCGGGGGACTTGTTTTGAAGTTGCGTTTGCATGACAAACTCAGTTTTTCCTTAGATTATTAATCTAAGATGATCGAGTAGAGTTAGTGGAGGGCCTGGGCAAGCCGAAGACCTCAGCAAGCCCCTTTGATACCTCACAATGGAGGGGCAAGTCTAGAGTACTAGAAGTGCTTCAGTTCCAACTTCCACTCAGTTTCCCATCAGGAAATAACACTTTCCTCACCCATTTGCTTAAGGCATTGGAAGACACCTGTAAGATGAACAAATACAAGCTCTCAACTTTATGAGGCATTCATTGCAGTCTCTTCTCCCTTCCCAAATATCATTGGTTGATACACTCGAGAATCTCTTTCCTTCCGTGCAGTGTCACTTGCTGATGAGTGATGAAAACCTTAACTAGCAAAAGTCATCCTAAAGTGGACATAAGGGAGAATGGCAAACAACGAGCCCAGTAGCCACTCTCAGTTTTGCCTTTCTCTTTCCATCTCCATGGGGGAGAGTTCTGACAGAATGTGGTCCACTGGAGAAGGGAATGGCAAACCACTTCAGTATTCTTGCCTTGAGAACCCCATAAACAGTGTGAAAAGGCAAAAAGATAGGACACTGAAAGGTGAACTCCCCAGGATGGTAGGTGCCCAATATACTACTGGAGATCAGTGGAGAAATAACTCCAGAAAGAATGAAGGGATGAAGCCAAAGCAAAAGCAACACCCAGTTGTGGATGTGACTGGTGATGGAAGCAAGGTCTGATGCTGTAAAGAGCAATATTGCATAGGAACCTGGAATGTTAGGTCCATGAATCAAGGCAAATTGGAAGTGGTCAAACAGGAGATGGCAAGAGTGAATGTCAACATTCTAGGAATCAGCAAACTAAGATAGACTGGAATGGGTGAATTTAACTCAGGTGACCATTGTATCTACTACTGCGGGCAGGAATCCCTCAGAAGAAATAGAGTAGCCATCACAGTCAACAAAAGAGTTTGAAATACAGTACTTGGATACAATCTCAAAAATGACAGAATGATCTCTGTTCATTTCCAAGGAAAACTATTCAATATGATGGTAATCCAAGTCTATGCCCTGACCAGGAATGCTGAAGAAGCTGAAGTTGCATGATTCTATGAAGACCTATAAGACCTTCTAGAACTAAAAGCCCCCAAAGATGTCTTTTTCATTATAGGAGACTGGAATGCAAAAGTAGGAAGTCAAGAGACACCTGGAGTAACAGACGGAGTACAGAATGAAGCAGGGCAGAGGCTAACAAAGTTTTGCCAAGAGAATGCACTGGTCATAGCAAACACCCTCTTCCAACAACACAAGAGAAGACTCTACACATGGACATCACCAGATGGTCAACACCGAAATCAGATTGACTATATTATTTGTAGCCAAAGGTGGAGAAGCTCTATACAGTCAGCAAAAGCAAGACTGGGAGCCGACTGTGGCTCAGATCATGAATTCCTTATTGTCAAATTCAGACTTAAATTGAAGAAAGTAGGGAAAACCAACAGACCATTCAGGTATGACCTAAATCAAATCCCTTATGATTATACAGTGGAAGTGAGAAATAGATTTAAAGGACTAGATCTGATAGACAGAGTGCCTGATGAACTATGGACGGGGGTTTGTGACATTGTACAGGAGACAGGGAGCGAGACCATCACTGAGAAAAAGAAATGCTAAAAAAGAAAAATGGCTGTCTGAGGAGACCTTTCAAATAGATGTGAAAAGAATAGAAGCAAAAAGCAAAGGAGAAAAGGAAAGGTATACCCATTTGAATGCAGAGTTCTAAAGAATAGCAAGGAGAGATTAAAAAAAGCCTTCCTCAGTGATCAGTGCAAAGAAATAGAGGAGAACAATAGAATGGGAAAGACAAGAGATCTCTTCAAGAAAATCAGAGATACCAAGGGAACATTTCATGCAATGATGGGCACAATAAAGGATAGAAATGGTATGGACCTAACAGAAGCAGAAGATATTAAGAAGAGGTGGCAAGAACACACAGAAGAATTATACAAAAAAGATCTTCATGACCCAGATAATAACAATGGTGTGATCACTCACCTAGAGCCAGATATTCCAGAATGTGAAGTCAAGTGGGCCTTAGGAAGCATCACTATGAACAAAGCTTGTGGAGGTGATGGAATTCCAGTTGAGCTATTTCAAATCCTGAAAGATGATGCTGTGAAAGTGCTGCCCTCAATATGCCAGCAAATTTGGAAAACTCAGCAGTGGTTACAGGACTGGAAAAGGTCAGTTTTCATTCCAATCCCAAAGAAAGACAATGCCAGAGATTGCTTAAACTACCGCACAGTTGCACTCATCTCACATGCAAATAACACTCAAAATTCATCAAGCCAGGTTTCAACAATACATGAACCGTGAAATCCCAGATGTTTAAGCTGGTTTTAGAAAAGTCAGAGGAGCTGGAGATCAAATTGCCAACATCTGTTGGATCATCGAAAAAGCAAGAGAGTTTCAGAAAAATATCTATTTCTGTTATATTGACTATGCCAAATCCTTGGACTGTGTGGATCGCCACAAACTGTGGAAAATTCTGAAAGAGATGGGAATACCAGACCACCTGACCTGCCTCCTGAGAAATCTGTATGCAGGTCAAGAAGCAACAGTTAGAATTGGACATGGAATAACAGACTGGTTCTGAATAGGAAAAGGAGTATGTCAAGGCTGTATATTGTCACCCTGCTTATTTAACTGATATGCAGAGTACATTATCAGAGAAGGCAATGGCAACCCACTCCAGTACTCTTGCCTGGAAAATCCCGTGGACGGAGGAGCCTGGTAGGCTGCAGTCCATTGGGTCGCGAAGAGTTGGACATGACTGAAGCGAATTAGCAGCAGCAGAGGCAGCAGAGTACATCATAAGAAACACTGGCCTGGATGAAGCACAGGCTGGAATCAAGAATGCTAGGAGAAATATCAATAACCTCAGATATGCAGATGACACCACCCTTATGGCAGAAAGTGAAGAGGAACTAAATAGCCTCTTGATGAACGCAAAAGAGGAGAGTGAAAAAGTTGGCTTAAAGCACAACATCCAGAAAACTAAGATCATGGCATCCGGTCCCATCACTTCATGGCAAATAGAGGGGGAAACAGTGGCAGACTTTTATTTTCTTGGGCTCCAAAATCACTGCAGATGGTGACTGCAGCCTGAAATAAAAAGACGCTTACTCCTTGGAAAAAAAGTTATGACCAACCTAGACAGCGTATAAAAAGCAAAGACATTACTTTACCAACAATGGTCATATAGTCAAGGCTATGATTTTTCCAGTAGTCATGTATGGATGTGAGAGTTGGACTATAAATAAAGAAAGCTGAGCACATAAGAATTGATGCTTTTGAATTGTGGTGTTGGAGAAGACTCTTGAGAGTCCCTTGGACTGCAAAGAGATCTAGCCAGTCAATCTGAAAGGAAATCAATCCTGAATATTCACTGGAAGAACTGATGCTAAAGCTGAAGTTCCAATACTTTGTCCATCTGATGCAAAGAACTGACTCATTTGAAAAGACCTGATGCTGGGAAAGATTGTAGGCGGGAGGAGAAGGGGACGACAGAGGATGAGATGGTTGGATGGCATTACCAGCTCAACGGACTTGAGTTTGAGTAAACTCTGGGAGTTGGTGATGGACAGGAAGGCCTGGCAGCTGCGGTCCATAGGGTCACAAAGAGTCAGACACAACTGAGTGACTGAATTGAACTGAACTGAACTCCATCTCCAGCAGGGACCTGTTCTGTTTTCCCACCAGGAGGCTCAGCCCTGTTCCTGGGCCATCCCAAAGTGGGGCTACCAAACCCAGACCAGCCTCACTCTACACCGGGAGCTCCAAGTGACACTACCCATCAGTCTGACCAGAGGCAGATCTCTTGATAGAGACAGAGTAGGAAGGTCAAATAGTTAGCTTAGAAACCCTATTAGGGAATTGTAGATAGAGAGGGAAATTTAGGGGGCTGGGGAGACCACAGTAGGACTAGTGATCACTCAAGAAAGTAATGGAAAAATTCTGAAACAATGTGGGCTTGCTTGACTCATAAGGCAAAACAAGTCGCTTAGTATCACAGTCAGATAGGCTTGCTTAATGATAAAATCAAGCTAACTGGCTTAGAAAACAAAACCATGCAACAGAAGCATGAGACATGACCCAAAACAAAAAAATAAACTATGGTGACACGAGAGCTATATCCTCCTCAGTGAGCTCAGTGAGCTGGTAACACCCTAAACATGTCCTTTGGCCCTAAGACATGTTCTTTGCACCATGCAACCAAAACAATAAAACAAGAGTAGAAAAGAAGGACTATGACCTGCCCAGTGGTGTCATCAAGTTAATGACTCCCAAAACAGGGTCTGTGTACACAAAAAAAAATCACTTATGGGAAGGCGACTTTTCAAAATGAAAGACCCTCATTGCACTGAGACTTGAAAGTATTGTTTCCAAAGTGCTATGACAAATCTGGCCTGACCATACAGGGAAGGACAAGCAAACTTTCCTTGCTCTACGTGGTGGAGGAACTGATGATGGAAATGTGATGTCTACTCAAGAGAGACAATGAAGACCTTTTCCTCCACCTCTCTCTTCCTCTGATTATAAAAATGTAACTCACTGAGTACCCAGGGCAGCACAACACTTGCCTTCCCATTTGTGAACCTTACAAGCATCCTATTCTAATAAATCACTTCTTATCTATTACTTTGTCTCTTGCTGAGTTCTTTTCTGCACTGAGACATACAGGACTGTGGGGCCAGAGCTCTTTGGAGCCCTAGGAATGACATGTAACAGTTTCACTCTGATCCTGCTAATTGGGCTTCTGTCTCATCCCCAAACGTAAGAGCCCCTGTGGGTACCACTGTTCCCAAGTTCCTGTTTGGCAGCTTGCCTCAAGCCCCAGATCCTTCTTAGGAGTAAGAACCAGGCTTTCTCTTGCCAGGCTCCTACCCAGAATTGGAACACTCCCCCAGGTTCAAAGTCTCTGGCTGGGCTTGGCCACTAGAGAATAGACTCCTGGAGCCAGCTTCCTGTTTGGATTTCCAAATATCACCTGCTCCATGCTCCTCACGGCTGGACTTAGCTGCTTTTTGGAAACATTTCCACTTCTGTCTTATGGCCTCCTTCCTATGGCCAACTGCTCTCCTGAGCTGTAGGCAAAGATTGCCATAGACAATTGGCTAGATTGAGCTTCCTTTGTTAGCACCTGCAAATTCATCAGTTTGCCATGTACAGATATCAAGTCCATTGGGTATGTTCACAATCCTTTCTATTCTGCCTAAATCAGTAATTGGATACAACCTACAATTCTGTGATATGGCCATGGCTTTACCTAGTTAGTGGATTCTGCAAATGTTCTATTTAAATTGGACTTTCCAAATGAAATCCTCTTTTAAATATACTAGAGAGACTGTTCAAAGAATCTTATTCTGATTCCTTCGCAAAAAGTGGGTAGCAATATGGTGCAGTGTAAAGTACCTATGGGCTTCCCTAGTGGCTCAGTGGTAAAGAACCCATCTGCAGTGCAGGAGACACAGGTTAGGAGTGTCTTCTGGAGAAATGTCTTCTTGAGAAGATCTTCTGGAGAAGGAAATGACAACCCACTCCAGAATTCTTGCCTAGGAAATCCCACAGACACAGGAGCCTGGTGGGCTACAGTCCCTGGGGTCACAAAGAGTCAGACACGACGGAGTGACTGAACGATAATAACAATAACAAAGTACCTTATATAAGACTCAAGTTCTTTATTTGAGGCCCACCTCTCATAGATTGTGACCTCGGAAAATCATTACACAGTCTTCTTGAAACTTCTTCATCTGAGAAAAAAATGAAGGTAATTTAGTAATTTCTAAGGTCCAGTCTACTTGTAACAATCTGTGATTCTTCATAATTCTACCTTAGCATGCATGATTTTGCGTATTCAAAATTTCTGGTTAGAAGTTCTCAAAAGTAAGTACACTGGCATGAAGTTTCTGCCTGGGGATTTACTCTTTTGGCTTCCATTTTTATAGACTGTCCTTCATGACCCGGTATTGTTGTAATAGTTGCCAACTAAGATACACTTCACAGAAGAGAAGCTGCCTTACCTCCAGAGAGGAGTTTTTCATTTTTGAAAATAACAGAAAGCCAGGTGGTTGCTTCTGAAGGTGGACCAATGGGCCAAGTCACCCTAAGGAAGGTCAGAACCCGATGCCAAGCAGGGATATTTGAGAACGATACTTCTGAGAAGTAGAGACAGTGGTAACCTCCTCTTTTCTACTGTAATTAATGGGGAGTCCCTGTATCCCTGTATTAGACTCTTTCATCTTAGGGCTGCTAAATGTTTCATAAATGAAATTAATTCAATTAACCTTCACAGCACCACCCTGAGGTAGGTAATTCCTCTGTGGGACATCACATCTTTGCTTGCTACGATGTCATGTGCAGATTAGACATTAGTGCAGGTTAGGACAACTAATAATAAGATGAGTTTAGATAAAGTTCTAGAGTTAAAGGTCTCAAGTGCTTTGCAAATAAGCAGACTGGAGGAACGAAGACTGGAGATGAAGCTTGAGGCAGCTCATTGCCAAGGATGACAAGCAGAGACATCACGCTCATTTTGATTTCCACTTTACGTTGAGGACACATGACCTTGAACTGGTCTTTGTGACCCCTTTGTGACTCAGCTCCTACAGCTCTCAAGTGGGGGCAGTAATATTACTCATCTTTTTACTTCATAGAGATGTTGCAAGGAATAATGTTTGTAATCTTCTGTGGAGTTCTCAGATGAAAGGTGGAGGTTAATACATGATGAAACATGATTACCACTTATCTTCACACCAGCTAAATGGGTTAGGATGTGAAGAAGCCACAGGCCCAGAGTCCTGGCAGAAACTGGAAGTGTCATTATTTCTATTTTGCATCCATTATATTCATCCAAAGAGGTTGAGAAATAGAGCAGTGGACATGGTCCTGAGATAAATGAAAGCAAACTGAGACACCAGATCAGCAAAGAGGCAGCTAATTTTTGGTTTTCTTCTTTTTTTCTTTTCCATTCTTATTTGAAATGGAGTGTTCGAGAGGGAATGGCTGAAGCAACATTTTCTCTTGAGAATTCCTCCCAATTCTAAGTTATCAATATATAAATACGTGTGTATTATTCAGATTCCTAAGAATGGGCTCACATGTATGCTTTTCAGTGGGCCTTTGCATTCAGTCTTGTCAGTAATGTTTTCTCTCTCTCGATCTCCATTTATCTAGGTTGGCATGGAGCTTCCTACCTCCATGAAGTCTTTTTGTCCTTACTCTACCTGAACTTTCTCTGCCCCTCTTTTGTAATCAGCACTTGTTTTGGAATTCAGATTTTGATGTTTGTCTTGCTTCTTAATGACTTAGCTCTTCCAAGGTATATCAACTTACATTCTTCATCTAGCACAAGTTGGCACAATGAAGTGAATCAAACAAGTGTTAAATAAATGAATAAATGATTTCTGCTAGAAAAGTATCAAGATTTGAATTCAGATCACGCCAAAACCACATCTGCTGCGCTCACCATGTCACACTGTACTCTGTGAGGCACATCCACTGGAGAATATATTTCAAATGGGTGATATTAAAGGAAAGAGAGACCGATTTCAACAATGAAGCTTTTAACTCCTTGGGTAAATTCTAGAGAGTGTAATAACTGAATTGTATGATAAGATGTTTAATTTTGTGAGAAATTCCCAAAATGTTTTCCAAAGCACCATTTTGCATTCCCAGCAGCAATGAAACCTTCTCCTGTTCCACATCCTTGCTGGTGTCTGGTGTTGGCAATGTTCCAGATTGTGGCCATTTTAATAGGTATATAGGAATAGTTCATTGTTGCTTTAATTTACAATTCCCTGATGGCATAATCAAATGAGGTGACTATAAATAACAAACACAAAAGTTATTTACTTAAATTATTTCTTGGTTAATTAGTTTAGCCTTGATTGTTAAATTCCTTGTTCCTAAATGTACGTTTGAACTGAAACGTATGTCTCCACAAAAACCTGCACATGAACGTTTATAGCGGCCATTCTCATAGCCTAAACTTGGAAGCGACCAAGACGTCCTTTGGTAGGTGAACAGATAAATACACTGTGGTACATCCAGACAATGGAATAATATTCAACTCTAAAAGAAATGAGCCATCAAAACAAGACCAGGAGAACTTCAGTGCATATTAGTGCATATTAGAACTTAAGTGCATAAGCAAAAGAAATCAATTTGAAAAGGCAACATATTGTATGATTCCAACTATGTAGCGTTCTAAAAGCAACACTATGGAGACAGTGAAGAATCAGCCAGTGCCTGAGGTCATTGGAAAGTTAGGGATGAATCGTGGGAGGAGGGAGAATTTTTAGGGCAGGGAAACTATATGATACTATAGGAGTTAAAACACAGAATGGACAATGCCGAAAGTGAATTCTACTGTAAACTGTGGACTTTGAGTAAAAATGATGTGTCAGTGTATGCTTAATAGGTAACAAATATACCATTCTGGTGGAGAATGCTAATAGGGGAGGAAAGACGTATATTTTTTTAAAGTATATGAAATATCTCTCTACCTTCTGCTCAACTTTAGTACAAACCTAAAAATGCTCCGAAAATGTCTATTGAAATTTAAGTTAAAATTTATTTAATAAATAATAATTAATTTTCTAACAATGTTGTAAAAGGAAGTACATTTAACTTAGAGGGTTCAAAAAATCTTTCTATTGTCTAGAAAGACTGAGTTACTTTAGAACTTGCTTATTCAGTGATTCCTATAATAGTCAGGTACAGGCTGATCAAAGAAAATATGCATATTTGTGATGCCAGTTCATTTCCACTGACATCATTACTTATTGTATTAAGCTCAGACTCAGGCCATTCAGGTAATGACCTTAGTCTCTATTTCCTGCCCTATCTCACTCCCTTTTTCTTTCACTCACACCTTGATTGCAGCAAAGGCGATGGATTAATTCTGGACCAGCTTGTGTGTTTCTCCTGATGGCTCCCTTGCTGTAGATGCTCCTTCCTATGACCCACTTCCAGTCTAAGCCCCAGCATCTCCATCTATTGAAGCTTTTCCTATCTGACTTCAAGGTCCTTCTCAAATACTTCCTTCCCAAAGAGGCTCTCCTGGTCATATAGAGTTAATATCTCTCAGAAAGCACTTAGATTATGCCAAATGAACCTGTAGAAGCTGTATTAACCTAATAATGAGGATCATGGATTGGGAGAGCTGCATTGCCATGTCCAAATACTCGAATGGCACTATTTATTTTCTGTTTTGGCATTTCCCAGTCTGCTAAGTGGGAAGGTCCCGAATAGTACTGACTACGGAGAAGACAATGGCACCCCACTCCAGTACTCTTGCCTGGAAAATCCCATGGACGGAGGAGCCTGGTAGGCTGCAGTCCATGGGGTCCCTAAGAGTCGGACACGACTGAGCGACTTCACTTTCACTTTTCACTTTCATGCATTGGAGAAGGAAATGGCAACCCACTCCACTGTTCTTGCCTGGAGAATCCCAGAGACAGGGAAGCCTGGTGGGCTGCCGTCTATGGGGTCGCACAGAGTTGGACACGACTGAAGCGACTTAGCAGCAGCGGCAGCACAGAGGTCGCTGTAAGGACTGTAAATATGTGTGTAAGATGCTCAGAATAGTGCCTGGTATGTGGAAGTGTTCTGTAAATGTTCTGTCTCCTTTTCATGGAAGGTAGCTCTGTTTCTAGGTACACTCATGCTCACACACCAACAGTACTAGACACAGGAGCCTGCCCATGAGTCATGAGGGCTGTAGAGGCACTTGGATATTTTATCATTAGAGCTTCTGGAGGGATGTGAGGAAACCCATTGTTTCAAAGTCCTCAGTCCTCCTGGACCATGTCATTGAAATGATTTTCCATGAACTTCTGGTTTTCAATAACTTTTTTTTTTTTTTACATTCTTAAGGACCAATTTTGCTATTCAATTGCCTTAAATATTGCTATGGCAATAATCAGATCTGTTTAATGAGGTTAAGTTCATGTGTAGTTTTTCCTGAAATTCTTAATCAATTACACACTCAACTTAACCCCACAGTGGCACATGAATTGCCAAGTGTATTCAGGAACCCAGTCAGAAGGAAAAAGTGCAGGAATTGCCAGTTCTAGACAACAGAATGAAACACTTGTTTCTCACTTGCCCACTAGCACTGGTATAGTTTTACCACTTCACATACAAACATTCCTCAGTCCTTGTAAGTTGAGATAACGTTTGAAGTCTCTTTAATATTTACATGACTCTTGCTAGAGCTCTAAAGAATTCACTTACCCTTTTTTGAGATACAATTTTTTTGTTGTTGAGATACAATTCACATTTATAAAGTCTATCCTTTAAAAAGTGTACAATTCAGTGAGTTTAGTATTTTCACAAAGTTGTGCTGCCATAACCACTCTCTAATTCCAGAAGATATTCATCCTCCTAAAAAGAAATCTCATACTCTTCATATTTTGATTTTGTGATAAAATGTTTTATTTATGTGGTTAAGTTGCACTAATAAGTTTTAGAAATTCAGACAGCTGCATGTATGTATAAATATAGTAATTAATATTATAATAGGCTTTTTTTATGCTTATCTTAGTGACACTTTACCATTTGTTCAATGTTTTACACACACACACACTTCAGTCTTTGACTTGCTAGGATTTTTCATATCAGGTTGGTGATATCAGTGCCAACGTTTGTGGGTAGCTTGAAAGAGAGTGGGTGGACACACTGAAGGTAAAAATAACTCTCCTTTATTGAACACACACTGTTTCCCAGGCACTACTCCTCACACAGGAGGTAAGTTCTATTGCTATCATTTTTTTATTCTACATGGGAGCAGATAGAGGCTTCTGGAGCTTATGAAACTTGTTTTCCCAATGTGGCATACCTAGGAAAGGCCAAATTTGAACCCAGGCCCTCCGAAGAGGGTGGCAGAGAATGAGACGGTTGGATGGCATCATCACTGACTCAATGGACATGAGTTTGAGCAAACTCTGGGCGATAGTGAAGGACAGGGACCTGGTGTGCTGCAGTTCATGGGGTCACAAAGAATCACAACTTAGTGACTGAACCTCCAAAGTCAGAGCACTGTGCTCTAGTGACTGCTGTTAAATTGGATGTCTAGCTTAATTATGATGGCAGTCCTTGATCAGAGCTGTATAACATGCTTCCCCAAGCCCCCATTCAATTCCTCCAGTTATTGGTTGAGAAGAGCCAGCTCCTGCAGGTTAAATGCTTACAGTGAGGCTAGCACAGATGAGCAGTCAGATTGCTTTTTTTTTTTTCCTCTTTCAGAGCAGACATGAATGTGTGTTCCTTCCGCAGCACTGGGACTTCGGACAGTTATCTTAGACTTCTAGTCCAGCTCTCAAAATAACTAAACACCTTTTACCACATTTGTTTGTGCGTTTGAATACTTACATTAGTTGGAGGGTAGCAAATATGACTTGATTTATATATGTGGTCTCTGTGCTCAAATAATGTATGTTGAATGAATGTGTGAAAAAATTTTTAAATGAGTCTAGACTCCTTATGAGTTCAACCACCAGTATTTTAGTGAGAGGAGACTGCATGGTATAGTTTGATTAAACCTTTTTTTTCCTGCAAGTTTCTCAAGAAAGTAAACTTAATTCCACATACACATTGAGTGGAATATTTTTTTATACACACAGAGAAATGTGATTTCCAATACCTTTTGAAGAGGATTAGTCACAATTTTTACCTTTTGTCAGCAAAACAAATGAAGATCCTATTAAAAATCAATGGATTAGGGCTTTCATGAATCAAATAAAATCTGCAGCTCTGTTAGCTTCCCTCCCACACAGTTCCTTAGCATCTGTGAAGGAATCCGGGAGTCCTTTCGCCTGTTGCCCACTCCTCGGAGAGGTCCTGCCAACTCTGCATTGTCCTGCCGGATTTGCAGTCAGATGTCTTGGGCTGGCAGGCACTGTGCAGGCAATGAGTTCTTTCCCTGTAAGTTGGGTACAAAAAGACCAGCATGGGAGCAGCCTCCTTTGGGACAGCGGCTTAGAGAGAATGCAGTTAGCCAGGAGCCGGCAGAAATTCCTCCAAGCAGAGGGTGGCTCGTGGGAGGAGTTCAGTTTGCTAAGTACTGTCATTTGCTGAGAGAAGGTGTGTGCTCCAGAGCGAGTTTTAACCTGGAGGATTGTTAACGCATTAACTCTTTCAGTCAGCTGGAGAGGGAGAGCGGCGGTGGCTGGGTGAGTTCAAACTCAACCTGGACACATCTGTTCCGGAAGGTCAGGGAGGAGTGGAATCGCTTTTCCATGGGGGATCACTTTGAGAAGGGCCAGCACGCTTTGCTCAACGAAGGAGAAGAAAATGAGATGGTAAGATTCCAGCCACATTCCGCCTCTTTCCATTTCCACTGCCCAGCCTCCAACACTCAGTCACTCACTCACACACACACACACACACACACACACATACACTCACACGCTGACACGCTTATATACACTCATACACACAAACACATCACTTCTCTGCGATTTGATTTTGGCACTATGTGAGAAAAGACAATGTACAAGAAACCTTCCTTTCCCATAAATGTAACCTCTGACACCAGAAATCTGGTAGGCTTAAACATATTGTATTCATTTTATCAAGAATATTTTGAAGTAGAATTGAAAGGGAGAGAAGTACAATGCCACCTTATGATTTGTTTCGTGTCCCATCAGTATAGCCGGTTCTGGTCAAAACCTACTAATTTTAGCAAATCCCTGATGTTGGGAGCAGCATATTTCCTGATAGGAAGAACTGGCACATCTTCAGTGAGGTAAGACGGCAATGGGGTCCTGACCTCCTCTGCCCACATATCTGTGTTCACAAAGATGTCTGGGCAGAAAACACATAAAAATAGTAACAATTATCAGCCTACGTTCGTTTCTCTTTACTTCTAGAATTTTACTTGTTGTTCCCTTCATACAGTTTGGTTACAGAAAATTTTCTGGAGTTCACAGTCTCTTTTATTTTAGGTATGTTCCCATCTGAGAAACTGCAGGAAAATGAAAGATGATTCTTATGCTCGTGCTGAAATTAAAGCTGTATTTCTCAATTACAATCTAATCAGGAGAGAGTTAGAAATGTGCACTTCTGTTAATAAGGCTGTTCTGCTAATTGTGTAAGCGTAGTCTTTTATGCCAGTAATGGTGTAATTAAAATGTTAAAATGTGAAATTCTCATTCTACAGTAGTATTTTTATTTTCCTGGAGTAAATGTATAAGTAACAAACTCAAAAGATATTTACTTAAAATTGTTTTCTTGGTTAATTGCTTTAGCTCTGACTGTTAAATTCTTTGTTCCTAAACTGGTCTTTCAAGTCTAATCTGCTTACCTGTTCCTATAGCAACAACATTTTTTGGAACTTCAAAAGTAGATCCCTTCTACTATCAAAGCTGAAACATTTATAAGGGAATCAAAGTCTCCCAAGTTTATGTGGCTTTCTTAACTGTCTCCTTACTTCTTTTGGGTTTGACTACCAAATAACAATTGCCTTTAGGCCCTACACAAATGTCACCAGAAATGACCTTCTGATCCATGTTTTTGATCTATCCCTTTTTCTGATCCATCCCTTTCCCTCCAAAGTGTTTTCTCTATGTTAAGAAACTTGAGAAAATTCTCTATACTAAGTTGAAAATCTGATCCTCATTTTTAATATTATTCACAAGAAGGCAAAGTCTGCTTCCCTCTAAGGGTTTTTTATTCTCCCTCAAATCCTCAGCTGGAAATACAGCTACTCTTTTCCTGTACACTCATTTCTTCTCTTCCACACTTGTCATTCCAGAGTCATGAAGAATCATCTGCTTGCTGGCGGGACGTCTCTAGTTCCCGGGAAACTAGTTTCCCTTTTGTAGCCTACATATTCTACTGAAGCAATGTTGTCAGCAGGTCACCTTCACGGTGGCATCACTCAGTCAACACATTCGGGTGTCAGCTTAGTTTTGCATGCAACTGAAAGCCCGGCTAGGAGAGGGCCTTTGACGTGGAAAGCACACTGTGTTTTCTGGAGAGGAGTCATCTAGCCGCCAGTCTCGGCGGAGGTGCAGCAATTAGTATGCACTCTTGAGCTCTCTAGCCTGTTCAGCCTGGAGAAACCTGGCCACCTGCCTATTACTGTGTCTGACACTGTCCATTTTAAACACACCACCCCACTCCTTTCACCCAGAACAGCAAGCATCAAAAATTAGCAAGATATCTTAAATGTATACCACACATTTTAAGAGTGATTTTTAGTTTACAAAATAGTTTTTTGCCCACTGACTAAGTTAGTTTTCACTACGCCCTGTAATGCCTTCTTCAGCTTTTGCAGAGGCTATAGCACTCCTTTTCTTTTTTAAGTTGTACTGCAAGGCATGTGGGGTCTTAGTTCTCTGCTGCTGCTGCTGCTGCTAAGTCGCTTCGGTCGTGTCTGACTCTGTGCGACTCCACAGGCGGCAGCCCACCAGGCTCCTGCATCCCTGGGATTCTCCAGGCAAGAACACTGGAGTGCTCTGACCAGGGATCAAACCTGCGCTCCCTACAGTGGAAGCGCAGAGTATTGGCTGGACCAATACTGAAACCAGGAAAGTCCTGGATCTGGCACTCTTAATGGGAGAATACATTTCCTCCTTTAACCGAGCGAAGTTTAGGAGCATCTGATCTGCTTAGATTCCCCAGGATTTGTTATTAGATATGGCTTGTATTTCCTGAGTCAGTCTGTCTCCTTTGGCCTCAATGGTAGTTCCTTTTGGCAAATCAACATTGTCTAGAAATGTGTCACACCAAGTGCTTATAGTTTCTGGCTTTCTAATTACTGCAAGTTTCAAGGGAAAGTAACATTCTAGGGTTTAGCCTTCATGTCAAATAAAGAACGGAATACGTCCAGGCCTAATGATGCCTGGGACTATCTTCCACTCTAGAACTAATAAACTAAAAACTAAAGAGACACTCTGCTACTGCTGCTAAGTCGCTTTAGTCATGTCTGACTCTGTGCGACCCCATAGACGGCAGCCCACCAGGCTCCCCCATCCCTGGGATTCTCCAGGCAAGAACACTGGAGTGGGTTGCCATTTCCTTCCCCAATGCAGGAAAGTGAAAAGTGAAAGTGAAGTCGCTCAGTCGTGTCTGACCCTCAGTGACCCCATGGGCTGCAGCCTTCCAGGCTACTCCGTCCATAGGATTTTCCAGGCAAGAGTACTGGAGTGGGTTGCCATTGCCCTCTCTGAAGAGACACTTTAGGTGACCTAAAATTAATATCCTCAGGTGTAAATTGAGACAGGAGCCCATGGAAGAAAGCACTTGTTAGGAGGATAAGGCAGAACAGGGGGAAAAGTGAACTTCAGAGAAGATTTCCCCAAATGACTGCCTCTGAGAGGCCTCAAAAAGGAGACTGTCTCCCAGACATCACCCGAGTGGGACCAGAGATCAGGCTTTCACTAGCCTTGGGCTAGCCACTTGCCTGCTCTAGCCTCAGTTTTTGTGCCTGTAAAATGGGTATAGTCCTTTTCTTGCTTGTCTCACAGGGTTCTTATGTAGAAGTGTTTGAAGAAATATAAAATTCTGGAAAATCGTAAGCTGGTATCTATCCAAAGATAAAAGTCAGGGCTTCAGCAGTTAACCAGTTGAATGAATATTGCCACCTCCCTCCCCACCGAATGAGGTCATCTCTTCTCATTAAATAATGACAAGTGAAGAATATACACTTTTATTCACAAGTTATAGAAAAAATTTATAAATGGAGAGATGCTGAGTTTCTTTATTAATAATCAGCTTTGTAGTGCTTACTTTGGAAAACACCCACCAGTCTTAAGACTCAGTTTCCTTATTTGTAAAAGGAGAGTATCAGATGGCCTGGGATCTCAAATTCAGATGTTACATATTTATATTTGGAAAGGTCTTAGGAACACTGAGTGCTCATTTCCTTACACCATAACTGTATAAAGATATGATTTAATTGATTCAAACTTTACTCCCTATTATATTTAGTTACACTCTAGTGAAATCAGACTCCTTCATGGGGAAGTGCTTTGTTCCAGTGAGATGTTTTTCAATAAATATTTTTGTTTGTTTATTTAGTTACTTGGCTGTGCTAGGTCTTAGTTGCGGCATGTGAGATCTTCCATCTTCACTGCAGCATGCGGACTCTTTAGTTCTGACATGTGGGACCTAGTTCCCTGACCAGGAATCAAACCTGGGCCCCTTGGATTGGGAACTCAGAGTCTTAGCCACTGGATCACCAAGGAAGTCTGAAACTTGTTTTAAAAATTGTGTTCCCTGATTTTTTTCCTTCCTGGATTTTAGCAATTAAAAAAGAAAAAGAGCCTTGAAAATTTTTTCTGATTATAAAGGTAGCATACGTTTATTGTAAAATATGTTGCAATGACATATAAAAGGTGTAAAGAATGAAGTAAATATGATTCATGAACTTTCCAACCAGACATGATCAATATTATATTGGTGACTCTCCTTTCAGACTTATAAAAAATGCACGTACAAAACTTATCACTTGCTAGCATTTCACTACATTTTAATGTTATCTATGTTCTTACAATTATTTTTATCTGTTGTACCTATATCATGGAAATACTACATAATGATATGCTACTGTGCATCTCTTCTCAACTCTGCATTCAGTGATGCCACATTAGTAGCTTGAAATTAATAATGTTGGGAGTATTTATGCCATAGAAATTGGAAGGTGCTGCAGAGAACTTCTGTCTGCTCCACCTGAAGGCTGGTTGTTAACTTTATACCCATACACTACAGCACATAGTATTTCTTCAAGACTTTTCTCCCTCCTCCATACATGCCTGAATAAAATAAGAATACTGAGATTCCCCTGGTGGTCCAGTAGCTAAGACTCCACACTTCTCAGGCAGGGGCAGGGGTTTAATCCCTGGTCAGGAACTAGATCCCACATGCCACAGTGAATATTGAAGATCCTGCATGACACAACTAAGATCCGGCCCAGCCAAATAAATAAATATTTTTTAAAAAATAAAATAAATAAGAATATTGTATTTGGATATGGTCACAATCTACTCTTAAAAGAATATATACACATTATCATAAATACATTCTTTTAAACAAAAAATGGAGTCATTCCACTTATACTCTTTTTTAAAGCTGGCTTTTTCATTACACTTAAAATGTGTTAGGGACATATTTTCCTTTTGATATTTACAGCTTCATATAATCATTTTAATGTTTAAATTATGTTTGGATGGACTACATTAAACCAAGTACATCTCTCATGTTGCACACTTAGGTCATTTCTAAATATTTTTTGGCTGTGACAGACAATTTTGTGCATGTATTTTTATATATTCATCAGAGCATTTCCTCAGGGAAAAGTCCTAGAAAAAGGTACTGCTGCTTTAAAGGGGATGTGTATTATAAATTTTGATTGATACATGATTTTAATACGAAACTGCCTTCCCTAAAATTGTGGTTGTACGAGTTTATACTCTGATTAGGAGTCTTCGGAGAAGGCAATGGCACCCCACTCCAGTACTCTTGCCTGGAAAATCCTATGGACAGCGGAGCCTAGTAGGCTGCAGTCCATGGGGTCGCAAAGAGTCAGACATGACGGAGTGACTTCACTTTCACGCTATGGAGAAGGAAATGGCAACCCACTCCAGTGTTCTTGCTTGGAGAATCCCAGGGACATGGGAGCCTGGTGGGCTGCTGTCTGTGGGGTCGCACAGAGTTCAACACAACTGAAGCGACTTAGCAGCAGCAGCAGTCTTTTTTGAGAATGCTTCCTTTCTCTACCATACTTGCCACTGTTGAGCACTATCAGTCTTAGCCTTTGTCTCATCTGGAATGAGAAAGTGATACTTTGTGGCCGTGTTATATTTTCATTTCCTTTATTTGAAAGTTATCACACATCTATATGTTTGTCAGCATGTATTTTTACTAGATTATCTTATTATTATCACTGATGTTAAATCAACCAGTAGACTGGGTAACTAAAAATTTTCCAGTAGACTGGTAGACTGGGTAACCCAGTAGACTGGGTAACTTTTCCCATTGAATATGGAAAAGCAAGAGCAACTCTTTCTGAACTTCCAGGTCATTGGGAGCAGCAAGAAGCTAGTGCCATAGGCACATAATGTGGCAGCAGAGCGGTGTGTGGTCTTTGCCGCATTGGAAGTCCTGTCGTGCCTTCAGCTTGAGTCAGGGGCATCTGTCCTCAGCAATTATTGGGCTCACTTTGATAGTTGATGTTGGCCCTTTCTTCCCTAACACCAGGGAGCAAAAGCGCCTCCCCCACCTCAATAGCCACTTATTTATTATGCTTGTTGAGCACCTCCGAGTTGGTTGCCAATGTTAACTAGCAAACCCACCGATCTCATAGTGGAGGAATTGTGTTCAGACTGAGACATTTTGTCAGCTGAAATGTTCAGGAAGCCGGGCCACTGGCCAAGTCTAGTGTCTTTATTCTTGATTCATTGCTGTAGAGCTCCCATGAAGTCAACTCATCTTTGATTGAAACTCTTGAAGAGTAAGATTTAATGGCTTCTTGAAAATAGGGGACCTGTTTGGTTCACCTTTCTATGGCCTCCTTCTCCCCCTTCCCCAGTCCCGAGAATATAGTACAGTGCTTGGTGCAAACATTCAGGGCATAGCTGATGGCACAACATCAAACTCCCTTAACCTGCAATTTTGTATTCTGAGAAGAACAGGGGGGCAGCGGTGCTCAAAGGGTGAGACGGTTTGAAGAAAGAGAAACCTAAGAAATTTATGTTGTTTATTGGGGATTGTCAGTCATCTTGTGAATTTATCAATCGACTGCTCTCTCCATCAATCATAAACAAAGCTTATTCTTTGGAGTTAATTAGCCATACTACACTATTTTCCTATGAGATATCTTATTCTACTCTTTTATTCATTCATGTATTCAACAAATATTTACCAAACCCTTCCTCTGTGCCAAGCATCCTCTGCGCTAACCAAAGAGGATTTCAAGTGAATAGCAAACAGTTTTTGTTTTCAAGGAGTTCAAAGATGAATGGGCAGGACCAAGTATGTAATTCATGGGGCCCAGTGCAAAATAAAAATGAGCTACCTCTGGTTCAACAATTATTATGAACTTTAGGATGACTCTAGCAGAGCATCCTTCCAAGAGCAGGGCCTTTTGTGACTGCACAAGCCACATGCTCAAGAAGTTGATCCTACAATTGGGTCAAGTAGGGGTGAAATGTAATGAAATTATGCTGAAATAGGTATTGTTGTGAGACGTATGCATACAGAGCTGTGGGAGCAGAAAGAGGAACAACTCAGTCAAAGAGCAATCCAAAGGGAAAAGAGGGCACTCATTTTCTCTGGGAGGATAGATTAAGGCCAGATTGTGCAGGACTCTGTGAGACATCCTAATGAGTGTACATTTCATCTTTTCCACAGATTCCCAAACATTGGTCCATGAAAAAAACATACCAGAATCAAATTGGAGAGTGCATTTAAAAAATAGATCCAAAAAAAAAAAAAAGATCCATAGGTCCCCATTCCAGATCTACTAAATTAGAATCTTTGATGATCGAGCTGGACTTCTTGTGATATCAGCCTGATGAGCACAATGGGGAAGCCACTGGAAAATTTGAAACAGGGAATTCATATGGTAGGATTTTCCTTTCCAAAGGATGTTACATCAGGGGTAAGGAAGTTTGGTTGGAGGAGGAAAGTCAAGGAAGGAGTGTTTGAAACAGTCCAGGTAAGAGATTCAGGGTGGAACTACAGCTTGTTAAAGAGGATGCTGAGTGGAGAATGGATTTAAAAGATATTTAGAAATTAGAATTAAAAAAGACTTCATGAACCATAGATGGAATAAGAGAGAAGGGGTGAACAGGATGAGTAGTTACTAAGGAAGACTTTAAAGTTCCTACTTTTCCAATGGGAGAAAGATGCTGCTATCCCTTAATCCCACAGGGAAAAATAGGAACAGGTTGGGAGTGAGGATGGAAATAACTGTAGCAAATAGTTACGTGGTGTTTGATCTGGACTGGGAACTTTACAAGGTAATGACTTCTTTACCCCTTTCAACACCCTAGGAGGAATGAACATCTCTCTTCTACAAATGAAGAAATAGGCACAGAGAAATTAAATGACATGTCTAGGTTCATCTGGCTCAGGAAATAGAAGGCTATAGCCTGGGTTCCTGCTTTAAACACGTAGCTTACTGCCTCTAGTTTTGTTTAATTTTGGACACACCACTTTAGTTGTTAATGGTTGCAAAACAGCAGGGCATAATTTAAAGAAACACCACATTAGGAATCTGGAGATCATCACCATGGTATTTGTTCTGTCATTATTAAAGTAGATAATGGTCACCTCTCTTTGATGTCGCTTCATTTGCACAATGGAGATAATAATACTTTACTGATTTGAGCCAGGGACCAATGCAGATGGTTTCTTGGGGTCCTTTCCAACACACATAAAAATATGGTTTAAAAAGTTTTAAAGCAAGTGGATAAAATCTCTGCGAAACGTCTTAAGAAATTTAAGTGATATTCTTGAGTTTTTAAAAGTACTGTGAATTGTTTTTAGTCATGAAAAGAAGGACATATCTGGAGACGTCACAGTAAGTGGGAACTGGAAATTTATGGCCATTGCTTTATGAAATACTCATGAATAAAGGAATCAAGAGTAAAACTATCAGTAGATAATTAACCAAGGCTGAATCTACAGCTTCCTTAGGCCCACAGAAGACACAGAGCACAGGGACTTGGGCTTCAGAAGAGTTGGAGATCTGGTGTTATGTCCAGAGGAAAGTCACCCCTAGACGCCAGTTTCAACACTTTGTGGCTGTTTCAAAGCCTTATGAAGACTAGACAGAGTGAGACCACCTATCTCAATGGGCTACAGGCACTTCTAGATGCCCATCATGTAAACCTTGGTGAACTGCCTGAAAATCATGGCTGGGTAGAGTTGGAAGGCGTCTCAGAACATCGCCTCCTCAAATCTGTCCTCAGCTTGAGGCTATTCTTATGGACAATGAGCACAGTTATGCCCTAGATATCCCTTCAGATAAAGAGCAGAAGGAGGCCCAAATGTTCTGCGTGCTTTCCAGAGAAATGTTATGTCCCTCAGGCCAGGACACTTTCTGATTTTTAGTGGTGTGCACACAGTGCTCTGGCTGAGACTATAATCACCTTAGTATTTCCATAATTTACTAGCTTCTTGGGGGGAACCATGGCTGCAGGATTTTGAATTTCTGGATTTTTTAAACTTTGAGTCTCAAGATCAGGCTTGATCACCAAGCATGAAAAGGATCTCTTAGCTTAGATGCCACATTACCCTGTACAGGTCTTTCCCTTAGTCACTTCTAAGAGATAATTTTTTACTTTCTATTTTCTCTGATCACCTTAACATGGTCTTCTTGCTCTTCCCAGAATATTTTATATACTTTCTTTGCCAGGAAGGTGTCTTCCCCCTAATATCTGGTCTTCAGAGTTCTGCCCATCCATCAGAACTCATCCCACATCTGACTTCCTTCTTTAAGCCATCTGGGAGTCCCTGGGTCACAGTTGGTCCCTTCCTTGTCTAGAATGTGTTTGAATTCTTACTATAGCAATTTCACTGGGTTTTGTAATAGAGTGTTTTATTGCATTTTGTAGTAATGTGCTTATCTTTCTCCTCCAACAGATTGTGAGTTAGTATGGGCAGGTACTGCGTCTTATTTCATGTCTATATCTTACACAGAACACCAACGTTACTTAATATGTTTCTGATAAGATGAACTGAAGACTGCAAATTTAACAAGTTTTTTTTCCTTCTTTCCTAACTGAATTAGGTTGTTACACCGAATTTTACAAAAGCAAGTACTGAGAATGTATAATTTGTCCAAATCTGGAAGCTAAGAAGCAGTAGAAACAGATCTTGAAACTTGGCAGGTTGATTCCCAAACTCCTACTCTAACTCCAATAGTTTCCCGGCTGCTGTTACGGTTACCACCTCTGTTACTCCTCTCACTAACCATAACTATCACTCCTACCACCAGCACCGCTACAACTAGTAAATAAGCCCAAGGCAGTGAGTATTAGTTTAGTATTAGGGTTCATTTTAAACTTGTGAGAAACAAAGCCTCCAGGTCTCTTTTATAAAGTCATAGCTTTCTGATCTTTTGGGCCTAGAAGTGAACAGAGGCACAGGCTATGGAATCAGGTCACCCAGATTCCCCTGTAGTTTTCAGCCATCCATGCCTGCCAGCATCACAGACGTGGTGCTGCTCCACCAGTTTGGCTACTTGGCTTGGTGCTAGGCTTCTAGTAGGGGCACAGAGGGTGAGCCTAGCCAGTCTTTTTGTATTTCGGCTTCAGGGAATGATGCTTTGTCAATATTCTTGTTTGTCCTTTCCATGGCAGCCACTTCTGTCTGTTGCTGGCCTTGGGTGATGTTTTCTTGCCCCTCCCTTCATAGTTGCTTGAGTGTGATTTGTAGAACCATGCCTGGTAAGTGGTAGAGGATCCACCCAGCATCAATGCATTTTTGCTTATGTCAGAGAGGATTTCCTACTTTCAAGTAAGTGACCTTTGTCCATTTGGTCCTGCTTGTTTTAGTCTCAGACTTTGCATGGCGTTTTCTAACAACTCCAGTACTAAGTCAATGGAAAAAATACAATTATTTCTCAATAATATATAGAATTGTTCTCTTTTCTCAATAAAATAGAAGAGTAAAAAGACTCATATTTTCTCATGGGCTCTGATCGGATCGTCTCCTCTTTTCAAACTTATTAGTGTGGGCTGGAGAATATCATGGTTTTAATCACATTCTCAGTCCAAGAGTCAGGGTCAGAGGCAATTCTACATGAAGCACATCAGCAAAGGGTGGTAGGAGGAGGTTTGACAGAAGAAAATTGGAGAACTGGATGCTATAACCTGGAGTAAAATAAATGGGAATTGGAAAGTCTAGACAAAAAAGTACAAATGGACAAATAGGATTTCCCTTCTAGTCAATAAATAGTAGTGTAGCTGAACTGAAAAAATAAAGGTTAAAGTGGTTGGATCCCCTGTGATTTTTGCCTAAGCAAATGTAAAATATAGAGCTTTTCTGAAGGTATTTTACATATCTAAGAAGAGGAGGAAAAGGACTTTTAAAATATATGTTTGTTTTTCCAATTTTATTTTTATTTTTAAAAGGTATTTAAATTGAAGTATAATTGATATGCAATATCGTATTAGTCTCAGGTGTACAGCAAAGTAATTATGTTCTCTCTCTCTGTATATCTATCTTTTCCCCAATTCTTTTCTTTATAGGCTGTTATATTGAATATAGTTTCCTATACTATACAGTAAATCCTTTTTATTTAACTATTTTATATATAGCCATGTGTATCTGTCAATCCTGTACTCCTAATTTATCCTCCCTTTCACATTTGGAAAAGATAAGTTTGTTCTCTATGTCAGTGATTCTGTTTCTATTTTGTAAATAAGTTCCTTTGTATCTTTTTTTTTAGGTTCCATGTATAAGTGATACCGTATAATATTTGTCTTTGAATTACTTCAGTTAGTATGACAACCCTTAGCTCCATCCTTATTGCTATTTTTCTGATTTTAAAAGTTTGTTTAATCATATTTACTTATTTACAAAGCAGAAACAGATTCACAGACTTAGAGAATGACTTTATGGTTACCAGGGGGAAAGGTGGGGAGGAAGGATAGAGCAGAAGTTTGGGACTGACATGCACACACTAGTATACTTAAGATAAATAACCAACAAGGACCTGCTGCATAGACCAGGGAACTCTGCTCAGTATTCTCTAATAACCTAAATGGAAAAAAAATTGAAAAAGAAAAGGTATATATATATATATGCATAACTGAATCACTTTGCTGTACATCTGAATCTAACAACATTGTTAATTAACTATGCCCCAGTATAAAATGAAAATTAAAAATAAAATAATTTTTGTTATCAAAAAGTTCATTTAATTGTATTCAATAATTAAAATGTGCACAATATAAAAATAAAAGAAGAATCACAATGATGCCATCATCCAAGGCAAATACCACTAGTATTTTATTTTATACATTTATATTTCAGACTTTTTTTGTTTGTGCTTCACGTTTTTTCAATTAAATTTGAAATCATACTGCATAATTATGTTGTTTCTCTTCACTTAATATTATTACATGTATTTCTTCCATGTTATTAAAAACAGTTAAGCATTATTTTAATGGCTATATAATATTATTTAATAATTACCTTATTTTTATATACATACGTTACTTATTCTTATACACATAGGTTAATTTCTATTGCTACTACTAATAATATTGTAGTGAATATCTCTGCAGATAAATCTTCTCTGTGTTTTGTATGTTAGAGGAATATTTTTAAAGACAAGTCTTTCCTAGTTTCTAAAATCATATTTTTGGGGGAGTCTGTACATTTGTAAGGCCAGATTGGCTAACCCCTCTCAGTAGTAGAGATTTAGACTCAAGTGGAGCTGCAGGAAGGGATATGATTTTGATGCTCAGAAATGCCATTTTTGCCATTCTCCACTCAGGAAACTATAAAGAGGAAGTGTGTAATAGAAAGTTGTGATGCTTCTATTTATCCAAAGGCTTTTCGGGCAAAAGACATCATGTGCATATGAAGGGTCAGTTCTGACCACAAGGAGTCCCATGTTGCAAGGGTGAACAGGGCTGGAGCAACAGGCTAGGGAAACTTCATATTTTATTTCAGAAAATTTTTCTTGTAGCTTCCCCCTGCTCTTTCTACCCTAGGAGGAATAAATAAAAGCTAGAACCCTTAATATCTTGGTAACAGATTCTAATCCCTTTGCCACAGCTATAGTATCTGTTCTTTAATAAATGCCTGATTATAGGGCTTTCAAACCATTGGGAGAAAAAACCAATTATCTTCCTTCTGAAATTTTACAAAGATCAGAGAGCAGGAAAAAAAATTATTGGAGTTAACATCATTGAAATAATTGTCTACAAAGGACCCATATATAAACTAATTGGCAAATTGAAATAAAAGAATATGCAAATAAAATATGTTTTAATTATCCCAAGGAAAATATACTTTTCTATTTAATTTCTCATAGCTAATTAATCAACTCTTCACTGCTGTATGTTCAATGGTTAGATAAATGCCTGGCACATAATAACTAAACAATATGTATTTTTGAAAAACATAAATGAATGAATGAACCTTGTTACAGTTAAATTCCAAGACAATATAAAATAGCATACAAATTAAAAGATAAAAAATGTTGAGAATTGAGAGAAATAGATGCCTGGTTTACTATACTTCACTGTACTTGTTCCACAGCATCTCAGGCCAAAATCTTCTTCAAAGTTTATCTGACCTTCTCCTGCCCCTTACTTCATTCATCCAACCTTTCTTGAAGTGCCTTCAGAGAGAAGGAAACTTATAATAAGACAAATCATTTCCTTATAAGACAGAGCTGACTATTTAAAGAAACAAACCAAAAAACTCTTCCTTGTGTTGAACTGAAATATGTTTCTATTAATCTGAATGTATTAGTGCTGTGTGGTATTAGTCTTCTTTTGCTTTTGGTGACTTCCTGGAAAAAAACCAGTTTCAAGTTCTACAAGTCAGGTATTCAAAAATTGTTCTTGTGTTTCCCCTGCCCTACCCTTCCAGGTATCTCTTCTCCAGTGTATACAGTTTCTTCAATCATTCCTCATGTCCTTTGAAATCTACCTCAGAACATCTTGGAATGATAATTAGAAGAAGCTACCTTCTCTTACGTAATTCTTTCTTTGAAATCAACAGAGATTCTTGGGTAAAGGTGCGTCTACCAGGGGGAACACAGAAGAGCTGCTTACTGGGTCACTAAGGCTGTTGATAGTAAGGAGTTCAGAGCAGCCTGTTCAGATCCAGACAGGTCTTAGAGCAGGCTTATTCTGTTACCAAGTTCCATTCCTCTGCTTGCCACTTGAAAAATCAATACTCAAGAGACAAGTCTTGGTTTGAAAGGAAAGTTTGCTTTACTCAGGAAGTTGGCAGTTAGGGTGGAAGGTGGTTTTTGTGTCCCCAAGTCAACTGAAGATTCTGCTTGTCCTGAGTAAAGGGAAAAGAGGGGAAAATCTCAGTTAATCATTAAGGGGGTCAGATTCTTTGTCATGTTTCCATTCCTTGGAGACTTCCCCTGAGCTTTCTTTTGATGCTATCTTGCCTACAGATCAGCTAAGGGGGATGGAATATATAACCAACTGAAAGCCAAGTTCCAGAGAATAGCAAGGAGAGATAATAAGGTCTTCTTAAATGAACAATGCAAAGAAATAGAGAAAAACAACACAATGGAAAAGGCTAGAGATCTCTTCAAGAAGACTGGAGATATCAAGGGAACATTTCATACAAGGATGGGCACAATAAAGGAGAGAAACAGTAGGGACATATTAGAAGCAGAAGATATTAAGAAGAGGTGGAAAGAATACACAGAAGAACCCTATAAAAAAGGTCTTAATGACCCAGATAACCACGATGGTGTGATTGCTCACCAAGAGCCAGACATCCTGGAGTGGGAAGTCAAGTGGGTTTAGGAAGCATTACTAGGAACAAAGCTAGTGGAGGGGATGGAATTTCAGCTGAGCTATTTCAAATCCCAAAAGATGATGTTGTGAAAGTGCCGTACTCAATACACCAGCAAATTTGAAAAACTCAGCAGTGGCCACAGGACTGGAAAAGGTCAGTTTTCATTTCAATCACAGAGAAAGGGAATGCAAAAGAATGTTCAAACTACAGTTCAATTGCACTCATCTCACACACTAGCAAAGCAATGCTCAAAATTCTCCAAGCTAGGCTTCAACTGTACGTGAACCGAAAACTTCCAGACGTACAAGCTGTGTTTCAAAGAGGCAGAGGAACCAGAGATCAAATTACCAACGTTCACTGGATCATAGAGAAAGCAAAAGAATTCCAGAAAAATATCTACTTCTGCTTCATTGACCACACTACAGCCTTTGACTGTGTGGATCACAACAAACTGTGGAAAATTCTTAGAAATGGGAGTACCACACCACCTTACTTGCTTCCTGAAAAACCTGTATGTAGGACAAGAGGCAACAGTTAGAATCAGACATGTAATAACTGACTGGTTCCAAACTGGTAAAGGAGTAAGACAAGGCTGTATATTGTCACCCTGCTTATTTAACTTATATGCATAGTATATCATGTGACATGCTGGGCTGGATGGATCACAAGCTGGAGTGAAGATTGCCAGGAGAAATATCAACAACCTCATATATGCAGATGACACCATTCTGACAGCAGAAAGCAAAGAGGAACTAAAGAACTTCTCCATGGGAGTGAAAGAGGAGAGTGAAAAATCTTGCTTAAATCTCAGCATTCAAAAAACTAAGACCATGGCATCCAATCCCATCTCTTCATGGCAAATAGGTGGGGAAAAAGTGGAAGCAGTGACAGATTTTATATTCTTGGCATCTAAAATCACTGTGGACAGTGACTGCAGCCATATAATTAAAAGACACTTCCTCCTTGGAATGAAAACTATCACAAACCTAGACATATATTAAAAAGTAGAGATGTCGCTTTGCTGACAAAGGTCCACATAATCAAAGCTATGCTTTTTCCAGTAGTCACATACAGATGTGAGAGTTGGACCATAAAGAAGTCTGAAAGTGTCAGTCACTCAGCCATGTCTAACTCTTTGCAGCTTCATGGACTGTAACCTCTGTCCATGAAATTCTCTAGTCAAGAATATTGGAGTGGGTAGCCATTCCCTTCTCCAGGGGATCTTCCTGACCCAGGGACTGAAACCAGTTTTCCTGCATTGCAGGCAGATTCTTTACAGTCTGAACCACCAGGGAAGCTGAAGAATTGATGCTTTTGAATTGTGCTGGAGAAGACTTTTGAGAGTCTTTTGGACTGCAAGGAGATCAAACAAATCAATTCTAAAGGAAATCAACCCTGAATATTCATTGGAAGTGTTGCAGGAAGAGGGACCCCTTCCAGGGCCCGAAACTGGGCTCTTGTCTAACACTCGGCAGTGAATTGTCCGAGGAGACACATGTGCTGGCCGGGGTGGGCAGTTTCAATCAGTGTGCTTCCCCGAACAGAAGCACTGATGCTAAAGGTGAAGCTCCAGTACTTTGGCCACTTGATGGGAAAAGCTGACTCATTTGAAAAGACTCTGATGCCGGAAAAGATTGAACGTAAAAGGAGAAGGGGTTGGCAGAGGACGTGATGGTTAGATAGCACCACTGGCTCAATGGACATGAATATGAGCAAATCCTGGGAAATAGTGGAGGACAGCTGAGCCTGGTTTGCTGTAGTCCATGGGGTGGCAAAGACCTGGACACGACTTAGCAACTGAACAACAGCAATGCTGTGGTTAAAGTCACTCTTTTTTCTTTTATTTTAAACTTTTTATATTGTATTAGGTATAGCTTATTAACAAACAATGCTGTGATAGCTTCAGGTGAACAGCAAAGGAACTCAGCCATACATTTTCATGTATCCATTCTCCCCCAATCTCCCATCCCATTGAGTCTGCCACATAACACTGAGCAGAGTTCCACATACTATAAAATAGGTCCTTGTTGGTTATCCATTTTAAATATAACAGTGTGTACGTGTTCATCCCAAGCTCCCTAATTATCCTTTGCTCTATCCTTCCCCAACCTCATACCTGGCAACTATAAGCTCTTTCTTGAAATCTGTGAGTCTCTGTTTTGTAAGTTCATTTGTATTATTTCTTTTTAGATTCCACATGTAGATGATGTCATATGATATTTCTCCTTCTCTGTTTGAAGAATCAGTCATTCTTTAACTGCTTAAGTTGTCATTCTTACCCCTTTTAATCCAGGAAAGAAATCAATAAGTTAGACAAAGCATTGTGTATATTCTGTAGAGCATAAAACATGTGTTAGGTTAAATGTTACCTAGTGATCTCATTTTTATAATTAAAGTCTGAGGGAAATAGAGATGGACAAACAGAAAAGGGGTAAAAAAAGAAAAGTACTTACAATTCTTGCCTAATAACTGTAACAGTAGCATTTATTGACTATTTGCTAGTAACTATGTCCTTTCATAAGCAGTTTTTCAAGTGATACTTCATTTTGAATTTATAAAAACCCTATTAGGTAGGTACTGTCTCTACAGGTGCAACCATTAAATGTTTCTGATGGTCTCCTGTGGCGGCGGTCTCCACACTATGGACTGTGGGTAAAATCTGGCTCTCTGATTGTTTTAGAAATAGACTTTTGTTGGAAAACAGATCCCTGCTTTTGTTTATAGATTGCCTCTAGCTACTTTTGCCCTACTCAGCAGAACAGAGTAGTTGTGAAGGAGTTCTTATAGCCCACAAAGCTGGAAATATTTTCTATCTGGTACTTTATAGAAAAGCTCTTTTCCCTTCTTTTCTTTTCTGGTCTCATTCTTTATTATTATTATTTTTTAAAGAACAACTTTTCCTTCACTGCTATAGTAAAATGTTACTTGTTAAGATTGCCCATATTTTCTTTATCTACCAATACTGGTTTCCACCAATACTGGTTTAGTAGAGTTCCAAAAGGCCTGGGGTTGGGTGGTGTTTAAGGGTTTGGACAGGCTGCCTGTGTGAGCAGTAGATATTTACAAACTGTTGTAGTTGAAAGGGCCTGTTTAGAAGTCCAGTGTCTTTCCAATAAAAATACTTCCATTAATCATTCATTTTGTGAGAGAAATGTCCCTTGTCTGGCCTCTGTTTCTTCCATCTCTAGAGAGATGTAGATGTCTAAGATCTGTCTGGTTCAGTTTCATACCTGTCTTCATTTGAGGTTGCTTAGACTCTTACCAGCATGAACATGGGGCCCAGATCTGTAAGATTTGCCTGCTGGACATAGTGTAGCCATTTATCGCCAAGAGTCAAATGTATCCTTAGACCCCTCAAATCATGGAATTTCAAGTATAGAAAATTACTCAGAAATATTCTAGTCTGACATAGTCATTTAAAACACAAATTTTTTTTTTTGGTAAAGATAATTGTAGGTTCACATGCAGGTGTAAGAAATAATGCAGAGAGATTCTGTGTACCATTGATAGTATCTTGTAAAACTACAATACCGTCTCACAATCAGGAAATTGACATTGATATGATCAAGGTACAGAACATTTCTTACCCAAGAGATCCTTCATTTGCCTTTTTATAGCTGCATCCATTTCTTTTTTATCTGGACTCCCTCCTTATTTTCTGGCAACCACTAATCTGTTCCCTATTTCAATAATTTCATCATCTCAAGACTGTTATATAAATGTAGTCATACAGTATATAAACTTTGAGATTGACTTTTTAATTCACTCTATTTCTCTGGAAATTGATCCAGCTTGCTGTGTGTATCAAGAGTTCATTCTTTCCTTATTGCTGATTAGTGTTTCCTAGTTTTCCATGGTGCCATGTTTTATTTAACCATTCATCCATTGAAGATCATCTGAGTCATTTCCAGTAGTAGGCTGTTATGAACAAAGCTTTCTATAAATATTTGTGTATAGGCTTTTGTGTGAAAGTAACTTTTCATTTCTCAGGAACAAATGGTCAGGAGAACAACTGCTGGGTTGTATATAAGTTACATGTTTCATATTTTAACAAAAGTACCGAATTGTTTTTCAGAACGGCTGTACCACTTTATAATTCCATCAGCAATGTCTGAATGATCTAGGTTCTTTACATTCTCATCAGCATTTACTGTTGTCACTGTCTTTTTAAATTTTAACTGTTCTTGTTCATCGCAGCACTGTTTATAATAGCCAGGACATGGAAACAACCTAGATGTCCATCAGCAGATGAATGGATAAGAAAGCTGTGGTACATATACACAATGGAGTATTACTCAGCTGTTAAAAAGAATTCATTTGAATCAGTTCTGATGAGATGGATGAAACTGGAGCCAATTATACAGAGTGAAGTAAGCCAGAAAGAAAAACACCAATACAGTATACTAACACATATATATGGAATTTAGGAAGATGGCAATGACGACCCTGTATGCAAGACAGGAAAAAAGACACAGATGTGTATAATGGACTTTTGGACTCAGAGGGAGAGGGAGAGGGTGGGATGATTTGGGAGACTGGGAACCCTAACATGTAGACTATCATGTAAGAATTGAATCTCCAGTCCATGTCTGACGTAGGGTGCAGCATGCTTGGGGCTGGTGCATGGGGATGACCCAGAGAGATGTTGTGGGGAGGGAGGTGGGAGGGGGGGTCATGTTTGGGAACGCATGTAAGAATTAAAGATTTTAAAATTTAAAAAATAAAAAAAAAATTTTAACTGTTCTGATAGGTATTATGTAGCAATACCTCACTCTGGTTTTAGCTTGCCATTTCCCTAATGGCTGTTGATTTTGAACATCTTTTTGTGTGCTTGTTGCTGCAATTCAGTGGCTCAGTCATGTCCGACTCTTTGCGACCCCATGGACTATTGCACACCAGGCTTCCCTGTCCTTCACCATCTCCCAGAGCTTGCTCAAACTCATGTCCATTGAGTCAATGATGCCAGGTAACCATCTCGTCCTCTGTTATCCCCTTCTCCTGCCTTCAATCTTTCCCAGCATCAGGGTCTTTTCCAATGAGCCGGCTCTTGTGGCTGAAGTGGCCAAATTATTCGAGCTTCAGCTTCAGCACCAGTCCTTCCAAAGAATGTTCAGGATTGATTTCCTTTAGGGTTGACTGGTTTGATCTCCTTGCAGTCCAAGGGACTCTCAAGAGTCTTCTCCAATACCACAGTTCAAAAGCATCAGTTCTTTGACATTCAGCCTTCTTTATGGTCCAACTCTCACATCCATACACGACTACTGGAAAAACCATAGCTTATTAGCCATCTACATCTTCAGGTCTTTTGTCTTATCTAATTGAATTGTTTGTTTCTACTGTTGAGCTTAGAGGGATCTTTATACATTTTAGATATTAGTCCTTTGTCAGGTGTGTGCTTGCAAATGTTTTCTCCAAGTCAATAGACTCTTATCCTCTTAACAGGCTAAAGTTTTCACAGAGCAAAAGTTTAAAGTTTTAATGAATCCCAATTTATCATTTTTTGTTCCTTTGATGGATTGTGCTTTTGAAGTTAAGTCTAAGAATTCTTTGGGTAACTGTAGGTCCCAAAATATTTTCCTACTTTTGTTAAGTTTTATGTTTTACATATAAGTGTGTAATCACTTGAAGGTTAATTTTCATGCAAGGTATGAGACTTAATGTTGAGGATCATTTTTGGCCTATGGATATCCAATTTCTCCTGTTCCATTTATTGAAAAGGCTATTTTTCTCCATTAAATCACTTTTGCATACTTGTCAACAGTCAATTGGGCATATTTGTATGAGTCTATTTCCTGATTTCTATTCTGTTTCACTGAGCTATGTGCCAATGCTACATTCACTGTCTTGATTAAAGTAACTATATAATACGTTTTGAAATCCCACTTAATTCTTATTTTTCAAAATTGTTTTGGCTATTATAGTTCATTTGCATTTCCATATTCCAAATCTTAGAATAATTTTATTTACATCTACAAAAAATTCTTATTGAAAATTTGATAGAAATTATATTAAATCTGTATATCAATTTGTAGAGAATTAAAATTTTCACTATTTTGAATTTTCCAAACCATCAACATGACATCTTTCCATTTATTTAGATCTTCTTTGGTTTATTTCATTACCACTTTGTAGTTTTCAATATACAAGTCTTGTACATATCTTGTTATATTAACACCTAAGTATTTCTTTTTTTTTTTTGAATGATTGCAAGTTGTCTTATATTTTTATTTTTGGTGTTCTTGTGTTTATTACTGGAATATAGAAATACAGGTGATTTTTGAATGTTTACCTTGTATCTTGTGAATGTGGTGAATTCATTTGTCAATTCTAAGAAGTTATTTTCTTGTAGATTTCTTGGAATTTTCTATATAGAAAATCTTGACATATACATGTAAAAATGATTTTTATTTCTGTACATGGTTTATTTCTTTTTCTTGTCGAACTGCAACTCTAGTTCTGTGTTGAATAAGAGTGGAAAGAACAGACACTTTGTCTTGTTTCTGATCTTATGGAGAAAACACTGTCTGTCATCATTAAATATATTGCTACCTATATGTTTTTAAGATGCTTTTTGTTAAATTGAGGAAATTTCCTTTCATTATTTCTCTGAGAGTTTTTAATCATGAATGGGTGTGAACTTTTATCAAATATATTTTCTGTATTGATTGATCCGATTCTGGTTTTTTTTTTTTTTACTCTCTTAACAAGATGGATTACATTGATTGATTTATGAATGTTGAAGTAGTCTTATATCCCTGTAATACACCCTGTAATTATACATTGCATAATTCTTTTAGCATATTGCTGATTTTTCTTTGTTAATATTTCACTTAGAACTTCTATATTCCTGAGGAGTATTGGTCTATAGTTTGTTTTCTTTTTCCTTCCTTCCTCTCTTTTTAAAAATACTGTCTGTCTAGTTTTGTTATCAGGATAACACTTGCTTCATAAAATGCATTAGGGAATGTTTCGTTTTTTTTTCATTTCCTGAAAGAAATTGTGAAGAATTGATGTTAATTGTTCTTTAAATGTTTAGTAAAATTTTTCAGGGAAACCACTTGGCCTTAGATATTTTAGATATTTAAAAAGTATAAATTCAATTTTCTTTATAGTTCTAGGGTTATTCAAATTATCTATTATCCTTCTAATGATATGAATAATGAGATCTTTTGTTATAGTTTCACAGGTCTTATGGTTCTATTCAGCATTTATAAGACTATTTTCTCTCTGTAGTTCAGTTTGGGCCACTTTTATTAATCTTTCATTTCACAGATTATTTCTTGTCCCTCCATTCTACTATTGAGCCCATCCTTTGAAATTTTCTTTCTTTTTTTTTTTTTTTTCAGGCATTGTGTTATTCAGTTCTAAAGTTTCTATTTGGCTCTACTTTGATATTCTACTTCTTGCTGAGATATTCGTTTTTTTCATTTGTTTTCTGTTTGACTGTAGTTGCTCCTCAAAGTATTTTTATGATGGCTTTAAAATCTTTATCAGATTATTTTAACATCTCTGTTATCTTGGTTTGGCATCTATTGATTGTGTTAATTCATTCAGTTTGAGTTATTATTCTTTTTGGCATGACTTTTAAAAAGTAAAACAATATATATTATGTTACAAACTCTGGATCTTATTTAAACTTATATCTTAGTTCGCTTCTGTTGCCAATCTCTTCCAGCAGAGGAAGAGTAGGGCACTAGCTCATTACTGCCAGTTAGTGGGAAAGTCAGGTAACCTACTCAACCGCCACTGACACTTGAGGAGGGGAATGCTTCTCATTATTGTTGGTTGAGGGTGACAGTTTCAGTACCTCTAGGCTCCACTGATAACTCTCTGGCTTCCTCATGGCTTCCACTGATGCCATGGAAGGGAGTCTTACCACTGCTAGGTGATAGTAAAAAGCTTTGATTCTCCATAGTCTTCATCTGACAGCACCCCAGCATGGAGGAGGAGGAGGTGAGCCTTGTTACTTGATCGCTGGGAGTGGGTTGAGCCTTGTTCCTTGATCACTGGGAGTGGGTTGAGCCTTGTTACTTGATTGGTGTGAGTGGGTTGAGCCTTGTTACTTGATCACTGGGAGTGGGTTGAGCCTTGTTACTTGATCGTTGGGAGTGGGTTGAGCCTTGTTACTTGATCAGTGGGAGTGGGTTGAGCCTTGTTGATACCACAGGGAAAAGGGTGCTTGCTACTACTTGCTGGAAATGAAAGTCTCGGCTCCATTATTTAGCCTTATGTGACATCATTCCTGCTGGGGGGTTAAGGTTCCATCTTTACACATGGAGAAGAACAGTCTAGACTCCAAACTTGGCTTTTGCTGGTATAGGTGGGGTGGGGCCAGTTGTTTAATGTGTGGACTTTGACTTCTTTCCTGGCCATTCGGATAGAGAGAGAAGGCTTTCGGTGTGTGTGTGTCTGTGTGTGTGTCTGTGTTTCTATGTCTTCTCCCACTGTCAGTCTCTTTTGCTCCAAGCCATACATGAGGCAAAGAGGAAACCCAGGGAACTCACTACTGTGTCACTGGTTCCTTGGTTTCCAAGGTTTGTAGTCAGTCTGGCTTTTCTCCCTCATTCAGTCTTCTTAAGTTTGTTTTCCATATAATGTTCACAGATTTTTAGTCGCACTTATTGGGAAAAATAGGGGAAAGTAAGTCTACTCCATGTTTCCAGAAGTAAAAGTCTCAGTTGTTTTTAAAGAAAATATTATATTATGACTTTATTTTTAAATGGGCTTACCTCATAGCTCAGTTGGTAAAGAATCCGCCTGCAACGCAGCAGACCCTGGTTCAATTCCTGGGTCGGGAAGATCTGCTGGAGAAGGGATAGGCTACCCATTCCAGTATTCTTGGGCTTCCCCTGTGGCTCAGCTGGTAAAGAATCCACTTTCAAAGAACTTTCATGTCACCCATCTTTTCTCAGACTTAGACAATAGATAAGCAACATCAATTGATAAATGTAATGAGTCTCTGCAGTGTGCACGCTATCAGTTCAGTTCAGTTCAGTCGCTCAGTTGTGCCTGACTCTTTGAGACCTCCCGGACTGCAGCATGCCAGGCCTCCCTGTCCATCACCAACTCCTGGAGTTCACTCAAACTCATGTCCATGGAGTCGGTGATGCCATCCAGCCATCTCATCCTCTGTCGTCCCCTTCTCCTCTTCCCTTCAATCTTTCCCAGCATCAGGGTCTTTTCAAATGAGTCAGTTCTTCGCATCAGATGGACAAAGTATTGGATCTTCAGCTTCAGCATCAGTTCTTCCAGTGAATATTCAGGATTGATTTCCTTTCAGATTGACTGGCTGGATCTCTTTGCAGTCCAAGGGACTCTCAAGAGTCTTCTCCAATACCACAATTCAAAAGCATCAATTCTTATGTGCTCAGCTTTCTTTATTTATAGTCCATCTCTCATATCCATACATGACTACTGGAAAAACCATAGCCTTGACTATATGGACCATTGTTGGCAAAGTAATGTCTTTGCTTTTTATATGCTGTCTAGGTTGGTCATAACTTTTCTTCCAAAGAGCAAGTGTCTTTTTATTTCATGGCTGCAGTTACCATCTGCAGTGATTTTGGAGCCCCAAAAAAAGTCTGCCACTGTTTCCACTGTTTCTCCAGCTACTTGCCACAAAGTGATGGGACCAGATGCCATGATCTTAATTTTCTGAATGTTGAGCTTTAAGCCAACTTTTTCAGTCTCCTCTTTCACTTTCATCAAGAGGCATTTTAGTTCCTCTTCGCTTTCTGCCATAAGGGTGGTGTCATCTGCATATCTGAGGTTATTGGTATTTCTCCCAGCAATCTTGATTTCAGCTTGTGCTTCATCCAGCCCAGTGTTTCTCATGATATAATTGATGCTTTTGAACTGTTGTGTTGGAGAAGACTCTTGAGAGTCCCTTGGACTGCAAGGAGATCCAACCAGTCCATTCTAAAGGAGATCAGTCCTGGGTGTTCTTTGGAAGGAATGATGCTAAAGCTGAAACTTCAGTACTTTGTCCACCTCATGAGAAGAGTTGACTCATTGGAAAAGACTTTAATGCTGGGAGGGATTGGGGGCAGGAAGAGAAGGGGACGACAGAGGATGAGATGGCTGGATGGTATCACTGACTCGATGGACGTGAGTCTGAGTGAACTCCGGGAGTTAGTGATGGACAGGGAGGCCTGGCGTGCTGCAATTCATGGGGTCGCAAAGAGTCGGACACGACTGAGCAAATGAACTGAACTGAACTGAACTGAACTGAATCTGCATATAAGTTAAATAAGCAGGGTGACAATATACAGCCTTGGCATATTCCTCTCCCTATTTGGAACCAGTCTGTTGTTCCATGTCCAGTTCTAACTGTTGCTTCTTGATCTGCATACAGGTTTCTCAAGAGGCAGGTCAGGTGGTCTGGTATTCCCATCTCTTTCAGAATTTTCCACAGTTTATTGTGATCCAAACAGTCAAAGGCTTTGGCATAGTCAATAAAGCAGAAATAGACATTTTTCTGGAACTCTCTTGCTTTTTTGATAATCCAGCAGATGTTGGCAATTTGATCTCTGGTTCCTCTGCCTTTTCTAAAACCAGCTTTAACGTCTGGATGTTCACGGACATCTGGAAGTGCATGATATAGGGCTAGATAAAGCCTTCAACAAGCTAATGTTTTAATGGAAGAGGCAAACATTTTATTCAGCTAATCCAAATATTAGTTATACACAGAAGGTAAAGTGATCTAAGGAAATGCTTTTTCTTCCTTCCTTCCTTTCCTTCTTCCTTCATTCCTTCCTTCTTACTGAGCACTTACGTGTAAGGGTCTCTGTGCTTTGTTGTTGTTGTTCAGTAGCTCAGTCATACCCGACTCTTTGTGACCCCATTGACTGCAGCATGCCAGGCATCGCCGTCCTTCACCATCTCCTGGAGCTTGCTCAAACTCATGTCTGTTGAACTGGTAATGCCATCCAACCATCTCATCTTTTGTTGTCCCCTTCTCTTCCTGCCTTTAGTCTTTCCCAGCAGGAGGGTCTTTTTCAATGAGTCAGTTTTTCTCATCGGGTGGCCAAAGTATTGGAGCTTCAGCTTCAGTATCAGTCCTTCCAATGAATATTCAAGATCGATTTCCTTTCAGATTGACTGGTTGGATCTCCTTGCAATCTAAGGGACTCTCAAGAGTCTTCTCCAACACCACAATTCAAAAGCATCAATTCTTTGGTGCTCAGTTTTCTTTATAGTACGACTCTGACATCCATACATGACTACTGGAAAAACCATAGCTTTGACTAGATGGACTTTGTTGGCAAAGTAATGTCTTTGCTTTTTAATATGCTGTCTAGGTTTGTCATAGTTTTTCTTCCAAGAGGCAAGAGGCTTTCAATTTCATGGCTGCAGTCACCATCTGTGCTGATTTTGGAACCCCAGAAAATGAAATCTGTCACTGTTTCCATTGTTTCCCCATCTATTTGCCATGAAGTGATGGGACCAGATGCCCTGATCTTAGTTTTTTGAATGTTGAGTTTTAAGCCAGGTTTTTCACTCTCCTCTTTCATTTTCATCAAGAGGCTCTTCTTCACTTTCTGCCATAAGGGTGGTGTCATCTGCATAGCTGAGGTTATTGATATTTCTCCCAGCAATCTTGATTCCAGATTGTGCTTCATGCAGACCAGTATTTCTAATGATGTGCTCTGCATATAAGTTAAATAAGCACAGCTTTGATGTACTTCTTTCCCGATTTGGAACCAATCTGTTGTTCCACATCCAGTTCTAACTGTTGCTTCTCATCCTGCATACAGATGTCTCAGGAAGCAGGTCAGGTGGTCTGGTATTCCCATCTCTTTAAAAATTTTCCACAGTTTGATGTGATCCATGCCTAAACCAGTAATGCTGAAGAAACTGAAGTTGAATGGTTTTATGAAGACCTACAAGACCTTCTAGAATTAACACCCCAAAAAGATGTCCTTTTCATTATAGGAGACTGGAATGCAAAAGTAGGAACTGAAGAAACACCTGAAGTAACAGGCAAATTTGGCCTTGGAATGCAGAATGAAGCAGGGCAAAGAAAAATAGAGTTTTGCCAATAAAATGCACTGGTCATAGCAAACACCCTCTTCCAACAACACAAGAGAAGACTCTACACATGGACATCATCAGATGGTCAACACTGAAATCAGATTGATTATATTCTTTGCAGCCAAAGATGGAGAAGCTCTATACAGTCAACAAAAACAAGACCAGGAGCTGACTGTGGCTCAGATCATGAACTCCTTATTACCAAATTCAGACTCAAATTGAAGAAAGTAGGGAAAACCACTAGACCATTCAGGTATGACCTAAATCAAATCCCTTATGATTATACAGTGGAAGTGAGAAATAGATTTAAGGGCCTAGATCTGATAGATAGAGTGCCTGATGAACTATGGAATGAGGTTCGTGACATGGTACAGGAGACAAGGATCAAGACCATCCCCATGGAAAAGAAATGCAAAAAAGCAAAATGGCTGTCTGAGGAGGCCTTACAAATAGCTGTGAAAAGAAGAGAGGTGAAAAGCAAAGGAGAAAAGGAAAGATATAAGTATCTGAATGCAGAGTTCCAAAAAATAGAGGAAGAGATAAGAAAGCCTTCTTCAGCAATCAATGCAAAGAAATAGAGGAAAACAACAGAATGGGAAAGACTAGAGATCTCTTCAAGAAAATTAGAGATACCAAGGGAACATTTCATGCAATGATGGGCTCGATAAAGGACAGAAATGGTATGGACCTAACAGAAGCAGAAGATATTAGGAAAAGGTGGCAAGAATACATGGAAGAACTGCACAAAAAATGTCTTCACGACCCAGATAATCATGATGATGTGATCACTAATCTACAGCCAGACATCCTGGAATGTGAAGTCAAGTGGGCCTTAGAAAGCATCACTCTGGACAAAGCTAGTGGAGGTGATGGAATTCCAGTTGAGCTGTTTCAAATCCTGAAAGATGATGCTGTGAAAGTGCTGCACTCAATGTGCCAGCAAATGTGGAAAACTCAGCAGTGGCCACAGGACTGGAAAAGGTCAGTTTTCATTCCAATTCCAAAGAAAGGCAGTGCAAAAGAATGCTCAAACTACTGCACAATTGCACTCATTTCACATGCTAGTAAAGTAATGCTCAAAATTCTCCAAGCCAGGCTTCAGCGATATGTGAACTGTGAACTTCCTGATGTTCAAGCTGGTTTTAGAAAAGGCAGAGGAACCAGAGATCAAATTGCCAACATCCACTGGATCATGGAAAAAGCAAGAGAGTTCCAGAAAAACATCTATTTCTGCTTTATTGACTATGCCAAAGCCTTTGACTGTGTGGATCACAAGAAACTGTGGAAATTCTGAAAGAGATGGGATTCCCAGACCACCTAACCTGCCTCTTGAGAAATCTGTATGCAGGTCAGGAAGCAACAGTTAGAACTGAACATGGAACAACAGACTGGTTCCAAATAGGAAAAGGAGTACGTCAAGGCTGTATATTGTCACCCTGCTTATTTAACTTACATGCAGAGTACATCATGAGAAACGCTGGGCTGGAAAAAACACAACCTGGAATCAAGACTGCCAGGAGAAATATCAGTAACCTCAGATATGCAGATGACACCACCCTTATGGCAGAAAGTGAAGAGGAGCTAAAAAGCCTCTTGATGAAAGTCAAAGAGGAGAGTGAAAAAGTTGGCTTAAAGCTCAACATTCAGAAAACGAAGATCATGGCATCCGGTCCCATCACTTCATGGGAAATAGATGGGGAAACAGTGGAAACAGTGTCAGACTTTATTTTGGGGGGCTCCAAAATCACTGCAGATGGTGACTGCAGCCATGAAATTAAAAGACGCTTACTCCTTGGAAGAAAAATTATGACCAACCTAGATAGTATATTGAAAAGCAGAGAGATTCCTTTGCCAACAAAGGTCCGTCTAGTCAAGGTTATGGTTTTCCCTGTGGTCATGTATGGATGTGAGAGTTGGACTGTGAAGAAGGCTGAGTGCCGAAGAATTGATGCTTTTGAACTGTGGTGTTGGAGAAGACTCTTGAGAGTCCCTTGGACTGCAAGGAGATCCAACCAGTCCATTCTGAAGGAGATCAGCCCTGGGATTCCTTTGGAAGGAATGATGCTAAAGCTGAAACTCCAGTACTTTGGCCACCTTATGCAAAGAGTTGACTCATTGGAAAAGACTCTGGTGCTGGGAGGGATTGGGGGCAGGAGGAGAAGGGGACGACAGAGGATGAGATGGCTGGATGGCATCACAGACTCGATGGATGTGAGTCTGAGTGAACTCTGGGAGTTGGTGATGGACAGGGAGGCCTGGCATGCTGCAATTCATGGGGTAACTAAGAACCGGACACGACTGAGCGACTGAACTGACGGAACTGAACTGATGCAGTCAAAGGCTTTAGCATAATCAATGAGGCAGAAGTAGATGTTTTTCTGGAATTCTCTTGCTTTTTTTATAATCCAGTGTTTGTTGGCAAATTGATATCTGGTTCCTCTGCTTTTTATAAATCCAGATTGCACATCTGGAAGTTCTTGGTTCATGTACAGCCTAGATTGGAGAATTTTGAGCATTACTTTGCTAGTGTGTGAGATGAGTACAATTGTATGGTAGTTTGAAGATTCTTTTGCATTGCTTTTCTTTGTGACTGGAATAAAAACTGATCTTTTCCAGTCCTGTGGCCACTGCTGAGTTTTCCAAATTTGCTGGCATATTGAGTGCAGCACTTTCACAGCATCAACTTTTAGAATTTGAAATCGCTCAACTGGATTTCCATCACCTCCACTAGCTTTGTTCATAGTGTTCCTAAGGCCCACTTGACTTCTCATTCCAGAATGTCTGGCTCTAGGTGAGTGATCATACCATCACGATTATCTGGGTCATTAAGATCTTTTTTGTACAGTTCTTCTGTGTATTCTTGCCACCTCTTTTTAATGTCTTCTGTTTTTGTTATGTCTATACCATTTCTGTCCTTTATTGTGCCCATCTTTGCATGAAATTTTCACTTGGTTTCTCTAATTTTCTTGATGTATCTAGTATTTAGATACAGATGAAGATACAGATACAGATGATGTATCTAGTCTTTAGATACAGATAAAGATGTATCTATTCTTTCCCATTCTTTTGTTTTTCTCTATTCCTTTTCATTGTTCACATAAGAAGGCTTCATTATCTCTCCTTGCTATTCTCTGGAACTCTGCCATCAGGTGGATATAACTTTCCTTTTCTCCTTTGCCTTTCACTTCTCTTCTTTTCTCAGCTATTTGTAAAGCCTCCTCAGACAACCATTTTGCCCTTTTGCATTTCTTTTTCTTGGGGATGGTTTTGATCACTGCCTCCTGTACAATGTCGTTGTGCTTGGTATTAGGGTTACAAAGAAAAGCCACAGGGCCTAGGGATTTCAGTGGGCTAGTGTTATGAGAGCAAGATTCTGTGGGAACATAGAGGAAGCAACAGCCAACTCCTGGATGATTTCAGTGAAAAATTGCCAATGAAAATAATCGAGATGGACAAAGAGGAGTTTACCAGTAAGCCCAGATAAGGTGAAGAACATTCTAAATCAAGGAGACACAATGTACAAAGGAACTGAGGTGTAAAGAGACAAAGCACATTCTACTTGGAGAACTGAGTGCAGTCTGGCAAAGTCGGTGTGTCATGTATGTGCTGGAGTGGGACAGGAAGAACAGAGAGATGAGGCTAAGAAGATGGTGTGGGGAAGGTTAGGAATGGCTTTGCCTGCCATTCTAGAAGGAATGAAGCGGTCTAAGAAGGTGGCCAACCATAGTGGTTTGGTTGGACCTTCTGGTCACTAGCACTGAAAGCCCACATCCTGAAAAACCCCTCAGTCCTTGACAAACTGGGATGGTTTGTTACTCTAGTAAGAAATTGAAAGCAGATGTCTGCTTTGGGAAGGTACAGCGTGGACAACACCATAGGTGCGCGTTGAACCTCAATGGGGGCTCTTGTAGTGATTCTAGTGAGCATAGTGGTTGAACTAAGCGGAGATATATATCAGGGATGGAGCAGAGGAGACCGATTTGAGAAAAGTCTAGGTCTTTGAACTAGTTAGATGTTGAGGGAGGAGGGGGGAGGATATCCAAGGGAATCCCTAGATTTCTGAGTCATGTAACTGGTTGTGTGGTGGTGGTGGTAATTCAGAAAGAGAAGAGGTTTTTAAATTTGTGATGAATTCTGATTGAGGAGACTTCATAGAGAAAGTTTTATTCGAATAAAACCCATTTATTTAGATCAGTAGGATTTTATTTTCCCTAGGAGAAGGAACAACAAGATAGAGGCTGGCATTTGCAAAGTGAAAACAAAGAAAAACCCTGCTTGAATAAAGGCATACTGATAGGTAAGAGGGTGTTTCTAGGAATGATGTGTAGTTGTAGGACATACTCATTTTATTTTATTATTTTTTTATTTTTTATTTTTGACATACTCATTTTAAATACAAGTTTGCCTATTATGACTCTGATTAGACTGAGAGAAATAAGAGAAAAAAAGGTGGTGTTCTACTATGAATATAGGTTAAGGCAAGGCTACCCAGTAATATGTCATGGATGGCACTGGGGTGCTAGAGATAGATTATAGGTGTTCTTAGGGGAAGGCTGAGATATTGATTCCTTCCAGCTTTAAGCAGCCTCACCTACTTATCTGATCTGCACTGTGAAAATATTATCATTTTTCAATGGGTCTCACTGTAGAAAAAAGATTTAGAAGTACTGTGCTAAGGAAATGTCTCTTTTTGGTTTGGTTTATAGTCAAATTGGAGAAGGAAATGGCATACCACTCCAGTATTCTTGCCTGAAAAATCCCATGGACCGAGGAGCCTGGTGGACTGCAGTCCATGGGGTCGCAAAGAGTCGGGCACGACGGAGCAACTAACACTCACATAGTCAAGCTAATTTAAGTATGAGATAAAATCATGCCTCTGTTTCTATTAAAATGCAAGATAACAAAACAAAAATTATGTTCTTTTTTTCTTTCTTGCTCATAGACAACTTTTCCCCCAGCTTTATTGATACATACTTACATATAACACTGTGTAAGTTTAAGGTGTGTAACGGGATGCTTTGGTATATGTATGTATTGTGAAACGAGTAAGTTCTTTGTAAACAAAACTCTTTTTTACTATTTCTTTGTGGGATAGATGTTATTTTTCTTCAAAAAATCTATTAAAATAAAATCAGCTGAAGATTAGGTCATTTTTCTGTTGTCTTTGTGTAACATCTGATATCAGTGGAAATGTAGCTATTAGCATTTGAACTCTTGCAGAAGCACTGTCTGTTTCATAAGTTATTATCGTGAAATAGGGCAAGAACTAGATTAAATGAACCAGCAAAAGTACAATGGTGAACGTATAAGAGTATGTGACATTTCCCCTTTTCTTTTATTGTGAGATATTATATAGTACCTATATAAAAGCACAATAAATATTTTTATATAGCTTAATAGATAGTTACAAGCAGTGTGTGTGTGTGTGTGTGTGTGTGTGTGTGTGTTAGTCACTCAGTTGTGTCCCACTCTTTGGGACCCCATGGACTATAGCCTGCAGGCTCCTTTATCCTTGGAATTCTCCAGGCAAGGATATTGGAGTGGGTTGCCATTTTCTTCTCCAGGGGATCTTCCTGACCCAGGGATCAAACCCGGGTCTACTGCATTGCAGGCAGATTCTTTACCATCTTAACCACCAGGAAAGCTAACTATAAGGTGAAAAATCTATTAATTATCATCAAGATTAAGAAACAGAATAATGCCACTCCAGTTCGGGGAAAAAACAGTTGTAGTGGACATTAGTGGAGCCATTGAAAAATCTGAATATAATTTGCATTCTAGTTGAGATTAAAAACTCATAGACATGGAGAAATAGAGGTTCGTGATTGAAAAAGCAAATTATAAAAGAGTATTTATAGTACAATTTCATTTTGATAAAAGAAACCTATATGCAGTAAGTTGTTAACTGTGACTTTGGGTTATGGGGATTTAAAACTATATTTTTCTTTTCTGATTTTAAAGGAACAAGTACTGCTTCTGTAATAGCAAAGGCATAAAACAAATACCTGCAAATATATCATAACTATCTGGCCCAGCTTAAGTGTACTGAATTATCCTTTAGTTGGGTGTGGCATCTCAAGCTATTTCAACAAACTAGAAATTCTGGCCTCCCTGTTCCACTACTCTTCTAAACTTTCCATTTTTATTGTGGTCCCTCATTTCCCTATCACCCAGCCTAGCTTCATCAACTTCCACTTTGGTCCATTATTGCTTGAAATTCTCCAGCAGATTAGGAAGCTTCTTTTCTGTCAGTCAAAACCAGAATCATGCCTCATGGCATGACGGTGCCATCTTACAGAACTGCGAGAAACCTTCCCTAAGGAAGTGCTCAAGTCTGAATACCAGTTATGGAAATGAATAATGTAGTTTTGTCACACTGGGGAATTAAGATGCTCAGTTGATGAATAAGGCACAGTGGCCAGGAAGTCACACAATGTCACAATGGGGTGGTGTGCCAGCCCCCATCCTTGGGGCCAGGCATGGGGCTTCTTGCATGTGGCATGCTCCCTTTTTCAGAGGGCTGTCTGATGGTCTCAGGCAAGTGGTCTGCACAATATGTTGGCAGTAAATTGCACAAATGTTACTGTAGGAAGTACCCTCTATTTTTCCCTTAAAGGAATGTTGAAGCTTGAGTGAAGGCCACATGGGCAGCTATGAAGTAGAGGCAGGTATTTCCATGGAAAGGATTTATAACTATAATGTGCTTCTATGAGGGGACTGCAAGCTGATCATATAAGTGATATTTGCGAGGTTCCTATTGTTATAAGTACTGCAGACATCAAAATTTAGAGGGACTTGAGAGATCATATAATTCCATCACCTCTGTGACAGAGTGAAACTGAGGCCCAGACTGGGGAAAGGAGTTATTTAATAGAATCAAGGTTCAGACTAGAGCCCAGGATTCCCCATTTCCAAGCCAGTGCTTTCCCCTCTGCATTGGTGTTTGCAAATCTATGACTCTCAAGAGTTATCACTACGAGTCCAAGGATTTGTATGTCCAATAAGCTTTCATAGCTTCCATAGGCAAAAGCAGAAACCAATCATTTTAAAAGCTGTCAAATAAATGTGCAAAAAAAGTGTACAACCAATTTAATAGTAAATCAAAACTCATATGGCCATTGCATAAGTCAGAAGACAGAACACTGCTAGCATTCCAGATGTTTCCTGAGGCCCTCCTTAACCATAACCCATCTTTGTCACCCAATATAGAAATAACCTTTTGCTTTCTGTAATTCCCTTTTTCTTCCCTTTAAAATGTTTTTTCTAACCATCCCATGACAATATTTTTGAAACTTATACAGTTAAATCACATTGATTATACTGTTTTGTGTTTTGCTTCTTCTGTTTATTTTTGAAATATATCCATATTATTGCATAAAATTAGAGTTTATTCATTTTCATTGTATCCAAACAGATCATTATAAGACTATACTTTAAAAATGTCGGTTTCGTTGTTGATGGACTTTTGGATTGCTTTCATCTTTGATTTTTTTAATATTCCTGTCTTCTGGTACACGCATGCATACATTTCTGCAGAGAAGGTTCTTACTAGTGGACGATATGCAGGCTGGATAGCGCAGCAATGTTAAGAAAGAGCTGATTATAAAAAGATGGTAAGTAGTGATTACAGGCATGCTTTCTACCCACCTGCTCTCTGTGGAAAAGATTTCAGGCCACCTCAACAAAAGAGCTTGGTAATTTTCAGAATGATGATTTTCCAAATTATTTTTGTCTATAGACCACCTTGTTTAGGCATGTACCTGTAATGGAAGGTCAATATATTTATACTGATTTTACATTGTTTGAACAGATAGAAATGGCATTGTTCAGTTTGAGAGGAAAATGTTTGAGTTTAGAATACCAGCTTCTGGGTTTCAACCCACTTTCTGGTACATGATGTAGTCATTAGTAAGGTTGTCTGAAAATGAAACAGGCTTACCCAGGAAGTAGGATTTGCTTAATTGGTAGTCTGGATGTTTCATATTGTGAAAGAAATGCAGGATTATCTCTGACCCTTCCTTCTCTCAGAGTTCAGATAGCATACTTCCCCCATCTTTCATTTATAATATCCAATGGTAAGTGACAAACAATCATATCTGGGGATAAAGGCCAACAAGAATCCTTGAGGATACAATCTATTGTCAAGGTAAATTCTCCACTGATTGAGAGTGGAACTGTGACTTTGGAAGGAGATCATTGCTTTTTTCCTATGCTTTCTCTGCGTGTGCCCTTGTTTGAGAATTCTCCTATGGTCTCAGATTTCTCCTCTTAAAAAATACTTGACTGGATGTTTGCTAAGATTCACCACACGCTAACAGTCTGGAACTCTCGTTCTTGGCATCTCTGTTTAGCAGTCTAGTAACAGTCTGGAACTCTCGTTCTTGGCATCTCTGTTTAGCAGTCTAGTGATATTTAATAATGTCATCAGAGCCATTTGCTCACTCAAAAAAGTATTAGAGGGCCTATTTTGTTCCAGGATGTATTCTGCTGTGTACCAGGGATTCAGCAATGAACAAGACAGACAGAAGCTCTGCTCCTGTGAAACTTACTTTCTAGGAACCTATCATGAAAAAAATAAACAAACAAACAAAAAAAGATAAAAATAGGGGCTTGTAGAGATTTAAAAAGGATGATGGGAAGAGCATGATTGGATAGCGTCTTTAGACTGTGTGGTTGGGGAAGCTGAGATCTGAGTGATAATGGGGGGCGGGCAGCCACGTTAGGGCATCTCTGAGGGTTTATCAATTAACCTTAAGTCTAAAAGCCCTTGTAATAAGAACAACTTCTATTTAAATTGTGTGTTTGCCACTGTTATCCCATTTCCTTGTCAATAACAGTCTTGTGAGGCAGGCATTATTATTTTTATTTAGGTGGTGTAGTGACTTCCAGATGCTAACATTAGTAAGTAGCAGAAACAGGTCTTGAACTCAAGAATTTGGTCTTTGCCTGTGGTGTTTCCCCTGCTCTGCTGTCTGAGTCTCTCTTCTGTGCACTGAGGAGGCTTCCCAGATGGGACGGTATTTTGGATACTGATCTACCTGAGGCTTATCGGTCTCAGCACTACTCAGACATCACCAGCAAGGAAAGTTTTCATTTCAGCATCACACGGAAATCTAGAAAATGCATCTTGCCAATGTTACCAGACCAGAAAACGATGTTGATTGTGGAAACCACTGTCTGGTTGCTGGGTGGTGTCCCTCTGTGCTATTTCCTCTCTCTCTGCCGTTTGAAGCTTGTGAAAACCTGTCTAAGAGGAACCTAAGAACCTGTCTGGGTGGTGCATCCATTAACTCAAATGTGAATAATCGGCAAGGATTCAAGCACTATCCCCCGCCAGATGAGACTATCAGAGGGCAGGGGCAGGAGTGTCTTCATGAGAGGTAACCCTATTGGTGGAAAGACTTTTCCCTGTTGCCTACCAGCTGGGTGACTCTGAGGACTTTCCTTAACCTCCCTGAACCTTACCTTTCTTAATCTCACCTCCAGATGATATTACTTTCTTTGTAGGGTTGTGAAGATTAAAGCAGAGTGTGAAAAAATAGATACTTAGGGTGACTGGTACACAATGACAAGTTATTATTTATATAAACTGTATGTCTCATGAGCTTTAGCCAAGCTTGGGAGGACAATTATCTACAGGGCAGGGAGTCACTAATGGGTGGAACAAGTTGCTTTTCTGTCAACTAACTGCCCTGACAAGGAGCTGTTTCCACAGCCCAGGCTGGCAGCCTCCTGGTCTGAGAAAAGGAAACCCTGATTAGGTTGAAGGACACTGAAGCCCCAAACATGTTTGTTCTTCCTCCTTCCAGAACCAGACTGCTGCCCACCTGGAATGCCCAGCTAGGCAGAGGCCTCGGTCCCTGACTTTGCCCAAGGGCCCCAGCTTTAGGATTGTCACAAGAAGTCTGCCTGCTGTTTGTGGAAGGGGAGAGATGCAAGTGTGCCTTTTAAGGGTTTGGCAAGCTCTCTTTTGATCAGTGGCTTAGAGGACATGCCCTAGAATCCCAAAGTCCCACCAAAAGTTGCATTCTTTGTCCTTACAAGAGGGGGTTGATTAGAACGCCACAATACACGGACCTGGACTACCTTAAACTGGAATTTTGTTCTTCAATGCACTCTGAGGTCCTGAGGTAGGATAGGGCTCTGTGAGTTTAAGGGAAATGTCCTGGTGGCTGGGGCAGAGTGAGAGCAAGGGGATGGATCAGGTCCGAGAGGGATGTGGGTGCAGTCCATAGGGGCATTTGATTTTCTCTCTTAACTCCTATTGCCTCATCTGCAGAATGAATTGTTGTGACCACTACTGAATTTAGTGGTCTTTTGGCATTAAGTCCTTTTTGACAATAGATTTCAATGTCAAAATTTCTAATTCTCTTCTGAGTGCTGAGGATGATGTCTGAGGCACTAGGACTTAGAGACCTGCTTAGCTGGGGGAAGCTCAAATCCTAAAGCACACTTCTCAACCTCCTCACTGCTTTGGGCCACATAATTTTTTGTTTTGAGGGTAGCTGTCCTCTGCATTGTAGGATGTTTAGCAGCCTTCCTGCCCTCTACCAGTCAGGTGTCTGTAGCACCTCTCAGCCAGGTGAGAGTGACCCCAAATATCTCCAGACATTGCCAAATGTCCGCTGTGGGGCAAGATCAGCCCTGGTTGAGAACCACTGACCTACAGTGAGAGGCTGTATTTCCAGTGAGGACCCGGATGAAATGAAAAATAGAAGCTGGCATAGACCCTCAGTGCTGGGGAAAAGGGAAAGCCTGGCAGAGACCATGGGACATGAGGAGCATCTGCTCATTTCAAGGGGGGCATCTCCCACTCACTCTGGCTGATTCTTCCTTCCTTTTTTCCTTAAGACTTCAGGTCTCGCAATTAGCGGTCCATAATCTTTGGTTCGTGACATACTCGTCCTCGGCCCATTCTGTCTGGCATTAATTTAGTCATTTAATTAATTCCTTATAATAATCTGATGACCCCACCACTCAAATAAAATCTAGAATTTTGACAATAACCTACATGTGACAGAGTGGTCCCTCTGTCCCTATCTCAGCCCAAGAGAAGCAACCCATTGTCCTGTACCATGTGGTCATTACTCCCTTATTTCCTCTCTATGCAGTTTTCTTTTCTCTAAGTGTACCCTAAAAGTAACCTTAAAATTTTAGTTGTGTTTAACTTTATAAAAAGATTGCCATGCTGATGTAAGCCTTTGCACTGACTGTTTTCATTTACTATTGTTTTACTGACGTCATCCCTACCCTTGGGTATTGCTGGGAGCTGATTTATTTGAAGTGCTGTATCAGGTCCTATGGGGCCTGTCATGTCCATAGCACCTCTCACCAGGTGAGAGCCAAATGGTCCTGTAGTGTGAACACACCCCAGAGTATCATCTTCTGTCTCCCTGGGTGGTATTGGGTTAGTTCCTGGACTATTTTGTCCAAGAGTCTTTGTGCTCCCTAGTTGGTTCTTTTTTAAAAAATTATTTTTATTAAAGTAATAGTTGATTTGCAATGTTGTATTAGTTTCAGGGTTACAGCAAAGTGATTCATATATATGTGTGTGTGTGCGTGTGTATATATACATATATACACACATATACATATATACTTTTCAGATTCTTTTCCCATATGAGTTATTACAAAATAGTGAGTATAGTTCCCTGTGCTTTACAGTAGGTCCTTGTTGTTTATCTATTTTATATACAGTAGTGTGTACATGTTAATCCCCAGTTCCTCATTTATGGTTCCTCCCACACCTTTCCCCTTTAATAACCATAAGTTTGTTCTCTGTGTCCGTGAGTCTGTTTCTGTTTTGTAAATACATTTATTTGTGTCATTTTTTAGTCCCCAGTGGATTCTTCCAGTGCAAGAATGTGAGTACAGGATGGTCACAATTTCTCATTTAATTTTAAAGAAAAAGTAGAACTTCTGTGTGAAAATAACTGGGGCACCAATTTAAAGTTTTAAGAAATACTTACAGGCCAACAAGAAACCTTTCTGCAGGCCATTCGTTTTGAGCCTCCAGTTTAAGATTAGGTCATTCAGGTTGAGAATTTCTCACCTGAATGGAGAAGTTAAATTAACTTAGGGGACACTTAGGAAATCATTCTTTAGCACTAAAGAATGGCAAACAGGAAACAACCCAGGCAGAGATTTGAATAGAATGTGTGGTTGAGATCAGCAGGGAGTTAAACCTTGTTCTTTTAGTACATCTTATTGTTCTGCTTGGAAATGTAACAAAACATTCTCTTCACGTGAAACTTCTGAAAATAAGGGAAAAGAGATTATCTTTAGGGCAGTGCTTTTAAAAAATGAATCACTTTAACTTTCCAATATTTAGTGAAGCTACAAGAGAAAAGCAAAATTGTCGTAAGGAGAATAAATGGCTCCCAGGCCAACAGGATCTGACTGCAATTGATCAAATATATTTAAAGAAAGCATGTTAGTCAGGGTGAGAGGAGATTCCAGAGCCCAGTTTAAGTGCTATGTTTGCATATGGCTCCACCGGCAGGACAATCACAATTGTGGAGGTGGTGCCATTGGAAAGAGAGCGAACACTGAACGCCCACACATGTATTTCCCTGGTCCGTGTGACAGGCACGTGCGTCTCTCCCTCATGGCACCCCTGTCTCTGGGATCTGTCTAACTGGAGACTTCTCTGGGAAGAGTTCTCCTGTCAGTCTCTGGGTCGAGAAGGCTGACAGCCATTCTCAGGACTCAGTGGCCCGCAGGTGACCAGAGCACCTCACGGAGCTTCCTGGAGTCGGCCAGTGCTCTGCTTTGGTGGCCGCCCTCTCACCCTCCCCAGAATTTCCCTGAGATCCTGTCCTCACTCGTCTCCTTTCACTAAGTGCTTGCCTAGTATCAGGTCCCATGTTCACATACAGAGTGTAAATTCTTTAAGATCAGCCTTGATTTAGACTCAGCCCTCTAGTGCAGGGTCTTTTCTAGACTCTAGGACCCCCCTGAATCTCTATGGGGAAATGTATGTATGTGTATTTCTGAGGAGAACATCTGTAGACTCTTAAGGAGTTCTGTTGGCCAAGGCGACTTAGATCATTGCCTGGGGCTTCCTTGGTGGCTCAGACAGTAAAGAATCTGCCTGCAATGCAGGAGACTCAGTTCGATCCTTGGGTCAGGAAGATCTCCTGGAGAAGGGATTGGCAACCCACTCCAGTCTTCTTGCCTGGAGAATTCCGGGCAAAGGAGCCTGGCGGGCTACAGTTCATAGAGTTGTAAAGAGTCGGACACAACCGAGGAAGTCACACTTTTCACTTTCAGGAAACATAGTTTGACTTTTGAGCACAGGGGAGAAGGGAGAAGACCTATACACCTAGAAGTCTGACTTTTGGTCCTTAGGGGTAAATGGATGTAGATGCCCTGGGACAGAGGGAGGAGGAGAATCTGTGGGTTGGAGGGGGATGAAGAAAGGGACAGCTTGCTATTCTGTAATGCAAGAAGACTGCCAAGAGGGTAGTATTTCGGGGACAATTGCCCAACACTTTTTTTTTTTTTGGTCTGATGGACTCTTTTTTTGTGGGACAAAGTGTGGGTAGAGTGCAGGATAGTAAGAACCATCCCCTCAAGCATTTTCAGAGACATGGAACGCACTCTGTAATGCAGGAAGGAAATTGCTATGGGTTGATAAGAAACCTCACTGAACACATTTTTACCATTTTAAAACCCAGTATCTATGAATAGTCCCTGCAATGCCTGCAATTTGCTGTACACTTAAAATTTTTTTTCTTAAATTGAACTTAAAAGCAAAATGAAGAAAGGCCTTAGAGTAGAAATGGTCAGCTCACATTACCTTCAGTGTGCTGCCTACACCTGGACTTGAGGCTCAGTTCTGAGTTACTTATGAATATTGTGCATTGAAAAATTTATTTAGATCTTTTTCAGTGAGATAAAAGTGTGTGTAAAGCGCACGGTGAAATGTTTTTCAGTGCTCCATCAATGTTAGCTACCATCATTGTTTCCGAATCATTGAAAGTTTGAAAGTGAAGCCACTCAGTTGTGTCTGACTCTTTGCGACCCCGTGGACTGTAGCCTACCAGGCTTCTACGTCCATGGGATTCTCCAGGCAAGAATACTGGAGTGGGTTACCATTTCCTTCTCCAGGGGATCTTCCCGACCCAGGGATCGAACCCCAGTCTCCTGCATTGGAGGCAGACGCTTTAACCTCTGAGCCACCAGGGAAGCCCCAAATCATTAGTTGCTAATAAAAACTATTACTATACTTTTTTAAAACTCTAGTTTTCTTAGCTGGAACTTGAAGGTCATCATTCTTGCGTTACTTTGATAATGAACATGAAGACACTTGGGAAACTACAGAAAGCTTTTCCTGAATAGCCTGTAAAAGAATGCACAGTGGTAAGGAGATTTGTGCTTGTATTAGGGACAGAACTGGCCTAGCTTCAGCACAGTTAACCAGCGGCTTAGTTGAATGGCAAGATAAGAATGCATAGAAATGTAATATTTTAAAAAAGGTGAAAAAATGGCTGGGTGGGAAGGGTGGGTAGAGTTGATCTGTTCCACCATGTAGCAATGTAATAATGTAATGGGATGGACTCAGGACAGGTCTGGAATTTAGAATTGGTACCCTGCTTGGTATGAAGCCAACAAAGTGTTGCTTCCAGTGTGGTGAGGGTACAGAAACATTTCAGATTTGGCATCTGGGGAGCGGCAACTGGAGTGTGGGACAGAGGAGTATTTATGTCAGGATAGACATTCTACTTTGCAAAGTCAGTCAAGAGCTTGTATTTCTGCAGTGAGGTGAACATTTTATCAAAGGCATTCCAGATGTGAACACTACCTAAGGAAGCTATCAGCATCTGTGTGCACTGCTAATAAGAGAAAGGAACCCAGTAATTACATCTGCAAGCAGCTTTCAGCCAAGGATCACAGGAACTTTCCTGCTAATACATCTTTATCAAGTTGAGACAGGAAAGTTGGAGGATTTAAAGTTGCATTTTCCAGATCCCCTTTTTTTCCTACTTTTTGTTCTACAAAAGTAGAACAGTTGATACCAAGAATTCTTAGATCTAAATGCCTGTAAGCTATGTCAAATTTCCAACCGAATTTTAGGTCTATATTCCAGGAAATGGTAATGTAGCAGTAGCAGCAGTAATTAGTCATGTTAGCACTTTAATATAGTAACTCATTTAAACTTCACAGCAACCCTGGGAAGCGGGTGCCGTCACCACCCTCATTTTATGGATGACAAGGCAAGAAATTAAAAGGTTAATTTACTTGTTCAACCTCATACCCAGTAAACCAAAGACTAGGCTTTGAACCCAAAATATCTTGATCCAGAGAATGTGTTTTTAAACCAGACATGCTCCATCCTCTCAACCTTAGTTATTATACTTAATGTGCAACATATCTATGGCTTTGTGGGCTATAGCTGTGGCATAGAGACCATAAACTTCAGGGGAGTTTTTCTGTTCTGTCCCAGGCTTTCCTTGGAAGGGAAAGGTTTGTCCAGATTATAAATTTATTACAGGTCAGACTCTTACCTTGTTAATGCTTGCATTCTCCATGAGCTTCTATTCCCCTCATGGTACATAGCAGCTGCTCAATAAGCAAGAGTTGAAATAAATTAAATAGTCTCTATGGTTTTCCCCCCCTTAATATAAAATTCTTTTTGCTACTAAACGAGAGAGGCAGAAAGGCCTAACTGTCTTTACCCTAAATCCCCAAAGGCAAGCTGAGATTTAGTTGCCATTTCCTTCTCCAACGCATGAAAGTCAAGTCACTCAGTCGTGTCCGACTCTTAGCAACCCCATGGACTGCAGCCTACTAGGCTTCTCCGTCCATGGGATTTTCCAGGCAAGAGTACTGGAGTGGGGTGCCATTGCCTTCTCCTCATTGTCAAACAGTTTCACCAAATCCTGACTCCTAAATCAAGGCCTGGTTCCAGCTCCCCCCCACTCCATTCCTGCTCTTCCTACAAAGCTGCTGGTCTCAGCTAGGGAAATCATTCACTCTTGCTGTCTCCCACATGGCTCATAGTCACATCTGTGAAGGTTGTGGATCAAGTTCAAGACTTGAAGGCTGATGAATCTGGGTTTGAATCTTGACAGCAGAACTTGCCAGCTCCGTGACCTTGGACAAATCATTGCATTCAGCCTTTCTGAGCTCAGCCTCATCATTTATGAAGTGAGGGTCATATTATCCTATTCAGAGGATGCTTGGGAGACTTAAACAAGGTGATGTATCGTGCTTGGCTCAGGGTAGCCAGATGCTGAAATTGTAGAAATTGAATTTCCCCAGTTGGAATACAACTTCTTGGAAGTCTGAAATCACAGCTTATGAAGAATTTTTGTCAGGGATCTTTCTCCACTTTCTCAACCCCTCACTCCATTCTTCTGTTCTCCCCTCAGCCTCTTCAGTTTCTTCACACTCTGCAGGTACCCCCACCAGTTTCGTCAGCAAAATTCCAATTTGTTCATTTGTTGTTTATTGTGTTTAACTAATATTTGGATTCATTTTGGCTTTGCCCCAGGAGATATTTGGCTACCGGACTCAGTGTTGCCGGAAAACCCTCTGCCTTGCTGGATCCATCTTCTCCTTTGGGATCCTTCCCTTGGTGTTTTACTGGAAACCCGCTTGGCATGTGTGGGCAAATTGCATCCCATGCTCCTTGCAAGAGGCAGATGTCGTATTGCTGAGGACAACGGTAAGTGTGTCCCTGGTTCTCTACCTGGCAGCCCTTTCTCCTGATCATCTTGATATGGGATGGCTGTGGGGAGATGAGCACAAGGCAGGTGGTGGCTAGAGGTCCAGCCTCCGGATCCATCTTAGCCTTGCAGTTATATACCAAAAATTTAATAATTTGTATGTGATGTGATTTCATTAAGAAGAGCTAATTAATAGGGTATTCCTTTTAAAATTACGATTGTAGTGAATGTCAAATTAGGGAGTGACACCTTAAGTTTGTTACTTAACCTTTCGGGACCTCAGACTCTCTATCTGTAAAATGGAACTAGCAAAAGCACATGTTCTCTCTTGGGTTGGTGTGAGGATGAAGTGAGATTACATTTGTAGAAGCCATTTACAAAATGTAGATGGTTTGATCACTCTCATTTACAAATTGTAAATGATCTTTGGTCATTATCAAAGATTGTTTTGTGTGTCTGTGTATGCATTTTTTTCTCTTTCTTTTTTACTTTTTAAATTATGAAAATATGATAACACAGTTACAGGAGAATTGGAAAATACAGAATAAAGTTATAGTACAAAATATAGAGAATATATTTCCACTATATATTACAATTTTTAAAAAGTAGATAAATTTAGATTTTTAGTTAGAGTTTCAATATCATACACTAAAAAATTAATAGAATGATTATACAGAGATGTAGAAGGATTCAGTAGACCTGAAAAGCAATGTGAACCAATTTGTGCGTGTATGTGGTTTGGTTTTTATCCAGCAACTTTACAGGCTTACCGAACAAAAGGGCTTGCTGTAGCCTAGATGCATCTACCTATAATGGCCTTGCTCATCTGGGTGCTATGTCCTTCCCTTACTAGCCATAGGCATTTCCTTGTAGGACAGGATACATGGGGAAAGTACCCTTTAGCTAGGAATCCCCAACACTCATCTACAGTTAATCAGGTCTTGTCTCCTAGTTACATGTTGGCTTTGCAACTGAACATACAAGAGAAAGTCCAAAAAGGCATTGGTGCCTCAGGAAACTGTATTCCATCACTCCACCCCTAACTCTTTGAAAGGCTTTCTCTCATTTCACTATCCTCTTCTACTAATCAGAGCCGTTGAAACCACCTTCAATCTTGCCTTTTTCATCTTGATTTCAACCTTAATTTTTAATTACCTGCTCTTGTGAGTCATTTTAAATGGATTTGCTATGCCAGAGGCTCTCCAAATAAATGAGGTGCTAAATTAGTCTATATGTAATTAGAGGAGAATTCAATTATTTCAAACACCTCTACTGTGTGAGTCTTAGATAAAAATAAGCTTTTGGAGTCAAAAGTTTAAAAGTCTGCTGTTGGGTTATTCGCATTAAAATGACACTTTAAGAAATATATTATTTGAATTATATTATAATAGCTGAACAGTAAAGATTTCCCAGTAAGGAAACCTGGATGACTCCTACTTGAAAATGTGTTGTAGAAATCAGTACTTGGTATTTATCATCAATCTCACACTGGTAAGATTACAGATCATTATCCTAGCTACTGATTAGGTAGTCATTTTTTAACTGAAAAAAAAAAATAGTAGCGTGATGTACTGGCTGGAAGTCTTTAGCACGTAGTTTACTTTCTGTTCCCCTCCTCTTATTAAGTGCCTCGAAGAGTGAGATTTTTTTCTAAATGATAAGAGTAATTACATTTCTATTTTATAATTTTAAAAGTGGCATTTTATTTATTATTCATCTACTCCTGAATTTTAACCAATATTTGTATCGATGCCATATTTCTATGTGAATAACATGATTTACATTCACTGGTGTTTTGAATTCAGATGCTCTTGATGATTTCTGTAGTTTTTATTTTTATTATAATCACAAATACGTTTTTTCCCTTCATTGTCATTGTGTGTCACATGTGGCCAAAGAGGATGTGCAGAAAACTTTGTGATGATTGACTATTAGGCCTGACTCTAGGCATATCACTTCTATGTTTTCATGGGGAACATTTTCCCTCCAGTTTTACCTAAAGATGTCAAAGATAGGGGCTTTAATTTGAAAACTTCAAAATCCCACAAATCAGCCATGCAAATGACACCTGCGGTCCACCAGACCACCCGGATGCTCATGTGTGATCATGTTTCCTGGATCCCTTATTTCCTCCCCTCCCTCTTCCTCTCCAGCCTCCTCTCTCCAAACCCATGCTCCCCACATCGGCAACATTTTCTAAGGTAATCAGATAATTTGTCCATGATTTTACTCATACGTTTCTTCTGATAGTCCCTATTTCCTCCATGCATTCTTTCACTTCTTTGTTCATTCATTGTTTGTTGAGCAAGCACCAATCATCTACCAGGCGTTGTTATAGACACTGGGAATACAGCTATGAACAAAACAGATGGCAATCCCTCTTCTTACTGAGTGACATTCTGGAGAGGACTCAACTCATTTTCACTTGCATGCACTCATCCTGACATTCTCTGTACAGTAAATATAGAGAGTAGGCGTTCTATCTCTCCTTATTAAACCTACTCATTCCTGGGCCATAAATCACCTTGTCTATTCAGTCTTTGTTGATCCATTCTCTGTCCTCAGTCCGGAAGAAATTAATCACCTTTCCTTCATTCTCTTTTAGCTCTGTATTTTCAAGTCTCATTGCTATAATGCTTTCTGCAGGCTGCCTTCCATTACAGTGCAATTCTCTCTACATTTTACAAAACAGCAAATCCTTGATTATGCTATTTAATTCTCAGAAAAGCCCTGGAAAATGGCATTATCATTTTTATCTTAGAGATGAGGATACAGAGGGGACAATAACTTTGCAACCTGGTAAGTGTCAGTCAGGATCTCCCTCTCCCTTCCTTTTTGTCTCTTTCCTTTCCTCCTCCCTTTATAAATTTGATGAGCACAGGTTGTATGTCAACCATAGTGCTAGCTCATGGGCAGGGCAAAGAGCAGGAAGTATTATAGTAAAATCAGCGTTCTTCACAGAATTCAACAGATCACTATACAAATAAATGCAAAAATCCAACAGTTACAAGTCTTACTGGGTTGGCCAAAAAGTTTGAGTTTTTCTGTTATGTCTTATGGAAAAACTTGAATGAACTTACTGGCCAACACAATACTTAGGAAAGTTTCATGGTTATAGGATTAGAGGTAAGGAATTGACCAAGTCAAGAAAACCAGGAAAGACTTTTCTGAGCATCAGAGGATGACAAACATTAAAAGGTGATGGTGGCTGATGGGGAGGAGCACATGGGGAATGGTCCAGGTAAAGGGGATCACATGGATAAAGAAGTGGAACCTGAGTTCCTAATCTCTAAGCCCAGAGCTTTCCCCACTATAGCTTTTTATCTTGTTTTATATACCTTTTTATAGCTTTTTATCTTGTTAGACTAGAAGTATTTTGGAGACAGTGACCATGGCTTTTCACTATGTGTAGTACCTAGCTTGTGGCCATAGCAGGTGCTCAATAATTATTTAAACTAAATAAATGAGTTGAACATGCAATAAATGGTTTCACAGATTCTACCAAAACTTTATCAAGACAGTAAAGTGAAATACCATGATTGAGAAAGTAAGAGGAGATAGTATTATGCTTCTTTTAGGTATGCATTCCTTTCTCTGAATTCTGTTTCCCTATCCCCCTACTTTAAACTACTTTTTGGTTAAGAATCTAGCCAGAAATGCCTGAAATTTCATAAGCTGGATTCTCTGAGATGATTTTTTTGTTAGGGCAAAAAGTCTTGAGGCTACTATCTTTTATAAGATAGGGTTATTTATATTGTGACTTATGATTTGCAAAGCATTTGCATATATGCTGTCTTATTTGGTCCTTACTGGTAGAGATTATATTTTCCCTATTTTACAAATGGAGACATAGAGAAGTTAAAAGAAAGGCTCATGGTTCCAGAGCTGTAAGCAGTGAAAACAAAATTTATGGTGAGTTGTTAAGGATTTCTGTGTTGGTTTTTTTTTTTTTTCATATAAACATAGATACAGCCTATTTGAAGTCTCAAGAACTGCAATTCTGGAGACAGATTTGGGTACCCTGACAGAGTGTTCTGGCAAAGAGAGAGTGAGGGGTAATAAGAAAAAGTCACCACTGTTGCCTGGGGACAATTATGATTGACTCTGACACAAGTCAGAATATGTCTGTCCTTAAGAAATCACAGTTGTTTCTGGGTAGAGGTCAAATAAATAAATAGACTGATGTAAGTTATCTTAGGGTAAGGGCCTGATAAGTATTTTGAATTTGTGGCAGGTATTGTGAATGACTTCATCAGATCAAAAAGTTAAATTTCATCCAGAGTGAAAGGTGCATAAGTCACGCTTCCTTAATAGTCTCCTGGCTCCATTTAAGAGTGCTCTCTTAGCAATACTGACTCCATTTTGGTTTTCCAGTCACAGTTCTCCAAATTTCTCCCTTCTGATAGAGACGTTTCTTTAGAAAGCATTAATGATCAACCACTTGGTTATTTGACATTAGTATTAACCCCCTTGGCACTGGGGAGACTCATTCCCAGACAGCCATGTCCCACAGAGGAGAAAGAGAGGTGATCATGCAGAAGGTATATGATTTTAGAGAGTTTAGAAATCTCATAGCTTGAATTTTAAAACTTTAGTCATGAATCAGGTACAATAAAAAAAAAAGCTCACTAGTTTATAAATAACAGTTGCAACAAATTATATCTGATGGCTGAAGTCTTTTATTTTGTGTGGGAAAGACTTAGAAGATTTGCATTTGCCCTTGACAAGCAATTTTAAGGAGGCTGTTTGGGCCAGAGAGTCCTTTTAGCAGTTTGAATTAAAAGACCTCTTTTCCATTTTTTTCAGTCTTATGAATTGGAGATGGTCTAGACCGGAGTTTCCTGAGAAGATGAGGTAGAACATTTATATCTCAAAGAAACAGGGGGAGAAATGCACAACTCCTCTGAGGACTTTTGTTCCCTTAGGGTCAGAATTAGGGCCATTAATTCAAAATGACCACAATAATCATAGACATTTTCATCAGGTTCTTACAATTATTGTTGTAATAATCAATCAACAGCGCTATAAAAAAAAAGTTCAGAGAGATATGGATAGCAAGGAAAACATTGTGATGAATCTTCAGAGGAACAGAGAGGAGCAGAGTGAGCGTGAGAGAGTCAGAGAGACAAAGAGAGCTCTCAGAAGCCTCAGAGGAATTTCCAGTTCTGAAATCCTTCAACAGAATTGTGAGCAGTTTCTCTGAGGGAAGTGGATTAATTATTATGTTTCCCGAGTCCTCAAAAATGCTTGTTGAGATATGCTTCCATTTTTGCCTTACATTTTTCTAATTGACTGTATGGGTGAAAATGAAAGTGTTAGTTGCTGAGTTGTGTCGGACTCTTTGTGACCCCTTGGACTGTAGTCCATAAGACTCCTCTGTCAATGGAATTCTCCAGCAAGAATACTAGAGGGGGTAACCATTTCCTTCTCCAGGGGATCTTCCCTACCCAGTGATCTAACCCAGGTATCCTGCATTGCAGATGGATTCTTTACCATCTGTGTCACCAGGAAGCCCTGCATAGGGAAACTAATTTAGGAATTTCAAAGAGGCCCCACGTTGGCCAATTTTATTATAAATCATCCCAAGTAATTGTAGTCCAGCAAGACAAATACTTGCAGAACTCAGGTCCATAGTTCTTATATGGAAGACCGGCAGAAATTCCAGAAGGAGACTGCCCTTAGAGAGTGAACTTCCCATATCCCAAGAGTAATTACTTAACAGAAAGGAAAAAAGAGAACCAAAATCCTGAGAACAGAAGCTAGCAAACGAAACAAAACAGAAAGTGAAATCTTGAAGGCCACTGGGGCAAAATAGAGAAGATAGGGAGAAAGATCCTAGAGGGCAGTAGCTGGTAACAAAGGACAGCCTGACTCCTACCAAGACAGGAGGTTCCGGTACAGGGGACTTACTGCCATGTCAGGACAATGGTCCTAGGTCTCCTTAGGGCCACTGAGGAACCCACAGAGCACACTGGAATCTTGCAATTGCCTTACTCAGATCCAAGGTAATATATGCAACCCCAAATGAAAAATACTGATTTCCTACTACCTCTTTGGAATTTTGCAATGGGTAACATTTTTTTTTTAAAGACCATCTTAGAGGTACTACATTTTGTGACGTGAACTTCTATACAAGAGGATAAGCCTGAACTTGAAGTGACCATTACACTGTTCTTAAACTCCAAGAGACGAGGTGCTTACAGCAAAAGGTTGGAAAGAGATACGCAAGGTCACTCACTTCATTCAATATAAAAGTTAGTCTGATATTTCCAAGGTTCAAAAAGTACAAGTCCACAGGAGATAAAAATTGTCCAGGTTTGCTTCTCTATCTTTCTGTCCAGGTCAAACCTAAGTCTTCTGTGTACATTCCTTCTTTGAAATCCACTCAAGTTATTTTAAATCTTATTCTTTTGGAGTTCAAGGACTGGACGGGTCTGATTCATTCCCTTGGTGAAGAGGAGGTAAAGATGACACTTGAGTGTTAAAACATCTAGATTTGTCAGGCAAACAGTTTGGATTATATGCATTCAGTTCAGTTCAGTTCAGTTGCTCAGTCGTGTCTGACTCTTTGCAACCCCAGAATCACAGCATGCCAGGCCTCCCTGCCCATCACCAACTCCCAGAGTTCACTCAGACTCACGTCCATTGCGTCAGTGATACCATCCAGCCATCTCATCCTCTGTCGTCCCCTTCTCCTCCTGCCCCCAATCCCTCCCAGCATCAGAGTCTTTTCCAATGAGACAACTCTTCGCATGAAGTGGCCAAAGTACTGGAGTTTCAGCTTTAGCATCATTCCTTCCAAAGGAATCCCAGGGCAGATCTCCTTCAGAATGGACTGGTTGGATCTCCTTGCAGTCCAAGGGACTCTCAAGAGTCTTCTCCAACACCACAGTTCAAAAGCATCAATTCTTCGGTGCTCAGCCTTCTTCACAGTCCAACTCTCACATCCATACATGACCACTGGAAAAACCACAGCCTTGCCTAGATGGACCTTTGTTGGCAAAGTAATGTCTCTGCTTTTGAATATGCTGTCTAGGTTGGTCATAACTTTTCTTCCAAGGAGTAACCATCTTTTAATTTCATGGCTGCAGTCACTATCTGCAGTGATTTTGGAGCTCCCCAAAATAAAGTCTGACACTGTTTCCACTGTTTCGCCATCTATTTCCCGTGATGTGATGGGACCAGATGCCATGATCTTCGTTGTCTGAATGTTGAGCTTTAAGCCAACTTTTTCACTCTCCTCTTTGACTTTCGTCAAGAGGCTTTTTAGCTCCTCTTCACTTTCTGCCATAAGGGTGGTGTCATCTGCATATCTGAGGTTATTGATATTTCTCCTGGCAGTCTTGATTCCAGCTTGTGCTTCTTCCAGCCCATGCATTACAAAGCAATTATTTAAAGTGGTAGGTCTTCAGTGTATTCAAGTATTTTGTAGCTCAGTAAGTGCTTGAGAGAGCTAGGAAACAGACTGAAGAGGAAATAGCCATTTCTAGGTAAATATACTTCTTTTCTGGGAGAAGGCAATGGCACCCCGCTCCAGTACTCTTGCCTGGAAAATCCCATGGATGGAGGAGCCTGGTGGGCTGCAGTTCAGGGGTTCCACAGAGTCGGACTCGACTGAGCAACTTCACTTTCACTTTTCTCTTTCATGCATTGGAGAAGGAAATGGCAACCCACTCCAGTGTTCTTGCCTGGAGAATCCCAGGGGGATTCTCTGGTGGGCTACCGTCTATGGGGTCGCAGAGTCAGACACAACTGAAGCGACTTAGCAGCAGCAGCGTACTTCTTTTCCAGAAGGAGAAACAGGCTCTTAGAGATTCTAAATTTTTTTAAAGGGAAAATAACTTCCTAGTTATAGCAAATCTCAGGAACAACATACTAGGGAAATGAGGTACTTGCCTAGCACTGCACCCAACCAACATTTGTCACAGCAGCTATAGGCCGGATTCAGCCTGGGTCACATACATTATGCCTTTAGTCCTGAAAACATCCATGAAGTGTGTATTATGACCCCTACTTCCTGGATATTGAAAATTAAGTTCAGAGAGTGGCGATGATTTTTCAATTGGGTTTGGAGCTGAGATTTGATCTCATGAAGGAGCCCATGCCTTTTCCATACTGGACAACACCAAGTTGAAAATGGAGAGAAGTTATGAGCTCACCCAGGGTGACCACTCCACAGTGACACACTTTCCTTCCCTTTCTTTGTCTTATATTCTCCTTAAAAAGTTGGGTGTATTTCTTTTTTTTTAATTATCATTTTTAAAAAGTATACAATATTCGAAGGTTACTTTTCATTTATAGTTATTAAAAATATGCAGGATTTTACAGTTTTTAACAGAGCAGTAAACAAAGGAAAAGTCACGGTGGCATCTTTATTTAGCATATAGAGTTCTACTTGGCATTATAGAGAATTTGAATTAAATGGCCCTGGGGGTAAAGGGGATGACAGGAAGGGGATGAGCTTAGAGACAACTATATCCAAGCACCTTCAGTTTAGTGATACTTTAGACTGTAATAAGAAGGATTTCAGCCTTTAATACTTGCCTAGACTAAGATATGCAGTCAGTACATTGGATTAATACTGGCCCGTGAGAGCTTGGGAGTTCCAGTGTTCCAGTTTGCCTTTTCCCGTTTAGGGATAAAGGTCTAGAGGTCTGTTTGCTGTCACACTGAACCAGAGGGTGACAGCTTGATTTTGGGAGTCAGATTCTCTGTTGCTAGGAGATCAGAGATTCTGAGCAACTGATGCTATTTGATACACAGTCTAGAAATCAAGGTGATTTCTGTACATGAACCACAAACACTGTTGGATGACTTGTTGAAACAAAGAGGAAGGAGACAAGATTTAGCATGAGAAGACCTGGTCTCAGGTCTTTGTTCCCTCTTGCTCCCCATACCAGATTGGCTTGGACAATTTTTAGCCTTATTGATGGAGAATTTTCTCATGTGCAAAATGGAGATTTTAATATCGACTTTGGAGATTTGTGAACCTAAAATATGACAACTGGCACAGCAATTGCTTATAAACTATCAAGTGATCATTTGAAAATTAGTAGTTAATATTATTTTGCTTCATTTAAGAGGACCAAGAGGACCTTTGGAGAAGGCAATGGCAACCTACTCCAGTACTCTTACCTAGAAAATCCCATGGATGGAGGAGCCTGGTAGGCTGCAGTCCATGGGGTCTCTGAGGGTCGGACACTACTGAACAACTTCACTTTCACTTTTCACTTTCATGCATTGGAGAAGGAAATGGCAACCCACTCCAGCGTTCTTGCCTGGAGAATCCCAGGGACGGGGGAGCCTGGTGGGCTGCCATCTATGGGGTCGCACAGAGTCAGACACAACTGACGGGACTTAGCAGCAGCAGCAGCAGCAGAGGAACTTATCTTCCTAATTGTCCTCACTTGGTGGTCTGAGGTCTCTGATCCTGAGGCCATTTTTGTAATTTGTATTCCTATTTATCTAAAAATTATATACTTTCTTACCAAGGTTTTCACTGATACTTCATTTGATACTTTGTCCTTTGGCAATCTTAGCTCAGGCTGGGTATAAAATGCCAATTCAATCAAACTGTATTTTTAAACAAAATATAGACTAGAGCAGAGGGTAAGACAGGTTCTAGAAGGTCTGGGGGATGAGGGTGTCAAATCTTTGCTCTAATGGTTACCAACTGTGACTTAGTTTCCTCCCTTTAGAATGGGGATGGTGATAAACAGTAACTACCTCCTAGGGTTTTCGAGCTTTAAATGAAAGCATACGTGTTATATGTGCCTAAAACATAATAAGTGCTCAATAAATATTAACTGTTGTATTACTGTTATTGGAAACACAAAGTTTTTCTCGTAACAGAGCCCTTGACTCTTTCATGTGATCAAAGGCAAAGCTGGATGATGCTGAGCTGTGTCGAGTTGTGTTCTAGGGAACTGGTGGTGTATTCCACAGTACCTGGAACATGCCCTAGTTCAGTGGCTTAGTACTGGAAATGCAGCCACCTTCAGTCATTCTTAGGCTGTGAAGGTAACTCCATGCAGATGTGATTTGATTTAGTAATTAAAAAATGAAGTATAGCCAACTTTACTGGTTTTTAATATTAACTCATTAACTTTCAAATTTCTACTAAGGTTTTTCCTTCCTCCCCTCCTCTCTCTTTAAAATTTCCTCTCCTTTCCTCTTCTTTCTTCTCCTTTCTTCTCTTCCTTTCCCTTCTTCTGTTCTCCCTACTCCCTTTGTTTTGCCTTCCCTGATCATCTCCCTCTTCTCTCTCTCTCCAGTTGTCTCTCTCAGAATCTGTGCTCAGCCAGGCTGGAGCACAGACATCCATCAGACATGATCTCTACAGTCTTGGAGAAGTGATAAGGTGAGGGGACAAAGGATGATGCAGTGAGGTAGTATGTGGTAAGAAACTCAAGCACCCTGATGATTTAGAGGAAAGATCAGAGAAATTAGGAATGTTCCCATACGTGAACTCTGAGTCAGAAGGATGGTTAGGATCGGGCCCCAGGGAGACTTAAAGATACTCCAGGCTGAGGAAACAGCAGGAACAAAGGCATGGAGGTGGGCTTTGCCTGAGGAGAATCATAGTAAGAGACTTAGCTACAATAATTACTAACGCTTCTCACTGCCTTTTGCAGTCAGCTCACTCTTCATGGCAAAAGTGGTTGTGATGGAGACAATCTCTGGTTCTGCCCTACATTCCTAGGCCTCAAATTGCTTCCTAGGCTTCACTTTTCCTGGCCATTCTTCCCAGCTCCTGAGGTTTACCAGACATCCAAGTGGAATTTATGTGTGCCATCTGCCCATTCAGATAATAACCACGGTTATTATCAATCAGCCTCTAAGGGACCTTCATGGTTACTCAGTCCGGAGCTGCTGCCTGTAGTTCTATGCTGTGATGGAGTCATCAGTGAACTGAAAGGGAAGCAGCTTCAGTTAGGGTCATGCACAAATATACCTTCCTCAGTGCTGCCTCTGCCAACATCTTGACAATTACCCCTGGGCATGTTCCGCTCACACTTTCCATACTTTTCTCATCCATTCATCAGACTCTCATTGAGTGAATCAAAATTCCCCACGTGGATGGGGTGTAAGCGACAGTAAAATATGGCACCTACCTTCAAGATAGTCTGGAAGAACTAAGGGGATGTAAGGCAGAAGGGAATTGGGAGCACGAGAGAGGGACAGTGGCAGTCTTCTGGAGCTGGTATAGTGGCGGTCCTCCCCACCCCACCCCCACAAGAAGTGTTAAAGGGGTTGTTCTGGAAGCCGTGGAATTGAAGTTAAGCCTCAAAATAAGAGGATGGTTCAGTTCACCTGGTCTCTTAGCCCTTTAGAAACACTTTGGGAATGCTTGCTTGTTTGAGATTTTCTTTTCCCTGTGAAATTTGTATGTGGCCGTAGCCCCTTGGTTGGAGGGTAATAGGGAAAACTGGTTCTTACCTGAACATCTGCCTCAGGACTCTTGAGTGCTGTCATATGCCACGGCATCATATTCACCTTCTGATTCCTCAGTAAGTCATGACGAGACTTTGCCCCTTAAAGCTCTAAATCTACCAGCTTTCAAAGGCATATAGTCCCATCAAGAGGGTTTATTAACTCTGCAAACTTACACAATTATATTAAAACAATGCTTTTCAGGTTGAATTTTAGCCTGATGACTTCCTTAACTTCATGGGAGTTTTGGTATTTATTTCCTCAGGATGAATTCCAGACTTACTCTCGGAAAAAGGTAATGTGGATCTGCCTGTCAGCCTTGAACAGCGCGTTTCGGCTCAGTCCTGACAATCCTTTCATCACGGACGAGGAGAGTATCATAAATAGAGCCGTAAGAAAGCCAGACCTAAAGGTAAGTGCGATTATGGCTTCTGCACATGCCAGAGAAGTTGAATCTTTTTCCTTCCAAATACAAGATTAAATTCATATATAGACAATACTTTAAAGTAACTAAAAATGGGATATAACCTTTAAAAATTGTGAGTCACTATATTGTACACATGTAACTTACAGAATATTGTACAGCTGCTATATTTCAATAAAAGTGGTTAAATACAGATCCTCCACTGGGCCAATCTTCAATTCACAGTATAGAACATTATAAAGAATATGGATTTTGGAGCCAGAGCTCAGTTCAAATCTCATCTTCATCCTTCAAAACTGCAATCTTGAGTCAATTACTAAACTCTGATAATGCCTACTGCTAATATTAATTGATGAAATTCAGTTAATTAAGAAATGCAAAGATCAATATGGTTGCAGGTATGTAGTAGATGTTCAATGCATATTTTTTTTTGTTCTTTTTTTGTTTTGTTTTGTTGTTGTTCTTTTTTTTTTTTTTTTTGTTCAATGCATATTAACTCTTAGGAGTATCATGCCCTGTATTATAACCTATGCAACAGGATTTGTCTTACAGGAAAGGTTAATCCCCAAAGAATATCCTAGGAAGTTTATGTCTATAAGGTCATCTTATTTTGAATTCTGTCATTCAAATGTATTTGGGTTACTCTTTTCCCATCATATTAAATTAGTATTACTTAAATTATGACTAGTTAACATTCATATTTAAAACACATTTATAACAGACTTCTTTCTCTTAAATTTATATAGGTGCAGGCAACTGTTTAAATTGGTTATGAGCTCAAGATCAGTTTTTGGAAATAATAAAATCAATTGCTGAGCAGTTTCTCTACTGTCAATTGTTACCACTCAGTTGTCATAATTGCCAAAATAAACAAAAGCAAAAAAGGTCAAGCACCCAGCTGAAAGATTGCTTAACCTGTTAGCCGGCCATGAACCTGGAGAAGTAGGCATCCCAAATCATCCCATGGATACAACCTCAGAATATTATTGGCCTCTATGATCTTTAAATTTTAAAAAAATATTTATTTATTTATCTGGACTTCCCTAGTGGCTCAGGGGTAAATAATTCACCCGCCAATGCAGGAGATGTGGGTTCAATCCCTGTGTTGGGAAGATCCCTTGGAGAAGGAAATGGCAACCTACTCCAGTATTCTTGCCTGGGAAATCCCATGGACAGAGAGCCTGGTGGGTTCCAGATTGTGGGATCACAAAAGTTGAGCTTGACCACAACAACAACAGCATAATTTATTTGTTTTGCTGCACCAGGTCTTAGTTACAGCACATGGGATCTTTAGTCTTTGTTGGTGTCTTTAGTTATGGCACGTGGGATCTAATTCCTTGACCAGGGATCAAACCTGGGCTCCCTGCATTGGGATCTCAGAGTCTTAGCTGCTGGACCACCAGGGAAGTCTCTCCACCATCTTTAATTCCATCAAACAAATAAGTGGACTGACAAATGAAGACACATGTTCAACAAAATGTGAGGAAGGGGCAGAAGTCTTAAACAGGAAAGTTCTGGGACCTAGGCTCAATATCTGCACTTATCAGTGTTTTTAAAAGTGCCTTAGTTGACTCCAACTATTGCTGCATGACAACATGACAGTCTTACATTTCTCTTTGTGCTTAATTAGACCACCAGTTAAGGGAAGTTCAGATTCATAGGTAAAATTGCTTTAAAAATTAGAAATAGAAAGTCATAATGTCATAAGCATTAACCTTTCTTCTCCTTCCCATTGCTAGTACCCTCAGATGCTCATTTCCTAGAGTTCTTTTTCTTGCAATAATGTCCTCAAAGACTTCTAGAACCTGTCAGTCTAATCTTTTTTTTTTTTAGTGTCTCTTCCATAGGTTATTCTGCAAATCTGTTGCTTACAAAATTAAGTTCTAAATATTTACCCAAGCATTTGAGAATTCATACTCTGATCTTTATTCATCCTTCCAGCCTCTTTCTCCATTCTGCTGTCAAATAGGTCCCCTCACTTGCCTTCCCCCACAACTAAATTGTACAAAACCTCTTTGAAATGTCATCTTCTCGTCTGAACAAAATTCTTCCAATCCTTTAAGAATGCAGCTCTGATTCTTCTCCATGACACCTTCTGTCATCCACCCTCTATATTTCTACAGTATTTCAATCCTATAATTTTTGCTTTATTATGCATTCATTTCTTTGACATTTATATAATTTGATTATATGATACAGTTTTCCCTTTTTATAATATATTTCCTTCCCTTGTTAGGTTATCAAGCAGTGGAATGCAGAGGCTGAGTTTTACTTATATAGTAAGCCCATGGTACGCATTGATTGAATGAAGACTTCAAATAAAGAATGCCATTTCTGTCATAGCCAAGGATAAGATATGCTAGGAAAGGATAAAATCTCATGTATGTTAGATTTGCTAACATACTTCGCTTCTTTCACAAATGCTTCTTTAGTCTCTGGGTTGTGTGTATCCATTGATCCTCAAACTGGAGATTTCTTAGCACTTTTCTTTTGCAGGTGAGATGCATAAAAGTGCAGAAAATAAGATATGTTTGGGACAACTTGGAAGGACATTTCCAGAAAATTGGGTAAGTTGTTTGAACAATTATATCCAAAAAGAAAAATACTATCTCAGATATATTTTACTAATACATCTTTCTCAATATTATTATTATTTTAGCTGTTTGGAAGACTGCCTAAGTTCTGCCAAGATACACCTAAAGTTTGGATCTGGTCTGACAACTGAAGAACAAGAGATTAGGTACCAAGTTTCTTGTTATCTATCTACGTACCTATAGATGCATAGATGCCTATACTGTTATCTATATTGTTATCAATCTATATCGACAGCTGGAAACAACTGTCACCAGGTAGTCTAAAAGAGGGCCCAGGAAATAGCTGTCTTAACTGGTTATTAATAATATCAGAATATGTTGTAGTGCTCTATTTAATATTATTAAAACAAATGCTTTTATATCCATTATCTTACTTCATCAGAGCAACTTTGTGGGGGAGTTAGAACAGACACCCTTATCATCTCAATAAAACAGATGAAAAATCTGAGGCTCAGAAAGGTTAACGGCCTAGACAAGGTCACACAGATGGAAGTGACAGAGGAAGAATTACATCTTTGACTATAGGTTTTGTTATCTTTCTATTCTGCACGATGCTTCTCAATGTTACTATAATAAGGTTGAACCAGTTTTGACTAACCAGGAAATATGTATTATATAATGTAGCAAAATAGTGATCGTAGAGTAGTAGAAGAATATCACTCAAGACTTGTAGCTCTTCTACAATTCCAAATCAGTTACTGGGCATAGAAGTGATGTTTGGGAAGGGCATTGTGTTGAATGTCAAGAGCCTGTTACTAATTTCCTGTGTGCTTTAAGCACATGGCTTCTCCTTTCTGGGTTTCAGTTTCCTAATTGTTAAAAGAGGGGAGGACGAACTCTAAACACACCTTGCTAGTCCTAAGTTTCTATGATCCGTGCATTCCCCTCCTGACCATTTTAGAGTGGAGCCTTGGTGGCACTTTGCATAGACCCACAGTCTACATACAGTATCACCCTCAGTTGGATGCTTGTTAGAAATGCAGAATCTCAGACCAAATCTCACCCTTACTGAATCAGAATCTTGCCATTAACAAGACCACAAGGTTATCTATGTGAACATCACATTTGGGAAGCACAGCTGTAATGCATTCTGTTAAGTTCTTTGATCTGAGCATTTACATAGAAGCCACAGATAAAGTGTTTTAGTGTTCTTAACAGCAAAATACTTAGAGAGTCATTGGTCTGTAGAATCAAGGAAACACATCTCTGAGTTTTCAATTAAAGGGCTGTGTATCTGTGCAACTATTTTTGAGAACTCAACATCTTTTCACTCACACTAAAATAAATTCTGCAGCTTCCCAGAACTGAATAGGAGGAGGAAAGCAGGCATGGTATTTCTTATCAGTAAAACTGTTCTCTTGTAATGAAGCCCCGTCTCACATCCATGGAGCCAGAGTTGGGGAGAGACAGAGTTGAGAGGGTGCCAATCATGAAACTGAACAGAACAATGACTAAAACTAAATATCCAAATTACCATCAGGAAAAAATTTTAACTTCATGAAGAGTCTAGTTCAGTAAATGTAATAGGATCATGTTTATTGGTTTTGCACCTGGAAACCCTCCCTTTCTCCAGTTATCCTGAGAAAGATGAAGGTATTATGTTACAAGAGAGGCTTATATCGATCTGACAAGTGAGAAAGTGAACATGGACCAGACCTTTTCATGAATGGATGAGAAATCGTTTATTTTTATTTAGTAGTGACTGAGTGATCTGTGATCTCTCCCCACAGGAGGTTAATATGTGGGCCAAATACTATTGATGTTGAAATCACACCCATTTGGAAGCTGCTCATCAAGGAGGTATCGTTATTTTCTCTTGGTGCTGGCTAGAAAAGTTTGGTTCTAGTCAAATGATCAAGAATGCTATTTGTCAATGGTAACCATAATTTGGACTATCTTAAAAGAATGGTAAGCATATTCACATCCCTGCGCTTTCTTGGGGTCCATTTTTACATACACATTGCCTGTTACAGCATAAGATAGGATGGTCATGTGTCTACTTACCCTTTAATGACTCAGTGAACATAGGATTTTCGTTCTATGTTTCCTTTTGAATCCTATGCTTTTATCTTCTGTCTCATCTTTGTGACACTGTAATAATAATTAAAACTTAACCAACTCAATCCCTTTCTTATGGACAACATACACAATTACCTCAGCACCTAAAATTGTAAGGGAAAAGCGTTTGTTCAGCCTTATTAATTCTATTGATCTCAGTGTGTGGCGGGGAGGGAAAGAAAGATTTGACCCTCGTTTACTTCCTTGAATTTTTTCTCTTTGACTCTATCCCTGGGCTTCTTCTTCATTTTACAGTGATTATTGACACTGTAACTATACAGCTATACTCTGGATCCTCTCCTGCACATGGTCTCTGCTCCTTGTTGCCTTAAAACAGGCTTACTAAACCCCAGCTTCTTTCTCAATAATTTTTAGCAAGCTTTAAGGCATGAATGAGAGCAGAAAAAAACGATAAGAAAAGTTTCTCTGTGCTTATTCCCTCGCCAGAGGCAAAGATTACGATTTCTGTTTTAGAAAGATGAAAATCAACTAGGAGGAATTTGAGTAAAGGCACAAAATGTTTTTAACCCGAGCAGGGTTGGAGTTAAATCTCTACTTTCTCCCATAGTGTTCTAGACGCTCAGCTACAGATTATCCCTTCAGCTTGGCTCTCTATTTATGAGAAAGTTTAGTCTTCAACTCATACAGTAAAGTACTTGAAAGGCTTTAGATATGACAATGTTTGTCATAGAGAAGGACAGTAAACTAGAAAGAATTTAAACTTTGTAAACCTGACCTACTACTTCAGTCTTCTGAAGGCCAGTAAATGTAAACTGGACATGATTCTACTACTACATACATGTGATAGACATACAGTGTGTTAGTTACTCAGTCGTGTCCAACTCTGTGCGACCCCTATGAACTGTAGCCCTCAAGGCTCTTCTGTCCATGGAATTCTCCAGGCAAAAACACTAGAGTGGGTTGCCATTTCCTTCTCCAGGGGATCCTCCTGACCCAGGGATCGAACCTGGGTCTCCTGCATTGCAGGCAGATTCTTTACCACTGAGCCACCTGGGAAGCCATGATATTATGTACTCCTCAAAGGACAGTTGTCATGGTCAACATGAGGAAACATGCGATGATCCTTTGTAAGTTAATAAGGTCCAGTGGTGATTAACGGAGAAGGCAGCGGCACCCCCCTTGAGTACTCTTGCCTGGAAATTCCCATGGATGGAGGAGCCTGGTGGGCTGCAGTCCATGGGGTCGCTGAGGGTCGGACACGACTGAGCCACTTCACTTTCACTTTTCACTTTCATGCATTGGAGAAGGAAAGGGCAACCCACTCCAGTGTTCTTTCCTGGAGAATCCCAGGGATGGCAGAGCCTGGTGGGCTGCTGTCTATGGGGTCGCACAGAGTTGGACACGACTGAAGTGACTTAGCAGCAGCAGCAGCAGCAGCAGCGGTGGTGATTAAAAGTAAGTTGTTCTGGGGCCAGATTGTCTGGGTTCAGGTCCTGGTCTATGATACTTGCTGCTCTGTGACTTTGGGCAATTTCTCAATATCTAAGGTCAGTTTCTTCATCTTTACCATGGAGATAAGTAATGACTTCTGTTTTAATGAGATAATTATGGGAATTAAATGAGTAAATTCAGGTCAAGTTGCTTAGTGTAGTATCTAGCACATGGTAATTGCTGCATAAATAAAATAAGAATATTTTATAGGATGATTTGTGTCATGGAGATGATTATGATAACAAAAAAGCCAATGAATAGCCAAGTGTAAAGCCTAAATATCTCCTTTGTCTTCCTGTTTTTATGTCTGCCAATAGGTTTTAAATCCATTTTATGTATTTCAACTCTTCAGTGTCTGTCTGTGGTTTAGTGAAGACTATAAGGAGTATGCTTTTGCCATCATAATCATGTCCATCATTTCCATCGCTTTGACTGTATATGATCTCAGAGAGGTGAGTTTAACCACTAAGTCTCAAAAGGGAAGAATTCTGACTTTGTTGAAATTTTGTTAGAAAAGAGTACAATGGGGAAATAGTCATTGCCCACCATTCGTGTGCTCAGTCGTGTCTGACTGTTTTGTGACCCCATGGACTGTAGCCCACCAGGTTTCTGATCCATGGGATTTTCCAGGCAAGAATACTGGAGTAGGTTGCCATTCCTTTCTGCAGGGAATATTCCCAACCCAGGGATCAAACCCAGGTGTCCTGCCCTGCAGGCAGATACCTAACTGCTGAGCCACCTGGAAGAAGTCACTGCTCACCCCATAACAAATGAGACCACATTTGTAAATATCTAGCACAATTGCTGATACTCAACAAGTACTAGTTCTTTCTATTCCTTCACATCTCAATCCCTAACCTTTCAAGTTATTTTTCCCTCTGTTTAGTTTATTTTTACTAAAATATGTATATACAAATAAGTGAAAAATATGTGAAGAATACTGATGGATCTTAAAGGTGGTGGAGGTAGAGGAGTCTTTAATGTTTAATAGGGACTTCTGTGGCTTAGTCAGTAAAGAGTGCCTGGAGTGCAGGACACTGGGCTGGGTCAGGAAGATCCCCTGAGAAGGAAATGGCAACCAGCTCCAGTACTCTTGCCTGGGAAATCCCATGGGCAGAGCAGCCTGGTGGGCTACAGTCCATGGGGTCTCAAAGAGATGGACATGACTTAGTGACTAAACCGTCGCCACCAGGGAATGTTTAGTATCTTTACTCTTTACATTGAGTTGGCACTCACTTGTCAACACCCCAATCCAACTCTTGGTTTTCCTTATACCTATACCAGGGGATCCAGGTGCTGTTGAGAAAAAGCATTATACAGTATAGGTTGGTTGATTGTGTTATAAATCTGATGCAAGCTTTCTATATATCTCTAGCCAATATGCTCTCCAATTCTCTGAAATTAAAGTTTCAGACCAAACCTTTATTCGAGTTTCTAAGATGCCTAACTATTCACATTCTACCTTTCCTCTAACTCAGCTAATAGTCTGTTTCCTTGCTTTTTTCACAAAGATGGAAACCATAAGACAGGAATTTGCTCCGTTCCCCGTTCTCCAACAACCAGATGATTTTTGTCTCCACCTTCCTCCTGCCTTGATCTCTCTTACATGTGAGGAAATGCCATTTGCCTGCCTTCTTCTTCTAATTTTGTTTTTTGTATTTATTTTTATGTATTTGATTGCACCAGGTCTTGGGAACTCTTAGTTGCTGCATGTGGGATCTAGTTTCCCAAGCAAGGATTGAGCCCAGGCCCCTTATATTGGGAGCTCAGAGTCTTGGCCACTGAACCACCAGGGAGGTCCTCTGCCCATGCTTTATAGCATTCTGTCCTACCTTCTCAGCCTGCAAATGTGGTCAGTGAACGACTCCTTCTGATTCCCCCTCCTTAAGAGCTTTCACATCAGCATTTAAACAAGCTCATGTTTCTCCATCAGCATTTAAACATGTTCAAGTATTTCCCAACTTAAAAATAGAAAAAGAAACAAATGAAAAAAATCCGCCCCCCCCCTTTTATTTTTACCGCGCCTTAAACTTCAGCTACGACTCTGCCTCTTTTCTCCCTTTGAAGCAAAACTTATTGAGCTCATTTTGCTTCTTTCTTCATTTACTCATCTCCCTCTCATGTCTCACCCATACTGAGCTGGCTTCCTCTCTTGTGATTCCATTCAAACAACTATTCTTAAGGTCATCACTGTAATCCTAAAACAACTTTAAAATTAAAGGACAATACTTTTCTTTAAATTAGGTGGTGGTGGTGTTTCTTAATAGAAAGAATAACATATGGATATAATAAAAAAAATTCACACAGGACAAAACTGTAAATGAGGAGTAAATACTCCTCCTTCTTTCAGTGTTTGGGTCTCCTTTTAAGAGGCATTCACTGGGGCCAGATGCTTTACATACTTTTAGCACAGTTAAGGGAGAAGGCAATGGCAACTCACTCTAGTACTCTTGCCTGGAAAATCCCATGGATGGAGGAGCCTGGTAGGCTGTAGTCCATGGGTCGTGAAGAGTCGGACACGACTGAGCAACTTTACTTTCACTTTTCACTTTCAAGCATTGGAGAAGGAAATGGCAACCCACTCCAGCATTTTTGCCTGGAGAATCCCAGGGACGGGGGAGCCTGGTGGGCTGCTGTCTCTGGGGTCGCACATAGTCGGACACGACTGAAGTGACTTAGCAGCAGCAGCAGCAGCAGCAGAGTTAAACACATATGCATTAATTTGTTTTGTGCAAATGGAAATATGCTATATATACTGTTACACAGTTGCGATATACACCTAATATATCTTAAATATCTTTCACCTAATGTATCTTAAATATCTTTCCATATCTGCACAAATATGCTTTCTCTAAATGTATCATAATTTTGAAGACAGTCATATTGATGGATATTTAGATTGTTCTTAGTCTTTTGCTGGTAAAACACTGATACACTGAGGATATTTGCACATATATGTTTTCACACATCAATGTATATGTGTGTTTACAAATATGTATAAATCACAAGTATGTGTAATTTATATCACATGTAAATGTGTGTATAATGTATCTGTATTGATAAGGAGATATGAATTTTCTATATTTGAAACTAGAACTACTTAATCATAAGCTGTATACTATTTTAGTAGACATTGTCAAATGTCTCTTAAACACGTAATACTAATTTCCCCCAAGAGTAGATGAGTGTTTTCCTCATTTTTGCCACTATAAGTGAAAACAGAATTCTTTAACTTTAATTGCATGTTTTCCATTGAGAGTTGAACTTTTTTTCTTGTTTTAAGCTGTTCGTTTTTCTTTTGCTGTGAACTGTATTCATGTCCCTCATTAATTTTTATTGGGTGGCTGGTCATTAGTTTGCAGATTTTATGATTCCTTTCCTACAGTGAATACTTTTTCCGAACTGTAGATTTCACTAAACCTCTCAGTTGCACTTGACTATGTTAACTACTTTCCCTTTGGCTTCACTGACAACACACTCTCCACTTCTCTAGATGTTCCTCCATTCTCCCCCCAACCCCTCCACCCCCACCTCTTGTTTTTTTTTTTTCCTTTTCGGCTGCTCCTTTCACGATGAGGAACTTCCTTGACCAGGGATTGAACCTGTGCCTCCTGCAGTGAAACTGAGGAGTCTGAATCACTAGACCACCAGGGAAGTCTCTTTTCATAGTTCAACCCCCTCAACCTGGCTTTTCAAAACACGGACGTCTAAAAACCAAAACAATGTGAAAATGTTTACCCACTTAAAGGCTTCCTCTTCCTCCATCCCTCCACTTGTGCAGCCTCTTTTATTAACTTCTTGTGCTTTCTTCCAAAGTTTTTTTTGAAATATACATATATTTTGTTTTTCTTTCCTATGTAAGAGGGAACATAATTATATTATTTTCTACCTAGCTTTATTGCTATTATTAATAATGATGTCTTGATGGTCTTTTCATGAGAATACAACTGAGTCTTCACTATTCTTATATTGTACATACTAATGAATTCTGAAAGCATATGCTAATGGCTTTCAAATTTATGTATATATTTCCAGTCCAAATATCTCTTTTGAATTTGAAACTCATAGTTCAAAAACCTATTTATTTCAATGTCACTAAGATTTCTATTGGTTCATTAGCTATATATGCTCCAAAAATACTTTACTTTTTCCATTTTATTGTTGATCATAGTGATATAATTATGTGCATGGTTATTTGATTAAATGTATTTACCCAGTAGGTTGTAAATTTCTTGATGGTAAGAATCATTTCTGCTTTGTTGACCATTCTACTGCTATTTCTTAGCATAAAGATTACTCAATAAATGTGGAATGACTGCATAAATAAATAAAATAATAGATTAATAGCAGAAAGCTTTTTCACCTTATATTATTCTGTTGACTATTCTTAGGACCTATTAATCAAATCTGTAAATGATTTGAAGCTAGGAGATTGAAGGAATGTCTTAAATAACAAAATCAGAAAAAAGAAAGTGAAAAGACCAAATGATTGGGACTTTTTAATCCCCAGAACCATGTAAAAGGTCTTTCACACAATAGTTTCCTAATAAATGTGAAATCAAATATAATTATATTACTATTTTTGTCTGCTCTTATTTTTTCACTGTCAATGTCCCATATATCTTATATATTAAAGTATATAAAATACTATGAGGAAAGAATAGGAACCATTAAACTCTTTATGAAGTTAAATTAGGAACTCTGATGTAAGATGACCCAAAGCTGAAATAATGCTTGGTTCTTGAAGCTATTTAGGTATAAACATAAATCTTGAATGATCAAAGTTCTTTTGAGTGGACACAGCATGCTGGGAAATTTCTTTCTACTAAGCAACACATGCTTCTTATCACTGGATGAAGACCACTGCAAGTTGGATGCTTTTTCAGTTGAGTAGCAGGCTACTCCGTCTTGTTTATAAAGAGTACGTTCAATTGGCTCCATCTTTAAAGAAGGTTGAGACTATACTGGCTAATATCTAGGGCCTATCCTAAAATAGAAAAGGCTTTTTTTTCTATTGTCTGTTCTTCTTTTTCAGCAATCTGTAAAGCTCCACCGTTTAGTTGAAGCACATAATAACATTACAGTCTCTATATGTGGGAAAAATGGTAAGTCACTTCATTTTAGATCTATGTGTTGTCCATATGAAATCAGAAAGGGATTTAAATTTTTATTTCTGATTGTTTCTACTACTCTCATCTTCATATGTCTGTTTTGCTGTGCAATTACTTAAAGGGCTGAGGAACTTGACATTTTTTTTCACTTAAAAAATGTGAAGTAAAATTGACATACCATAAACTGAACATATTAATATTTAAATTGTACAATTTTGTAGGTTTAGACATTGTACCTACCCATGAACTATCACCACAATAAAGATGACAACTGTCCATCACCTCTAAAAGTTGCCTCGTGCCTGTTTGTAATCTTCCCTCTCAACTTCTTACTGTGCATCCCCATCCTCAGGCAACCACTTTGCATGTTCAGGATATTTTATAAATGGTACTGCACTGTATGCATTTTTGCCTTTTAAAGTATCAGTTCAGTTCAGGCGTTCAGTCGTGTCCAGCTCTTTGCAACCCCACAAACTACAGCACGCCAGGCTTTCCTTTCCATTATCAACTTTTAAAGTATATCTTGGGTTTAATTTTGCAGAGAACAAAGTTTATAATAATTGTGAAGTTCATCCATTTTGTTAAGAACATCAATAGCTTATTATTCTTATTTATAAGTGGATTCCATTGTCCAGGTAGACCAGTTAGTGAATGGATTTAGTTGTTGATGGAAATTTGAGTTATTTCCACTTTGGGACTATTACAAATAATTTTACTTGAATGTTTGGATTCAATTCTTTCTATGGACATGCATTTTCATTTCTTATGGGAAAATACCTGACTGTAGAATGACTGAATCATATGAAAAATACATATTTAACTTTTAAAGAAACTGCAAAACTGTTTTCAGAAGTGGTTGTGCTGTTGTGCATTCCCACCAGCAGTGTGTAAGAGTTCTAGTTGTTCCCTTTCTTGCGACTACTCAGTATGGTCAGTCTTTTTCCTTTTAATCATTTAAATAGGCGAGTGGTAGCATCTCATTGTTGTTTTAATTTGCATTTTCCTAATGACTAATGGAGGGCTTCCCTGGTGGCTCAGAGGTTAAAGTGTCTGCCTGCAATGCAGGAGACCTGGGTTTGATCCCTGGGTTGGGAAGATCCCCTGAAAGGAAATGGCAACCCACGGAGAAGGAAATGGCAACCCACTCCAGTATTCTTGCCTGGAGAATCCCATGGACAGAGGAGCCTGGTGGGCTACAGTCCACGGGGTTGCAAAAAGTCAAGAATGACTGAACGACCTCACTTTCACTTTCTTTCAATGACTGATGGCATCGAGCACATTTTCATTTGCTACTTTTATATCTTTGGTGAAGTGTCCATTCAAATCTTTTTATTAGATTATTTTCTCATTATTAAATTGTGAGCATTCTTTCTATATTCTGGAGGCAAGACTTTTTACAGATATAATTTGCAAATATTTTATCTCAGTCTGTAACTTGTCTTCTCATTCCCTTCATAGTATCTTAAAAGGGTAGATGTATTTTTTACTTTTGTTAAAGTCTAGTTTGCTGATTTTTTCTTTTGTGGATCACGTTTTTGTGTCATCTAAGACATCTTTGCCTAATTTGAGGTCATCAAGATTTTCCACTTTGTCTTCTAGAGGTATTATAGTCTTAAGATTTACATTTAGGTCTCTACTTTATTTTGAGGGTTTTCTTTAGGATTGAAGTTCTGGCTCAGAGGTTAAAGCGTCTGCCCACAATGTGGGAGACCTGGGTTCGATCCCTGGGTTGGGAAGATCCCCTGAAAGGAAATGGCAACCAACTCCAGTATTCTTGCCTGGAGAATCCCATGGACGGAGGAGCCTGGTGGGCTACAATCTATGGGGTCGCAAAGAGTCAGACACGACTGAGCAACTTCACTTTCACTTTCATTTTTTGCAAACAGATATCCAAAATGTCCTAATACCATATATTGAAAGGGCAATCCTTTCTTCACTTAATTGTCTTTGCACTTTTGTCAAAAATCAGTTTCCTGTACTTGAATGGATCTATCTGGACTCCTTATCCTATTCATCCTATTCTAATATTTACCTGTCTTTATAGTAATTCCACATAATGTGACTATATAAGTCTTAAAATAGAATAATATTAGTCCTCCAACTTTGTTCTCTTTCAGAGTTGTTTTGGCAATATAGGGCTCCTTGCATTTCCATATGATTCTTAGAATCAGCTTGTCAATTTCTACCAAAAAAATGCTAAAAATTTGACTGGGATTGTGTTGCATCTGTAGATCAATTGGTGAAAAATTGGTATGTTAACACGTTTGGGTCTTGTGACCTATGGGCATGCTATCTCTCCATTTAATCTTCTTTGATTTCTCTCAGTCATGTCTTACAGTTCTCAGTGTAGAGCCTTTTACATTCTTTTTCATTACTGGGTTTTTACTGCTCACAACCCGTCTCAGAGAACAGAATTAGAGAAGCTACATATAGAAAAAGGCAAGCAAATATATTTGTATATATTCTTATGTATACATACATGCACATCTATGTTATTTTACTGTCTATCTATTGAAAATCCTCCATTTACACTATCATTTCCAATTCCAGTCCAGTACCACAAAGTTCATTCTGATTTTATTTCTGTTTCTTATAACTTCCTTTCTTCAGTGAGAAACCTGTCTCTCTTCAGCCTCATTATATCAACTTATAGTATCAATCCTGCCTTTCTCACCCTGGCTGGACTCCAATATCTCAAACCAGACCACTGCCACTATGGAGATCTTGTCTCCCTCCTTGGGCTCTGACACTCTGCACCCAGCCACGTAAGCACCCACTCATCCAGTTAAGGCTTCACCATGTGGAATGGTCTACTACTACCCCTAGCCGCACTTTACCCAGCCCCCTGCATGATGTCTATCTTGCTTAACTGCTTGTAGCTTTGGGGCTTTGGGACTGAATAAGGAAGGTAAGAAATAAAGGAAGGTCAGAAAGAAGGACAGAAGGCAGAAAGAAAGGATATATTTTTCCATTTTCTTACTATGAGTAAGAATAAACATCTTTTCAAGCACCACGCCCCTTGTAGTATATATGTGTGTCTGTTTGCATGTGAATTATATGGTAACATATCCAGCAATTTTGCTATACAGTCATTTGCTTTACATCTTTTTTTTCTCAAACTCTTTTTTAATTAGGAATATTAATCTTTTGTCTGCAACATAAGTTTCAAACATGTTCTCTGAATTTGTCATTAGTTTTTTCTCTATTTTTTTATTGTCACACAAAGGTCTTCATTTTATGTAACATAATTTGTTACCTTTTTTTCTTATTGTTTGCAGATTTAGAGTCAATGTTGTGGAATTCCTTCCTTGTCATATATGCTTTGGTTGCTTTTTCATTGATTTCCAATTTAGGTAGATGTTGTACTGAGTCAAAAACCTGACTCAACTTTGTTTCCTCACACTTTCAGCTGGAGTCCAGGAGCTAGAATCACGCTTCCTGGTACCTGGAGATCTATTAATTCTGATGGGAAGCAAAGTGCACATGCCATGTGATGCCATTCTGATTGATGGCAGCTGCGTGGTGAATGAAGGCATGCTGACAGGTACAGTTCTATGGCCTCACGTACAGCCTCTGCTGGCTCTCCCAGGTTTCTCCTGAGTGATAATGGCAGAGCATGCGGCTGCTATGGGACCTTCCTACTCTCACAAATCTCACTAATAGTCCTGCACTGGACAGACCTGAGAGTTCAAATTAAAGCTGATTTCTATATGCTAGGTTTAATAACAATCCTAACTTTTTGAGTGTTTAGCATTTCTTTCCTGCAAAAAAGATTATTACAATCCTGTCATTTTAAAGATTTAAAAAAATTTAAAGATCATTTGATGTTTCAGAATCACTTGTGGCTTTTATGTTTAGTGTTTTTCTATAAAATGCATCTTCAGATAAACATAGATGGTTTGAAAACCGTTAATGACATCCTGAAACACCCTTCCTGCCCCAGGTCAAGTTCAAGCTCTTTCTAGCTTGGTTTGAAAATGTTGAAAAGTAGTTGATGCAGGATTTGCCAAAGCTGCTACTTTGAAAATGCACACTGGATATTTTTGAATAATTGTGTTTCATTTTTACTTTTCATTGTTATTTATTATAATTTTAAATAAATAAATATTTATTTATTTGGCTTCACTGGGTCTTAGTTGCGGCTCATGGAATGTTTTGTTGGGTCATGCTGGATCTTTGTGACACATGGGCTTCGTTGCCCCAGGCATGAGGAACTTTAATTCCCCAAGCAGTGATTGTACCCGCATCACCTGCGTTATAAAGTGGATTCTTAACCACTGAACCACCAGGGAAGTCCCTGGATTTAATTTTTCAATTACATGCTGGAGCTGGGAGAGATGTCATGTCAGGGATATGGGAGCTGAGGTTCAGAGAGAAGGTCTTGCTAAAGGTCACAGTGCTTTAAGTTCTAATTCACATATGCACTTAGGAGGAGATGTTACAGCCTTTCTGTAAGGATCACAAACACTTTTTCAGAGATGGAGTTGGAGGCTGTAAACGTATTGATGTACTGTGATTCCCATTAAAGTCCAAATCAAACCATGTCTCCTGGCGGACCAGGAAGGCATGAAATGCAGACAGCAGCACAGAGTCCCCTCCCGTGTGAACTTAACGAAAAAACGAAAACAAAAACAACGTGACAGGTCAGGTTTCTTTCCCAAGTAATCCATAGATTTGATAAAACCCCCTTTGTGCTGGGACACTTACAATACCAAATATCATTTTCCTAATGAAAGCAGCTCCAGTATACTGGGACATATCCCTGACTTTATATTATCCTTTCTATGAATGGAGGTAGAGGATTTTAACGAGCTTTCTGAAACAGGCGCTATTATTTACTTTCACAATTCATCCACCACCTTGTATTAGCACTTCAGTCCACTGAAATCTGCCCTTCCCAGTACACTGGTGAAAGCCGCTAAAGTCCCAATCGGCGAATCCAATGGATTCTTTAAATTTCTCATCTTTTTAGCCAACCTGCGGCATTTGACTATTCTGACCACTTCTTCTTTCTGAAAACACGTCTCTCTAACCTTCCCAGATAGCACTGTCTCTTTCTGAATAATACTCCGGTGTCCTGTGCGGCTCCATTTCCTCCACCTCTTCGATTTCTGAAGCTGCTCAGGGTTCTTTGATTTTTTCTTTTTTCATCTTTCATGTGATCCCTAAATAATCTTGTCTCTTCCCACAATTGTAATCATTGTCTATAGGGTGATGAACTGTGACTAAATATCTCCAGCCAAGACCTCTCCCGTGAGCTCAGGACCCAAATAAATTAACTACCGACAAAGCGACTCACCGTGGTCCTTCCACAAGCCATCTTTAACTCGGAGACCAAAAGGCAGTTCCTCCTTCCTCCTATAAGGATTCCAACAGTCTTTATGTTCATGATTAATACCCACCCTCTGCTCACTCTTTCAAGTCAGAAACCAGGAAGCCACTTAAAATTCCTCTGTCGCTATGATCTACCAATATAAAAATCTCCCCAAGTTTAGTCGCTGCTCACTTTTTTATTTCTCAAAACCAGTTCTTTCCTACTCCTACTGTCAGCAGCCACAGTTCAGACCTTGTCCTCTTCAACTGGGACCCTTGCAGTGGTTTCCCGACTGTATGAGCCTGCAGCCTCATCAGTCTTCCAATTCATTCCCTGTATTGAAGAGAGAATACACTCTCTTGTACGTAAATGTGATGGTACTCTCCTGAATCGAACAATGAAATACCTCCCTATTTCTCTCCGGCCACCAGTGCCTAATGAAAGGGATTTAAACACTCAAGTGTGTGCACGCAGGGCTCTCCAAGCTCTGGCTCCTACATAGCTCTCTTGCCCTCTTATTCCCCAGACCCTGCATTCTAGACTGCACAACTTGCTATTCCCTAAATGGTTGTTTCCAATCTATTTCAGCATCCCTGTCTGATTTTATAAGTCTTAAAGTATTTCTAACATGACATTATACTTCATTATTTTAATGGCTGTCTCCCTCTCTGGACTACAAACTTCTTGAACACAAGAACTATCTTTCTCCTTATATCGTCCATACCAAAGGTTCCTGCTACGAGAGAAGCTCACAAAAAAATGCCTGGCATGTGATGGGTTGGTGAATGCATGATTTAAATGAATGAAGGTCTCCCACCTCACAAACTGAGACGCTTGTTTTCTGTAGGAGAAAGTATTCCAGTCACTAAAACTCCATTACCTAAGATGGATGGCTCAGTGCCCTGGAAAACACAGAGTGAAGGAGAGTACAAGCGGCATGTCCTCTTCTGTGGAACGGAGGTTATCCAGGCCAAGGGGGCCTGCTCCAGCACCGTGAAAGCAGTGGTACTGCAGACAGGTTAGTTAGCATCTCCTGCATTTTATTATTTTCATGAAATATTTTCACTCCATTTATCTAGTGCCTTAAATGAATTAGGTAAGGAGCAGTCTTTAAATGACAAACCCCATATAAGTAAATAAAGATATTTAAAATGTGAATTTAACTATGGCATATACCTTTTAGTAAAACAATAACACTGGTGACAATAAGTATTATTCACGTGCTTTGTAATTTATAAACTATTTCCTGCTGCTGCTGCTAAGTCGCTTCAGTTGTGTCCAACTCTGTGTGACCCCATAGACGGCAGCTCACCAGGCTCCCCCGTCTCTGGGATTCTCCAGGCAAGAACACTGAGTGGGTTGCCATTTCCTTCTCCAATGCATGAAGGTGAAAAGTGAAAGGGAAGTCGCTCAGTCGTGTCCGACTCTTAGCGACCCCATGGACTGCAGCCTACCAGGCTCCTTCGTTCATAGGATTTTCCAGGCAAGAGTGCTGGAGTGGGGTGCCATTGCCTTCTCCGTTACTATCTCTGGGATGCACTGAAATTAGAAATATAAGGAAGGAAAGCCAGAGAGGAACAGGCTCTGAAAGAGCTAGGATGTATTCTTTCTAGCATTCAGGTACTTTGCCAATCATCCTTTGATTGTGTTTGGGCTTAAGCACTGTTTAAGTTTCTCTAGAGGAAACGATGGCCCTGTTGAAGATTGGAAGAGCACTAGCAGAAGGACTTGTCATCCTGAGAGTGTGAGGTGTGTGTTTACTGCTTCAGGATTCAACACTGCAAAGGGAGACCTCGTGAGGTCCATTCTCTACCCCAAGCCGATGAATTTTAAGCTCTACAGAGACGCCATCAGGTTCCTCCTGTGCCTCGTAGGGACAGCCACCATTGGGATGATCTATACTTTGTGCATCTATGTGCTCAGTGGGGTAAGCTGCTTTTGTTCTTTTACTACAGCGCATGTACGCTCATTTATATAGTGTCTCTTATTCTCCTGTTGACCTTAATCTAAGGGGTGGTTTTCAAACCTGGGAAAACAAAGCCAAATGCTGAAACCTGCCTACATATTCCCATATCCCCAATATAAGCAGTTGATCACCAAGCTCCATAATAGCCATCGGATCTAGTGGAATAAAACACTGTGTTTATAGAGAATCACTGACTCGATGGACGTGAGTCTGAGTGAACTCCAGGAGTTGGTGATGGGAGGGAGGCCTGGCGTGCTGCGATTCATGGGGTCGCAAAGAGTCGGACACAACTGAGCGACTAAACTGAACTGAACTGAGCTGAACTGAACATGCCTCTACTCTTGGATTTTGCCTTACTCTATTTTTCATCTTCAATGTGAGAATATGTTTATTCGAATAATGTATTTTATAGCTGTTAAATGAGGAATTTTAAATAAAAACCAATGTTGATAAGGTTGTGGCACACTGGTACATTGTTCTCTGCTGGTAGCAGTATGAATTGTTACAGACTTTTTCATTACACTTTGGCAAAATATAGAGAGAGCCAATAAACGTGTTCATTCTCTTTAAACCACATTTGGCCAGCTCATATGATTTCTAGAAATCTGTACCAAAATAGAAAATAAAGAGGAGGGGAAAAGTCATATGCATTAAAGTGTTCATAATTGGTTTATCTGTAGTAGCTAACTTTGTCCTCCCAGGAAACTCCCGGGGAGGTAGTGAAGAAAGCCCTTGACGTCATCACAATTGCAGTTCCTCCTGCTCTGCCTGCTGCTCTGACCACAGGCATTATGTATGCCCAGAGGAGGCTGAAGAAGAGAGGCATCTTCTGCATTAGCCCCCAGAGGATCAATGTATGTGGACAATTAAACCTGGTCTGCTTTGACAAGGTATGTGTGTTTCATCATCACCCTCAGCGCCATTTTTATCATCACTGTCATCATGCATAGGTGCTTTACATTCTTGTGAGGCAGGAAACCTTGGATGTGGGTACTGGGTACATGATTTCATTTAGTCTCTGATTGGATATGTCGTCTAGGATAGATACATCTCTTGATCTCAGATTCTAGGGTTTAGCGAAGGGAAAGTAGGAACTGAGTAGGTGAATCTTTTAGGGTTCTTCCAGCTCCAATATTCTATGAATCACAATGAATTAAAATAGCATTCTGTCCCTCTATAGCCAAAACCGTCATACAAAATTTAAAGCTTTTACAATTCACTTTCACACTTCACTTTCACTTTTCACTTTCATGCTTTGGAGAAGGAAATGGCAACCCACTCCAGTATTCTTGCCTGGAGAATCCCAGGGATGGAGGAGCCTAGTGGGCTACCGTCTATGGGGTCGCACAGAGTCAGACACGACTGAAGATACTTAGCAGCAGCAGTAGCAGCAACTATGGTTACTACTGTATCCCTAATGTTAGGTTTATTGCCTGGTGTATAGTCAGTGTTCAATAAATATTCATTGATTTAATGAATGAATAAAAAAGAAAACATTTATTTAGCTGTCTCTTACTATGAGACTAGGTTAAAATAAATCCCCAGGAAATCTTTCTTTTCTATAGTTTTCCATCTGCAGTAAATTGCTTAAAATAATCCTTGATCCCATACCAGTTACTCCCAACCAGCCTCTTATTCTGCCTTCTCCTGAATATATTCTTTTCATCTGTATACACATGCTGGTATGAAGGTGGGAGCTATAAAAGGGTAAGATGGATATGAAGGGCTGTTTTGTACCCGTGTCTTAATTTATAAAGGTGACTAAGTGGCTGTTGGCAGAAAATGCCATTGAAAAATGCATTTAATGTTACAGTTCCCCGACAAAAGAGGTGTGTCCTACCAGGCAGGGCCAGAGAAGGAATGCCAGATTTTGATCAGGAAGGAAAGGAAGATTGAGGGGAGTGCTCAGGTTATGACCTTTATAAAGGAGTTTCTGCAGGAAAGACAAGACAGGGCAGGGTACATAGATGGCAACTAGCTATTTGGAATGATTTTGATGGGTTTTGGTCTATAGGATTGATCTCTAGTTGTCTAGTAGCTGGCCTTGGGGTGATGTTTCCAGGGGAGTGTGGCCAGATAGGGAAGGTATGACTCCTGACTGGTTAGTTTGCATATCAAAGGCATGTTCTTGGCTGAGACTGGCTATTTCTAACAACTGGCTAGCTCCAAGGAGGCAGTCTCTCCATCAGAAGGGTTTCCTAAATTAAAATTTTGATGGTGAGCATACTGAAAACGGAGAAGGCAATGGCACCCCACTCCAGTACTCTTGCCTGGCAAATCCCATGGATGGAGAAGCCTGGTAGGCTACAGTCCATGGGTCACTAAAAGTCGGACACGACTGAGCAACTTCACTTTCACTTTTCACTTTCCTGCATTGGAGAAGGAAATGGCAACCCACTCCAGTGTTCTTGCCTGGAGAATCCTAGGGATGGGGGAACCTGGTGGACTGCCATCTCTGGGGTTGCACAGAGTCGGACACTACTGAAGTGACTTAGCAGTAGCAGCATACTGAAATAGAAATATAATGTTGGCAAAACTTATATAATGTTATTTATAATGTAATGTAAACCATTGTCTTGGCAATTAAAAATAAATTGAAAAAGAGATAGTCCTTTTGCATGTCAAATGTCATAATATATACAAAAAATTTTTTAAGAGAAACAATTTGCAGACATTATAGTCATGTGAATGTGGGCATGGAGTCAGGAGAGAACAGAGTGACTTTGATCAGAGCAGAACCTTAGTGATGGGAAAGGGTGTGGTAGACCTGGAATATCTGGCTAAGAAATTTTTATGTGCATTTTAGATAGTGGGGAGACCTTCGTTGAAAGTGTGTTCTTCTTCTTTTTTTATTGTTTCCTTCCATTTACTTATTTTTATTGTGGCAAAAGATTTATAATGTAAAACTTACCATGCTAACCATTTTTAAGGGGCTTAAAGTGCTTTCATGTTGCTATGCAGCCATCATGACTATCCATCTCCAGAACTTATTCTCTCTTCCCCAACTGAAACTCTGTACCCATTAAACAGTACTGGGAAGGTCTGGGATAGCAGAAACTTACTGGGATCGGGGCTGTATTTTATAATTACTGGAATATCAAAGAGATTTATGAGGAACAGAAGGTTAATATGGTTCATGCCACCATGTCAATGTTAATTTGTGATCAAGCTAGCATCACACAGAAAGATGTTCTGTTTCTAGGATCATATTATCCTTGAGCTTGGAAAGGGAAACAGGGGTGGGAAAGATAATTGTGATATGAATTTGAATAAAAAGTAACAATTGTGAACAATTTTCATTATTTTCAGCTTTTACTCTTTGCAGACATTACATTCAAGACTATATTATCTCATTTAATCTTTGCAACAACCCTATATGATTATGACCACATTACAGATAAGGACTCTGATGTTTAGGGGACTAAATAATTGGCCCAGGTCATACAGCCCGTGTTTTAAGCCAGCCCAAACTCTTCATCACTATATTGCACTAAGAGAAAAACCAACAAACACCTTTTTAACAAATAGATGTCAAAATAGCAAACTATTTCTTTAGAACAGTGAAAAATTATACTTCTATTATTTCTGATGACATACTTTTAACTTCTGCTATAAATGCTGGGACTCACCCTTTTTTTTTAAGTTATTGACGTATAGTTGATTTACAATGCTGTGTTTAATTTCTGCTGTACAGAAAAGTGACGGAGTTATACAAATATATTTTTTTTCATATTCTTTTCCATTATGGTTTCTCAGAGGGCACTGAATATAGTTCCCTGTGCTATACTGTAGGGCCTTCTGTTTATCCATCCTATATATAATAATTTCCATCTGCTGATCCCAAGCTGCCAGTCCATTCCCCTCACCTCACCTCCCCACTGGCAACCGCAAGTCTGTTGTCTATGTCAGTGGACACATTTTAGCTCTCAGAGCAGACTTACCAACGCCTCTCCCATCCATTCAGTCTTTCATTAAATTCTCAAAACAGGCCTCTGAAATATGTAGGCAGCAACTGTTTTCTTTCCTTTATCTCTGAGAACACTAAAGTTCAAAGAGATTAAGAGCCAGTTTGTCCCACAACTGGTATGAGTTCATCAAAGCTTCCACCCAGGACTCCAGATACCCATCTGATCGTGTCATTCCTCAAAGTGCTGATCTTGATCATGGGTTTGTGACATACATTTCCCTGTTAAAGCATAGCTTACTGGTGTCACTATGGGCTGCTGAATCTTCAGAGTAAAGTGAGCTCTTGTTTCTGTTTAGACAGGCACCTTAACAAGGGATGGCTTGGATCTCTGGGGAGTCGTGCCTTGTGATGGGAACGGGTAAGTACTCGGGACCAAATGCGTTATCATTTCCTGTTTCCCAGCTTTATCCTGAACACTAATAAAGAAGAGGTTCTGGCACTGGCTTTGGTAAGCAGTGATTGCCAGAGTGATGGCCAAACTTCTTTTAATTTCTCTTCTTCACTATTTCCAGACTCACTAAAATGTGCAGCCTCCCTCCACCCCTGTCCCAGCCCCAGGATTCTCACAGAACCCAGGAAATGAAGGGCACGTTTTGACTCTGCATTCATCTTGCTAACATGTGATTAGCTGTCGGCGTATTAGTCAGAGGCCAGTGTACATCATTTGGGCAATACCTGGACACTGTCCTTCAAGGAGTTAAAGTTCATAGCACAAGCTGAAGCCCTTCCATGTGCTAGGAGGAACGTGGCCCTGACTTGCAGACACTGAATTTCAGTACAAGGAGTATCTGTGGAACCACAGCTAGTGTACTTCATTTTTCCTTTATATTCTAGTTCTGGCTCCTGGAAACTCCTCTATTTCTGGCCAGAAAGGATTCCATTTTGACAGTTTTCAACTCAAGGTAGTAAAGATTTATTGCCTGTCCCTCTCCTGGGGCTCTCTCGTTTGAGTTTGTTTCACAGCCTCCTTTTTTTTCCCACTACAACTTCCAGTCTGATCTGAACATGAGCATTTGACAAATTCAGGTTTTGAGTTTGTTTGCTTATTTTTAGATGGAGGTATAGTTGATTTCTTGGCTCAGATGGTAAAGAATCTGCCTGCAATGCAAGAGACCCGGCTTCCATCCCTGGGTCAGGACAATCCCTTGGAGAAGGAAATGGCAACCCACTCCAGTATTCTTGCCTGGAAAATCCCAAGGAGAGAGAACCCTGGCAGACTATAGTCCATGGGGTCACAAAGAGGCAGACATGACAGCAACTCAACAGCAACAATAGTTGATTTCAGGTTTTGTTTTTTTAATGAGAATGTTTTCCTCTCATACTTGCAATGGAAGTCACGAAGCATTTTATACAGACTTGTTATACATTCTTCTGCATTATGCGAATGCAAGTGACTTAGCCATAACATATTTTAAATGGACTGGAATGGGTGAATTTAACTCAGATGACCATTATATCTACTACTGCGGGCAGGAATCCCTTAGAAGAAATGGAGTAGCCATCATGGTCAACAAAAGAGTCCGAAATGCAGTATTTGGATGCAATCTCAAAAATGACAGAATGACCTCTGTTCGTTTCCAAGGCAAACTATTCAATATCACAGTTATCCAACTCTATGCCCCAAACAGTAACGCTGAAGAAGCTGAAGTTGAACGGTTCTATGAAGACCTATAAGACCTTTTAGAACTAACACCCAAAAAAGATGTCCTTTTCATTATAGGGGACTGGAATGCAAAAGTAGGAAGTCAAGAAACACCTGGAGTAACAGGCAAATTTGGCCTTGGAATGCGGAATGAAGCAGGGCAAAGGCTAACAGAGTTTTGCCAAGAAAATGCACTGGTCATAGCAAACACCCTCTTCCAACAACACAACAGAAGACTCTACACATGGACATCACCAGATGGTCAACACCAAAATCAGATTGATTATATTCTTTGCAGCCAAAGATGGAGAAGCTCTATACAGTCAGCAAAAACAAGACCAGGAGCTGACTGTGGCTCAGATCATGAACTCCTTATCACCAAATTCAGACTGAAATTGAAGAAAGCAGGGAAAACCACTAGACCATTCAGGTATGACCTAAATCAAATTCCTTATGATTATGCAGTGGAAGTGAGAAACAGATTTAAGGGCCTAGCTCTGATAGATAGAGTGCCTGATGAACTATGGAATGAGGTTCGTGACATTGTACAGGAGACAGGGATCAAGACCATCCCCATGGAAAAGAAATGCAAAAAAGCAAAATGGCTGTCTGGGGAGGCCTTACAAATAGCTCTGAAAAGAAGAGAGGCGAAAAGCAAAGGAGAAAAGGAAAGATATCAGCATCTGAATGCAGAGTTCCAAAGAATAGCAAGAAGAGATAAGAAAGCCTTCTTCAGCAATCAATGCAAAGAAATAGAGGAAAAGAACAGAATGGGAAAGACTAGAGATCACTTCAAGAAACTTAGAGATACCAAGGGAAGATTTCATGCAAAGATGGGCTCGATAAAGGACAGAAATGGTCTGGACCTAACAGAAGCAGAAGATATTAAGAAGAGGAGGCAAGAATACACAGAACTGTACAAAAAAGATCTTCACGACCCGGATAATCACGATGGTGTGATCACTCATCTAGAGCCAGACATCCTGAAGTCAAGTGGGCCTTAGAAAGCATCACTACAAACAAAGCTAGTGGAGGTGATGGAATTCCAGTTGAGCTATTTCAAATCCTGAAAGATGATGCTGTGAAAGTGCTGCACTCAATATGTCAGCAAATTTGGAAAACTCAGCAGTGGCCACAGGACTGGAAAAGGTCAGTTTTCACTCCAATTCCAAAGAAAGGCAATGCCAAAGAATGCTCAAACTACTGCACAGTTGCACTCATCTCACATGTTAGTAAAGAAATGCTCAAAATTCTCCAAGCCAGGCTTCAGCAATACGTGAACCGTGGACTTCCTAATGTTCAAGCTGGTTTTAGAAAAGGCAGAGGAACCAGAGATCAAATTGCCAACATCCGCTGGATCATGGAAAAAGCAAGAGAGTTCCAGAAAAACATCTATTTCTGCTTTATTGACTATGCCAAAGCCTTTGACTGTGTGGATCACAAGAAACTGTGGAAAATTCTGGAAGAAATGGGAATGCCAGACCACCTGACCTGCCTCTTGAGAAATCTGTATGCAAGTCAGGAAGCAACAGTTAGAACTGGACATGGAACAACAGACTGGTTCCAAATAGGAAAAGGAGTACGTCAAGGCTGTATATTGTCACCCTGCTTATTTAACTTATATGCAGAGTACATCATGAGAAACACTGGACTGGAAGAAACACAAGCTGGAATCAAGATTGCTGGGAGAAATATCAATCACCTCAGATATGCAGATGACACCACCCTTATGGCAGAGAGTGAAGAGGAACTCAAAAGCCTCTTGATGAAAGTGAAAGAGGAGAGTGAAAAAGTTGGCTTAAAGCTCAACATTCAGAAAACGAAGATCATGGCATCCAGTCCCATCACTTCACTTCATGGGAAATAGATGGGGAAACAGGGGAAACAGTGTCAGACTTTATTTTCTTGGCCTCCAAAAACACTGCAGATGGTGATTGCAGCCATGAAATTAATAGACGCTTACTCCTTGGAAGGAAAGTTATGAGCAACCTAGATAGCATATTCAAAAGCAGAGACATTACTTTGCCGACTAAGGTCTGTCTAGTCAAGACTATGGTTTTTCCAGTGGTCATGAATGGATGTGAGAGTTGGACTGTGAAGAAGGCTGAGTGCCGAAGAATTGATGCTTTTGAACTGTGGTGTTGGAGAAGACTCTTGAGAGTCCCTTGGAGATCCAACCAGTCCATTCTGAAGGAGATCAACCCTGGGATTTCTTTGGAAGGAATGATGCTAAAGCTGAAACTCCAGTACTTTGGCCACCTCATGCGAAGAACTGACTCATTGGAAAAGACTCTGATGCTGGGAGGGATAGGGGGCAGGAGGAGAAGGGGACGACAGAGGATGAGATGGCTGGATGGCATCACTGACTCGATGGACGTGGGTCGGAGTGAACTCCGGGAGTTGGTGATGGACAGGGAGTCCTGGAGTGCTGCGATTTGTGGGGTCGCAAAGAGTCAGACACGACTGAGCAACTGAGCTGAACTGAATACATTTCCATATTAAGATACAAGTCCATTTCCTGGGTTAAAAAGTTGATTCTGGTGCTTTTAGCCATTTTAGTCTATAGAAGAAGGCTGTTGTAAGTGTTAAAGTTTCTAGCTTTTTTTTCTTTCAAAGGTAAGTTTGGATATATAGCCAGTTTTATTAGTATTTTTCTGTTTCAGCTTCTATAAAAAGTATATGCATTTATTCAAATATGTGAGGATTTAGAGAGCACTTTTTCTTATTTATTAAATCTGTCCCTAGTGTCATATAGCTCTATAGCTGGCATACACAGCAGATGCACAATAATGTTTGTTCATCTAAAATGAACCAAGTATGTTCTGTCTTTTGAATGCTCTTCTGCTTATTGAATTAACATCATCTTAGTCACAAAATTTTTAAAACTTTCTGTTTCTAAAAGTGACTTGTCAAATTTAATAAAACTAATTGATACAATATTTAGATTATTGATGGATTAATTCAGCCTGTCACTCTCTTTCCCAGTCCCTTCCTTTCTCCAAATGCCCAAAGTTGGCTGCAAGTGACCAAAAGAGCAATTAGTTTTTTTTAAAAATGACAGATTTAATTAGTAGAATAAGAGAAAACAGATTGAGTTCTAAGTAAGAAGTCAGCACTTGATTTAAAGCTATTAAATATATTATTGTAAAATGTAAGGTCATTTTGTAATAATTCTTATCTTTTCCAAAGAATGCCAGGTACTTCAATGTGCCAGGTACTTCAAAATGTGCCTTCCCAATGTGCCAGGTACTTCAAAACCATTGGAAATCTACCTGACTACAGGACCTTGATAAATCGTAAACATTCAAATAAAAATTCAAGGACAAGGATGACAGAGAATTCTGCTTATTTTTTGTACAAATCAGAGTCTGGCCCAATCCTCAGAAATATAGAACTATCTAGTCAGAATTAATATGGAAGACAGTTTTTGTGCCGTGTTAAAAATAAGATTCTTTTTTCCTGATCTATTTGCTGCACAGTGTGAGCTTGAGAACCTGTTTTAATCCCTGATGGTGATTGCTTCCTTTTAGTTGTTTACTAAAATACCAGGGACACATTGTAACCGCTGAGGTACTTGAACTTTCAGGATATAATAATAGATACCACCATCAACAAGGTCGGTAATCAGTCAACAGGTTTTTGAGCTCTTAAGGAAGCTTGAATGAGGAAGCCAGGAAGAAAAATGGCTTAGGTTATGAGTTAATATTCTGCCGAACCTGCTTTCAGGAACAAAAGGCTAGAGCAACCAAGGGAAACACAGTGTCCATATCATGAGAAATAATAGGCTGATCCTGAAGACCAAATTTTAAGACAAACTATGACAAAAAGTGAAAAATACCAACTCTTCCAAGAAAGAGTAAATAGGAAGTTCAGAGGTCTAGAAACTGTATATTGAAGGCACAGCTAAAGGTTCCTTCTGGAATCCCAGAGGAAGGGAGTAATACAGCGTGTGCAACCAAGCTGCCCACAAACCTGAAAGAAGTGGACGCATGGAGGAGGATGGGCAAGTAGATTCTGACTGGTTCCAAGAAACAGATCTGGCCTCAATCTGGGAAGCACCTTCTGCTACTCAGGGTTCTCCAAGTAGGATAGACTGCTTTGTAAACTGCTTACTGTGCAGCACGTGTAAGAAGGGCCTGACCAATAAGAGGAGACTCTTTCATAGGCCCAAGGCCAAATTTGGTAACTTCAGTTCTGAATTAGTGAAAGAACCCTGCATGGGACATTTGAGTTGTGTCTTGGTAAATTTTTAAATGAGGCCACTTCTATAGGAAGTGATGGAAATGATGCCTGCAATATAGACCCTAGATGCTGGGGTAGAAGAGGAAAATGCAGTGTCCTTTTTAAAATGCTTTTAAAATTTTTCATTTATTTAACATTATGGTCTTTCAAATCTCCAGTAACCAACTCATCCATTTATTTACTCTTAAATTTGTCAACTGTCTGCCGTGGACCAAACATCAGATATGTTGAAAAGAGCTATGGAAGAAACAACCCTGCCCTGAAGGATAGATTGAAGGCGATATATACACAAGAAGCTGTAGTATGAGCTAGCCTGTTCTGTCTCACAGCATAGGAAATAGTGGGTCCAGAAGTCCAGGTGGGAGTAGATGCAGTTGGAACTAAGGGTGATAAGCTCTTTCTGTATCTCTGGATTTAAATCAGTGCCAGAGAGGGGCATAGGGAAAAGAGGGAAGAAAGAGCTTGAAAGAACCTCAGGACCTTTCTCATACTCACTGAACTCATATAAGGCTGATGACTGAATGAAACACTATTCATCTGAGGAGATTCGAAAGTGAGTATGTGTTGCAACAAAGCATATTCACTTATATTTTTAAAAGATAATTACCTCCAGAAGCCTCACTTTGGCCCGGAGGAAGAGGACTAAAGTCCTTTCCCTTTTCTCCTTCAGTTTCCAGGAAGTCCACAGGTTTACCTCAGGCAGGACTTTGCCATGGGGCCCACTGTGTGCAGCCATGACCAGCTGCCACTCTCTGATCCTTCTCGATGGGACCATCCAGGGAGACCCACTGGACCTCAAAATGTTTGAGGCCACCACCTGGGTAAGCCTCTGCTTTTCAGAGATTTTAAGAAGCTTCTTCAAGGCCAGGCCAACTCAGGTTTTATTACAGCTCTCCACTGCCTATAGCATTAGAGGTCTCCAATATGGATTACATGTGGCAGTGAGGGGCGGGCTCATCTAAACCGTTTTCTGCTTGTACAATGTATTTCTGTATTGGGGTTATTGTGAGGATTAAAGGGAATGATGCATGTAAGAAATCCCTGGTACTGTGCCTGGAATCTATTACTAGCTCAACAGTCTCAGTATAATTATTATATAATTATGTCCTGCTGCTGCTAAGTCGCTTCAGTTGTGTCTGACTCTGTGCGACCCCAGAGACGGCAGCCCACCAGGCTCCCCCATCCCTGGGATTCTCCAGGCAAGAACACTGGAGTGGGTTGCCATTTCCTTCTCCAATGCATGAAAGTGAAAAGTGAAATTGAAGTGGCTCAGTCGTGTCCGACCCTCAGCGACCCGGTGGACCGCAGCCCACCAGGCTCCTCCGTCCATGGGATTTTCCAGGCAAGAGTACTGGAGCGGGGTGCCATTGCCTTCTCCTAATTATGTTCTAACTCTTCTCAACTACAATATGAGCCATGTCTGATTTCAAAGTTTTCTAGAACATGGGGATTAGGAAGCATCACTTCCCCAGTGCTTAGGGTAAGTCATTGTTACCAGGAGTTTTATTTCTATTACTTTAGTATACTTTTGTCTCTAAGACTAGGCACTAAAAAGAACACCATGAGAGCTTTTGTTGAGACTCTGAAGTGGATTTCAGAGAAAATGATCTTATTCGGGACCAAGTATCTGGCTCTCCCAGTTCTCATCTTGGCTCTGCTCTGACTCCTTGACCTCATGAGATCATCTATCCTGTTGGGAATTTCCATGACTTTAAAATGAGGGAATATCCCATGGATGGAGGAGCCTGGTAGGCTGCAGTCCATGGGGTCGCGAAGAGTTGGACACGACTGAGCGACTTCACTTTCAGGCATTGGAGAAGGAAATGAAAACCCACTCCAGTGTTCTTGCCTGGAGAATCCCAGGGACGGGGGAGCCTGGTGGGCTGCCGTCTATGGGGTTGCACAGAGTCGGACACGACTGAAGCGACTTAGCAGCAGCAGCAGCAGCAGCAGCAGTGTTCACATAAAAGGAAACAAAAAAGCTGGAATCTTTTCTTAAAAGGGAACTTTATTCAAAAGCACCCTACCCAAAACAAATCATTGGAGTTACTCTGGTTGAGATAGAAGATGGGGAGTAAAGGTACAGCTTAGGGAACATGCGTCCCCATGTACTTAGCCACAGCCCACTTCACTGTCTGTAATCTAGTTCAGTTCCAGGTCTGTGTAATAACATGTGTAAAATCCTCACTGAAAGAGACAATCTTTAGGGTCCCTTCCAGCATTAATGGGGCCTCCCTGTGGCTCAGTCAGTAAAGAAGCTGCCTGCAATGCAGGAAACATGGGTTCAATCCATGAGTCTGGAGATCCCCTGGAGAAGGAAATGGCAACCCATTCCAGTGTTCTTGCTTGGGAGATCCCATGGACAGAGGAGCCTCGTGGGCTACAAAGAGTCCGATATGACTTAGCAACCAAACCACCACCACCTCCCATTGTTAATAGGGCATGCGTCTGTAGCAGTGTGATATAACTTTCTCCATCCTTCCTGGGTTACTGTTTCTGTATTTTTAAGTAGGAATTATAATTTCCTCTCTGAGATTTTTTTTTTTCTGCCACTCCATGAGATGATTATAAAGCATTATGGCATCTTTGTGTAAAAGGTTCCTTTGCCTATAACTTAGGATCATTATTATAGCAATTACTGTTTACCAAAAGTTAACCATGTACATCACAGTTCCTGCCCTCCTGTACCCTGAGGACCGTCCATCCAAATTAGACAGAGAGGAAAGAGCAGGAGCAACAGTGAACCGGGAGAAGAAAGACAATAAGGTATTGGCTATCCATGCTCAGTGTTTTCAAGTTAAGCCCTCTGAAATGGAGAAAGCCTTTATGCCACAAGTTCTAGCAGAGAAAGCAGGAGAAATTATATAACTAATTCAGAAGTGTCTGGCCTTCAAGTTCCATAGTATTTCTGATGTATTATTTTTTTGTGGTGAATTAAAGTCTGGTTCACCTCCATGTAGCTGAGGGAGGAGAATACATTGAGACGGTCTGAGGATTTTCTCAAGGGGAGGATTTGAGCACAGTATTCGTGGATGAAAGGGAAAGAAATCTCTACAATGAAATATCCTGTATGAAATAGGAAATGGCTTCCGGGGACGATTTCCACCTCAAGGGAGTGCCAGGATGTGCCATGGTTGTTAAGCCCTGTGGAACATCCAGTCAGGTAAGCCTTGCCTGCTCTCTACCCCACAACACCCAACTCAGAGGGAAAGTCCTGTGAGACTCCCAATTTTGAAAGTTCAGAAATGTGTGTTCTTTGATTTGTGTGAAAATTGGTGAGACCTTGTTTCCCTTATTTGCTAGACTGAGGACTGGGGGGGTAGTAGCTAACTCCCCATAGCTAGAAGCTATGTGGTGTGTCTGTCTCCATCCCCCTCCCTCAATCAGGCCCCAGTGGAAGGACTTGCAATCCTGCACCAGTTCCCATTCTCCTCGGCGTTGCAGAGGATGACCGTCGTTGTCCAAGAGATGGGGGGTGACCAGCTGGTGTTCATGAAAGGTGCACCAGAGAGGGTGGCCAGCTTTTGCCAACCTGAGACAGGTAAGTGATCAGACTTACATTACAACAGGAAAATCTGTCCCACGTATGTCCCTTCAGCACTGGATTGAAAAATCCAATTGTCTACTGGCCATCACCAATCTGATGAGTCATTGGTATTCCAAACTCAGTACCAAAATCAAGCTCATCTTTCTCACTCTCTGTATTTTCTAACTTAGTGAGTGAAAGTATTACTCCCCCACCCCAATTCAGGATTCTTCCTAGGTTCCTGTCTCTCCCTCAGCACTTCTATCTTGCCAATTGCTAACCCACGGCTCTGTCACTCCAGCAGCTCAGGCTCTCATCATCCTGCTCCTGGATCACTTCAATAGTTGGTGAATTGGCTTCCTCCTCCCCAGCGTTCCCTACTCTCATTCATCCTTTGCACTATGCGCAGATCAGTTTTTCTGTCGCGCAGCCTAATTATATTGTTATTTCCGACTTGCATTCTTTGGTTGCTTCTCACAGGCTCAGGATAATCTCAAACTCCTCTGGAATCATATCTAAAGCCTTCCTGATCTGACTTCTATCACACTTTCCAGATTTTCTTTGCTACTCCTGTCTTCACATCCTGCGTTTCCCCTGAGCTGAACTGTCAAGGTTTACTGCCTCATGGCCCCATGCCCGAGTACACGATGCTCCTTCAGCCAAATGCCCTTTTCCTTCTCCATCTGACCACCTCCTCCCAGTCTGGTAGATGCATAATGCTCCCGAAGTGTGCTGCCCGATTGCCTGGGTCATGGCAAGCGTCTCATTCAATTGTATTCTTAGTCTACTGGCTGTGACCCTACTAGACAAAGACCCTCAGAGCAGGGATTACAGTTCAATTTCTGCATAAACAATGCCTGATCCATAATAGATTCTCAATAAATTTTTGTTGGTTAAACTGGAGAAAAAAGAATTATACACTTACTCCTTCTTCTTCTTTTTTTTCTTTTGAGTACTTCCTTTTCACTTCTGCTTAACTGGATCCCAAGAAGTCAGCCATGACAATGTAGTGATATTTAAAGTTTCCACTGACTTGTTTGCATACCTTTTGTAGAGGTGTGTTTTCTTGGGCAAGTGTTGGTTCTGTTTGCAAGGAATTTCTCCGCCAGTACCAATTGAGTTTTATATTGCACACTAATCTTGTGTTATTTTCTGAACAGTACCAACTAGTTTTGTTAGTGAGCTTCAGATTTACACGACACAGGGCTTCCGGGTCATAGGACTGGCCTACAAAAAGCTGGAAATGGATCACCACATTTCTGCCTTGATGAGGTAAGAGGGGTGGAGGGGAGAATTTTGGTAAAGCAGAATGATTTCATGGGAAGATACACCAGACTGGGCAGTGGACTCAGCAACACAGCTTACTGAATTTTTATGTATAAAATGTCCTTGAACTTAGTAAACGGGGATATAGTCATTCCTTTCCTGCCTAAATCACAAAGGTGATGTGAACTTGACTGGGAGAATTGACCAGAAATAGCTGTAAAAATTGTAAAATATGGTTGTACAGCTTTGTGAAACCAAATATATGAATATAACCTATGTTTCAGAGAGTTTGAAATTGTGGTCCTGCTCTCTTTTGGACCAAATATAAGTTTGATTTTAAATTATTTTTTTTGTTTTTCATTACTTAGCTATTTGGGGATTTTATTATTTTTATTTTGTGTCAAAGGTGGTGAATTTGTTGAAAGTTAGAAAACATAACATTTGACTGAAAAAAAACCGATAAAAAATGCACAACTTAATAAAACAAATAAATATAGCTTGGGCCTAACATATAATCTAGGTAATACTTGTTGAAAAACAAGAAAAACTTCAGAGAATCTGTTATAAAGAGAGTTTTAAAGAGAGTTTTATTATAGATAGATTAAAATAAGGATGCTCAAAAGTTAAAATGTACTGGAGTGATTAGTAGTTCAAATGTATTTGCTGTTTTATTTTCCACTGTTTTCAGGGAATGGTATTTATTTCATTTTCTAGTCATGTCCAATACTCTGTCAGCCACTATTGGTGACACTGCTACGGAGATAATCAAGGCTTAGTTTGTTATTTAGGATTTTAAATTTGGAAGGTCTGTAATTGTTTTCAATGTAATTGTTTTCAACCTTGCCAGATTCAACACTCTCTTACTATAACTATTAGGTATCACTTCTTCTAATGTAAGAAAATAAAATTCATATGTAACATGATCTGCACACATTCCATTTAAGAAAGAAATATAATGCCCTCCTATATAGCAAAAATAGAAGCACAAATTATAGTGCCTTACAAAAAGTAATAAATAGTTCAATGAATACTCAACTGACTCCATTAAAACAAAACGAAACAATACGTTGCTTACACCATGTGTAGAATCACTGGGGATGTTAACAGAAAGGAATGCAGATTGATACGTGTTTTATTTATTGGAATCTCAGATATCTCTGGCAGTCTGTCAATGAGGTGACTCTGTGAAATGACTAAAAATTCTTAGTAAACCTGAATATAATAGAACACTTTCCTCTCAATATACATTATATTCCTGGAAAACTCAATGAAATATTAAAAATCTGTAAAAAAATACTTTGTGTTTATATGTAAGACAGAGCTAAGGGAAGTATAAACAATTTTATATTTGCTTATTTCAATATATCCATGGATGTTTTTAGTGTCTGTGAATCCTGTAATATATTCAAAAGGCATAGTGGGTTGCAGGGTACAATTTTGCATGCCTAAAAAGTTTCCAAAATGTCCTCTAGAGGCAGAATACAGTGGAAGTGACAAATAGATTCAAAGTATTAGATCTGATAGAGCACCTGAAGAACTATGGACAGAGGTTTGTGACATTGTACAGGAGGCAGGGATCAAAACCATCTGCAAGAAAAACAAATGCAAAAAGGCAAAATGGTTGTCTGAGGAGACCTTACAAATAGCTGAGAAAATAAAAGATGCAAAAGGCAAAGAAGAAAAGGAAAGATGTACCCATTTGAAACCAGAGTTCCAAAGAATAGCAGCGAGAGATAAGAAAGCCTTCCTCAGTGATCAATGCAAAGAAATAGAGGAAAACAGTAGAATGGGAAAGACTAGAGATCTCTTCAGGAAAATTAGAGATACCAAGGGAATATTTCATGCAAAAATGGGCACAATAAAGGACAGAAATTGTATGGACCTAAGCAGAAGATATAAAGAAGAGGTGGCAAGAATACACAGAAGAGCTATTCAAAACAGGTCTTCATGACCCAGATAACCACAACGGTGTGATCACTCATCTAGAGCCAGACATCCTGGAATGTGAAGTCAAGTGGGCCTTAGAAAGCATCACTATGAACAAAGCAAGTGGAGGTGATGGCATTCCAGTTGAGCTATTTCAAATCCTGAAAGACGATGCTGTAAAAGTGCTGCACTCAACATGCCAGCAAATTTGGAAAACTCAGCAGTGGCCACAGGACTGGAGAAGGTCAGTTTTCATTCCAATCCCAAAGAAAGGCAATGCCAAAGAATGTTCAAACTACCATATAATTGCACTCAACTCACACACTAAGTAATACTCAAAATTCTCCAACCAGGCTTCAACAGTACATGAACTGTGAGCTTCCACATGTTGAAAATGGTTTTAGCAAAGTCAGAGGAACCAGAGATCAAATTGCCAACATCCATTAGATCATCAAAAAGCAAGAGAGTTCCAGAAAAAATATCTATTTCTGGTTTATTAGCTAGACCAAAACCTTTGACTATGTGGATCACAACAAACTGAAAAATTCTTCAAGAGATGGGAATACCAGACCACCTGACCTGCCTCTTGAGAAATCTGTATGCAGGTCAAGAAGCAACAGTTAGAACTGGACATGGAACAACAGACTGGTTCCAAATAGGGAAAGGAGTATGTCAAGGCTGTATATTGTCACCCTGTTTATTAAACTTATATGCAGAGTTCAGTTCAGTTCAGTTCAGTCTCTCAGTTGTGTCTGACTCTTTGCGACCCCATGAATTGCAGCATGCCAGGACTCCCTGTCCATCACCATCTCCTGGAGTTCACTCAGACTCACGTCCATTGAGTCTGTGATGCCATCCAGCCATCTCATCCTCTGTCGTCCCCTTCTCCTCCTGCCCCCAATCCCTCCCAGCATCAAAGTCTTTTCCAATGAGTCAGCTCTTCGCATGAGGTGGCCAATGTAATGGAGCTTCAGCTTTAGCATCATTCCTTCCAAAGAAATCCCAGGGTTGATCTCCTTCAGAATGGACTGGTTGGATCTCCTTGCAGTCCAAGGGACTCTCAAGAGTCTTCTCTAACACCACAGTTCAAACACATCAATTCTTCGGCACTCAGCCTTCTTCACAGTCCAACTCTCACATCCATACACGACCACAGGAAAAACCATAGCCTTAACTAGATGGACCTTAGTCGGCAAACTAGTGTCTCTGCTTTTGAATATACTATCTAGGTTGGTCATAACTTTCCTTCCAAGGAGTAAGTGTCTTTTAATTTCATGGCTGCAATCACCATCTGCAGTGATTTGGGAGCCCCCAAAAGTAAAGCCTGACACTGTTTCCACTGTTTCCCCATCTATTTTCCATGAAGTGATGGGACCAGATGCCATGATCTTTGTTTTCTGAATGTTGAGCTTTAAGCCAACTTTTTCACTCTCCTCTTTCACTTTCATCAAGAGGCTTTTTAGCTCCTCTTCACTTTTTGCCATAAGGGTGGTGTCATCTGCATATCTGAGGTGATTGATATTTCTCCCGGCAATCTTGATTTCAGCTTGTGTTTCTTCCAGTCCAGTGTTTCTCATGATGTACTCTGCATGTAAGTTAAATAAGCAGGGTGACAATATACAGCCTTGACGTACTCCTTTTCCTATTTGGAACCAGTCTGTTGTTCCATGTCCAGTTCTAACTGTTGCTTCCTGACCTGCATACAGATTTCTCAAGAGGCAGGTGAGGTGGTCTGGCATTCCCATCTCTTTCAGAATTTTCCACAGTTTCTTGTGATCCACACAGTCAAAGGCTTTGGCATAGTCAATAAAGCAGAAATAGACGTTTTTCTGGAACTCTCTTGCTTTTTCCATGATCCAGTGGATGTTGGCAATTTGATCTCTGGTTCCTCTGCCTTTTCTAAAACCAGCTTGAACACATCAGGGAGTTCACGGTTCACATATTGCTGAAGTCTGGCTTGGAGAATTTTAAGTACATCATGAGAAATGCTGGGCTGGATGAAGCACAAGCTGGAATCAAGATTGCCAGGAGAAATATATATAACCTCAGATATGCAGATGAAACCACCCTTATGGCAGAAGGCAAAAAAGAACTAAAGAGCCTCTTGATGAAAGTGACAGAGGAGAGTGAAAAAGTTGGGTTAAAACTCAACATTCAAAAAAAAAAAACAAAAACAAAACTCGACATTCAGAAAACTAGGATCATAGCATCTGGTCCCATGCTTCATGGCAAATAGATGGGGAAACAATGGAAACAGTGAGAGACTTTATTTTTGGTGCTCCAAAATCACTGCAGATGGTGACTGCAGCCATGAAATTAAAAGATGCTTGCTCCTTGGAGGAAAAGTTATGACCAACCTAAACAGCATATTAAAAAGCAGAGACATTACTTTGCCAACAAAGGTCTGTCTAGTCAAAGCTATGGTTTTTCCAGTAGTCATGTATGGATATGAGAGTTGGACTATAAAGAAAGTTGAGCACTGAAGAATTGGTGCTTTAGAACTGTGGTGTTGGAGAAGACTCTTGAGAGTCCCTTGGACAGCAAGGAGATCCAAGCAGTCCTGAATATTCATTGGAAGGACTGATGCTGAAGCTGAAACTCCAATACTTTGGCCACCTCATGCGAAGAGTTGACTCATTGGAAAAGACCCTGATGCTGGGAAAGATTGAAGGTAGGAGGAGAAGGGGGCGACAGAAGATGAAGTGGTTTTCTGGCATCACCGACTCAATGGACATGAGTTTAAATAAGCTCCGGGAGTTGGTGATGGATAGGGAAGCCTGGTGTGCTGCAGTCCCTGGGGTTGAAAGAGTCAGACACGACTGAGCAACTGAACTGAACTGAACTGAGAGGCAGTATCGCCCCTGCTAAGAATTACTGATCAGTTTCAACCCCACCTTTGTCAATGGTAGGTGAGGCCCAGAGTGGGAAGTGACTCATCCAAAATCATTGAGTGTTGACTCCCTGGACTTATTGGCCCAAGGACAGTGGGCCAGCTTACTGTGACCCTTAAAACTTTGGCTATTACAGCTCTGGATCTTTGCTGTAATTTAACCAACCCAGGTCACTCAGGTCAGAGAGCTAGAAGTGAACTTGAGACTGAATCTCAGTTTAAAGAAGAGGATACTTGGGTCGGGGATATGGCAGAATTGGGAATGGAACTTTGTTTCCTGAGAGTCTTTTGACACATATATATCAAGATTCTGGCTGAGGCACTGCTGCTTCTGATTACTATGATGAAATATTTGTGTATCAAGTTTCAGACTCATGACTTTGGAGCTTGTGAATATAACAAAGCACTCACAGCAGGGACACATGGTTGGGAGGGGCGGTTGGTGAGGGCAGCAGCAGACAGGAGAATACACAGCCCACAGCATTGAAATTCCAACTTTCCAAAATCTAGTAAGGTCTATATCCAAGTTCACTGGAAGAATCTGACCCTTGGTGGTCATTTGGCCCATCTTGTGTTAAAGCTGCATCACCACCATATCTACTTCTGGCTAAGTCAATTTACCTAATTAGAAATTTGCCCTAATCCAAGATTAGAGCAGAACATTCTTTCTGGTGTGTGTGTTTACTCAGAGTGCTTCCAGCACTGATATCATAATTTCTATGATGGTTCTTGGCTTTCTTTATGTCTATTTCATCTTTAAAAAATCACACGGATTTTAAGAACATGAAGTGTAATCACAGGAGTGACAATGCTCTTTTGTATTACACCCCCTATTCTTCATTATTTCTAGGTGCTTCAGGAGGAGGTACAACGTTTTTGCAGGAAACAGGAAAAGATAGCATGCTATTCCAAGTTACAGAGTGTGAGCCCCTTCAAGGGACTATGTCTTCTCCTCATTTCATTTTCTAGATCAGATTGAATGAAAAGAAGGATTGTGTCGCACTTGAGCAAGGAGAGACTGCAGATTCGTTATTTTCACCCCCTGCTTTTGAAAAAGTAGGGATGAATTGCCAGGCAAAGAAAGTGATTTGCCCGTGGTAACACAGCAGGGTAGCCTCAGAGCTCGGATTGGAATGCTGGTCTCCTGATTATTGTGCCCTCAACCCATGTGCCAGAGGAACCAGGAAAACGACTGCCGAAGTGGGCTGCAGACTTTGTCAGATCTTGACACTGCAGCCATTTTCTTGGTGCCTGGTGCCTTGTGGTTGGACCATGTCAGTGATCTCTGAAAATATCTGAAACCTGATGCCTGTGTATGAAAACTACTAAAAAGATTGGAGGACCTCAATTAGGCATCAACTACATTATCCTTCAAAAAGCAGCTCAAATATCACCTCCTCTAGGAAGGCTTCTCTAGTCATTCCACCCAGAAATGATTACACCCTCCTCCGTGACACCAGAGAACTCTTACTTGTACATGATCACGATGCTTCTTTCCCCAGCTTTCCATATAATCAAAGTGATCAGGATTAATCTTGTCCTTCCAAGTTGAATGTCAAGTTTCTGGAGTTAGGAACTATTATAATCCCTGTATATTCTCTTCCTCTTTTCTGAGCCCCGTTCCTTGCATTTATTTTGTTGTTATTGTTTAGTCACTAAGTCATGTCTGACTCTTTTGTAACCCCATGGACTGTAGCCCACCAGGCTCTTTCATCTATGGGATTTTCCAGGCAAGAATACTGCAGTGGGATGCCATTTCCTTCTCCAGGGGATCTTCCTGACCCAGAAATCGAACCCATGCTTCCTGCATTGGCAGGCAGACTCTACCACTGAGCCACCAGAAACGTTCTTGCATTTATTTAGGTGTCCACTAACTGGTTATTGATCTGACAGATTTTCTGGCTTCAGTTCCCATGAGAACACTCTGGCAGTAGAATTTCTGAAAGAGGAAATGAATTTTCCAGGGATGTCTAGGAAAAACAGTTACACTAGGCAGTAGGGCATTTCAACTGGCAAATACTTGCTGAACACATCCTCTGTGCTGGGCACCACATGGGTGTTGTTGAACTTGTCATTGAACCAAGCAAGTTTACTCTTAAGGATCAGAGACAGAGACATAGATCAAATAGCAAAGAATGACAAATAAAATACAAGCTGAACGTAGAAGTAATAGGTTGAGGCTGAAATTATTTCTATTTGGGGACGTCTTCATGGGAGGTGCATGGGAGTTTGATTTCAAAATATAGGAAGGGTTTCCATGGCAGATCCCAGGGAACTTATAACCTTTTCTATGAAGTAAGAAGAAATGTCTTCTGGCAGTCTAGAGCAAATGTTTAAAGATGGTTGTGTACACACATACCCATGGTCCAACTTGGCTGGAATTTGGGGTGGATGAAGAATTTAGTGATAGATGAAGCTGGAAAGATCTTTTGGACTCAGATTATGGAGAGATTTAAATGCTAGGTTCAGAAGGATAGGGAGTGCTATCTCTCTGAGCCAGCTTTGAGGTGAGTAGTTCAAGTTATATCTACTTCCTGCCACTCCTGTAGAGATGTTAGCAGTGGCCTGGGGAGTGTCCCTCATTCTAGTTTGGGCTGCTGGTTGAAGTGAGGCCCAGCATCGAGACACACACAGCAAGCAAGGCAGTTTAGTTCTTCTGCGTTCATCTGTACTTGGGCCAGACTTGAGAGGGGCTAGTGCCTTGCTCTTGTGTCTGCTAGACATATCTGGGTCTCAGATAAATGAGTCATGGAAGAATCATTGAAACCCCAACCCCAGATGTACTCCCCTGCAATTAGTCCTGTGGAATGTCTTGGAAATGTTCTTGTGATGGGCAGGAGCCTCAGAGAATTCATTTGTTTGCAGAAACAGTCACGCTTTATGTAGAAGAGCAATGCTACCCACTGAGAGATAGACACACACACACACAGAGAAAGGGAGAGAGAGAGAAGCTTGGTTTCAAAAGAAGGGCTCTTTTTAAGACTATGGCCTCATGCCTCTCGGGACCAAAACAGTATTGATGATAGCTTTGATTTCTAGAGAAACTAGTGTTTTATTTTATTTTCCTGTGTTGCTTTAGTTTTCATGATGTTTTGTACCGGAGCTAGAACTTCTCTCTGGTGGTTGCTAACAGGTGAGGTGACAAAAATCATGCCATCAGATGCAAGACAATTTTGTGGTTATTTTATTCCTTCTCTACCAAGATTAAAGTGAATCATGTACCGAATAAGCACCCTCTCTTCCTCTCAATTCCATCAGAGCAAATGTCTCCATATCCTTGTGCTCTCTCTTGTCCTTTTTCTGGAAGGTTCCTGCACATATTCAGGGCCTCAGCAATGGTGCATGAATGAGTGAGTAGGGACCACTCTGAGAGGAAGAGATCTGTCATTGTTTTTGTTTTGCTTCCTGTAAGAAAGACTATAATGGGCGATTTCTGTTCCGTCATTCATATACTTCCAGGGACCAGGCAGAATCAGACCTGATATTTCTGGGACTGCTGATCTTGGAGAATCGACTGAAAGAAGAGACGAAACCTGTCCTTGAAGAGCTTATCTCAGCCCGGATAAGGACTGTGATGATCACAGGTATAGAACGAAATACATGAGTGAAAGCAGGAAGAATGTGATTCAGGAACAGACATAGTTCTCTCAAAAAGTAGCATATCTTTTTGACTCCCTAATATGGGCCAGGCACCATTCTAGATGCTGCATTCTAGATGCTGGAGATGGGCAACAAAAAAGGCAAAGTTACTATTCTCACTGAGTTTTCATCCACATGGGTGAAGATAGAAAGTCAGTCAATCAATCAAACCAAACAAACAGCTAACAATAAGTGTTATAAGCTACGTAAAACAAAACAGGCTGATGTGGTTAAGTGTGTCTGTTAAGTGCTACTGTAGATGAGGTGCTCTTTCTGAAAGGGGACTTTCGAAATAACACTTGAATAAGAAGACTTAAGCCACGCAGAGATGTTGATTTCATTGTTAAATATTCAGAGAAGAAGAATGCTTAGTCAGCGTGGTCTGTACACTATGCTGAAGGCCCATCACATGAGATCTATGATTCTGGAAATTATGAAATGTCCCTCTAGTCTCACTCTCAAACCCCAAATCACAAGCAAGGGAATGATGAGAAAGGATCACGCAAGAGAAATGTGTAAAATTTCCTAATGAACGCTTCTGAATGGAGAGTCAATGAGTTCCTTAAGTATTTATGTTTTTTGAGTGTGTGTTGCCTTCCCTTTCTCTGTTTTCAAAGTCAGATGCATTTAGCTCTATGAATTGTGGCATCAAGATATAGTCTTTCCCCACCAAAGAATTCTCTCTCCATCCTATTGCCCTTGAACTCAGTTCTATGTTGGGGACTCAAGTGTACATTCACCTCCCCTGTGGTACTTCTCTATCCCCCTCTGCTACCCACCCCTCCAAACCAAGAGATTTTTGGATCACTTTTACCCTCTCTTTTCTGAGCCCCTCAGTCCAACTTCTAAGTGTTGCTGAGTTAATTTACTACTTACTAGAATTCCCCTTCTGTTATGGCGCTTCTATTTCAAAATTTTTATGTAACAATTATTGTATGCATTCTCATAATTATTTTTAACCAGTTAGATTTATGTAGAAGTAAGAACTCATGGCTCACAACCTTCCCTCTTCACCTGTTTCCTCATATTGAAATTTCTGTCCTGCTTCTTCCCTTGCTTGGTTGTAATTTTTCTGAAGAGTTGTCTTTGGATGAGGTGAAAGGGAGATATGCTTTCTGATTTATTATATACCCTGAAATATCTTTCTTGGCTTTGACAAGGGATTGTGTCTTGCCTAGGTATAGGAAGTTTGGGTTAGCGTCTTTCTTTGAAAGTTTTTATTGGAGTATTGTTGACTTTGCAATGTTATGTTAAATTCAGGTGTACAGCAGTGACTCAGTTATATATTTTCATGTTTACACATCATTTTATATATAGTTTTACACAGTTGATAAGTATTTACACATAGTTTTCCAGGCTCTGCATGAATTGGTTCTGTCTCTTCAATCCCATTTTGGGGTACTCTTCCTTTCTAGGTGACAATCTTCAGACCGCAGTAACAGTGGCCAGAAAGTCTGGGATGGTTTCTGAAAGCCAGAAAGTCATTCTCATTGAAGCAAATGAAACAACTGGGTCCTCATCAGCATCTATTTCTTGGAAACTACTAGAAGAGAAGAAACACATTGCATACAGGAATCAGGTATACCTAAAATCAGACCTTCTGCCATATTATCTAACTCATCACACAGTGTTGGCTACTGAGCAGCTTTGACTGGCAGAGGTGTACAGGTAACCTGGGGTCAACATACTTCTTCAGATGTCTAACATGTATGCAGTTCAGAGCACTCAACTATATCACTTTTCCATACCATTCATATTGAGTTTTAAAGTGTGGTGGTTTCCAGGATGTGGAAATAATACATCCTATTAAACTTTAAAAAGTCTTTAGAAAGAATATAGTAAGTGAGACTGCAAATCTAATTTCCCTTTTTGCCCTTGCTTGCCAGCTATCCCATTGAGTTCAAAGTGGATTTAGTCTCTGGGAGAGACACTGCTGTGTGCACTGGAAAATCAGACCATGTCTTCAACATGAGGGAAAAAAAGTTTATTCCTTTATCCCCAATCTTGTCAGTATCCTATCTTTATTGTGTCCTTGTGAAACAGTATTAATTCTGCTAGCAAAAAAATAAAAAAGGAAAGTTTCCCCTTCAGGAAGAGATTTATTAAGCTGCAATGCTTTCATATTTTACACTTAAAATGTGTGAAATGTGCTTTTCTCTGGGACTCACCGAGATCAAATCAGGATGCAGACAGGACATGAGTGTTATCCTTCTGTTCACTAGAGGCCGTTGATGAGCAAAGGTTGATCCAGCAAAGAGAAAGTGCTTCTCTGAGGAATTAAGGCTGGAGTGTGACTTTAAAGAGAGACCCCAGACTGTCATAGTTGCCTTTGCTTAGATATGCTTGTGATCCTAACCACCTTATCAAGTCTAAAATAACTGTGTCTTGCTTTACAGGACAATTACATTAATATCAGGGAAGAAATCTCTGATAATAGCAAAGAAGGAAGTTACCATTTTGCTCTAAATGGAAAATCCTTCCAGGTTATAAGTCAACATTTCAGTAGCCTACTGCCAAAGGTAAGTTCTAAGATGGTACCTATCTCCTGGTAAAGATGTTAACAATGTCAAAGAGCACGATAGTAAGTAATTTCAAACCTTTAACTAGGTTAGATATTACTATAGAATGTATTATAAGGACAGCAGATAGTTTTGCAGAGGTCCCTGTTTAATTTCCTGCTAGATTTAAATCTAGATTTAAATTGCCACAATTGAGGGGGGCTCACAGTATAGTGGAATCCAGCAATTATACAGGAAGGCAGGCCAAGGATGGGGCTTCCCAGATGGTAGTAGGGGTAAAGAACCCTCCTGCCAATGCAGGAGACTTAAGAGGGGTGAGTTCGATCCCTGGATCAGGAGGGTCTCCTGGAGAAGGAAATGGCCACCCACTCCAGTATTGTTGCCTGGCGAATCCCACGGACAGAGGAGCCTGATGGGCTATAGTCCATGGGGTTGCACAGAGTCAGACACAACTGAAGCAACACAGCAAGGGCAGACCAAGGATAGAGGAATTCCACTAGGCTTTTGATAGAGAATCTCTATACAAAAGAGTGTCAAACTTAAACCCATAGTGGGGGCTGGTAAGTCATATATATAAAACATCTGAACAAACTAGAGGAGGATTATGTTCATAGTAAAGCAAAATTATTTATTTGCATTCAATTGCTCATTATCTTGGGTACTGTTTAAGAAAAAAAGAATGAAGACTTAAAGCTGAGTGAACTCTAAGCTGAGTTTACTGCCAAGAAGAACAGGGAGCATACAGCTGTAACAGAAGAATTTAGACTCTGTCAGATGGGGCTCAGGTTGATGGAACTGGTAGAGGTTTTTATACAACAATCAATTAATGTTTCATAGCCCAAATTAGGCTGGAGACATCAGCTGAGTTTCACAACTGGTCAAGCCCAGATAGTACGGTTAAGTCAAAGGCTACAGGCAATCCCTCTCTCATCACTAGGTGGTTTTCCCGCTAGATTCAAACGACTTTTCCAAAAAGCAGTCGCCTCCTTTCCTTCTTTTGGGATCCTGACCTCATTTTATCTTGCAGTTTCTCATACTCTACTGGTTTAAGGTTCTATTAAGCTCCAGATTTTTCAGGACCTCAATCTCCACGGCAGCTGAGTCAAATTCTTGTAGGTCATTGTTTTCATCAACTCTGTCTATTAAGTAGTCATCTTTACTGATTTTAGTCTTCCTGATCGCTAACCTGATGACCAAAGTCTCAATATCTGTCTTAAAATCCGAAGGAGGACTTCTTAGAAACTCTGTTTTCTCACTCATGGATATCATTAACCAGTCAGTGTTCCGAATGCTATCAGTTATTTCAGGTATGACCAGCTGACATGATTAAAAATTTTCCCTTTTACGTTTTTTTACAGGTACTGATGAATGGAACCATCTTTGCAAGAATGTCTCCAGGGCAGAAATCCAGTCTGGTGGAAGAATTTCAGAAACTAGAGTAGGTTCTTTACTAATTCAGGTAGTGTTAAGTGCATACAGGCATAACAGGGGGAAAGTAAGAAGTACAGGAAGTCACTCAGTTGTTTAAGGCAGTGTTTGTTGTTTTATAATTTCTTTCTTTTCTTTTAAATTTATTAATATTTTAATTGAAGTATAATTGCTTTACAGAATTGGCTTCCCTTGTGGCTCAGCTGGTAAAGAATCTGCCTGCAATGCGGGAGACCTGGGTTGGATCTCTGGGTTGGGAACATCCCCTGGAGAAGGGAAAGGCTACCCACTCCAGTATTCTGGCCTGGAGAATTCCACGGGCTGAATAGTCCATAGGGTTGCAAAGAGTTGGACACGACTGAGCGACTTTCACTTTCACTGCCAAAAATCAACATGAATCAGCCATAGGTATACACATGTCCCCTCCTCTTTTATTTTTATATTTTAAACATGTATATATTTGGCTGGGCCAGGTCTTAGTTGTAGCACACAGGATCTTAGGTCTTCGTTGCAGCCTATGGGTTCTAGTTCCCTGATCATGGATCTAACCCAGGTCCCCTGTGTTGGGAGTGCAGAGTCTTAGCTCTGGACCACCAAGGAAGTCCAGGGCAGGGTTCTTAATGTGGCTACTCATGACAGTCACCTCAGGAGCTTTGAAAAATTAGCAATACCAGGACACCACAGTCTGGAGATTTTGATTCAGTTACTCCTGTGGGTGCTTGGACATCAGCACTTTAAAAAAATTCCTTTCATAAGTCAATTTTGCATCCAGAGTTGAGAATCCCACTGAACTAGAACATCGGGGGCACAAGAAGTAACTCTGGAAAGGTCTTTTGAACTTGACTCCTGAAGGTACAATGAAAATGTACACTTTATTTTTACAAATTATTTTTATAGTTATAATATATGGGGGACTCCTATAACAAGAGAGAGATTCACATAACCCTGACATATTAAAGCATTCTTATGCAAAGAATCCTATCCATCCTAAATTAGAAAGATATTCTTAATACAAAGTATCTCCACTAACAGAATCCCATCATTTGGGATCCTTTTTTCCTGTTACTGGAACTCCATTGAGTCTCTGAGGCTTTCTCTAGCTCTGGTACTGGACCACACCCACGCAACTCCAGCTCCTATTCACTTGATTCAGTCACTGAAAGGGCAAACAGTCCTCTCTTCTGACCATTGCTGAAAATCTCTGCAGTAAACTCGTTGTCTTAGGTAGCAGTGTGGAAGAGAAGTACAGCAAATTATGCAAACACTGTCAGATTGCTCCTACCTTAAAAAGCAGACTATCTTCATCAACAACTCAAGATAGCAGTATCCGTTCAGCTGTGAAAATCTATCCTGAAATAGAGATATATTTCGTTTCTTTAACTTTTGATCCTGGCAGCCCATTTTTGAGTCACTCAAGTGACTGCTGACACAGTGGATTTCCTCTCCAGTGACTAAACATTACTAACAACTATTTGTTATTTATCATTTTAGAATGCCCCACCTCACTGAATACTCATAATGCTCTGTAGGGGAGATGAATGATAGTCAAAATGGAAAGTGATCAGGTTAAAGATCTAGATCTCCTGGTTTCAAATCCTGTGCCCTTCCCACCATGCCATGCTGTCATATAATGATGAACTTCCTATTTTACAGCTGACAGAGTTGCCTCCTAGATAGTGAAGTGCAGGGTCTCCTTGAAGCACCTGGACTTAGGACGGCCATGTTGGTTTTCTTAATCCGTTTCAGGAACTGCTGAGTCAAACTCTACTTTTGGTCAAACCAGACTGTTAGGGAAACTCCCTTAAAATAAATAATAAGTTTGGGTCTTAAGTAATAAAGCTTATTTTATCTTTTTAATTAGAACAATTAGTAGGTAAGATTGCTTTGATCTCCTCTACAACTGACACTTTGTTCCCTTTTAGTTACTTTGTAGGTATGTGTGGTGATGGAGCCAATGACTGTGGGGTAAGTAGCTGCCAGTGTGGGGCCAGCATCTTGCCCTCAACTGTATTTGCTCCAAGCCCAATAAGAGATAGCATCTCTCGGGTTATGTACCATCTCCATTCCTCTTGATGGTGAAACTGATGGGAAGGATTTCGGAAGGTTTAGACCAGAGCCACACAATGACTCAATGACCAGTATGGACTGAATGGGTAGAATTTGGCTCTGGATTCTGAATTTCTTTGGCTAGGTGTCGGAGTGACATCTCTTTCTTATGTGGTAGGCAGAGCAAAGTACAATCATCTTCTGGCCAGAGCCTGGGCCTACAAGCCACCTTGTGGCAAGATTAACTCGCCTTTCTTATTTATTTATTTTTACTTTATTTTTTTTAATTCTTTTTTTAATACTTTAAAATCTTTAATTCTTACATGTGTTCCCCAAAAATATATATAAATTTATTTATTTTAATTGGAGGTTAATTACTTTACAATAGTGTATTGGTTTTGCCATACATCAACATGAATCCTCCACAGGTGTACATGTGTTCCCCATCCTGAACCCCCCTCCCACCTCCCTCCCAGTACCATCCCTCTGGGTCATCTCAGTGCACCAGCCCCAAGCATCCAGTATCCTGCATCGAACCTGGACTGGCAATTCATTTCATATATAATATTATACATGTTTCAATGCCATTCTCCCAAATCATCCCACCCTCGCCCTCTCCCACAGAGTCCAAAAGATTGTTCTATACATCTGTCTTTTTTGCTGTCTCACATACAGGGTTATCGTTACCATCTTTCTAAATTCCATATATATGCGTTAGTATACTGTATTGGTGTTTTTCTTTCTGGCTTACTTCACTCTGTATAATAGGCTCCAGTTTCATCCACCTCATTAGAACTGATTCAAATGTATTCTTTTTAATGGCTGAGTGATACTCCATTGTGTGTATGTACCACAGCTTTCTTATCCATTCATCTGCTGAAGGACATCTAGGTTGCTTCCATGTCCTGGCTATTATAAACAGTGCTGCGATGAACATTGGGGTACACGTGTCTCTTTCAATTCTGGTTTCCTCGGTGTGTATGCCCAGCAGTGGGATTGCTGGGTCATAAGGCAGTTCTATTTGCAGTTTTTTAAGGAATCTCCACACTGTTCTCCATAGTGGCTGTACTAGTTTGCATTTCCACCAACAGTGTAAGAGGGTTCCCTTTTCTCCACACCCTTTCCAGCATTTATTGCTTGTAGACTTTCTTTCTTATGCAGCCTCAGGAGAGATGTTTGTGAGTAGACAATAAGCTGACTCTTTGCTTTCAGGCTTTGAAAATGGCTCATGTGGGCGTCTCTTTATCAGAGCAGGAGGCGTCTGTGGCTTCGCCTTTCACCTCCAAAACTCCAAACATTGAATGTGTACCTCACCTTATCAAGTAAGTAGGGACTTTCCTCCAGCATTGTTTTAACCTCTCTTGACTTTTAGGTGTAGATCCCTTTATTCTGCAAAAACCAGGGGAAATGTGTGTCCCTGGGTGGAAAGGGTGCTTTATGGGAGAAAGCATACTTTGGAGCGGATTTACCTCCTGGGAAAGCAGTGGCATTTCTAATGAAACGCACTGAATAGATTATTTTTAGAAGATTGGAATCTGAACTTGCTGCTGCTTTGAAAATGTTAATCATACTCCTAGCATTGTTTTGAATATATCTCCTTAGATACTTTCTCAATGGAGGATTTACAGAAACCCTCTTCTCCCTACCTGTCTTCCTTTCCTCTTGCGTCTTTAAACTTCTTTGGAATATCCTTTCTATCCCCGGTTTCCAGAATATTTATTCATCTTTGCTGCCTCTACTACAGTTTCCCTTGGTGCTTCTTTCTCCTCCTCCATCCCAGAACATGTACTTCTGTTGCATTTTGTTTGAATAATAGAGATGGTGAGCCTTGTGGCTGCTTTTGGTTATTATAACTAGTATGTGTTTACAGTTTATGAAGTGCCAGCCTGGAATTGTAGGAATGGTCACTATTTCTTTTACAAACAAAGAACCTGAGGCTCTGAGAACTTCATGTAGCCAAGCTCACTGCCATATAAGATTGAAGATTGTATTAGAATTAATTTTGTTTTGATATGTTTTATGTACAAATGTCATACTCTTTCCACCACATTAAAATAATGTTTTGGCTAGCTCCTCCCTATTTAAAAAATGTATTCATGCACTTGACAAATATTTATAAAACAGGGACTCAGTACCCAGAACTGTTGGAGGCACTAGGAATCCAGAAGCAAATAAATCAAACGTTCCTTGATCTCACTAAGCTTTCTTCTGGTGAAGAAGCCAGGCAGTAACTCATACACAAATAAATCAGGAGCAGTGTGAAAAGTCATGAGACAGCTCAGTGGATGGAATCAATTTCTTCAGATGTGGTTGTGTCGGGGCACCTTTCTCAGGAGGTGAGGGAGGAGGAGAAACCACCTTCTAGGTGGAGTTAACTATAGCAGCAAAGCCCCGATACAGGAAAACGTCTGATTTGCGGATCAGGCTTTGGAATCCCAGGAAACTATTCCAACCAGAAGTAAATTTAAATTCTTTTTTTCCCCAAATGATCTATTTTAAGGTTTAAATTTATACCGTTGACTCAAATTAATCAACAGTAACACAAATGAACATGCTCATTGATTCCAATCTCTTTAAGTTGGATGCAAGCCTTATTTGCGTGTGTATACTATTTTAGTTCAGTTTTAGAAAAAGTTGAGACTGCCAAATGAAATTTGAATGAGATGTTTGCCAAACCCCTGAAGCACCTGGAGCATGAAAATAGCCCCCAAACCTGCAATGTTATTTAAATTCCTTAGTTCACAGATGAAGAAACTGTGACCAAGAAAAGGAAAATGAGCTTCCAAGCCACATTAGTGAATGATTATGAACTCTGGGACTGTTTCTCAAATCTCCTGATTCGGAGCTGAAATAATGCTCACAGACAGGACAAAGGTAACTCCATATCTGGGCTTCAAAGCTCGACCAAAGGCCTGTGGACCTCGGACTGGAATTAGTCTTCATTGAAAATCTAGCATACTGACCACTGATTCCCACTGACTCAAGACTGTCCAGTCTGTTAGACAAACAATCAAATCATCAGGCTTTGATTTTTTCTTCTGAGCTCAGCTGAACAGCACAGGATAACTGACCTCATCTCCTCCTGTGATTTTCGTTTCATTCCTTTCTCATTTCTTTTCTCACGCAGGGAAGGCCGTGCAGCTCTCGTCACCTCATTTTGCATGTTTAAGTACATGGCTCTGTACAGCATGATTCAATATGTTGGTGTTCTGCTGCTCTACTGGGTATGACTTGGGACCTAGTCTCTTGGTTAGTGAGAGCTAAAAGTAGTGGTCACTTTCAGTCTGCAATGCCTTTTAAAGAAAGAGTGCAAATAGGATATTTCAAGCTTCCTTGGTGACGCAGATGGTATTTTTGCCTGGAGAATTCCATGGACAGAGGAGCCTGATGGACTACGGTCCATAGGGTCGCGAACAGTCGGACATGACTGAACGACTAAACACGCACACCTAACTTACTAAATTCCTGAAAATTTAGCAATTGACTTTCATGAGTTAGTACAAAGCAGCATATCACTGATTCCTTAAATTTAGGGATTTGAAAATAGGCATATCATATCCCCCAAAGTACATAGATCTTGTGATAGCTTTGATTATTTAACAAAATATCAAAGAAGAAAAGACATACCTGTTTGTGAACTCAACCTATAGGCTTCTTCTATTGACTAACCCTGAGAAAGGGAATTCCACTTTTGCTGAAGGTAACCACATTCATCTCTCTGTCTTACCCTCTTGCTCCTGGGTTGAAGGTTTTACTTCTGTTATTTTCAGATTATATAAGTCCTTTTCCTTTCACTGATGAATGGGCTGAAAATGGAGAGGCTGGTTACAGAAATCTGGCTGTATTTTAGAATCCCAGTAACTCATTATCCTCAAAAGTAGAGTTAAAAGTAGATAATGGATAATCATTATTGCCTTTTCACTAAGGGGCTGGGGGGCAAGGAAGCAAGTTCCTTGAAATCAATAAGACGTGAATATTTTTTTCTTAAGAATATCAGCATGCTTTATCAGGATTTTCTAACAACACCCAAGAATGCGAATCATGGGTTTAGTTATTCTTATTTTCCCTTGATGAAATTTAAGTAAGATCACCCCATTTCTCATTTGCCATTTAGAACGTCCATGTTGTTGTGCCAGACCAAGCTCCAATCTTTCTGATAACAAGTAGAACAGAGAGAAGAGATGAATCTAATAGAGTGAGGTATTCCCCTCAACAAGGAATGACAGAGATGCTCAAAGGACCAGCCCAGAAAGCACACAGCGGTGTCCCTACTGATTAGGGAGAAGTTCACGGGCTTGTCTTTGGTACTCTTGCTGACATGACCATGCCCCTGACCATATTGCCTTGGTCTTCTAATTGAAAATCCTATGTTGCCATGAGAAAATGAGTACAGTTTGTATCACATTTCATCCAGAAGGTTCTAACTTTTTTGAGCCACTTTCATTTTTATTTTCAGGAGACAAACAACCTTTCAAATTACCAGTTTCTGTTCCAGGATCTGGCCATTACAACTATTATTGGTGTAACAAGTAAGACATCTTTTTAATTTTCTTCTCAGAGATGCTCTCCTGCACCTGTGTCCCTCTCTCCCTGCAGGGCTGGTCCACCATGAGAGGTAGTTGCTATAGTAGCAGTGATGCGTGACTTCTCAAAGGGATATAGTCTGCAGGGAGAGAAAGAGGAAACAGAATCGTCAGTTTTAAGTGTTGAAAGAGTTATCCAAGGAAAAGCTGGCTAGTTATTTTACTGTTTTCCACAAAATATAGAGCTTCTATAAAAGGTCGCTATACATTTAAAATGAAAAAATGCACTTTGAAAATCAGGAACACTGACTTCCATGTGCTTTTAAGTATAGTTATGGTCCAAATGTGCCCAATTTATAGAAACTAAATGGCTTTCATGGTTTCCATTTCCAATCCTAGCCTCTCAGGATTTAGAACAGAGATTAAATGTAATCTTGCCATTACGCTACTCTCACCCACCACCTCCAACTATCAATAATATATGAATTGTCTCCCCAGTGTCCCTGATGTGGGATTTTTTTCCCAGCCTGACCACTAACCATCATCTTGACCATATTCTCTGCTTTTCTCTGTTACATATGAATGCCACCAGTTCCACTTGTACTTTTAATCCTACCTGCCCCTACCTCCTAAAGGATTTTGTTTCTGTAAAAAATCTTTTTTTCCACCATCAACTTTTCTTTGGTCTACTTGATCATTCCAGTCAGTGTACGCATATATATTTTTGTATCTTCTTTCTTTAGAAAGCTCTTCCATGACCCCAAGTCCACCATAAACTGTTGTCCCCTTTATTGCCAAACTTCCCAAATAGTTGAGTAGACCAAATTTGTCCACTGCCATCTCTAATTCTACTGTCATCTTGTTTTAATCGGGCAGATTCTAACATTCAAGGGAATGGATTTGGATTCTGAACCTGTGCTGTTGCTTGGTGGGAGGCAGTGGTTTCCTGGCAAATATTTAACAACCAGCTCTTCAAAAATTGTATATATACATGTATATATTTGGGCTTCCCTTGTGGCTCAGCCGGTTAAGAATCTGCCTGCAATGAGGGAGACCTGGGTTGGATCCCTGGGTTGGGAAGATTCCCTGGAGAAGGGAAAGGCTATCCACTCTATTCTGGCCTGGAACATTCTATGGACTGTATGGACCATGGTGTCGCAGAGTAGGACTCGACTGAGTGACTTTCACTTCACTTCATGCATACACACACACACACATATTTGCATATGCATATAAGTTTGGGCTTCCCTGGAGGCTCAGGCAGTAAAGAATCTGCCTGCAGTAAAGGAGATGGAGGTTTGATCCCTGGCTCGGGAAGATCCCCTGGAGAAGGGAATGGCTACCCACTCCATTAGAGGCTTAGAGGATTCCATGGACAGAGTAGCCTGGTGGGCTACAGTTCATGTACTGTAGAGCTGCTCATACAAGACCACAAGAGCCAACTGTGGCAAAGTTCAAAAGTCATCTATTAAACACAGCCATGGGGTTGCAAAGAATCAGACACAACTGAGGGACTATCACTTTCATGCATATAAGTTTACTATAAGCTTTACTAAAAAGGAAAATAAGTAGTGAACAATTAACAAATAATAATAAAATATACGTTACTCTTTCTTGCAAATTCCATTTAACCAGTTTATTCTCACAGAATGCTTTAACTGAGTTTCATAAAAATCTTGTATCCTTAGTCACTATATGGTTGTGATTGATGACTGAAATAGTTCCAATGTGATGATTGATGATGTTTAGTTGATGATAAACTATTGATGGTTTATCAGCCATCAATAGTTGGTTGATGTTTTTCTTTTCTTGAATGAGCAAAACAACAAAGCCTTATGCTGAAACTTTAATCATCATGTGATTAAACTTTAATTACATCCCATCAGTCATGTGAGCATCTCGTTTGCTAGTTTGACTAATAATTCTTGAAAACTGGAAGGATAATTCCTCAGTTAAAAAACAATTGTTCATGATGTAATGGCTAAGTTCAATCTCCATTGTTAACTTCAAGAACAGAGAGAATTGTCATTACGACGTTATCAGTTTTGAGTATTCATTATCTTTGTTTTTAAGATATTTATTTACTTGCTCTTTAATATAGTTTTCTTTTAATAATGGCTGTGTTCAATAGCTGACTTTTGAACTTTGCCACAGTTGGCTCTTGTGGTCTTGTATGAGCAGCTGCAGCCACCACTGGCTGGGAGGGTCCGCATTACTCATACATTCAAAAATACCAGAATATACACACTACTGTATGTGAAGTAGGCAAACAGCAGGGATCTACTGTAGAGCACAGGGAACTATACTCAATATCTTATAATAACTAGAATGGAAAAGAATATTAAAAGTATATGGGTATGTGTGTGTGTATAACTGAACCACTTTGCTGTACTAGCTAACACAACACTGTAAATCAACTATACTTCATTTAAAAAGATGTACCAGTCTTGGATTGCCACTTCCACATGGCTCCTGGTCTTGCTTTCACACTACTTCCACTAATACCTTCTCATCATCATCATATTAATAGCTATCACACCAACTTATCATTAAAAAATTTTGTTCAAAAGCTCTGCTTTCAGAGAACACACTGAAGGAGAGTAACTATTGTGTTCTATCCACACCTCTGCAGCCACTTCCCCAACGCTGCTCTTGTCAAGTCCACCAAGGACTTCCTTGCTGTCAACCATACTGATCACTTCTCTTTCCTCATTGTACTTGAATCTCTCAACAGCACTCTCCTTCTTTAAAAGGTTTCTTCTCTTGGGTTTTGTGATGCCACTTACTCCTGAATTATCTGTCGCTTTAAAGAATACAGCATCCCCATTTCTTTCCCCATTTCTCTGCTTCTTTAAGTATGTGTGTGTGTGTTTATGCGTGCTTAGTCGTGTCCAACTCTTTGCAGCCCCATGGACTGTAGCCTGCCGGGCTCCTCTGTCCATGGAATTTCCCAGGCAAGAATACGAGAGGAGGTTGTTATTTTCTATTCCAGGGGATCTTTCCGACCCAGGGATCAAACCTTCATCTCCTACATACCCTGCATAGGCAGGCAGATTCTTTACCACTGAGCCACCTACCTGCGCTCTGACTTTCAGAATGTTCCAAGGCTTGCTTGTTCTTAGGTTCTCTTGTCTTTTCAATCTACACCATCTCCCGAAGTGATTTCAACCAACTCTATGAATTTAATGTCACCCATATGATGATGAATCCCAAATTTGTGTCTCTAGCCTTGATGTCTATCCCAAGCTCTGGAAACGCAGCTGCTAAGCATCTAATCTTAGCTATTTAACAGTATGGAGACTTTAGGGGCCCAAACAGAACATTTTATTTCATCAGATCTGAGAGTCAACAAATTATTAAATATTTACTGAGTATCTGGTTTGTACTACTTACTGTAGTAGGCAATTGAAATACTTCAGTGGAAAAAAAACAAAAATTCTTTTCCTCATGAAATTTACATTCTATTAAAATAATACCACAATCTAGCAACTTGTTAAAATTGAAGACCCAGAGTCATCCTTAATTTTCCTTTTTTCTTCACCTTTACATATAATATCTGCAATTCCTATTGGCTCTGCTTCCAAAAAGTATCCTGCATCCTTGCCCGCCATCCCCAGTGTGGCTACTGTCATAAAGCCCTGTCACCTCACCTAAGGATTTCTGTGATAACCCTCACAATTGATCTCGCTTCCACTCTCGCTGCTTTCTCCTCACCCCAGTTTACCTTTTACACAATAGTAGAAGTGTTAACTTCTTTTACACGTAAATTTTGTTGTCATCCTTCCTATTTCCACCAAGTCTGAAATCTTGCATGATCTGGATCCTGCCTACTTCTCTAAATTCACCTCTAACCATATTGCAACTCCCGTCCTTGTTCTAGACACCCTGGTTTTTCTGTCTTGTGAACATTGCCAGCTGTGGTCACCTCAGCATCTTTTTGTTTTTCTTTTTCTGTTTTCTTTGCCTAAAATACTCTCCCAGTAGAACTGCCTATGGCTTTGGCTTTTTCTTTAGAGTCAGATCTTAGCTTAAATGTCACCACCTCAGAAAGGTCATTTAAACAGTGACCAAGCCAGTTATTCTCCATCACTAGTTCTGCTTTATCGTTTTCATGCTGTTTCTGCAATCTGAAATTATGGCCTTGGTCTCTGTTTTTATTTGTTTTTGCCTGCTTTCCCTCTCTCAGTGTGTATACTGCATGAGAACAGCACCTTATCTACCCTGATCACTGCTGTATTCCCAGTACTTCTAACAGTGCCTGACACATCAAAGGAGCTCATTAAATATTTGTTAAATCTACCATAAGAACCTTCTTGGACAGTCCTTACTGTTAACAGAGTAATCCTTCGCATCAAGCCAGCTCTGTCTCTCTGTAACTTTCACCCATCTCAGTTCTCAGTTCTACCATTAGGGAAGACAGAATAATCTGATTTTTCTGCCAAAATAGTCTTTCAGATATTTGAAAACAGCTCTCATTTTCTTTTGGGATTCTTCTCTTGCCCATAACAAATATTTCCAGATTTTTATCTATTTTTTGATAAATATACTTGACTCTTTACTGTTTTTATGATTGATTAATATAATTCATTGTGAAAATAAAATGGAAAACATTACAAGATATAACAAAGAAGAAACCCATTTATATTCTACTATCCAGAGCTAACCAGTGGAGGCATTTTGACATATTTCCTTCCAACCATATATATGTCTATACATATGCATGTATTTGAATTATGTTTCCTATATTGTTTTGCATCGTGATTCTTTCTGTTTACCTTTATGCCCACTTTTTAATGTCATTAAATATTTTCAACCCTTTTGATTGCATTAAATTATACATAATAAAAAATTTGCCATTTTCACTGTTTTAAGTATACAATTCAGGTACATTAATTATCTTCACAACAGTGTTCAACAGTCACCACTATCTATTTCTCATTTTGCATCATCCCGAACAGAAGCTCTTTACCTAGTAAGAAATAATTCATATTGCCCTTCATCCAGTCTCTCATAACCTCTGCTCTACTCGCTGTCTCTATAAATCTGCCAAATCAAAGCATTTCAAATAAGTTGAACCATTCAGTATGTGTCCCTTTGTTTCTGGCTTATCTCAACCCAATACTTTCATATCACCTATTTTGTAGCATGCATTAGAACTTCATTCTTTTATGGCTGAATAGTATTCCAGTATATATCACATCTTGTTTATCCATTTATGTTGATGTGTTGAAACACAATTGATTTTTTTTAATGTATTGACCCCACAACATAGCTGAATTCATTTTTTAACTTTAGCAGTTTTCATGTGGATTCTTTGGGGTTTCCAAAATATAGGATCGTATCACCTGTGAATAGCGATTGTTTTACTTCTTTCATTCAATTTGAGTGACTTTTATCTATTTTTCTTCTCTAATTGCTTTAGATAGAATTTCCAGTGCAATGTTGAATAGCAATGGTGAACGTGGGCATCTTTGTTTCCTTCCTGATCTTAAGGGGAAAGTTCTCAATCTTTCACCCTTGAGTGTGATGCTAACTGTAGGTCTTTTATTACATAATATGTAATTATGGGGATTACATGTAATAAGCTAAATGTATGGCAATCTAGTTGAATAGGTACATTAACGTTAGTAACAGGCAAAAACTGCTGCTTTAGAGCTCTGTTTCCTTTTATATGGTTATTACAAATTAAATCTTTGTTCATTTTGTGTTCAATAACATATACAATTATTTCTATGCATTTGTCTTTTAGATCATTTAGGAATAAAAACTGAGGTTAAAAAAATTGGAATAATATAGGATTTTATATTTGTCTAAGTAATTACCTTTACTGATGTCAAAAATGAGTATGTCAATAAAGAGAAGTTATTAAAAAGGGTTCTTTAAAAACAATGTCTTTTTGCTTCATTTAAAAATTTCTATCTATTAATACCCTCCTTTTGCTCATATATTATCTGCCTGACTTTGTTTAGTTTTTAAAGCATATTAATGACAGTTGTTTTAGAGTCTTTTCCCAGTAAGTCCAGTGTTTGGGCTTTCTCAGAAATAATTTCTGTCAGTTTATTTTATTCCATTAAATATTATAATGTAACTCTGGAAATCAGATTCTTTCTCTTCCCTAGGTCTTGATGTTTTTTGTTTTGCTGCTTTTTGATGGCTATAGTCCTCCATTTATTTAGTAACTTTTCTGAACTATTTTTTCAAAGATTTGGATCATTTGTCACATGTGGTCAATAAAATCTCTATTGCTTTAGCTCTTGTTCAACTAATATTTTGATAGAAATATCCATGAGTTGAATTCCATGACATGAACAAAGAAATACCTCTCCCAGTATTGCAGACTGGTTCTGTACTGAGGCACTTCAACACAGTACCAAGCTTGTGCTGAGTTGAGTGATTATTCAGGGTTAAAAACTCAGGGTCTTTTCTGGTCTTTCCTGACCATTCATTTTGGCATGCACATGACTTTCTACATTCTCCAAAGGCACAAGTACTTTTGAATACTATAATTTTCCAAATAAACGCTCCTTAACTTTCCTTTCTAAGCCACAAATGGTTATTTTATGTCTCAACTGCAATTTTTTGCTCCCTGTGACTGTGGGTTGCTTGTTAGCCTTACAATATTTTCAAGGAGTATATGCTGCTTTTCTGCCTTTACTAAGTTTTGTATTAGATGAAAGAGAGATGAACCCCTTGCACAGTCCCCAGGTAGTCCCCAGACAGGTTAGAACAGGCATACGTAATAACTTGTCTATAAAGCTTGCTTTTCCCTTCTATAACCAGGGACCAGGATCCCCTGCTGGGAATGCAGACAACCTTGTTCATGGTTGCCAGTAAACTAAGGAGGGAGTGGGGCAAGGGCAAGTAGAAAATGGCACAAAGCTTTCCTCCCATTCTTAAGCTATCTTTTTCTTGATTCAGCATCTGCTTGGTTGCTGGAGACTTGTCTGTCTTTCAGAGTTCTGACAAGGCTGGTTCTGACAGCTTCCTTTTGTCTTTCAATGTTTCTATGGAGGGGTGAGATCTTGGAACCACCTAATCTGCCATTTTGCTCATGTCATGCCTTGTTTTGCTATTAGTATTTGAAAGCATTACTTCTTAGTGATTACATGTTGTTTCATTGCAGAGATGTACCACAATTTATTGTAAACAATGCTGTGGTGAACATCTTCCTACATCTCTATTTTTTTAGCTTAGGATAAATTTCCAGAAGTGGAATAGTTGGGTCACAAGTTATGAACATTTTTCAGTCTCTTCATATTTATTGCCAAATTGCCCTGCAGAAGGTATTTTTGTGTCAGTTTATGTTTCCACAAGCAGTATATGAGAGTGCTCATTTCATCACTTCCTCATCTATAGTTTAATAGTTTGCTATTCATTAGGGGAAAAAAAAGGTATCTTGTGGTTGTTCTATGTCTTCTCTTTCAAGAATTCCTCATATGACTTAAGTTTGCCTGCATTCACTGTTTTATTCCTTCCATTTGTGATATATTCCAATTTGTCAGTTTCTTCAAATACGTGGGACCAAGAAGTTATATCATACTTCTGATGAAGAATACAAAAATTGCCTCCTGTCATATGCCATATAAAACCTGAATTTATCTTGTAGTGAATTTGAACGGTGCCTATCCCAAGCTGGTGCCTTTCAGACCAGCAGGACGGCTGATCTCCCCGCCTCTGCTGCTCTCCGTGATTCTCAACATTCTTCTCAGCCTCGCCATGCACACTGTGGGCTTCATTCTGGTTCAGAGGCAGCCATGGTATTCCATGGGGCTGCACAGGTATGATCACAGCCTTAGATTCTCGCCTTCCAATTTCTATCAAACGTCACCTGGCCCATATGTCGACAGGTGTATGGATCTTCATTCTGTTAAAGGTTTTGGCTTCCTTAATGCCCTTGGCACACAGAGTGTCTGTCTTTGTAGCTCTTTTTGGTAGCTTCATTCATTGGTATTTCTCTTTACTCATTTTGTATGATAGTGAACTATGACCATCTTTTATATCTAAGGTGAGCATACATTATAGTTTAGCTTGGCAGCCCTATTTTAAGCTTGACAATCCAATGATATGGTTAAATTTTTTCCTTTCCCGTTGAAATCTGTGCCTGTTGGACAATCAACTGTACAGTCACCCTTCTTGTAAATGTTCATAAATCTTAAGCAAACAGAGGAAAGAGTCATGACTTACATTTTTTTCTCCCACATAGGTTTAATACATGATTCATGCCCAATTTATTGAATAAGTAACTTTTTGAACCTGTTTATTTATCTATTTATCATCTATTCATCTACCGAAAATACAGATCTACACATGCTGATTTCTTCTTGTTGTACTTTTCAGTATATTCTTTCCCAAAGTGTAGGCAATTACAGAAGCCTTGGGGGGCACAGAGTCATGTAAATACATATGCTTCAGAAGGGCTTGTCATCTCACTTCATTAGCCTTTTTGGTTTCCTTTTTAGTGCCTGCACAGTGCAAAATGACACCATTTCAAAGTTAACCATTTCTCCAACTGCTCCAGTAAAGAATGGAACTAATGGTGTCTTCACAAGTTTTGAGAACACTACTATATGGTTCTTGGGCACAATCAACTGCATCGTTGTGGCTCTTGTCTTCTCTAAAGGAAAACCATTCAGGCAGCCCACATACAAAAACTGTGAGTAAAATTACACCGAATCAGAGGAGAGAGCTCATTCTTTGGAGAGGAGAACAAACATGCCTGGCTTACTCAAGGTGCAGTTGCAGAGCTGGTGCTCATCTAGGGTCTTCTGACTTCCACTCCAGGGCTCTGTAAACACATGCAGCCTCATCTCCTAGTCCTTTGCTACCTCCATCAAAGCTGCATTAAATGCTGGAATTTCTTAATCCACCTGTTCCCCTCACTAGAAGTGTCTCTAGGTATCTTTCCATGGGATTACTCCAAATTGGGGACCTTGTGCGTGTCTACTCAGTCGTGTCTGACTCTGTAAAACCCCGTGAACTGGCCCCATCAGGCTCCCCTGTGCATGGGATATGCTTGGTAAGAATACTGGAGTGGGTTGCCATTTCCTTCTCCATGGCATCTTCCTGACCCAGGGATCGAAACTGCGTCTCTTGCATCTCCTGCACTGGCAGGCAGATTCTTTACCACCAGTTGGGAAGACGCATTTAATTCTCTGCTTATCAGAATTCATCTCAGAGGAGGTGAGAAGGATTATAGCACTCAACTGGACATGTCTACTGACATGTACAGTACAATAGTCAGGTGGTCTGTGTGACTGGCAGTTCTGGGAGCAGGTTCAGCCTGAGGGATCTTGACTATAGATCATTGAGGCTGATGACCAAAGTCCCTCTCATCTCCTTACAGTCTGGGCTGGGGGTAAGGGAGCATGTTAGGAGACGTGAGTGATCTGGTAAGAGACATATATTTATATAGCATCACCCCCTCACCAAGTGGGAAAATTTAGATGCACAATTTGAAGAATCAATATCCTCATATAAATCTGTTCAGAGAAAGTTATTTTGCTCTTCTTGGGGTGAGGAAGCCATGAAATGCTGACCTCCACATGACTGCAATTTAAACATTTCCTGCTGCTGCTGTCATGTTTATTTACAGCCCTCCCTTTTTCCAGAAAAGGATTTGTATTTGCAAATGATTTGCATTAAAGAGACTCAGATACTTGGATATCCCCAAGGCATTTATTGAAAACATATTTTGTCAATATTACCCTGTATGTTACTATTTCCCATTTTTATTAATTAAAACATATAGCAAGCATGCTAAAATTTCCATTTAACTCAAGGGCATGCAAAAAATTGTAGAAATGAGACTCATTTCATAGAAATGAGTACTTTTCATCTATTATGCATATTTTGGTGAAGAAATCAAGTAAATCTAATCAGTGTTAATCAGTATATGTCTGTCAATGGATGTGAGACTTTCTACTTAGATTTCTCTAAATGATAACTTGTATTCTTATTTCCTCAGATATATTTGTCCTTGTGCTGGTCGTACAGCTGAGTGTGTGTCTATTCATTCTATTTGCTGATATTCCAGAATTATATAGGTGCCTGGATGTAAGTCTTATCTCTGGGATATGGTGATATTTTATAGTTATATAAAACCTGACTTCAAAAACTGGGCTGCAATCGCAACTGACATGGATTCTCGACAGCTATTATTCTTTTGAGATGGGAGGGTTAAAAAGAATGCTGAATTTATTCATTTTTTAAATTTAAACTAGTCAGGAGATGAAATTCTGTTTAGTCTTGACTTCAAGTATTTAAAAAACATTGAACACTTTACCTTTGAAAGATCCCTGTAAGATTGGAAACTCTATTTATACATTTCGTTTTTCAAATGTGAGAGGATTTTTCCTAAATGGTTTTGTTTTGAAGCTGTTTAAACAGTTTTGCCTGTAACAATTTTGGGGTTAGTTCTCAAATCTGTATTTACATCTTTTTAAAACATCTTTAAAACATCTTTTTCTGTATGTACATACTTAAACGTATTCAAAACTTTTCAAAGATCCATATCTTATCTCAAGAACTCTCCTACATTTTTAAATTTTGAGACAACTTTGAAACTCTATAAAAGATAGAAATTTTACATAGTCAAGCAAGGGAAAATGTATATTTTGATTTACTCTAATTTTTTCTTCTTTTGAATTAGAAGTTAACCATTAATAAATGTCTTTTAGACCAATAAATAGAATACAGAAGAGATGATAAAAGGAACTGAGGTTTTAGTTCTTTGCAAAATTTCCTATCTGCTTCTCCATCTCAAAGATAAGTTTCATGAGGGCCAAGACACCATCTTATTCATTCTTGTATTTCCAGTGCCTGGCATAGTGAATGGTACAGAATGGCAATGACTGATGACTGATCATTGTAGATCAGGTTCCTAAGTGTAGACAAGCCTTTTAAGTACACAGTGCATTCAAAACCAGCAATACCTTCACAAGCCCACAGTGACATCTGACATATATGCTAATATCTACAGTCAGTTTTTTATTTTTATAATTGTATTACTATATTAACAGTGCAATTGTATTCATGAACTAGATTAAGTACTCATGGAGATAAATAGTCTTTGTCCATCGGCCTTCTAAGTGAGTTAAAATTCCTTAATCCTGAAGAAGTTACAGGTTGGGACATGTTGAATTTAGTTATATTCTTTAACAACAAGGGGCCTTCCCTGGTGGCTCAGCGGTAAAGAATTCATCTGCCAATGCAGGAGACACAGGTTTGATCCCTGGGTCAGGAAGATGCCCTGGAGAAGGAAATAGCAACCCATTCCAGTATTTTTGCCTGGGAAATCCCATGGACAGAGGAGCCTGGTAGGCTACAGTCTATGGGATCTCAAAGAGTTAGAAACAATTTAGTGACTAAACAACAACAAAATAGTGAAGACTCTTTTGCATGACTTCAAAAGATTCTGCAAAGAATTATTTCTCACATTAAAATAAATTTTTTATTATTTCATAAAATTTTGGGTACATTTTATAAAATGAAACTATGCAGGTAAGGAAAATTATAACATTATTGAGTGGATCCCTCCATCTTTGAAAATTCATATATTATACATATGTATTTGACTGAGTTATGAAGTTTATTTTATTTTAAATGGAATCATGCTGCTTTTGCAACCTAGTTATTGCTCATTTTTTTAAAAATTCATAATTTTTTTAAAATGGAGAAAACATTCTCGTAGTTTAAAATTCAAAAGTTAGAGAAATTGTGTAGTGAAAAATCTCCCTTGTCATCCTTGTTCCCGGGTTACCATTCCCTCTCTCTGGAGACAACTTATAACACCAATTACTTTGCATACTTTTGGATATGTATTATACACATGTATATATAGGTATACATGTGTATAATACACAGGTTTCTTATAGGTATATTCTACTACATTTTTACACAAATAATAGCAAACTATTACATTTGTCCAAATTGTCTGATATGGAGATGTTCAGGTGAGATGAGATGTACAAGAAAGTTGTTGGAGAAATTACCCATAGAGGAAAGAGATTAGGCAACCAGTGAAGGTGGGGAGGGGGCCACACTATGATATGGGTCTGATTCCTCTGAAGGACAGAGGGATGGAAGGTGAGCTGAATGAGTCAAGTTTCAGACTGCAGCACAATTCCAGGAAAGTCAAGCCAAGTTTGCCCATCAGAGGTGTCTCACAAGAATGAGTGTAAGTAGCAGCCCTGGTGTCCTCACTTACTGACTCTGAGCCGACCATGCATGCAGTGTGGTCACAGGGTGAGCATGGTGGTAGATTCCAAGCACGGTGGTAGTTGGAGTGTTTGCCTTTTATCCTCCAAGCAGCAGGAGATCCAGATGACGCATGGTCCTGGCTTCCACGAACACATACACGATCCTACACTTCGCTCTTTCATGTAACAGTATATTTTGGTGATTGTTGCACATGAGCACATAATGTTTTCTTATTCTTTTTTATGCTAATGTAGTATTTCAATGTCTATTTATGTATACCATAATTTATATAAATCCCCTACTGACAAACATTAAATTGCTTCTAATTTTTTTACCATTACCAGCAAAGCTGAAATAAAATAACTTTACACATATATTATTTCAGCCATGTATATCTCTAAGAGAAATTCCTTGAAATGGATTTGAACTTTGAATTTTAATATCCCTGCCCTTCATGGAGTTGTACAGCTTTTATCCTCACCAAAGCATAAGGCAATGTATGAGGCAGCGCCAGGTACATAAGAGTATAGTTGGCTTCCATTCACTCATTCACTCATTTGTTCAACCATTCAACATGAATATGTAAATATTATGTGCCGGGGAGGGATTAGGGAAGACAGAGACAAAGAGGGGCAAAAGAGAGTAGTGACAATCTGTTTCATCCCTGATTTCTGCATTGGTGAGACGCCTTGTCATGACACAGCCTGGGAAGCTGTACGCACAGTCCTGAGGGGGAAGCCCTGACTTAGGGATCAAACCAGGACTCAGCTGAAGGGAGATATGACACCACAGAGAAGAGGTTTGACAAGTGTACCCTCAGAATCTCCTGGGAGTAGAGCCACATTCCTGTATTCCCTCGTAAAAATGAAACAAAGCAAGTAAACAAGAAACACTTTGGGGACTTCCCTGATGGTCCAGTGGCTACGACTGTAATCCCGGTACAGAGAGCCTGGGTTCAATCTCTGGACAAGGAACTAGATTCCACACACTACAACTAAGACTCAATGCAGCCAAATAAATAAAAATTTTAATAAAACCCCAAAAAACATTTACTATTTTTTTTTTGGCAAAATAACCAAATTTATTTTAGAAAATTTAGAAATTACAGAGAGGTAAAAAGAAGAAAGAAGGAAGATGAAAGAAAGCAACAATCGGTCCCCAAGTTATTGGAATCATTGAGTGTAATCCTTCTATATTTTCTGGGCATTGATGCATAGACATACTTATGTATATAAAATGTATATAAATGTAATACAATGTACACGTCTATGCATGGGTTTATTACATACGTAATTTGAAACCTATGAAAAAGTTCACTATGAACAGCATGAACTTTTTGCAGCATTATTTGTCTTCAAACTGAATCTACTTCATCTCCCACCAGCTGCTCTGCACTCCTGTCCTGTGGAGGGTCTACATCATCATTATGCTGAGCTCCAATTTCATTGTGTCCCTTGTCGTGGAGGTAAGTGCCCTCGAGTTTCTGATACCTGGTTGGGTTGGTGGGGGCCTTTCTCTGGAAGTCCGAGAAGGAACAGCTTTAGCCAAAAAGGTTTGGCAGTGCAAGGGGCTCCCTTCCTTGGCAACATGAGCAATGATGGTTCCCTGTGATGAATTCCAAACAGGGCATTAGTTTTCCTGTCTGTAAAGTGGGGCTGGGATAGGGTCTTATGCATATCTGAAATTCACATCTAGAGAGCCAACTAAATTTATTTTTTGAAATTGAGATATGAGTCACGAATATTAGAGTCACTTATTTAAAGTGTACAATTCAGTGGTTTTTTGGTATGTTCACCGAGTTGTGTAACCACCACCACTTTCTAATTCCAGAACATTCTCATTACCCCAAAAGAAATCTCATACCCATTAGTGGTTGCTTCTTATTTCCCCTTTTTCCTCCTTCACCCTCTGGTAACAACTAGCCTACTTTCTGTCTCTATGAATTTGCCTATCCTGGTCATTCCATAGAAAGGGGATCATATATGTGGCCTGTTGTGTCAAGCCTCTTTCCCTGAACAACTTGGATCATTTTTACTTTACTGATGGGAAATGAGATTCACAGTAAGTTTTTCTGGACTTTTATTCTTTATGCTCCATTTCCTCAGTAAAATGAGCTGGTGCTCCCCTTTCCCTTGCTACGCGTTTTACTCGCTGCTTCTTCAGCGCTATCAGACAAAGTCTCCAGTTCTTAAGGCTTACTCTTGGGGAGAGTTAAGGCATCCAGTTTGAAGGAGGATGAGCTATAAAACTCCATCTGTCCTCATCCTGCTCTTGCAAACCCAGGATGGTTCCAGTGAGGGGGGATTCATGGTGGGCCGGGGGCCCCAGGGCCTGACGTCCCTGCAGTGTCTTGTAAGCGCAGAGCCTTCTTTACTGAGCAGAGTGAAGGCTGCTCAGGAGCTGGTGGCAGAAGAGAACATAGAATTAGGGTAAGGAGCATGTCTCTATATGCTAAACCAGGGCCTCCCAAACTTGAGTGGGCATCAGAATTCCCTGGAGGGCTTGTTAGAACACAGATTGTCCAGCCCTGCCACCAGCATTTCTGATTTGGTAGGTCTGCAGTAAACACAAGTTTTCGTTTTTCTAGTAGGTTGCCAGGTCATTCTGATGCAGCTGACTCAGGAACCACAGTAAAGAGCCCTATGCTAAACCATACAGTTCCCAAAGCCACCAGATTAATCAAAGAGCATCACCACGAGAGTCCTCTTAAGGAGCTGCAAAAAGATTGTCCTTGCCCTTTAAGGAATAGTTTTATGTGTAGATCTTATTCCTGTCCATGATAACTTTATTTCCTCTGTTTCAAATATCTTTCCCCATTTCTGCATACTGAAATACCATCTCACCCTCTGTGGCACAGCTGGTATTATCCTGTTCATGAATTTTTCCTGATCCATGGATCACTTAGACAAGTAGCAAAGCTCAGCTCATGGTGGTTTAAACAATAAAGGTATTTATTGACTCACTTAGCAAGAAGATTGGAAGCCAGTGGCTTCCGATCTAGTTTAGGGTCTCTGGCATTACTGGGAATCTGCATTCTTCCACCTTTCTGTCTCACCATCCTTAGAAACTCTTTCATATTTGTGCTTGTTGCTTATGGTGCTCAGATTAGCTCCCATGTAGCTGTGTTAGCCGGGTTTGAAGTCTGTTTTCAGTGCAGGTTAAAAAAAAATGGAAGAAGAGGTACCAGCAAGCTTTTTTTCTCACAAGTATGAACCTTTTATAAGGGAACAAAAAATTTTCCTGCAGCTCACCAGTGAGCTTCCTCTTATGCCTCATTGCTTAGAACTATGTCTCATTGTCAGCTTTAGTAGAAAAGGATTCTGGTAAAGTGGATCTATGCCAAAAACTTAGACAAATTGTCCTGGACTAGTCATAATTTTTTTAAGGTGGCAAGGAGGAGCCAGGAGGAATGGATTGTAGGGTAATCAAGCAACAAAGCCTGCCATAATCCCCCTACAGAAAACCATTCTCCTTCAGTATATTTGCAGTTAAGAATATAGTTGCAGAATAGATTACTTGCCTTTGAATCCTGGCTCCACCCTTTCTTGCTGGCTGATTTTGGTTAAGTTTCTATACTTCTCTGAGTCTCTGTTTCCTCATCTGCAAAATGATGATAATAATAGTAACTCGTCTCATAGAGTTGGGCTTCCCAGGTGGCTCAGTGGTAAAGAATCCACCTGCCAATACAGGAGACATGGGTTCGATCTCTGGCTTGGGAAGACCTCCTGGAGAAGGAAATGGCAACCCACTCCAGTATTCTTGCCGGACAAATCCCATGGACAGAGGAGTCTGGCAAAGGGCATCCCTCATGCCTCAGTCGGTAAAGAGTCTACCTGCAATGCAGGAGACCTGGATTTGATCTTTGGATTAGGAAGATCCTCTGGAGAAGGAAATGGCAACCCATTCCATTATTCTTGCTTGGAGAATCCCATGGACAGCGGAGCTTGGCAGGCTACAGGCCATGGAGTTGCAAGAGTCAGACATGACTTAGAAACTAAACCACCACCAGATGAGCCTGGCAGGCTGAAGTCCATCGGGTCACAAGAAGTTGGACACTACTGAACATAAAGGTTTATTCAATTCTTAAATTTAAGAAGTGAGCCTGTCCACCTCCACTTCCACTTCCCCACCCCCACCCCACCCCACATATGGAGAGGGTAATTTGATATGCCCAAAACAAGTCTGAATGAGACCTTATTATACTTGCTAATCTCACTATCTAACCTCCTTCTTATAGGCAGAGGAGCTAAAGTGGGCAGCTTTAACAGCCCTCCTTGTATTACTTATGTATTTGTGTGGATATGTAAGTGTATATATATTTATGTGTGTATGTATAGATATATATGAATTATTTGAATTGTTTGTCAGAAGAGTTCATGTGATAAAATTTTTGTTGTTTCTTGTTTGTTTGTTTTTTAGAGAAATGGTGTATTATCAAGGCTTTCCTTTTGTTTCTCCTTCTGTATCTAATTTACAATGTAGAATGACAAGACAAATATCTCAGTGCTTTCTTTGGTTTCCCCTTTCAGAGCAGCAAAGTAATATAGGTTATCACATTTCTAGAACTGTAACAAAATTCAAGATATGGTGGAGAGCACAAAAGTCTTTCTCCGTGTGTGTGTGTGTGTGTGTGTGTGTGTTGATTTGTTTTGTCTGAAGCCTGCTAAGATTTCCTGGATGTAAGTTGGATTTTAAAACCTTTAATTAAATACCCATGATCCTACCTTATCCTAGCTCTAAAGAGAACTACTGTTCTCTAGTTAATTAAGGAGGACAAAAAAACTTCGGTGAGGTGTTTCCTAAGGTTTCCAAGATGCTGATGAGATAGCTATGTACTCATTTAACTGATCAGCAGATGATCAATTTTTAGAGGAATATTCAGACTAGCTCTTCTCTTTGATTTCTATAAGCAGTGGACTCAGATGTCAAAGATGGGTGGATTTTAGGAAACCACTGTCTCTAGCAAAATTCCTTGTAGAATCCTACAGAATTAACTCTTTCAGTTTAGCAAAAATACCACTGACAGACACCAAAACTAGTTCTAATTCTAAGGGACCTCTTAGGCCCTCATATTTTCCTCTTTGTTTCTTTCATGATAATTTCTAAGATGGTCTATCTCTGTGACCACACAGGACAAAACAATGAAATTAACATGATAACCTCTTAGGCACTATGTGTTATAAGTTATAACTTGGGCTCTATTCAAGGTTCAGTTTAACTCACGACATAAAATGTTTTTGAAGAGACATATCTTTTGCTATCTTAGAAAAAGGATTGCAATGAAATATTTGTAGGTGAAGTTTAGAGGTTTATATGAAAAAGGCTGCAATGCCAAACCCTTTGTTAAATGAATAGTTCAGAAGAATAGTAAAGGAGGCAGCTATGCAATGCCATGCCCTGCATTGTAGCAGGAGTTGCTGCTGGTGCTGCTAAGTTGCTTCAGTCATGTCCGACTCTGTGTGACACCATAGACGGCAGTCCACCAGGCTCCCCCATCCCTGGAATTCTCCAGGCAAGAACACTGGAGTGGGTTGCCATTTCCTTCTCCAGTGCATGAGAGTGAAAAGTGAAAGTGAAGTTGTTCAGTCATGTCTGACTCTTCGTGACCCCATGGACTGCAGCCTACCAGGCTCCTCTGTCCATGGGATTTTCCAGGCAAGAGGACTGGAGTGGGGTGCCATCACCTTCTCTGGTAACAGGAGTTACACAATCCCAATGACAAATCTAAGAGGACAGAATTATTTCTAATCCCTGAGACTCAGATGGGGTAATTAATTTGCACGCAGGAGGTAGATGTCAGAGATAGGACTCGGATCCAAATCTGTCCAGCTCCAAAACTGTGGCCCACATTCACAATTTTACCTGTGTTCATGGTTACACAATGATATGCTGGGATACACTTGGTTTCTATAAGGTCAATACCATTTGGTATTTTAAGTGTCATTTATATTAAATCAGCAGCAGCATATTAAACCATGTGTAGATGTGATATGGAGTAAACTGCAGAATTTAGATGCTTTTACTGCTTCCCTGATAGTTCAGTTGGTAAAGATTCCACCTGCAATGCAGGAGACCCAGATTCAATTCCTGGGTTGGGAAGATCTGCTGGGGAAGGGATAGGCTACCCACTTCAGTATTCTTCCCTTGTGGCTCAGCTGGTAAAGAATCTGCCTGCAATGCGGGAGACCTGGGTTGGATCCCTGGGTTGGGAAGATCCCCTGGAGAAGGGAAAGGCTACCCACTCCAATATTTTGGCCTGGAGAATTCCGTGGACTGTCAAAGAGTTGGACACGACTAATCGACTTTCACTTCACATTTAAGATACACATGAAATTCAAAAGAAATTTCATCCTTGAGGCAGACTACTTCAAGCTATGTTTCTGTTTCAGAAACTCTCTTCCAGAAGTGTTTCTTAAATGTAAAAGTTTGAGAGGCCTTGACCTCTTACATGAAATCACCTTGGGAGGCAGAGACTCAAGATCTTTGTCAAGGTAGATTGAAGCAGTCAATGCTGTAATGCCTTATGAGGACTATATTCTGGAAACAACCTCTGATTGTAAACAATAACTCTTTTATTTTGCAGGAGGCCATTATTGAAAATAGAGCCCTGTGGATGATAATCAAAAGATGTTTTGGCTATCAATCAAAAAGCCAGTATCGGATATGGCAGAGAGCCTTGGCAAATGACCCCAGTTGGCCCCCAGTAAACCAGACCTCCTACTCTGATATGCCAGAATGTGGCAGGGGAGTGTCTTACAGCAACCCAGTGTTTGAGAGCAACGAGGATCAACTATGAAGACAATGTGATATCCAAGTTTATATAACATAGAAACAATGACAAAAGGGACCAATTTCAGTTATTTTATTTTTTTTAAGCAACAAGACTCTTATAATATCAGCTGGAGGTTTTGGAATCAAAAACCTATCCAATCATGGTGACAAATTAAAGTCTTTTTGATAAGATACTTTCTACAGAGCTGAACACTGCCCTAAGGAGAGCATTTTTCTCCTGGCTTCTGAAAGTATTAGAAGAATATCCCAGGGATGGCAAAGGGCCAAGAGATTGCCTGGCTGAAGGAGGAGAGTATGTAATCTTTCTTCTTAGCTGTATATGTTTTAATGAGTTGAGGGAAAGTAGCATAGAACTATAAACATGTTAAAGATCATTTTTGAATTCTTATTTCATTGATCGAAAAACAAATGCTGGAGAACCATCACACTGCTCTTTACTGTCTGGTTTCCTTTCCTTTGTGGTACTTTTTAGATCTGAGATGTTTTCTTCTATTTTTGGCCTCTCCTGTGTATTAGTGCTGCTGCTGCTGCTGCTGCTAAGTCGCTTCAGTCGTGTCTGACTCTGTGTGACCTCATAGACGGCAGCCCACTAGGCTCCCCCGTCCCTTGGATTCTTCAGGCAAGAACACTGGAGTGGGTTGCATTTCCTTCTCCAATGCATGAAGGTGAAAAGAGAAAGTGAAGTCACTCATTCGTGTCTGACTCTTCGCGACCCCATGGACTGCAGCCTACCAGGCTCCTGCATCCATGGGATTTTCCAGGCAAGAGTACTGGAGTGGGGTGCCATTGCCTTCTCGGCTAAGCCAATGCTATAATAACAAGCAATTCCAGTATCTCAGTGTCTTTACACTCAAGAATGTCTTTCTTGACCCAGGTGACTCTAGAATAGCCCTCCTCAGGATGGTGACTGCTCCAACCTGATGGTTTCACTGACTCAACACAAGAACTCCATGTGTACTGAGACAGGGAAGGAAGATGGAGGCTCTTCACTGTGCCAAGGTGGCATACATCTCTTCCATCACTCACAATCCATTAACCAGGAATTTGGCAAAGGAGCATGGAAGTAGAGTCTCCTTAGGGCTGGCTTCACGGATTTGCAATCTGATGGTCAAAACAGGGCTCAGAAAGGTCCGATTCTTGGTTTAGCACTCTGCTGTTTCCATCTTGAAATTCTTAATTTTTGACAAGCATCCCCACAGATTGTCTAGTTGGTCTGGCTTACATTCCTGGGAAAGAAAGGGAAGTAGCCCACATCACAGAGCACTAGAATTGTCCACTAAACTGTCTCCTGACCCTGTGGTCTTCTTTGTTTTAGGAACCCCTCATCTTGTGTGCCCAGTTCCAGAAATTTTTACCCCTTTGTTCTATTATTTTTGAGAAAAGTTAGTCTTGTGCTACAACATTATATTATCATTGACATAAGTCCTCGTACAACCTAGGCATTTCTTAAGTTTGAGGCTTTAGTTTTTAGAAAGCAAAATTTTCCCTTATCACTTCTACAGATTGGTTATATTGAATTCACTTGGCATAGAAAACACCCAGGTTTCTGTTAGCTCAGCAGACAACGCTGAATTCTAGGAAAACATCCACAAATAGTATTTTTAAGGCAAAAGCAACATTTTCATGACAAACGGCTAATTCTAAGTGGATATTCGGGGCAGAGAGTGAGTCCCTGTGACTTGGCTACTTACCAAGAGTATCTGCAAGCATTCCCTTCCTTGGCTGAACTCCCGCATTGTCAGTGCCCTGTGACTGCAGATAATTCTGGAACATGGTGTTTCTCAGGCATAAAGACATCTTGTTGCTTCTGGTTTTAAAATAGGGTGTGAAGAATCATTAAAACAGGCTGCAGGATCATTGTCTTCCTCAGTACAGAAAGGAATGTTTCCTTTTACAAAGTCAGCATTGGCAATGATAGGCCAGCTCTAAATGTCTTTTCTAAAACTAATAGTTGTTCTCATTTTTCAAAAGTTGTGGGCAGGGGCAAGCTGGAGACAGCCTACAGCCTAGTGATGAGCAAGCGTGGGTGCACTGTTCACACTTTGAAGAGCCCCCTCTCACCAATCATGTCACCTCCACTAGCCATCTGAGTTACTTAGTTCTCCCGGAACTCAGACAAGGAAGGGCTTACCATCCCCACTTTACAAATGCGAAAGCTGAGATTCAGGGGAAGGAGAGCACACCCAGACCTTGGACACACATCTTTTGAGCAAACCTTCTGTAACCTCCAAATGCCTCCTAATAACTAAGCTCCAACAGGGCAGGGTGCACGGTGTGATCTCACGGTCAAACAAAGAGTGAATTTCTTCTTTGTCAGGTGCAAAGAGGCAAGCCTTTGTAATAACAGCGCCTCCAGTTCAAAAGAATGTCAGGCAGCCTGCCAGCCTTGGACTAGAGGAGTGTTAACAAAACCCCAGACCACAGGTGTTTATTTGTTTTTCTGCAACTCAGTTGCTTTTGTCTTGATCAGAAGTGATTCCATCCTTAGCAATTTACACACAGCTGGCAGAGAACAGGCGTGGAAAACTCTGGTTCCTCACCCACCAAGCAGCCCTAAAACCTTGGCCAAAAGGGACTTATTCTAAGCATGGTAATTGAGACGAACTAGATCTTAGAGGCAGTGAGTAAAATAGCAGGAAATGTTTAAACAGGAAAAATGGAGATTCAAGAGACACCAGAATAGTATTCAAAGTCGAAGGGGTTAACCTGAGGGAGAAAGTTCTGACTTGGATCTGGTGGCTCCACCAATGGGTTAAGACCATGGTGGGAATGGCTTCAGGCTGACATGAAGACTGCTGCCTTATTAGTCAGCGTGGATAGAGGTGGAAGCTGGTGGCCTCACAAGGTGTGCACTCCCTGGCATTGGTGATTGCAATGGGTATTCGAAAACCATTTAGCAAAGGAAGTCAAGTATCAGATGAAACTCAGTTGCCTGCTGGATTCCTTTCAGACTTGATAGCCTGGATCTCAGCCTCCAATTGAGTTTTTATGACTGCTGCTCACACAAAACAGGAGCTGGACCCTGTGGGGAGCTGGGCTGGGGAGGTCCTGTGCTGAGGATACACAGGCTGACTGCTCTGTCACTTGGAAGGTGGCTTCTGATAGGGACAGGAATCTAAAAAAAAGGTGCACAGTGAGGGGTCCTGACTGACAAATTGACAACTGGGGGATACTTCTAATGTATTTTCTCAGAAAGAAATGTTTGAAATATTTAAGAAAAAGAACATGAGAAAGTGCCCCAAACCCAAGGGCCACACTACTTGTACCCAGTGTGCTTTCCTGACCAGGACATAGAGGAGAAAAGGACATAGTCACCTGGTCTAAATCATTTGGGAGAGTCCCTGGTATCTTCTTTTACCATCTGAGCCACCAGAGAAGTCCCTAAAAGTAGCAGTGGTGGTTAAATTTTCTACTGGAGTGGGTAGCCATTCCCTTCTCCAGGGGATCTTCCTGACTCAGAGCTCAAACCTGGGTCTCCTGCATTGCAGGCAGATTCTTTTACCACCACTTCCCTGGTGGCTCAGACAGTGAAGAATCTGCCTACAATGCGGGAGACCCAGGTTTGATCCCTGGGTCAGGAAGATCCCCTGGAGAAGGGAATGGCTACCCACTCCAGTAACCCTTGCCTGGAGAATTCCATTGACAGAGGAGCCTGGTGGGCTACAATCCATGTGGTCGCAGAGTCAGACACAACTGAGTGAGTAACGGTTTCACCTGTATCTTCACTCCAAGGTGTACAGCTCTTACCCATGGAGAAGAACCCTGACTCCAGGCTCACCTTACTAAATACGGAAGGGTGGAAATAGAGAATGAAAATATGGCTGTGCCATTTGTGTCCTTCTATGTTCACAGAAGTGTGCATTGCACACTTGCAGATGTGATGACTGGAAAAAGTGACTATTCAGAGCCTTGTACTATCAGCAATTATCCTGTACAAAAGCGATGAGTAGAATCTATCATTCTGTTGTTCTAAAATCGATCTCTCTTTCTCTGCAATGAAGTCTTTCACTCTGGATAATAAAATGAGGTAGTCTCCTTCAGTTATGTGGCCAAAAAAGCCACTTCTTTACAAAGTCCCAGGCATTTCTAACACTGCAGAGGTGATTATTCCCTGCTTTGTTACAGGGCATTATAGTCTCCAAAATAATTTCATTCTCAGTCCGTCATTTAAGCTTCATACCAATCCTAGGAGGAAGGCAGGGTGAGGGTTACCCTCCTCCTTTTCATCAGATACTAAACCCTCCAAAGCCTCAGTAACCTGTCTGAGGGCGCCCGACTCGTGAGTGGAGCCTGGAGCTGGCTTCAGACACGGGACTCCTGCCGTGAAGTCCCTGCGGCGTCACTCCTCCGTGTTGTTCTCCCTGGGATGTTCGTAGCATCAATAGACAAGAAGGCAAGCAAGGCAACTATCCAATGGATTGTCATCATAAATATGATTTCCTCCAGAAAGAGTTTTTAGTTTTCCTAGAAGTTCTTTTGGAGCTAACCATCAACCACAGAAAAGGTCAGCTCCCACAGCTGAGAGAGTAAAATAAAACCAGAGCTCTGAGAGCCGATGTCATGAGAGCAGATAGAGCTCTGGTTTCTGCCTTCTGTCTCCAGAAGCAGAAGCCTGTACCCCTGCTTGAACTTTGCTCCGCCTCTGCTTTGTACAGTTTCTGTAAAAGGGTCATATGAATTCTCTCTTGGCTGTGTACTATGCTCACTTTTTTATGTGAAAGAAAAAAAAAAAAAACCCTTGAAAGTTGCTGCCACACAACATTGTCTGTCCTTTGATTTCTTTAGACTTGTTAATATGACCCTTTGAACTTTATCAGCAAAATGACTTTCTTCAGAATTGAACAAACATACAAATAAAAGCAACAACGACCAAACGTATCTCTCCTGGAGGTATTGACCGAGCCCCCCTGGCCTTCCCAAGCCTGTCGACCTTGTTCCTTCATCAGGAAGGCCGCTCTTGCCATGCTCTCTCACTTGAATATTCCCCCCACTTCCACCAACCCCCCTTCCTCATGGCCGTCTCCTTCTCCTCCAGATTTCAGCTCACTGGTCACTTCTTCCAAAAAGTCTAGCCTGATCTGAGCACTTTATCCAAGGGTTTCCGCACCCTGCTAGCTCAGCTTGTTTTCTACATAATAACTTGAGCAAACTTTCAGGAGACTGAGGTCGAAAAAAAAACCCAATTGTTCAAAATCATGCACTTAGGAAATGGGTGACCTGGGTCTAATTTCCAAGTCTAGGCTTCCCAGTGAAAATCCTTTATGGTCTTCACTTCTAGCCAGATTCTGCTAATCAAATCAGCTAATTCACTGGGGCGGGGGGAAATGTAACATGTTCTAGAGCAACTTCCATGTTTGAATGAAGCATGTTCAAGGGATTATCCAGGCTCTCCTAGCTCTATTTCTTTGCTCTCTCATCCCCATTATCTCTTCTCAGTGTTTCAACCCCATGAAAAATCTGACAAAGTACTGGCCTGTGATAAATTCTGCACACACATCGACCATGGAGACTGTTGAATTTGAAGGTGTGGGTGAGGATGACAATATTGCCAGAAGTGTTGAGGCAGCCCAAGTGAGGGTTGGAAAAGAATTTCCAGACATGGAGCATTTCTTGAGGGAGTGAGTTTATTAAGAACAAAGAGCAGAGATAATGTGGGCACTGCCAACGTGGCGGGCTGCCCTCCTGACAGACCAGGGAGAGTCAACAGTTTTTGTGAGTTAATGGCCAATTTTTACAGCCTAAGACAAAAAAAAAAAAAAAAAATTCCTGCTGGAAAGTCAGCGTTAGGTGATTGGTTACCAGGCTACTGGCTGACTACCAGACCGGGCACCTTTGCCTAATCTGGTGTCAGGAAGCTTGTTAGTGATGACCAGGGGCCTTTTGGCAACAGTTACAAAGGGGCTCAGTTGGCTTTGGAGGTGACCTTGGTTCTGAGTTCTGCTTCTGTGGCCTTGGTTCAAAGCCTTGCACCTGTGGCCTTACTCCACAGGTAGGTCTCACATATGTTGCATGTATTAGGCACTGCACAGCTCACAGGACACCATTCCTATTGTATCACAAGCCAAAAGAGGCATCTCTGTGTGACATCAAGGCTTTGTGGGTAAGTGAGGACTTTTCCTTGTGTAGCCACAAACTTAGCATGTAACAAAGAGTCTCATTAGTCCCCCGCTCCAATCAGTTCTTAAGCCCCTGAACACTCTTGCGGCACTGTCTCGCATGTAGAAATTCCTTCCCTCCAAAACTTTGCCTGAATTAAGAATCTCTTATCTAGTTTCCCCAACTGAAGTTGCTCTTCTGTTTTCGCTTCTCTAGGTCTCTATGAATTTTATTGCTCAACTCTGATCATGGCTGTCCATGGTCAGAAACCCTTCATAGTCTACATTATCTACCAAATAAAACACATATTGCTTAGAAAGGGATTTAAGACCCCTTGCAATGGCCACATGTAGCCTCATCTCAGACATGTCTCATCCTTGCACTCTCTAACGCAGCAAACTATTGTTCCCAGCACTCAGTAACTCACTTGTTATTCCCAGCATACAGGAACCATTTTTCCACCTCAATACCTTTTCTCATGCTGTTTTCTCTATAACTGTTGCTCTTATCTTCATATATCCAAATCCCACCTATTTCTCAATTGGGATGCTACTGAACCTGCCAAGCCAAAAGATATCTGCATATGCATCACACTCTATATATTCACCCTTTGTGCAGCAGGCAGCTCTTTTCACCTTGTATTATGATCCTGTAGTGTTTCAATTTCCCCCAGTGTCTATGCAACCCCATTTTAACTGGGAACAAAGCCTGATTCATTTCATCTTCCCACTCTGCACCCAGAACAACGCCATGGTTGGGACTTTGTAAGCAGCTGTGGCAGGATTGAATAAAAAATATAATCATTGGGACATTTTGTTGATTTATTTCTCCTTCTTTGTCTGGGAACATCTGTTTTCCATTCAATACAAAGAAGCTTAACTAAAACAATGCACATGAATAAAAGCAACCAAAAGTACAAAGTATAGTGATTCCAAAGTTGTCTTAATGAATTTGGCTGTCCATGTGTATAGTAGATGTGGGGAGGTGTGCTGTGAAATTAGAAGGGCTAGATATATGCTACAAAGACCATCTCAGTATGCAGAGGACACTAGAACTTTATTTGTGAGAGCAAAGGCACTTCTAGAAAGGTACTCAACTCAAGGGAAGAGAGAATCAAACCAGGCAAACTTGTTTGAAAAACTGAACAATGGATATTGGGGAAGAGGGGAAAAGTTTAAGTATAACTAACTGTATATTTTTCAATCTGTTCTCTGGTTTCACCCTAAATTTACAAACTTTCGCAAGGGCCTGTGATGAAAACAGAAAGGACTAGAGATAGAGACAGTGAGAGAGAGAAGGATAGGGGTAGGGGCACAGGTAGAGATAGAAGCCCACTCTGTGGTTGGTGTGTCAGGGTGTAATAAAAGCGCAGTGAAGGGAATCCACCTGTGCCCTCTGTCACTTGGCAGAGAGGTGACTGGGGCTTACTCTGTGAGCCCCAGAGTAAGATGCATTTTCCTAGAGGCTGATGGTGTCACACAGGTGTTACAAACAGTCTGAGCATGTCTCCAAATGGCTAAGGGAGTTAGAGAGTAGCTAAAGGAGACAGAGGATGAGGAGATGTGATTAGAGCATCTAATCCAGATTTATCCAGATTGCAATGAGATTGATCTAATCCAGACTGCAGTCCTCTGCAACCAACCTCCAGGTGAAATGAAACTCACGGGAACCTCACGGAAGCATCATCATCTTGGGCGGGTGGACTGTGGTCTGCAGAGGAAAGAAGAGCATGCTATGGCACTCTGTGTGTCTTCTCGGTGATCCAGGAGGGACTTCAGTACGACAGTGCCTCTGTGGCCCTGTTTGTGACTACAGTCCTGGGTTTATGCGACCAAGGAAACATTGGTTACAGAGATAGGAGAGATACCGCTCCAGGAGGTGAAGGTGCATTTGGTGAAAGTATATGCAGGAAAACTTAGGGATAAAGCACTCCGAGCAAACAGCTCAGAGACCCAAGGCTATACCAAGTTCCTGATCTGCTCAGGAACTGAACAAAGTACAAGACAGCTGGCTGGATGCACTTTCCTGAAAGCTGAGTCACTTCTCTCTTGACTCAGGCTAAGGTTAGTCTTGAGAATTGGTGCGAGTGCTCAGCCAATCAGTTGTGTCCTGCTCTGCAACCGCACGGTCTGTAGCCCACCAAGCTTCTCTGTCCTTGGGATTCTCTAGGCAAGAATACTGGAGTGGGTTGCTATTTCCTCCTCCAGGGGATCTTCCAGACCCAGAGACTGAACCAGTGTCTCCCGCCTTGGCAGGAGGATTCTTTTTACCACTGAGCTACCTGGGAAGTCCTTGAGAACTGGATAAGGGCTAAAATAGCCTCAAGTGTTGAACCACAATCCATGACTAATTGAAAACTGGTTTGATCTGGGGACAATTTTTAAAGTTCAGATCCTCCCTAGATAAATTCTATAACCTATAACCTATTTGATCTGGATGCCAAAACTCATATTTGGGAAAGATCAAGTATTTGTGTCTGCCCACACCTCACTCTGGCACAGCAGGTGTCCCAGGGCAAAGTGGGAGCTCAGGCCTGCACCTGGAGTCTGGAGGGTGGGACAGAGCTAGCCTCTGAGGGCATAGGAATAGCCATGCTAGCTGAGGTCATGGGCTCCTGACCAGTACCCCATGTCTGATCTATTCAATGGGGTCAAGCAGTGCTCAGATAGATAAAGTCAATCTCAAAGGTGTCTCTTTCAGATAATGGCAATGGTAGCTAAGAGTGTAAGCTTAGGAGTCAGGCAGGTTTGAACTCTAACCCAGACTTCTTTCATTTGTGATTTTGAGCAAATTACTGTGTCTACATCTTCTTTCCCTGACTATTGGCATGAAAATATTATTTATTACCTAATTTGTATTTGCAAAAATCAAATAATATTAAATGCAGCACATTATTTTTTTCCTACATCTCTCAAGCTTTAAAGAGGATTCTAAAATCTTGGCCTTGCACGTAATATAGCTATTTAATGTGTTGTGTGAATCAGTGAAGGAGTAAATAAAAGAATGCATAAGCTGAGAATGAATGAACTGATGAGAAACTTGCAGGAATTGAATGAATTTAATTTTATTTTACTTAAAATGTAATTATCTATAATTTGCTAATTGTCTAAAATTATTTTCTTAGTTAATCTCCTTATTTATTTACAATGAGATGCAGGGTGGCCTACTGCTGGCTTTTGTTGACAGGATCAGTTACTTGCACTTCTAAAGCCAAATTTCTTTTCAGACTTTATTTTGAAGCCCTTCTTGTCCCATTATCTGACAGCTCTGAAGGACTGCTTTTTAGAAACTGGCCCTTCCTGGATGACTTCCGAGTCTATAGAATCTCCCATGAGATGCAAAGGCCTGTGTAAATAGTCCAGATTCAGACATATTTGTAGGTAGTGTTTGGTTGATCTTTTTGCCTACTCTCTCCAAGGAATTGTCCACAGCACTTCATAAAGTTCTTTTTGGAACATAGTGCTCAGACTTGATCCATTATGAACATCCCCAAGGAGCTTATTAGAAATAAAGTCTTGCACCCAAGCTCAGATATACTCTGAATCTGCAGAATGAGTCTTGAGGAATCATAGCTTTGTCAAGCTCTACAGGTGATTCTGATGATGAATCAGATTTATGAACTATAATCCTAAAAGAATAACTTAGTTTATTTTTCCCTAAATGTACTATCTTGCATTTGTCCTCATAGAGACTCATCTACACTTTTTTTCTGCCATCTCCTGCAGTGTTGAGATATTTTGTGGCATATTTCCTTTGGAAATACTATGCCACTGCTATATTCTTGACTCTATGTTAAAAAGCAGTTCCTGGTGGGAAGAAAGCCTGTTGACAGACTTCTCTCCCTTTGAGATGAGCTCATTTATCCCTGCTGTTTGTTAGAGTACTAAGTACTCCATTCTTGACAAAACAATCACCTGCTGGCTAAGTTCAGTGGGAAAGCAAAGCATTGCCACTAACCAAAAGCAAAAATGTCGAATGGTGTTTAATACTCTGTATTCTTGAAGTTAGTTTGAAAATATATGTAAAACCTTCATTCCTTAAGGTATCCAATCTAGTCCATCCTTTAGATGACGAAGAAAAAGAATAACTGATCCTGGACCATACCCAGGTCTGAATATACTCGTCTCTCCAACCAGGTTAGATCATCTAGAATTGATTAATAAGAAATAAATTTGCTTTAGGACGTGAATTTAGAGGGTTATATTCTTCTTAGGATAGATCCTGGGCCCCAGCTCACTTTAGAATGTCTAAGTCCATTTCTCATCTTTGTAGCTTCCCATCTCATCCCAGCTGTTTTCTTTCTCGGGAAGCCTCTTATATTGACGAATGTTATTGAACCTCTGTTCTTTGAGCAGTGACAACATCAGTTTTAGAAATGCCACTGTTCTTCTGATCAGCATCTTTATTTGGTCTCAATGGTCAATAACATTTTTAGCTGTGAGGGGAGCAAAGATATGAGTTTAGTGTTCACCAAGGTATTGATATTGAAGCCACAATTCTTGGATGGAACTTGAACCCAAGCACACCTCAGACAAGGGATTGAACCCATGATTCATGACTTAGGAGGGGACTTGAACCCATTGTCTTTTAATTAAAACCATTCATCTAGTGTCAGGACTTACTGATGCTCAGGTTCCTTTGTCTTGGCCCAGAAAGAATTTAGTAAGAGGCAAAGTGATAGATAAGAAGTGGATTTCATAGTATAGGATGCTTAAGAGAGATCCAAGTGGGCAGGCAAGAGAAAGCTGCTCTGAGAACTGAGAACTACAGTTTCGTAATCAAAGGAAAAGTTGGGAGGAGGAGAAGATCACCTGTTTACTCATTCTTCAGTAGACTTTAAACTTCCAGCATCAGCTTCTCCTCCACACTGGGTAGGGGAGTTTTCTGTTCTACATGGTTAACCTGGGACTGTCATGGAGTTATTCAAATCAGTAGAAAGGTGGTAACCTATGCTAAAATATGGCTAATCACCCTTAGATTTCAGTGTAATGAAGATTTTCTACTTTCAAATGCCACCTTTCCCCTATACTTTTGTTTTTAGTGTGTTCAGAGAGCATGTTCTAAGAATAATTAATTTACTGACCTCAACCAGCAGGATACAGGCGTCATTGACTTGTTCTATAGTTTTGTTGTTAGTTTCGTTGTTGAGCAAGCCTGCTTAGTTTTGTTGCTAAGCAAATCTGTTTTCTTGAATGATCATTAACTTATAAGGGTCTTCCATACTTCTCTCTACTTATAATCCCCTAGTGAGATTATTTAATCAACTACCCTGTCCCTTCATTCTGCCTCTATCAATCTGTATCTATCAACACTGGGATACCTTTTTGGCCACTAGTCAGACACTGGTAGGTGACTTAACCTGACAAATGCAGTAAACAGTTGACAATCATTCTCACTGACATTTCCAGTACTCAGCTGACAAGCCATGCACCTGGCAGCTTTTGTAGATTTGTTCTTGCAGCCAGTCATCTGGAAAGCCCTCCAGAATATGAAATTAAACAGACATTCTGGTCCTATCCTGCTACTAAACATACAGCGGGCTGGGACAATGTGGCTTAAGCTTAGCCAGGCCTAAAGTCCTTGACAAGAGTCAATACATTTCCAGAAGCATAAAATGAGCTATTGAATTCTCCTGGAACAATCTTAATACCTTAGGCACAAAGAATGGTTAGACCAAACTCAGAGAAGTTGAATGGAAAATTTTAAATTAGGGAGAGAAGAGGCTTTGAAGTGAGGTATTAGGTAAGAGCCAGGTGAAAGAAAACAAAGATGAAATCTGCTTATCAGTAAGTAATTCCCCATCTCTCCCCCCAAAAAATGAGTTCCTTGATAGATCCAGAATGGGGGTTACAAATATTAGGAACCCTTAGCTCTTTTCTGGAGTTGAACTTCCCAGAAACAGACAGTAAGCCATGGATTCATATGCAAATATTTTATTAAGGAAGTATTTCTCGGAGGAACTGATGAGGGAGAAGATAACACAAAGGAGAATGTCATTTTTGACAAAGTCTTAACCTCAACCCAATGCTACTAGGCAGCTTTAGAATGTAAACTTCACCTCTGTGTGCCAACGCTTGGTGAAGAGGAAGAGCTTCAGGCTTCAGCCTTAGTCATTGGTAATGGCTGTTTGGGCCAGGTGGGTATGGGGAATAAACTCCAGGTGCTTTTGTTTCTTTGCTAGGGCAGGCTAAAGGGTTCAAGGGCAATCCTCTACATGGAGTTGCAGGTACCTCAGAAGAAAACACATAAATGCATTGAAGAACATTCAAGGGGATTTAGACAGACCACGGATATCTCCTATAGTTCTATTTTCCACTCTGCCATTGAGCATCCTAAAGGGAAAACTCTGTAAGCATTCACCTAATCTGAAAAATGCAATAGTATAAAGCAGTTTCCCCAAGCAAGAAAAGAGTGATTTATTCATCTACAGTATTTATTGAACACTTGCTATTTCTTCCACTCCTTGTGGAATGATTCTTTCCCTTGAGAGTGTTAAGAGCCATTATTGATTTATATATAAAATGCTATGCGAATAGTCCCCAAATCAAAGTCAGTGGATTTGAGGGCAGTGAGGGCAACCAACTTGGGACATATAAAGCATTAGGAAAATACTAGAATATAATAGAGTAAATAATATACTTGAGCAAACAAATGATCAGTTCAGTTCAGTCGCTCGGTCGTGTCTGACGCTTTGCGACCCAGTGAATCGCAGCATGCCAGGCCTCCCTGTCCACAACCAAATCCTGGAGTTCACTCTGACTCACATCCATCGAGTTAGTGATGCCATCCAGCCATTTCATCCTCTGTCATCCCCTTCTCCTCCTGCCCCCAATCCCTCCCAGCATCAGTCTTTTCCAATGAGTCAACTCTTCGCATGAGGTGGCCAAAGTACTCGAGTTTCAGCTTTAGCATCATTCCTTCCAAAGAAATCCCAGGGCTGATTTCTTTCAGAATGGACTGGTTGGATCTCCTTGCAATCCAAGGGACTCTCAAGAGTCTTCTCCAACACCACAGTTCAAAAGAATCAATTCTTCGGTGCTCAGCCTTCTTCACAGTCCGACTCTCACATCCATACATGACCACTGGAAAAACCATAGCCTTGACTAGACGGACCTTTGTTGGCAAAGTAATGTCTCTGCTTTTGAATATGCTATCTAGGTTGCCATAACTTTTCTTCCAAGGAGTAAGTGTCTTTTAATTCCATGGCTGCAGTCACCATCTGCAGTGATTTTGGAGCCCCCCAAAATAAAGTCTGACACTGTTTCCCCTGTTTCCCCATCTATTTCCCATGAAGTGATAGGACCGGATGCCATGATCTTAGTTTTCTGAATGTTGAGCTTTAAGCCAACTTTTTCACTCTCCTCTTTTACTTTCATCAAGAGGTATTTTAGTTCCTCTTCACTTTCTGCCATAAGGTTGGTGTCATCTGCAAATCTGAGGTTACTGATATTTCTCCCAGCAATCTTGATTCCAGCTTGTGCTTCTTCCAGCCCAGCGTTTCTCATGATGTACTCTGCATATAAGTTAAATAAGCAGGGTGACAATATACAGCCTTGACGTACTCCTTTTCCTATTGGAACCAGTCTGTTGTTCCATGTCCAGTTCTAACTGTTGCTTCCTCACCTGCATATAGATTTCTCAAGAGGCAGTTCAGGTGGTCTGGTATTCTCATCTCTTTCAGAATTTTCCACAGTTTCTTGTGATCCACACAGTCAAAGGCTTTGGCATAGTCAATAAAGCAGAAATAGATGTTTTTCTGGAACTCTCTTGCTTTTTCCATGATCCAGCAGATGCTGGCAATTTGATCTCTGGTTCCTCTGCCTTTTCTAAAACCAGCTTGAACATCAGGAAGTTCACGGTTCACGTATTGCTGAAGCCTGGCTTGGAGAATTTTGAGCATTACTTTACTAGCATGTGAGATAAGTGCAATTGTGCGGTAGTTTGAGCATTCTTTGGCATTGCCTTTCTTTGGGATTGGAATGAAAATGGACCTTTTCCAGTCCTGTGGCCACTGCTGAGTTTTCCACATTTGCTGGCACACTGAGTGCAGCACTTTCACAGCATCATCTTTCAGGATCTGAAATAGCTCAACTGGAATTCCATCACCTCCACTAGCTTTGTTCGTAGTGATGTTTTCTAAGGCCCGCTTGACTTCACATTCCAGGATGTCTGGCTCTAGATGAGTGATCACACCATCGTGATTATCTGGGTCGTGAAGATCTTTTTTGTATAGTTTTTCTGTGTATTCTTGCCACCTCTTCTTAATATCTTCTGCTTCTGTTAGGTCCAGACCATTTCTGTCCTTTATCGAGCCCATCCTTGCATGAAATGTTCCCTTGGTATCTCTAAGTTTCTTGAAGAGATCTCTAGTCTTTCCCATTCTGTTCTTTTCCTCTATTTCTTTGCATTGACGCTGAAGAAGGCTTTCTTATCTCTTCTTGTTATTCTTTGGAACTCTGCATTCAGATGCTTATATCTTTCCTTTTCTCCTTCGCTTTTTGCTTCTCTTCTTTTCACAGCTATTTGTAAGGCCTCCCCAGACAGCCATTTTGCTTTTTTGCATTTCTTTTCCATGGGGATGGTCTTGATCCCTGTCTCCTGTACAATGTCATGAACCTCATTCCATAGTTCATCAGGCACTCTCTCTATCAGATCTAGGCCCTTAAATCTTTCCACTGTATAATCATAAGGGATTTGTTTTAGGTCATACCTCAATGGTCTAGTGGTTTTCCCTAAATAAATGATAGAGTAAATAAGTAGAGTAAATATTATATAATAGAGTAAATAAATGAACACATTTAATGACTGAAGAGACAACATTTTAAAAATCTCAAATAGGAGCAATTAAATACAAATTTAATGCTCCAGTGACTCACACAAAATCACTGTTCCTGAACTAAATAAAGTAAGTTTTGCAATAAAGAAGAAGTAGAGCCTTGCATTAGATACAAATTCTCATACTTGACTCCCACGAGGGCCATGGAAGAACTAGGTCAGCTACCTAACTTGTGTCTCTGCCCTTACAAAGGGCAGATGCAGGGGCACTAATGCCTAAAATAGGAGCAGAAATGAGAACCCCAGAGAAAAGCCATTAACAGAAGAGGAGGAGCCTTTTTCCAGTTGACCAGGTCACAGCAGTAAGTGGTCAAAGTGGAATATTTCTTTCCCTTTTGATTCAAATGCTCTAATCCGAAGTCCCTGGGCTGCCTTGTTCTACTACAAGCTCAGATATTCCAACAATCAGTCATTTTCAAAAGTCACAGCCTCTGTCAATAGATTCTGAACTACCTAGTTTCTATAGGAGGAAAATACCTCAGACACTCCAGCTAAGCAATGGATGGTTTATGCATCCAATGACAAGCTAAACTTGAGCCTGTCCATGAGAGATGAGTTCATCAACACTCCCTGGGACATGGATCCTAAGAGAAACTGGAGGGAAGTGGAGAATATAGAAGATTTTGATTCTAGAGCATGGTTGCAGTAAACTGAGCTCAAGGACAAGATTCCAGTCTCAGTCATCACTAGATTTTCATCTGAGGGCCTAGAACAGTGCTTTGCTTATGGCAGCTTTTCATACGTGTGGGCAGGATTGAGTTGAGAAGAACTTAGGAGGTTGATGAGCTACGATTACAAGTCCAAAGGCTGCTTTTTTTCCAACCGTGTAAATCCAGCTTATTACCCAGAGAGCTCAGATTTCCATCCTTTGGCTTTAATTTGTGCGCTTAGTTTTTCAGTCATGTCTGACTCTTTGTGACCCCACGGACTGTAGCCCACCAGGCTCCTCTGTCTATGGAATTTCCCAAGCAAGAATACAGGAGTGGGTTGCCATTTCCTCCTCCAAGGGATCTTCCAGACCCAGGAATCAAACCCGTGTCTCCTGCATTGGCAGGCAGATTCATTACCACTGTACCACCTGGGAAGCTCAGGAATATGGAAGTGGGTATCCTATCCCTTCTCCAGCTATTTATCCAGTTTTACTTCCTCAGTTTTTCTTCAAAAAGGATAAAACGGAGTGCACAATGCAAACTGAAATACCATTTGGTAAGTGCAAATTTTAGTTTATACTTGAAGTATTTTACCTAATTTGAATATCCTTAAAATCAAATTTATTTTTCTTTTAAATTTTCAACTGTTCATTATAAAACTAAAGACTTGGTCAAGAAGATAAAATTTTACATCACATGGAATGGTTTGATAATTGCCCAAATTTTACCTTTCACTGCAGTTTTGGTTTTATTAAAATTCATGTATTAGTTACCACAATATCTATTAATTATACTGCATGAATTTTTTTCTTTGTAAAAATACATTATTAAAATTTTAAAACATTATCTCTCCTCATGCACAGTAATATTTATTTATTTTTAAAACACTTTATTGGTGTAATTACATATACAAAATCCAATAAAATATTATGTTGGCCTCTATGTTTATTTTCTGTTTGTTGTTCTCACAAATTGAAAATCATTTGCCACATAGAGGAGGAAGGAAAAAGAATGAACTACTCAACAAGGACAAATACGTGATAGCATCACTTATATGTGAAATCTAAAAATTACAACAAACTTGTGAATAAGACAGAAAAGAAAAATGCTCACAGACATAGAGAACAAACTAGTGGTTGTCAGTGGGGAGAGGGAAGGAGAAGGGGCAACTTGGCTGAGTAAGAGGTACAAACTATTAGGTGTAGAACAAGCTACAAGGATGTATTGTATATCACAGGGATTAGAGTCACTATGTTATATGACTATAAATGGAGTGTAACTTACAAATTGAGAATCACTGCATTGTACACCTGTAACATATAATATTGTACAGCAACTATACTTCAAATAAAATGAAAAATAAAACTATCTGCTCTAGGTGTGAAATATACCAGCTCCCCAGTACTGCATCTAACTCTACCTCCAGTCCTGTGGCCCTGTCCCTTGTAGACACAGGTCTGGGTACACTAACTTCCTTCCTGGCACCCAGCTTAAGCATTTGGATATTTTCTATTCCCTTTACCCAGAGCTCTCTGGGCCCAGATAGCCATATGCCTTCAGTTCAGTTCAGTTGCTCAGTCCTGTCCAACTATTTGTGGCCCCATGGACTGTAGCATGCCAGGCTTCCCTGTCTGTCACCAACTCCTGGAGCTTACTCAAACTCATGTCCATTGAGTCAGTGATGCCATCCAACCATCTCATCCTCTGTCATCCTCTTCTCCTCCTGCCTTCAATCTTTCCCAGCATCAGGGTCTTTCCAAAAGAGTCAGTTGTTCACACCAGGTGGCCAGAGTATTGGAGTTACAGCTTCAGCATCAGTCCTTCCAATGAATATTCAGGACTGATTTTCTTTAGGATGGACTGCTTGGATCTCCTTGCAGTCCAAGGGACTTGTAAGAAGTCTTCTCCAACACCACCATTCAAAAGCATCAATTCTTTGGCTCTCATCTTCCTTTCTTTCTTTTTTTTTTTTATAGTCCAACTCTCACATCCATATGTGACTACTGGAAAAACCATAGCTTTGACTAGATGGACCTTTGTTGGTAAAGTAATGTCTCTGCTTTTTAATATGCTCTCTAGGTTGGTCACAACTTTCTTTCCAAGGAGTAAGTGTCTTTTAATTTCGTAGTTGCAGTCATCATCCGCAGTGACTTTGGAGCCCCCCAAAATAATGTTTCTCACTGTTTCCCCATCTATTTGCCATGAAGTGATGGGACCAGACACCATGATCTTAGTTTTCTGAATGTTGAGTTTTAAGCTGACATTTTCACTCTCCTCTTTCACTTTCATCAAGAGGCTCTTTACTTCCTCTTCACTTTCTGTCATAAGAGTGGTGTCACCTGCATATCTGAGGTTATTGATATTTTTCCCTAAATCTTGATTCCAGCTTGTGCTTCATTCAGCTCAGCATTTCTTGTGATGTACTCTGCATATAAGTTAAATAAGCAGGGTGACAACATACAGCCTTGACGTACTCCCTTCCCAATTTGAAGCCAGTCGGTTGTTTCATCTCCAGTTCTAACTGTTGCTTCTTGTTCTGTATACAGATTTCTCAGGAGGCAGATCAGGTGGTCTGGTATTCCCATCTCTTTCAGAATTTTCCACAGTTTGTGGTGATCCACACAGTCAAAGGCTTTGGCATAGTCAATAAAGCAGAAGTAGATATTTTTCTGAAACTCTCTTGCCATTTTGATGATCCAATGGATGTTGGCAATTTGATCTTGGTTCCTCTGCCTTTTCTAAATCCAGCTTGAACATCTGGAAGTTCACGGTTCATGTACTATTGAGGCCTGGCTTGGAGAATTTTGAGCATTACTTAGATAGTGTGTGAGATGAGTGCAATTATATGGTAGTTCGAACATTCTTTGGCATTACCTTTCTTTGGGGTTGAAATGAAAACAGACCTTTTCCAGTCCTGTGGCCACTGCTGAATTTTCCAAATTTGCTGGCATATTAAGTGCAGCACTTTCACATCATCATCTTTCAGGATTTGAAACAGCTCAACTGGAATTCCATCACCTCCATTAGCTTTGTTTGCAGTGATGCTTCCTAAGGCCCACTCGATTTCACATTCCAGGATGTCAGGCTCTAGGTGAGTGATCATACCATCGTGATTATCTGGGTCATGAAGATCTTTTTTGTTTAATTCTTCTGTGTATTCTTGCCACCTCTTCTTAATACCTTCTGCTTCTGTCAGCTCCATCCCATTTCTGTCCTTGTCACCTTGTCAGTATATCTTCCCTGCCCAATTTAACTAAAATACAACTCCACATCTCCTTCTGTTTTCTGCCCCCTCACTCCAGACACCTCTGACGTGCCTAGTCCCATTTTACCCTTGTTTCCCTCCGCAGCCATGTCACTGTTTCCCCAGCTGTGAGCTTAACGCATTTACTTGTGTTGTCAGTCTTTTCCCACTGTACTGTCGTCTCCATGGGCAGTGGCTTTTGTCTGCTTTGACCCTTCCTGTCCTTTTAACACCTTGAACAGGACCTTCTAGAAAGGAAGCCCCCAGTAAGTATTTGTTTAACAAATTCATGAAATATGAAATAAAGCGATTAGCCTTGATAATGGGTAGGTAAATCTGATGTAAGTAAAATTTTATTCATGTGTATAGATAGGTGTATTACTCCTGGGAGGATAAAAGTTCCCTAATTCTCAGAGTTCTCTGTAACCCCACCAAAGTGAGTAAGTTCCTGGATGAGAGATGTTTGTCATTCCTCTGCTTTCAAGGATTCTGAGCTTTTCCACCCATTTCTCCATCTGTCCCCTCTGGCTTATTTCATTTTTTTCCCCTAAAGCAGAGCCACATTTTTGACTCTTTCTTCACTGGACTGTGAACTCTCTACGGACAGGACTGTGCTGCATGCTCAGTCATTCAGCTGTGTTTGACTCTTTGGGACCCCAGAGACTGTAGCCCACCAGACTCCTCTGTCCATTCCCAAGCAAGAATACTGGAGTGGGTTGCCATTTCCTCCTCCAAGGGATTGTCCAGACCCAGGGGTCAAACCCATGTCTACTGCATTGGCAGGCAGATTCTTTACCATTGACCCACCTGGGAAGCCCCAAAGACAGCATGAGAGTGATTCATTTCCCCACCTGCTTCAGTCCTAACCCTGATCTGAGCGCTCAGAAGCTGTTTGCTGAATGAATTAACAGGATAGAGAGAAGCTGAGAGGTAAAAAGGGAAGGTCCCTGTTTACAGTTTGGATTCTTTTTTTGTCCTCAGATAAGATACAATTTTATTTCTACTCATCTAAATTTTGACACAGTCACCAAATTCTCTATTTGCTGATGATCGCTGAACAGAAATTTAAAATAGAGAGTGGGAAAGACAAAGCATACCTTCACCGTATTTGTGTTTCCTAAACAGAGCTCCCTCTGCCCTGATTTGTTCTGTGGGAAAAGTGTGGGTTGTTTTGGTGAAGTGAAGGCTGAGGGTGGAAGGAGCAAGTTTTGGGCAGATCTGCCTCTCAGCAGACTGAGTGCAGTTGCAGTGGACGTTTGCCTACATTCTTGAATCCATATTTCAGAGAGAAGATTAGTCATGTACAGAAATTCAAGTACTTTCTTAACGTTGTGGTCATTACAGAGTGCTTATAAGGTCCCTCAACCAGATATTATGTTAGTAAGATTCGATTGAGAGCCCTGGAAAGTCTGATTGTGTAAGAGGGAGGAAATGGAATTTTATTGGCATGGGACGAGATTCCTGTAGGTTGATGAAGCCTGTTTTGTGGAGGAACCACAGGGTGTGGCGGGTCCTGTGATATAATATAATATAGTGATAATAGGGCCTCTTACGTATGCTCCTCCTTAGTCTGCAATAACACAGCCGCCCTCACTCCTTGTGTTGCAGTCATGTCTACGTGGCTTTGCCACTTTCATCCGACTCTGAGTCTTCTCAGGGAAAGAATCTGACCTGATCCACCCCTTTATCCCTCACTGGGATCATCACAGGGTCTATGTGGAAATCTAAGCTCTTCAAAGACTGCTGGATGACCACCAAGTTCATATTTTCTCCTTCTTGGCACATAGGCAGACCACACCCCCTAATCATCTTGCAGTCAGGTGTGGTCATCTGACCCAGTTCTAGCCAATCTTTTGGCACAAGTACAAAGTATTTCTTCTAGGACTAGTCCATAGACACCTTTATTAACTCTCCCCCATCTTTCATACAATCATAGCAGCCTCAGACAGCTTGTGTTGAAGATGGTGGAGATGCAGGATGGAAGAACGCAGCTTCAGAATCATTGGAGGAGACCCCCCTCGATTACTCTACCAATGCCCTCCTATTATTATAGACTTAGACCCACACTTCTACTGTGTTAAGTCACTGAAAATTGTTACAGTTGTGGTCATTATGCAGTCAGTTTGCCTTAACTAAGCAAACTTGCCCTTGTAGGTGTCCAACAATGTTTGTGCGATGGGATGCTTCAGAAAGGCTCCAGTGCAGTAGAGAAATCTAGATGAAACATCTAAACCCACACTAGTTTTCTCTCTAGGTCATGGGTAAGTGGGGAGAAGCGAGAGGGTAACAGGCAGGAAGGCCGGGGTCTCCAAACCGAGGAAATAGCCTGCAAGTATCAGACATTTTTATCTCTCTTAAGTGGCAGGAGGAAACAAACCAGCGATATTGTTTCCTTCTTTATACAAATTTAAAAGGAGGTTTCTCTCAAGATACTGTGTTGCCATAAAGACACCTGGTTTCACCTGAAGCTATTATCAAACCTAGAGATATCCAATGCCTTTTTCTTATGGAAATGTTTATCTTAAGCTATGCTAATGTGCTATGCATTTACCCCAAACTCAGTCTTCAAGTCAGTTCTGCCTTTTGGCTCAGAACCTACTTGACAAACCAGTATGTTATACTCAGATATTGTTCCTGGAATCTATGCAAATGAAAGTGTTTGTATGGTGATCTGCCCTTCTTCAAGATTCAAGTTAATCATTTTATGGCCCAGGATGAACCATTTGGTGCCAAGATTATCCCAAAATGCATCTTATGGGTGAGGGGCCTGGTGCCATTCTGAGTTTTAAGACATCCTTTCTTTCATTAACAGACTGCTAGTGACTATATAACATCCAGCTGAAGACTAGCAGGGGGGCACTCTTTCTGCCCCCTTCTGATGCCTATGTCAGAAGCTTTCTCTATCTCCTTTAAGCTCTGAGCAATCAAGCCTCGTCTCTGGCCCCGGATTGAATTCTCCTTCAAGGCCAGGAATCCCAGCGTTGTGATTCAACAACAACCTTTCAGAAGGAATCTTGTCCCTACCATGTAGGAGTGTGATGCACGGTTCTAATACTTTCCACTCTGCCTGTTGCTTCTTCATTTCTAGGCCTCATGGACTAGAGGTGGAGACTTTTCCTCTACCTTATTCCATGTAACCCCCATGTCCTTCACCTCTCCAGAACCACGGCAGAGTTCTAGAGAAAATACAGCATTCAAGGGGGAAGTATTGTATTTCCTGGTTGAAATAAACTGGACTAGAACCAAGAGACCTGGCTCTGTGTCCTGGATCTGCCAGTATTTTGCTGTGTAGCTTTGAGCAAACAACTTCCATCTCTGCATCTTATTTGTTTTCTGGAAATTGTATTTTGAGTTAAGGATTGTCCAGGGAGATACTCTCTCAGTCATTTACTTCTGGCTTCACTCTGAACAAAAAGACCCTTTGAAGAGCTAAGACCTGGCTTTAAGGGTGTTAATCACTTCCTCAGGTCCTTGTGTGAAGTGAATATTTCACTTTATTTTTCGTTTATTTCCTCATTTGGCTCTTCCTTTCCTTCCTGTCTCTGGAGTGAGTGAGTGAGTGCTATGTTGATTCAGTTGTGTCTGACTCTTGCGACCCCATGGACTATGTAGCCCATGGGGCTCCCTTGTCCATGGAGTTCTCCAGGCAAGAATACTGGAGTGGGTGGTCATGCCCTCCTCCAGGGGATCTTCCCAACCCAGGAATCAAACCCAAGTCTCCTGCAGCTCCTACATTGCAGGTGGTGTCCCTGGAGGGACCTACCTTACAGGATGTGATGCTTACAACTGCTCATGAGTAGGAAGTTTGCCTTTTTGGTTCATCAGGATGACTGTGTTCTGCTTCCAGTCACAGGCAATCAGGAATCTGGCCTCTCCAGATCGAAAAGATTGGAAGAGTGTTAGCTTAAGTGGCAACCTCTCCCTCCTGAGCTCCATGACTAAACAACCCCTAGGAGGTCCTCCCACCGTGACTGAGTCACCTTCCTTGCTATCCTCACCCCCACACTACTAGCCACCACCCCCCACAAGGCTCTTCCTCTCGTGGGCCTTCAAGGAACTGGCTAAGCTACTGAGGTGTGACTGGCTCTCTCTTGCTTACGGGTGCCTCTGAGCAGATCCTGTAAGCTTTAATATCTGTTGCAAATCCTCCAGGAGGTAGGATTTAAACCAGGAGTGATTATTTTCTTACAGAGCATGTCCTCTGGTGGCTGAAGCAAGGGCTCAGTACCCACCGAACTTCATGATCAACCAGTCTAACTCAGTTTACAAGCTCTCCGTGGCAGGCGCATCTGTTCTCATTCCAAGCTCATTGTCCAATATTCTTCCTCATTCCCTTGGTTCTCAAGCCTTACTTTGATATCTCTCGGTACCCCCAAATAAGCTATATTTTCTCACCTCTCTTGAACATTTTCACACATTTTATGCTTCTGTCTCTGGTCAAGAGTGTGTTCACCATCCACAACTAGTGGATGCTCACAATTCCACCTAGTTAGCATGTGCTCATATTTGAGATGTCAGATAGGTGTCACTTCCTTCAGGAAGCTGTTACTATCCTGAGTTATTATCCTGTTATTATCACATTAAGCCTGAGTTTGATGCCCTTCCTATTTAAGAGGCTGTTTATTTGCCTATAGCAACTGTACCCAAGCACCAGCCCTTGGGGTGGTGACTCTCTCCTTTTCACCACTGACTCCTAAGAGCTCAGCACAGGGTCTAGAATGCCTGTTGTTTAACTCATAATTGCTGAGCTGCTATGAGTGTTATATTTTGTATCTTTGGGCTGTAACAGAAACCACAAACAGTGACTTTTTAGAAACATTTAATTATATGTTTAAGAAGTGTCTAGAGCTAGGTGGTCCCAGGGTAACACTGTGGTTCAGTGGAATTGTAAGGATCTAAGCTCTTTCATCCTTTTCTCTGCCATCATTAACTTGACTATTTTCATCTTCTTCATGATCTAAAGATGGCTGTCACACATGGAGTATTGCATTCTCATGTATCATCTTAAAAGGAAGGAAGAAAAAAGTTCTCTCTTTTTTGTCAATAGGACATTCTTTCCCAGAAGACTCCAGCTTTTTCCCTTGTATTTTACTGCTGAGAACTGGGTCCTGTGCCCACTCTAAGACACGCCATGACTCATCCTTGGTGCTTTTACCTGAAGTCATGCTCCCTAGAGGAGAACTATTTCTAGCAAAATATATGAGTAGATAACTGATCAGTAAGAAGTGAATGATGACTGTCCTTCAAGTCTTTCGTTCAGTTCAGTTCAATCGCTCAGTCGTGTCCGACTATTTGCGACCCCATGAATCACAGCACGCCAGGCCTCCCTGTCCATCACCAACCCCCGGAGTTCACTCAGACTCACATCCATCGAGTAAGTGATGCCATCCAGCCATCTCATCCTCTGTCGTCCCCTTCTCCTCCTGCCCCCAATCCGTCCCAGCATCAGAGTCTTTTCCAATGAGTTAGCTCTTCGCATGAGGTGAGCAAAGTACTGGAGCTTCAGCTTTAGCATCATTCCTTCCAAGGAAATCCCAGGGTTGATCTCCTTCAGAATGAACTGGTTGGATCTCCTTGCAGTCCAAGGGCCTCTCAAGAGTCTTCTCCAACACCACAGTTCAAAAGCATCAATTCTTCGGTGCTCAGCCTTCTTCACAGTCCAACTCTCACATCCACACATGACCACAGGAAAAACTATAGCCTTGACTAGACGGACCTTAGTCAGCAAAGTAATGTCTCTGCTTTTGAATATACTATCTAGGTTGGTCATAACTTTTCTTCCAAGGAGTAAGCGTCTTTTAATTTCATGGCTGCAATCGCCATCTGCAGTGATTTTGGAGCCCAAAGAAATAAAGTCTGACACTGTTTCCACTGTTTCCCAATCTATTTCCCATGAAGTGATGGGACCAGATGCCATGATCTTCATTTTCTGAATGTTGAGCTTTAAGCTCAACTCTCCACTTCCCTCTCCACTTTCACTTTCATTGAGGCTTTTTAGTTCCTCTTCACTTTCTGCCATAAGGGTGTTATCATCTGCATATCTGAGGTTATTGATGTTTCTCCCGGCAATCTTGATTCCAGCTTATGTTTCTTCCAGTTCAGCATTTCTCATGATGTACTCTACATATAAGTTAAATAAGCAGGATGGCAATATACAGTCTTGATGTACTCCTTTTCCTATTTGGAACCAGTCTGTTGTTCCATGTCCAGTTCTAACTGTTGCTTCCTGACCTGCATACAAATTTCTCAAGAGGCAGGTCAGATGGTCTGGTATTCCCATCTCTTTCAGAATTTTCCACAGTTTCTTGTGATCCACACAGTCAAAGGCTTTGGCATAGTCAATAAAGCAGAAATAGATGTTTTTCTGGAATTCTCTTGCTTTTTCCATGATCCAGTGGATGTTGGCAATTTGATCTCTGGTTCCTCTGCCTTTTCTAAAACCAGCTTGAACATCAGGAAGTTCACGGTTCACATATTGCTGAAGCCTGGCTTGGATAATTTTGAGCATTACTTTCCTAGTGTGTGTGATGAGTGCAATTGTGCCATAGTTTGAGCATTCTTTGGCATTGTCTTTCTTTGGGATTGGAATGAAAATGGACCTTTTCCAGTCCTGTGGCCACTGCTGAGTTTTCCAAATTTCCTGGCACATTGAGTGCAGTGCTTTCACCGCATCATCTTCCAACATTTGAAACAGCTCAACTGGAATTCCACCACCTCCACTAGCTTTGTTCGTAGTGATGCTTTCTAAGGCCCACTTGACTTCACATTCCAGGATGTCTGGCTCTAGATTAGAGATCACACCATCGTGATTATCTGGGTAGTGAAGATCTTTTTTGTACAGTTCTTCTGTACTTCTGCTACCTCTTCTCAGGTTTTACTAAAATGGTGGGCTCTTTTCCTCTGAGTCTGAGCTCTACTTTAGATTGGTGTCACTTAAAATGCAACATTTGTGATGGCATGTTCTTCTTTCAGTAGCCCCTCTGGCATGAAATGCTATACTTGTCTGTTTATTCTCATCAGCCACTTTTTTCCTGAGGCAGAAAACATGTTGACCTCTCCTGAACTTCAACGTGGGCAATGGTGCCCCCTCAAGGCAATCAACTTTCTTCCAAGGCCAAAGCTGCAAGAATTTGGTTCAGTTATTGCATCCTGACATTATTGCACCAGGACTAGATGGAACAAAAAGGCAACGAGATGATAAAATTTTTTATCATGAGCAATTTAACCAATTCCTAAATAGATCACAAGGAACCTACTTTTTGTTAAAATATAAAATTTAGGGGTGATTATACAATTGTTGAAATCTAGATGACATTCCCAATATTTAGCCTTTCTAGATCCATCTACTTTTATTTATTTATTTATTTATTTATTTTAGATCCATCTACTTTTTTTATCTGAAAACTTTTTAAACTAAAAAGTGAAAGTGAAAAAAATATGTTTTATTATTACACTTTACTTCTAGAAAGCTTGTTTCTTCTTGGTTAGTGAGACTATGATGGTCTCTTGTGGAGTGTGACACGTGCTATAGCTGGACTTTTATCAGCATTATCTTAGATCTTCATGTCAACTCTATCCTTCCTGTTGACATGTTATATAATAGAAATCCTCACTTCAGATTTTAAGTGATTTGTCCAGAGTCATCAGTAGAGCAGGGATTAGAATTCAGATTTTCCCGATTTCAAAATGATTCCTGCATTCCCTGTCAGGAACCAAAACCCGTTCCTTCAGTTTTCATGGTCACAGTACGCTCAACTTTCCTGAAGTCCAGAAGGTTTTCAGTCACCTGTCACTGGTTAATCCTTCTGTCTCAGGTTTTTGGCAAAGTGACCATTCACATTCATTGGCTGAGATATTTATGGACAGTATATGAAATGATTTATCTTCCTAGTTCAACAGTTTAAGTCTGGAGGCACTTACATTTAGTTTGGCAAGTAAATACTAAGAATTAAAAAAAGAAACGGGTAGATTAACAGACCAATCCTGTGGCTGAGGAAAGTATTTCCTCTCTTTCCTTTGTTAGTCTAATAGGTAAGGCGTGTGCTAAGAGATTTTAAAAGTGCCTGAGAACAGCAATGACAATTAGTGATTGTTCTGAATTCACTGAAGCCCTGGCGGTTTTGACATTTCCCCAGGGAATTAGTTTGGCTGTGCTGTTCAGATGGAGGAGGAAAGTAAAAAGGACCATCAGGCTTTGCTCAACCCAGGAGAGGAGAACGAACTGGTGAGTCTTCCCTTCTTTTTATTATAGTTTCTCAAAAGTGTCTGAGCCTGTAGGCTACTTGGAGCTGGAGAGGCTGAAGTCTGATAAGGCTCCTGGAGATCCACAAGGCACACTTTTACAGCAGGGGAACCTTCAGGGGAGACAAACTTGTGTCTTCTAGATGATGACCGTGTGTCTTTTAGCTCTTGCCATCCTGATGTGCTTTGATTGGACCCATGAAGTTCCCTCCTCAGACATTTTGCAGAGTAATGGCTGTACACACCCACAGGGTACTCACAGAGGCATTCCCACTTATCATCTGGCACTCTATATAATTAGACAAATGCAGGCAAAAAAACGAAACTCTTTTTAAAGATTTTTCATTTATTTTTAGTGCTCTGGGCTGAAATCATGCCTTACAAGAGCCAAGAGAGAGATTTTAAGCACCAAGTACTGAAGAAGGACTACAGTGTAACCATATTAAACAAACAAACAAACAGTTCTCACTTCTTTGATTCTTTTTCCCCACCGCCCCTTCCACCAAACACATATAAATCTTGAAAAGTAATTATGAAAATCTTGAAAACTACAATATCTCTTTAGTACTGAAGACTTTACATTTATTATTTTATTTGATCCTCAGAACTCATGGAAGGAATTAATCCTATTTCATAGACAAGAAACATGAGACTTGGGAGGTTAAGCAACTTGCCCTTAGCCTCCGAGGGCCAGCCTAGGAAACCAGTCCACTCCTCCCGGCTGCACACCCTCCGCTGTTTGCACTCTAGCGAGGCAATGAGAAATAGAGATTAAGAAAAAGAGAGGATGGAATAGAGAGGGTGCACTGAAGGGCAGAACGGAACCCAGAGGACAGGGTCCATATATCCAAAGGGTATCAATTTTCTGCCTTGCTCTTCCGGTTCCCTGTGAAATCTGCCAGAAATTCATATCCACTCCGTACTTACTGTACTTGTGAACCTATGGAAAATAAATGATGCATTTATACCTTCACTGGCCACATGTGGTTTTAGAGAAGTTGTGGCTGTTTAGTCCCTTAGTCATGTCCAACTCTTTTGCAATCCCATGGACTTCAGTCTGCCAGGCTCCTCTGTCCGAGAGATTTCTCAGGCAAGAATACTGGAATGAGTTGCCATTTCTTGACCCAAGGATTGAACCCTTGTCTCCTGCATTGGCAAACTAATTCTTTACCACTGAGCCACCAGGGAAGCCCCTTTAGAGAAGTAGCTAATTCCAACTGAGATGTGCTTTAGTGTGTTAATAAAACACGCATAGGCTTTTGAAAGCTCACTAAAAACAAAGTGTAAAATATCCCATGAATAGTTGTTATATTGGTTACACATTGAAGTAACAATGTTTTGGATAGATTGGGTTAAATAAAATGTTATGAAAATTAATTTCACCTGCTTTTTTTTTTTGTTTTAACTTCTTTGATGTGGCTGCTGGGAAATTGAAATTACAAAAGTGGCTCACATTTTTCTGCCCCACAGATCTTGACAGTGGTATAGTGTTCTAAAATCCTCAGACTAAAGGGTTGCAAAGAACTAAAACTTACTCGCCTGTGTTCACTACCGAACAACTCTGTACCAGGTCTGCTGCTTTTTTCCAGCATGTCGATGAGCGTTCAAAAGAAAAATCTGTTTTCTCTTCATTGTTCTCTAACTCAGTGCTGTATTTTTTAAAGTTTACAGTCTAGTGTTTTACTTCTACTAACCACACAGAAGGCATGGGTATCAAAGGATTAAATAGCAGGAGTCACCAATTTATTTGGTGAAGAAAATGTTTGGTGATCAAACAATTCTAGAGAAATCCACCAAAAAAACCCTCTGTTAGGAACTCCCACTAGGTTTACCTCATTGTCAGGGCATCTTAGGGAGGGGGAGAAGGAGCGGCTGTCAATCTCTCCTTCATAAATCTTACTCAAGAATTTAGGCAGAGAGCACAGATGCAAATCCTACTGAGGTGAGTCAGGAAACCTGGCTAGTAGGCAAGCTAAAGGGGTGACCTAGGTCCACAGCTGACAGGACACTTGCCACCTGCCACCAGGCAATTGCCATTCTAGATGTCGCAGGCCCAGCGCTGTCAGATCTTTTGAGTTTGAAAGAGAAGCCAGAAATCTGTATACTTATGTAAAATAGCCTTATGATAAACTCTGGAATTTTTCTTTCTTAGCTAATCAGTAGGCCAGTTCAACCAGGGCCTGGCCTAATCCCAGCCTTTGCAACCTCTCAGCACTTGCTCTTCCTTTCCCAAAGGTTTCCTGTGGCCCAGACTTGACTTCTCCTTGCAGTCATCATTTCCAGTGAACAAACACTGTGATTGTGTGAAAGGGTGTGAGGTGGAAACTACCTCCATGGGTGGAGAGGGCCTGTGAGGTGATCCACGTGCAGTCTTGGGTCGTTTTCCTGAGCTCATCTCAGATACAAGGTGTGGCCGGCGTATCACAGTTGAACCTTGCCTTACCATCTCCTGTTCTCCAGCCCCTGCTCCTCCGCATACTTCCTGTGCGGGTGCTGTGCTGGGTGTTTGACAAACAGTCTTTCATGTTACCCTCACGATAGCTCACGTGATAGATAGCATCAGTGTACAGGCCTTGACTGTCCTTCCCAGTCTCCTGCCTCCCACTCCCTACCCCCGCACCGCCACCTGGCTCCAGTGGTCGCTGGTTCCTTCACGTTTTCCCCAAAAGCATCTCCTTTCTTCTGCCCACGTGTTTCCTCAGCCTCTCCATTTGCAGTCAGCTTTTCTTGTCTCCTCTTGTGATCTTCTCAGGACCTCGCTGTTTCACTCACAGCCCACAGCCTCCTTCACAGCCACAGAACCTCACTGAGTCTGGAGTCTGTACAGTTCATGCCTAATGGATAGGGATTTGTTCTCAGGCAGACCTGGGCTTAGAATCTGGTCCTGCTGGGTAAGTTATTTAACCTCCCGGGGTTATTTGTTAAATGAGGCTAGTAACACCAACCATTTGGAATTGTGGTGAGGATGAAATGAGGTAGGACAGCCTTTCCAAAAATATCTTCTGTTGTACAATATTATTAATAGTATTTATTATATAAAAACTCTCCCCTTTCTCTCTAACAATTAAGTTTGAGAAGTACTTGGTGAAACAGGCCGACCAATAACTTCAGGGCCTCTCAGAGCTTTCAGTATACTGTACCTCACTGTGAATCTACACAAAGGGCATTAGAGTGTGCTCTATTTCACACCTGGTATACATGGAATCCTTTCTTGGCGGGGCAGATTCCCTCATAACTACTGTTCCATGGAACCTCTGGAAGAAAGGCTGTTTTCAATGAACGACTGGTATCATTTCAGCGTTATGATTATTCTCCTGGGAGAAAAAGCCATGTTTCTCTTCAGCCACGTGCATCAGGGGGCACAGGGGGTGCATAGCAGCCTCTGTTCTGGGGTCCTCTCGGGCTTTGCTTGCTGCATCTACTTGGTGGAGATGAGACAGACTCTGCCCTTGAGACAGAAGTGCTGCATGAGTCACACTGGTTGTCAGGCCCAACCATTCCCTCAGTGCTCCCCTCTGCACAGATGCCCACCACTTTAGTGTCAGAATCACAAATGGCAGCCGCCGGAAGGCAAAATGGCTGCTTGGCGCGGAGGACACAGGTTTGATAGGAGAGAACTTCCCTTTGTGGTAACTTTTTTTCTGGAATACAGTGGAGGAGCCGTGGACTTCAGACAGCAGATCTTAGTCAAGGCTCCACAGCTGACTGGGTGGCTACGGACACGTTATGGAACCTTGTTAGTTGTCTGAGAATGACATCAGTTACCCCTTCTGACTCACAAGGTTTGCAAGGGTCATGTAGGAAACATGGAAAGTGCTATGAAAATATAAAGGGTAAATTTACATGCAAGGAGTCAGGGGGTGTCACGTGGCTTTGAAAATTACAGAAATAATGTAATAGGTGAATTTGATGCTAAGGTTATTTCCTCTTCCTCTGTTTAAACTTGGGGAATGATAATTGTTTGAAGTCTATCATTTCAAAAATAATATGTAAAGAGTTGGTAAGAAAAATCAGAAATTTTGAACATCTGAATTGTTTTAAACCCTATCACATACTCCTAATCTTCCATTAAAGGACAAACAAAATAAAACTCAAAGGACTAACTTTGAAAATTTTAAAGTGAGCCTTACTGTCTCTTTCTTATTTAGTCACCATTTTATAGATTGACAAGCTTATCTAATCTTCAACCGGCACCCCATTATGAGGGAGAAAGAACAATATAGGTGACAGAATCAAGATTTAAGAAGTTCTCTGGGGACTTCCCTGGTGGTTCACTGGTTAAGAATCTGCCTTGTAATGCAGGGGACATAGGGCAAAAAGGGATTTACAAATAATAAATGCTGGAGAAGGTGTAGAGAAAAGGAAACCCTCCTAAACAGTTGGTGGATATAAATTGGTATTGCCACTGTGGAAAACTATGCAGGGTCCTCAAAAAATTAAAAATAAGGATACACAGTTCAGTTCAGTTCAGTCGCTCAGTCGTGTCCGACTCTTTGCACCCCATGAATTGCAGCACGCCAGGCCTCCCTGTCCATCACCAACTCCCAGAGTTTACTCAGACTAACATCCAGTGAGTCAGTGATGCCATCCAGCCATCTCATCCTCTGTCATCCCCTTCTCCTCCTGCCCCCAATCCCTCCCAGCATCAGTCTTTTCCAATGAGTCAGCTCTTCGCATGAGGTGGCCAAAGTACTGGAGTTCCAGCTTTAGCATCATTCCTTCCAAAGAAATCCCAGGGCTGATCTCTTTCAGAACGGATTGGTTGGATCTCCTTGCAGTCCAAGGGACTCTCAAGAGTCTTCTCCAACACCACAGTTCAAAAGCATCAATTCTTCAGTGCTCAGCCTTCTTCACAGTCCAACTCTCACATCCATACATGACCACAGGAAAAACCATAGCCTTGGCTAAATGGACCTTAGTCAGCAAAGTAATGTCTCTGCTTTTGAATATGCTATCTAGGTTGGTCATAACTTTCTTCCAAGGAGTAAGTGTCTTTTAATTTCATGGCTGCAATCACCATCTGCAGTGATACACAGCTAGAGACAAAAAAAAAAAAAAAAGAGAAATAGAGGCACCATATGACTCAGTAATCCCGTTCTTAGACATAGATCTAGAAAAGATGAAAACTTAGTTTAAAAAAAAATACATGCACCCTAATGTTCACAGCAGCACTAGTTACAATCACCAAGATACGGAAAAAACCCAAATGCCCATTAATAGACAACTGGTTTAAGAAGACAAAGTGTATATATACATAAAGAAATACTACTCAGTCATAAAAAAGAATGAGACATTGTTATTTGCATCAACATGGATGGACATAGAGAATATTATACTAAATGAAATGTCAGACAAAGATAAATATTATATAATATCACTTATGTGTAGAATCTAAAAAATAATAAAAATGAATTTATGTACAAAACTGAAACAGACCTAGAAATCAAAACAATGTTTACCAAAGGGGAGAAGGAGGAACAGGCAAATTAGGAGTGCGGGATTAACAGGTATCAGTTCAGTTCAGTTCAGTCAGTTCAGTCGCTCAGTCATGTCCAACTATTTGCGACCCCATGAATCACACAGCACGCCAGGCCTCCCTGTCCAACACCAACTCTCAGAGTTCACTCAAACTCATGTCCATCGAGTCAGTGATGCCATCCAGCCATCTTATCCTCTGTCGTCCCCTTCTCCTCCTGCCCCTAATCCCTCCCAGCATCAGAGTCCTTTCCAATGAGTCAACTCTTCTCATGAGGTGGCCAAAGTATTGGAGTTTCAGCTTCAGCATCAGTCCTTCCAATGAACACCCAGGACTGATCTCCTTTAGGATGGACTGGTTGGATCTCCTTGTAGTCCAAGGGACTCTCAAGTGGCTTCTTCAACACCACAGTTCAAAAGCATCAATTCTTTAGCACTCAGCTTTCTTCACAGTCCAACTCTCACATCCATACATTACCACAGGAAAAACCATAGCCTTGACTAGACAAACCTTTGTTGGCAAAGTAATATCTCTGCTTTTGAATATGCTATCTAGGTTGGTCATAACTTTTCTTCCAAGGAGTAACCGTCTTTTAATTTCATGGCTGAAATCACCATCTTCAGTGATTTTGGAGCCCAAAAAAATAAAGTCTGACACTGTTTCCACTGTTTCCCCATCTATTTCCCATGAAGTGATGGGACCAGATGCCATGATCTTCATTTTCTGAATGTTGAGCTTTAAGCCAACTTTTTCACTCTCCTCTTTCACTTTCATCAAGAGGCTTTTTAGTTCTTCTTCACTTTCTGCCATAAGGTGGTGTCATCTGCATATCTGAGGTTATTGATATTTCTCCTGGCAATCTTGATTCCAGCCTAGCATTTCTCATGATGTACTCTGCATATAAGTTAAATAAGCAGGGTAACAATATACAGCCTTGACGTACTCCTTTTCCTATTTGGAACCAATCTGTTGTTCCATGTCCAATTCAAACTGTTGCTTCTTAACCTGCATCTAGGTTTCTCAAGAGGCAGGTCAGGTGGTCTGGTATTTCCATCTCTTTCAGAATTTTTCACAGTTTATTGTAATCCACAGAGTCAAAGGCTTTGGCATAGTCAATAAAGCAGAAATAGATGTTTTTCTGGAATTCTCTTGCTTTTTTGATGATCCAGCAGATGTTGGCAATTTGATCTCTGGTTCCTCTGCCTTTTCTAAAACCAGTTTGAACATCAAGAAGTTCACGGTTCACATATTGCTGAAGCCTGGCTTGGAGAATTTTGAGCATTACTTTACTAGCGTGTGAGATGAGTATAAACTATATATAAAACAGATAAGCAGCAAGGATTTACTGTATAATACAGGAAATTATATTCGGTATCCTACAATAACCTATAATGGAATAAAAAAAACTCAATCACTTTTTTGTACACCTGAAACTAATACAATCTTGTAAATCAACTATATTTCAATTAAAAAAGAGAGAGAAAGTATCTGGATAAGCCTGACATAATCAGTGAGCCCAGAAAACAAAGTGGACATTTCTTGAAGTCAGAGATCTTTAAAGGATGAGAGAGATATGAGCAAAGGAGGCTTTACTTTGCACCTTTGTAGATAGAAGGTTCAGAGTAATAAGAAGCTCTGAGTAATCTGTAAGAACTGAGAACTGAGAATAGCTTTTGGCTGACAACCAGTAACAGAACGGGGACCTTTGTTCTAAAGCTACAAGCAACTGAATCCTACCAACAGCTATGTGATCTTGAATGAAATCTTTGATCTCCAGAAGGCGCAGAGTCCAGACAATACCTTATTTTAGTCTTATGAGACTCTGAGCGGAGGACCCAGCTAGGCGGACCTAACTCATGGACACTGTGAGACAATAAATTTGTGTTGTTTTAAGCCATTTGTTATTCAGTGATAGAAAAATGAATATGCCATCACAGCTGTCCAAGTGAAGGTGCAACCCTGCCAAGTAGTGAGTAGTCTGTCTTAAGCAGACAGTGGATGTTCATCTGTGAAAGCTGGTGTACAGCTATTTTTTTTTTCCAAGAGAGAAATTTGAAGCAAATAATTACTGAGATACTTCTCCTGTTTAGTGATGCTCTAAATAACTTACTTACGAATACTTCTTACTCCACGAATAACTTTAAGCAGAATGTGCCATGTGGCCCCATGCCTTTGACATAGGGCCAATTTTGGTTCTTAAAATTGCCCCTGGTAATCAGCCTATGCATTTCATTTCCTTTTGATGTATATTTAGTGCTCTCTCACCATGAGTCTTATCAAACAAAAATCCTTAGTTGTACTTTTACTTCTGCGCAGCCCATGTGCTTATTTTTTATTTTTCTAGTTTGTCAACAAGTCTACATTTTATTTTATTTTATTTTGTTTGGGAGAGTTGGCAAATATTTTAATTTTGATTATTTATTTATTTATTGAAGTATAGTTGATTACAATATTGTGTTAGTTTCAGGTGTACAGCAAAGTAATTCAGTATATGTATATACACACACACACGCGTATATATAAAGACATACATATATACATCCTTTTTCAGATTCTTTCCCTTTGTAATTATTAAAAAAAATACTGAGTATATTTGCCATTTGCTATGCAGTATTCTTGCCACCTCTTCTTAATATCTTTTGCTTCTGTTAGGTCTGTACCATTTTGGTCCTTTATTGTGCCCATCTTGGCATGAAATGTTCCCTTGGTATCTCTGATTTTCTTGAAGAGATCTCTAGTCTTTCCCATTCGATTGTTTTCCTCTATTTCTTTGCATTGATCAGTGAGGAAGGCTTTTTAATCTATCTTTGCTATTCTTTGGAACTCTGCAATCAAATGGGTATATTTTTCCTTTTCTCCTTTGCCTTTCACTTCTCTTCTTTTCACATCTATTTGTAAGGCTTCCTCAGACAATCATTTTGCCTTTTTGCAGTTCTTTTTCTTGGGGATGGTCTTGATCCCTGCCTCTTGTACCATGTCATGAACCTCCATCCATAGTTCTTCAGACACTCTATTAGATGTAATCCCTTGAATCTATTTCTTACTTCCACTGTATAATTGTAAGGGATTTCATTTAGGTCTTACCTGAATGATCTAACAGAAGAAGAAGATATTAAGAAGAGGTGGTAAGCATATATGGAAGAACTATACAAAAAAGATATTCATGACCCAGATAATCATGATGGTATGATCACTCACCTAGAGTCAGACATTCTGGAATGTGAAGTCAAGTGGGCCTTAGGAGACATCACTACAAACAAAGCTAGTGGAAAGAGATGGGAATACCAGACCACCTCACCTGCCTCTTGAGTAACCTGTATGTAGGTCAGAAAGCAACAATTAGAACTGGACATGGAACAACAGATGGGCTCCAAATAGGGAAAGGAGTATGTCAAGGCTGTATATTGTCACCCTGCTTATTTAACTTATATGCAGAGTATATCATGAGAAACACTGGTCTGAATGAAGCATCAGGCTTCATGGCTTACCCAAAGGGTACTCCATGGCATGAATGCAGGACAAAATATAGAAAGCTATAATTAACAATACTTGGTAACTAGCGATAACTAACACAAATTACTACCTGTGATCACACCAAGCCAGTAATAGTAGGATGAGGAACAATGGCCACACTACTATGATTCATTACCTACAGACAATATTATCTTTAACATTAAAGAAAAGAACTTTGAAACATGGCAGAGTTAGAGATAAGAGAGCAGTTTTAAGAATATCCTCCCATTTAACACATAAAAGAACACAATTTGGCATGTCCAGATAAAGACAACAAAGGGTAGACTGAATAATGAATAGAAACCTGGAGCTGTGATTGTTGTCTTAAAAAAAGAAGATAAAACATGATGAATTCTAGCTTCATAAAAGGACACAGAGACATTATCTCTTTGGCTATGATTCAAAGGACTAAAAGTTTGAGACCTACAGAGAAAAGGCTAACTTACTCTAATGTTATTGAAAAATTTTGCTTAAGGTAAAACCCAACTTGTCACAACAGGAAATTGGCATTGCCGTCCACAAAAGGTAATTGAAGTAATGAGAGTTATTTATGTCATATCTTGTTTTAATAAATAAATTTGTAACCTTGAGCTGTAATAATCTAGCTTGAATAAATGAGAATGTTATGAACTGTAACCCAAAATACCCATTCCAAAAATCTTGAATCACTATTGTACTTTTGCATGGTGGGTATGTGACAAATATTTCAGATGGATAAATACATGAATGGTGAACATAATAAGACAGGTTACAAAAACTGAAAAAAGACCTGTCCACAAGACCAGGGGTTCATATATTCTAGTGCTCCAGATGCAATGAAAATTCCAGAACAAGTAGGAAGGAAACCCTTGGGGATAGTTCTATAAGACAAAGAAGACCCCACCAAAAGGGAATTTGGGGAAGAAATTATGTTTAGATGAAGCTGGGCCCTGTAATTCTCCTTTCCTAAACAGTGTGAACAATCTTGGTTCTGTCTCTGATGGTAGCTGTATATCTGCCAAACTACCTATCAAGAAAAGAAATAGTTAATGTCCTCTATGTGCTAGTGCTTCACGTATGTTCTCACGAAATCCCTACGGGCTAGTTACTCAGATACCAGTTTTACAGCTGAGAAAATTGAGCTCAGTGAAGTAAGCATACAAAAGGTCATATTATGTCAGCATCAGAGAGAGGATAATCTGGTACACTGTTTACCTCCCATACTAGTGAAGGGTGACTGTAATGGTGTGTATGTATGCATTGGGATACTTGTGTATGTAGTTACTACATCTAGTAAGTCTTTGAATCAAGTTGGTGTTTATCTTAAAGCCTTTCCTAGTTTCACAAATCACAAAGGTGAGCAGTTTTCTCTTTAGCCTGCATTTTATTTCAGTTTTGACAATTTGTACTCTGTGGGGAAAAAGCAAAAATTCCACTTAAGCCACTTTTAGAAGCACCACTTATGGTTTTGGCAAATAGCATTTAGCTCTGAATATTGCCTAGGGTCAAATCATTTCACAGTCAGTTCAACAAGACTGGCTACTTATAATCCACTGAAATTTTGTTGGATGGTAAATTAACCAAGCTAATGTTTACTCTCAACATATACTGAATGTTCAAGATGTTTCAGGAACTGTATTAAGTGCGTTGCATGCATTATCTCATTATTTTCTCACAATAACCCAGAAAAATAGTTAATGTTTCTATTTTTATTTATGAAGGAGGAAATTGAATAATCCAAAGTCATGTGGATTTCCCAAGTGTTAAGTGCCTAAGTGGTAGAGGCATGATTTGAACTTAGTTTTCTTATGCCCTAACCCCAGCATTTAACTGTGATGTCAGACAACTTCCATTATTTTACAACCAGACACATTTTTCACACAAGGAATCTAAAGTTCAGAGAATTAAATCATTTATGCAAATCACATTAACTGGCAAGTGACGGAGGAAGAAATAGGAGTGAGGGCTTCTAGAAGGTAACAGAGTAGGCTGTAAAGAACAGGGGCTCTGCTGGCAGACTTGGAGAAGGCTCTAAATTGTGACCTTAGAGAACCTCCATCAAAAGGCACCTGCACATTTCAGTTACTCCTAGTCAGTACAGAGGCTGCCTACTCTGTACTCTGGGTCTAGGAAAAGACATTTAAGGCTGTGCCACCTCTCCTAGTATTTGGAATACAGAATTCTGTTGGGGAACAAAGAAGTGAGGGAACATTACTGCTTCGAGAAACTACAATTCAAGTTTATTCAAAGATGGACGAAACCTCTGTGCTATTCAATTCCAGTAGTAAGTGGCAGGTCCGGTGTCCTCAGCGAATGGAATACAGCCTGTTTCCAATGCCAACCTTGACTCAGTATATTGCAACTCAAAACTGAGTCACCTCTTTTCCTCCTTGGACTGAAAAGCCGGAGTGTTAATTGTTCAGTCATGTCTGACTCTTTGCAACCTCATGGACTGTAGGCCACCAGGCTGCTCTGCCCATGGAATTCTCCAGGCAGGCATACTGGAATGGGTTGCCATTTCCTTCTGCAGGGGATCTTTCTGACTCGGGGATCAAACCCAGGTCTTATGCATTGCAGGCAGATTCTTTACTGTCTGAGCCACTAGAAACCTATTATCAAACCACTGCTAACATTGACTGAGCACTTCCTTTGTGCTCAGCACCTTACACTTCATGTTTAACCTTCACAACTATTTGTCCAGGTGTGTGTTATTAATATCCTCTGAGTACAGAGATGGAAATTGAGACTTAGAGAGGTTAAGTCCTGAGGTCACATAGCTAATAGGTGGCAAAGCTCACTTCACTGAAAGGAGCTTGAAATTTTGATCTTCTCACTCCTATTTGCAGTACCTTTATATTTAAAAACCTCTACATTCTACTTGTCTTCCGATCATGGCTCACATAATATTCCTGGCTCTCTCATCTATCCTGCATTTCTTAGTGGATTTTACTAGAACTGAATCAGTATTTAGGAGAAATCTGAGTGAATCTTACTGTATCGAAGAATAATCATTTAGAACAATCAAATTATAGTTGAGATTAATTGGTTAAAATGAAAATATGATAAACTTGAATCACACAAACATTGACAAACCAATTGAGACTAGGTTGAAAGAGTGCCAAATAAAGTAGTGATTCTTTTAGCTGAGACCTCAAGTTGCATATCTAGTCACATAAACTCTGGGAAAACTGAGAAAGGATAGAAAGGAATTTTATTAAGATTTATGAGGCCAGTTTATCAAGGAAACAAAAACATTCCTTCTGCTCATCTTTGCTCAAGGAGCTACACAGTTCTGAAAGTTACTCTGACATTTGCAAGGTCTTTTATTTCTGTCTATTATCTATTTTTCTACTGATTTTTTTGACAGATCAGGGAAAAAGCTGTTGATATTTTAATACTGAGTTGTTTCCAGCCATAAGCAATGTCTTACACAGAAATTTATCTTGGTTATTAGAGATGTGATTTTTAACTCTGTTCCTATGCATCTCGGCACTTTCCAGTCATCCACAGCTCAAGGCAGTTACTGTCTTCCCCGGGTCACCGAACTTCCCACTTTCCATAGGAGTCCTTTCTATGGTCCTTTTCTTTTATCATTCACTTCCCAAATTTTGCTGTCGTTCTCTCTTGCTCAATTCAATCACACTAAAGTAAGTAAAGTAACTTCCACCTGCTTGGACATCTAATAACAAACTCTACTTTTGTTTTATTTTTTATCGACATATATACATACACTGATGTCAAAAAGTACACTGATCTTCATTGTACAGTTCCATGAATTCAATCATCAGTTAGTTAAATGGGATTGCTAATGGTTAGTCCTTAAACTTAATAAACCTCTCTATTTGTATCTTTGCTTTCAGTAGTAATATGTAGTTTTTAGTTCAGAGCTCCTGCACAATTTTGATAGAACTATCACAAGATAATTGATTTTTTTCCCCTTGATAGTACTACAAATGATATTCAACTTTACTCTCAAGTTGTTTGTTACCAGTATATAGTAACAGTATATAGTAACCAGTATACAGTACATAAATACAATTGGCTTTTCCATATTGACACAGTATCCAAAAACCTTGATAATTTCACTTATTAACTGCGATAATTGTTTGCACATTCTTTTGAATTTCTTTATGTATGTAATCACATTATCTACTCATAAACAGAGTTTTACTTCTTTTTTTCCAAAGGTATTGAGATATAATTGACATATAAAAATTTGTAAGTTTAAAGCATGCAATATGTTGATTAGTAAAGTCAAGTCAAGTCAAGTCGCTCAGTCATGTCCAACTCTATGCAACCCCATGGACTGTAGCCAACCAGGCTTCTCCGTCCATGGGATCTTCCAGGCAAGAATACTGGAGTGGGTTGCCATTTCCTTCTCCAGGAGATCTTCCCAACCCGGGATTGAACCCGGGTCTCCGGCATTGTAGGCAGATGCTTTACCGTCTAAGCCACCAGGGAATTGATTAGATATACTTAAATACTGTGAAATAATTGGCACCATAATATTAGCTAACACCTCCATCACCTCACATAATTATCACTTCTCTTTTGTGGTGAGAACATTTAAGACTTCCTCTCTTGGCAACTTTCAAGTATATAATATAGTATTATTACTTTTCATTTTCTAATTATTATAAACATTATTTCATTTTCTTGTCTTATGCAATGGTTAAGATTTCCAGTACTACACTGTATACTAGTGGTGATTGCTGGTAACCTTATTTTGCTTGTCACTTCAAGAGCAGTAATATTTTATCATTAAGCATGATATTAGCTGACAGATGTTCTTATCTGTTGCTAGGTTGCTGAGAGGTTTCTTTCTTTTTTAATGTATTGGTATTAAATTTCATGAAAATTTCTCTGTATCTGATTTTCATTTTCCTCCTCAAGCTAATTTACCAAAATACATTGATTTTTCAGGTTCTTGTAGTCCTAGAATAAACTGCATTTGATAATGACACATCACTTTTAAAATATTTCACTGATTTAGAAAATGTACTTCAGGATGATTTCATCCATGTTTCTTATAAATCCTAGCCTATAATCTTTCTTTCTTATTACATACCTATCTGATCTTGGTATCTAAATATGCCAGCCTCATAAAATGAGTTGGAAGTATTCCTACATCCTCTATTTATGACAGAGTTTGTGAAAGACTGATATTGCTTCTATCTCAGATATTTGAAAGGATTCACAGGCCATCTGGGATTGAAGATCTTCTTTGGTATTATGGCTTTTAGTTACACATTCATTTTCTTTAATAACCATAAAATATTCAGATTTGAGTTTATCAATTTTGTTAACCCCTCTAAGTACAAATCTGGCATTACTGATTTTGTCTATTGTATGTCTACTTTCTATCTTCTTTATTTCTCTTCCTATCTTTATTATTTCCTTCTTTATGTTTTAAAATCTCCAATAATGAGAGTAAATTTAAGTCCTATCAAGTATGCTTTATAAGTTTTGAAATTGTGTTTATAGATGCACAAAAATTTAAGATTGTTATGTCTCTTTGTTGATTAAATCTTTGTCCTTTTCCTCTTATTTCTTTTTTTTAGAGTCTATTTTGTCTGCCATTAATATAGCTTTATTGATTCTGTTTTTTTTAGTGTTTGTGTGCTGTTTCCCCCTTCTTTATCTTTGTAATCTATCTGCTTCTTTGCATTTAAAGTGTGTCTCTTTTAAACAGCATATACTAAATCTTTTATTGTCTAGCCTGATCATCCTTGCTTTGAAACATAGAATTAAGACCTTTTGCATTTACTGTAATTATTGATATAGTAAGGTTAAAGTTCATCATATTGCTATTTGTTGTCCATCTATTTTATCTGTTCTTTTCTTCACTTAACATTATATCATATATCATATCATGCCCTGGAGAAGGCAATGGCACTCCACCAGTACTCTTGCCTGGAAAATCCCATGAATGGAGGAGCCTGGTGGGCTGCAGTCCATGGGGTCGCTAGAGTCGAACACGACTGAGTGACTTCACTTTCACTTTTCACTTTAATGCACTGGAGAAGGAAATGGCAACCCACTCCAGTGTTCTTGCCTGGAGAATCCCAGGGACAGGGGAGCCTGGTAGGCTGCTGTCTATGGGGATGCATAGAGTCGGACACGACTGAAGTGACTTAGCAGCAGCAGCAGCAGCATATCATACCCATACTTCTAAATCGAGTTCATACATTTTGTTTTAAATGGTTCCACAATAGCCCATTGTTTTCACTCACATCTTATTGAACTGTTAGCTATCATTTATTCTTTCTAATAATTTTGCTATTACAGATAATGCTGTGCTGAAATCTTTATATACATCACTTTCTGTATTATTTCCTTAGGGTATATTTTTGAGTGTGGAATTATTGATTCAGGGGATAGAAACATCTTTATAATTCTTAATATAATTTATCACCTTGCTTTCTCTAAAGAATTACTCAATTTATAAGGTTATTGGAAGTATGTAGCCGTAGTGATTTCATTGAAGTCTTGATATAATTGTGAGTTATTTTTTTAATAAAAATAATTGTTGTATAGAAAAGACCTGATGGAAAACCAGAATTATGATTACCAATGCCATTGCTGTATGTAAGTAAACAGAAAAAAGTTATGTTGTCTACAAATGTGCTCATTTCAGCTAAAAGCTGAACTAAAATTCCAAACTATTCTGCTTCTATTTTGCATACTCTTGGGCTTTGGAAACAGACCCTGTAAATAGCTTTGTAAAAGAATGACTATTAGGCTTCCTTGGTGGTCTAGTGATTGAAAATTCACCTTGCAATGCAGGGGACAGTAGGTCAATCCCTGGTCTGAGAAGATCCCACATGCCACGGGGCAACAAAGCCCATGTGCCACAACTACTGAAGCCCACACACCTCCATCCAGCCTGTGCTCCGCAATAAGAGAAGCTCATGCAAAGAGGAGCCTGCACACCAAAACTGAAGAGCAGCTCTGGCTCTGCAACTAGGGAAAGCCACTTGCAGCAACGAGCTAAACACAGCCCAAACTAAAAGGAAATGAATAAATTTTACAAACGTAAAGCTAAAGCTATTCCATTTTTTAAAATGTGAAAGAATGCATATTTTTGACATAATATGTGCACTGGCATATACTTTTTATTTGAGTCTAATAAACCTAATGTACCCGACAAATAAAACCAAAGCAGGTTTACAGAATCAGAGGAAAGATAGGAGAGAGAAAGGAGCTCTAACTGAAAATATGCTTAAAGCAGAGTGAACGTGTGTTTCTAAGATGCATGTAAAGCTTATCATGAATAATTTCCAAATAGTTGCATCGCAAAACTTAATGGATAGTTTTTCCCCAAGTAGGTGATCCTATTAAGGAGTAGTGGAAAGAAACTCTTAACCTTGTAATTACTTTGCAGAACACTTAAGGTGACATTATCTCATTTGAGTCCAAGTGCCCTATAAAGTACATATTTCTAATTGTTTTTGTAGAAGAGTAAATTGGGATTTCCTAGAAATGAAATGATTTACCTAAGTTTACATAATTGGAAACCAACAGAGTGGTGACTCCAACTTACATCTTTGCTTCTTAAACCTGGGACCTTTTCAATATGTTTAAGTGTTACTTTCATCAACTTTTATTGAAATCTTGATCTACCAGAGTTCTTTATTAGAAAATATTAATTACAGTTATTATTTTGAAGATAAAAATTTTCCCAAAGAAGTAAGCCAAAAGATTTATTATGAGCATGATGGCTCAGGCGGTAAAGTGTCTGCCTACAATGCAGGAGACCCGGGTTCAATCCCTGGGTTGGGAAGATCTCCTGGAGAAGGAAATGGCAACCCACTCCAGTATTCTTGCCTGGAAAATCCCATGAACAGAGGAGTCTGGTTGGCTACAGTCCATGGGGCGCAAAGAGTCAGACACGACTGAGCGACTTCACTTTCACTTTCAAACTGTCCTAAGGACTTCCCTGGTGGTCCAGCAGTTAAGAATCTGTCTGCCAGTGTAGCGGTTCAATCCCTGGTCAGGGAAGATTCCACGTACTGCAGGGCAACTAAGCCTGCAGACACATCTCCCGAAGCCCAAGTGTCCTAGAGGCTGTGCTCCACAACAAGAGAAGCCATTGCGGTGAGAAGTCCACACACCACAACTGGAGAAAGCCCACGTGCAGCAATAAAGACTCAGCATGGTCGAAAATAGAGAAAAATTTAAAAGTAAACTGGCATAAAATTCAGGAGATTCCGCCACTGAAAGTGCTGTAGAAAAACCTATTTTCTTGACATTACACTCCTATGATCTGGACCCCGATTTCAGTCATAGAAAACACACCCACACACACAATAATAGCAGAAAGTAAAATAATGGTAGAGTAACAATGTCACTCATAATCAGGAGCCCTCTGGGTTTTCTAAATACACTATCTAGTTTTTTGAAATTTAGAAAACAATACTGTGAAATTTCATGGTAGGAGGTGGAAACTAGAAATTAGCTTTAATTAAGCAAATCTATTGTTTTTGGCTATTTATATTCCCCTAAAACTACATCTCAAATCTTTACACAATTCATGACAAGTGTTAACTAATCAATTATTAAAGCAAAAATATTTCACATGTTACTCTCAGGATGAATACCTATAAGCTGTCTGTTGAAAATCTTTCACATGTACAAATAATCTCTTAATTTATATCACCCTACTGTTTTACAAAGCAGTACATTTATGCACACTTTCATTCCTAAAACAAGATATGAATCCTATTGGTCATAATTTATCATCTTCCGCCAATAAGTTCATATTAATAATTTTTAAAAGCCTTTTATCTAAAAGAAGTAAATCTGATCTAAAACATAGGTATTTTACATTAATAAATCTGAGGTGACTCATGAATATTTAGAACCAAATAAGTCTGCCTGTTCCTTGCTCCTAACATTTTAGTTCCATGTGCCAGGATAGCAAAATGAGTCTTTCTTTCTTTTTCTTTTTTTATTGTATCAGCTGACAGCTGTAAGCAAAGGATCTGATCTAACCAACCAAAACTAGATTCCTCTCCCAACCCAATCTGCACCTAACATTTGTGTGTCTTGGAACAAAATGTGATTTTCTGTGGGGAAAACATAGAGTGATTTTTTATTTACTCTCCAGGAGGTGTTTGGTTACCAGACCCAGAAGCTACGCAGAGTTCTCTTCCTTGTGACATCCCTGCTGACCTGTGGGGTCCTTCCCCTAATATTCTTCTGGAAGCCCCAGTGGAGGGTATGGGCCTACTGTATCCCATGCTCCTTGCAAGAAGCAGACACTGTTTTGCTAAGGACAACGGTGCGTGCCCTTCTGTGTTGCATCTAGTGCACAACCTGTGATGCTCAGCACTCCAGAGCAGATCCTCCTCTGTTTAAGAGCTTCCCTGCCCCCCAGATACAATATGGCAGGACTATCTCTGTCATCTTATTTGCTACACCTTATTTTGACCTAGGAATGTAGGACATTTCCTCCACATCTGCCTGGAGAACTTTCTGCCATGTCAGGCTAATTGTAAGTGCTCTTAACCATAACATGAGCAATGGCTGTCAGTGTTATAACTCTTAAACATATACAAGGGAATTACTGTTCAGTTTTTCAAAAACATGTGTTTTGAGGGATACTATACATTTTAAATACCTAGATGTCATTTTAAGATAGCTGGAGACTATTTCCTGAATATGAACTTTCTTGCAAAGTATATCTTTCTCTTTTTTCCCTAGCAGAGTGGTTCTCAAATTTTAGTGCAATTCAGAATTACCTGGAGGACTCTTTAAAACATGGACTGTTAGCCTCCCAATAATATCTGACCCAGCAAGTCTGGGGTGAGACTAAGACTCTTACATGTCTAGCAAGTTACAAGGCAATGCAAATGCTTTTATCGGTAGCCCAAACTTTGGCAATGTCTGGTCTAGGACTTGGCAGGTATTTGGTTGACTGAGTGCTTTATGGAATAACACTGCAGAATTTCATGGGCTGAATTGTCTTCTCTAGGATGAATTTCAAAGATATATGAGGAAGAAGGTAATCTGCCTCTACTTATCCACACTGAAGATTCCTATAAGCAAGAACACAGAAGAACCCCTGGTGGCCGACTGCCACTCAGTCATAAACAAAGCTGTACTGAAGCCAGAATTAAAAGTAAGTGATTTGATTTTAAGAGTACAATGTTACAGCATGTTTTCTTTGCAAGAGAATAATGTGTTTATTGGATGAAAGTTCTGAAAATCACACTGCTGGGCTGGAAATTATAGCTCTATGTCAAGAAAAGTGAGAGCTGTTTGAGGACCTGGACTAACCAACCCTCACCTTCCTTGACGGGCTTTACTTTGTGAATGACATCTGTTTTACGGGCTTCTCTGCTAGCTGAGTTGATAAAGAATCCGCCTGCAGTGTGGAAGACCTGGGTTTGATCCCTGGGTTGGGAAGGTCACAAACAGACACAACTGACGTGTTTTATTTTCTTTTCACTTTTCTGTTCTGTCACATTTGTACTCGCAGTTGCGATGTATCCAAGTGCAGAAAATCAGGTATGTTTGGAACAACTTGGAGAAGAAGTTTCAGAAAGTTGGGTAAGTCTGAGTTTTTCCCTCAACACTCATCAGAATATAAGGGAAGAACACTGATTTGTTGAGCACCATGAACTGAAGTGCAGTTCCTGTCCTGACCACATCCTAGGTTGCTGGAAGATAGCAACAGCTGCTATGACATCCATCACACGTTTGGACTGGGTCTTACCACTGAAGAACAAGAGATCAGGTAGGTAGGGTTTGGGGTGCTCCAGAGAAAATTTTGCTAGCATAAATGGAAATGTTGCATGGCTTAAGATGAGTGAATTGTTGGCACAAGGCTACCTCAACTTCACATAACCCCAGTTCATTTACTGGCATCAGAGTGTTCTAAATTATTCTCATTTTAGGCACACTTATTAAAAAGGGAAGACTAAAAGAACAATGCAATCAAATAATATTTGATCTTTTCTCTCAGGATTATAGAACAGTATTCTCTGTGTTGTCTCATTTCTTTCCTCAAAAAAACTTGAGTCGTTTCATAAACATCAGCATCTTAATCCTCCAGGTCCTCTGAGAGACAGAAAGACAATATAATGATTGCATTTTACTAGGAGAACTGGCCCTGGAGATGAGGATTTTGTTTGCTCAGTTAATTATGTCATTCACCACTATTATTTACAGAATCTAGAACAGTGCCTGATTCATGGTAGAAGCTCAATAGACTTGTGTGGAAGGAATGAATAAATAAATGCATTCATTGATCTGTGAACTAAACTCTTCTAATATGCCAGGCATTTTGCAAGGCACTAGGGATCTAAGGATAAATAAGACTTAGTCATGGTCCAGGAGACATTAACTGACTGGTGGGAAAGAGCGACAAAGAATAGAGGTACAGTTGTGAGAATGAGATCTATAAAGGCACATAGGTTAGGAAATGATAGGATAATAGTACAGGAAATGCTTAGGCTTCTCATTAACTCACAGTGACGTAGAGTCCCTGCTTCACTCATCTGTAGTTTGAAATGGTGAATCCTGGTGACTCTGAAAGAAAACCATTGCAAGTTTTCTCAAGAATCTTAATAATCCCCTATATTTCTTGCCCAGTTTTAAGGATGAGAAGAAGGATTTGCCTGATCTTCTTCACACTAGGTCAGAAACACAAATTCTCAAGTGAAGGAGCAATTCAGTCTTTAAAATACAGGTTCTTGGGTTCTTCTCCATAATTCTGATTTAGTAAGTAGAAGCTAGGGTGGTGGTGAGAGAAAAACAGGATTTTTAGCAAGCATCTCCATGATTTGTATTCACACCAAGCCTGTGAGTTATTGATCTATTATTGTTTTCAAGTTTTCCCTCTGTTTGAACACTATGAAAAATGAACTGGGCATCTAGATTCTGACAATATTCCAAAATGCCTTAGAAGCAGGGTATCATTATATAAGATTTCAGATACAATGCTTAAATACTGAAGTACAAAAAGTTTTCAAAGTCATTAAAAACACATTGCTTTCCTAGCACTGACAAGACATTTAAAGGATTGATCTATTTAGGAAGTCTAGTTGATGAATATAGATATACTCTGCTAAGAAACCATTTCCCCAGATTTTCCATCCATGTAGCTACCTCACATTTATTTATTTATCAGGTGCCAAGCTTTAATAAACATCATACATAATTAAATTTAAATTTGGTCCACACATTAAAGAACTTGACAATCTAATAACCAAGATAAAGTATATAGTTTCCCAAATATGAAGAACAGAGGAGATAATCTACTTAGAAATATATAGTCATATTTTATTTTGTGAGTCTTTCCATTTGGAGAGTAAAGAGAGAAAGTAAAATATGGAGCATTCCTCACCCATCCACAAATTTCCCCTTTTATTTTTTTAATGTAAGACTAAACACTTTTTCCAAAAATTAAATATGATGGATTGGTTGGTTGAGTGATAGCTAAACAGTTTCCTCAATGAATTTGAGCTTGCTTGCATGAAAAGCAAGGACCCAGTATAAGAAATAGAGAAAGAGGGATACACAAAAGTTTCTGATCATGAAAAGTCATCAAAAAATACAACCTCCTCTTTCAGTCTTCCTAGCAGCCAGAAAAAGAGAGAAAATGCAAAGATGAACATAGTTCTCACTTTTCAGTAGCAAAAAGCAAATGAAGACATCAGGAGTGACACATTTACCCTAGAGAGAAACTATCAGAGGGTATCAAGGGGACTGAAACTGGGTCTCTTGCATAATAGGTGGATCCTTTATCATCTGAGCCACCAGGGAATCCATCAAGAGGAAAGCAGGAAAATTATTCGAGAAGGTTCCCTGCTCTCACCTTCACTCATCCAGGAACTGAACGCATCTTGCCATCTTAGTGACTGTCCTAGACAGGTATACAGACACTTGGAGTAATTCTCTTACCTCATGGACACAGGGCCCTATGAAAAAACACACCTACCTCATCCCCATCCATCCAAGCTGTCTTCATATTAGAACAGTTTTTTTTCAGTCGAGTGACACTTCATCTCCTCACTCAGTCCTCCCTGTCCCTGCCTCCTCTGTTTAGCCTCCTGAAAACATAAGAACTTTCTGGCAGAAGAGATCCAGGTGCCTCCTAACTGGGGGCTAGCTCCAGACCAATCACCTTGTATCCCAGAACTCTGGAAGGAAAAAAACAAAAAAGCTTTGATGGATAGGCTTTACCAATTTCTATAATAGGGATACTCCAACCATGGCTGATTCCAGTGTGACATCACTGAATGTGGAGCTGTGGAGTGGTATTCACAATTGGCTTGGTGATTCTATAGGACCAAACTTAATTCTCAACACTTGTTACACCACTGAGAAAAAAGGCATGCTTGTTAGTAACAGAGGAAAGAAATCTGAGTGGACAGCAGCAAAAGAGGATGGGTTTGCCTTCAATGTTCAACTCCAAGCTGATAGAAGCTTTTCCCAGAGAATAGAGACAGAAAAACTAAGCAAGGGGAAGGCAGGGGAGAGAAAGAGCGGGGCTGCTATGAAATCCTACTCTTTTACTCCTCAGGTCTTGCGGAAAGCCAAAGTCAGAAAAGAAATCATATCTATATACCACGACCTTTATCCTCTTGGAAATCTCCATCTTTAGAAATACAACCCAAGTGTAGACACTTGTCCATCAGATCAGTTCTTTGGAAAAGAACAAGGAAGAATTGATCAGAGTGGAGGAGACAGGCTTCACTCATTGTTCTGGAAGCCTATTAAATTGTCTCAATCCTAGCATTAGATTAGAAGTCAATAACATACTTAAAAATATAACCCATGTTTCGATGGTTCTGGGTTCACTGAAAGTATAAAATCACTTAACTCCAATGCTTTGTTTCAGAGCAAAACATTACGAAAGCACAAGTAAGCCTAAGACCTGAGTCTCCCTGGTGAGATTGTCCCTGGGATTTCTCCACCCCCACCTCCATTTAGATGCCCTCATGGTCCTCTGTGTTCTGGATCTTCCTGCCTGGGAATGCTCTGTGCACATCCCCACAAAAGCTGATGAGCAGCACCTCAATTAGCTAACATACAGGGCATGAAATTCTGGAAGAACTTGACTTTCCCTGAGGTTATCTGGAAACGTGCTTTAGGAAATGAAAGGAACAGGTCACAGATGAAGACTAGTGTGAAAAAATAAAATGACTTTTGTCATTTGTAAAATGAATGTTCTCTGTATAAATTATAAAGTGTAGAAGCAGGCTCTGGACTGCTAAAATTGGGAATTTTTTCCCCTGAAAGCAATTTCTCAAAAGATGCTAATCTTACTTTTATTATTATTTTAAAATGGGAGGGCTCAAAGACTAACATACCTGTTATACTCTATGACATACCCAAATGCCAGCAGTTGGATGCCATTTCTCTGCATCTGTGAATTTCTCAAGCCTTCTCTCCTTCTCGGTCTCCGTTAGGAGAGCGAGGGATTAACTAGTAGAATCACCTGGGAACTTTTCTCCAAACACTAATAAAGCTGCTCCCTAAAATCCCAAATTTCATGGAAATGGATCATGCCAGAATCCCCTGGCTTAGTATTAACTCTTTGGAAAACCTCAGACCTCCCTCCCTGCCAAGGACGCTAATGATGGCTTATCAGAATGGAAACAGAGTGATTATATGAAGTTTGAAAATGCTCACCAGTGATTCTGACATGGTCCTTCTGCCTCTTTGAGGACTCTCAGCCTAGTCTTCACCATCCGGAGCCTAAAAGGCCCAGTAGATAACATATTCTCAACAATTATTTGGTGAATAAATTGACAAATGAATGAAAGAACTAGTAATCATGTTGAAAAGAGATATAGACCGTTGCCAGAGAAAATATTCCTAGTCATTCGTGCTTGGTTTTTAAGAAATAAATAACTTTCAGCACATTTACTAGTATCTCATGGTTGCAAGAAATCTCAGTGCTTCTTCGAGGGTAGCCCATAACCAGTGCAGAAATGCCTTCATAACTTCCCTGTTAAGAAACCCTTCGATCTCTTTTGAAGAGAGATCTTCTACATCCAAAGTAATTATGAATGGTTCTGAATATTAGGCAAGTCTACTTAATTTCATTTAGACTACTGAGTTTCGTGAGGCCACCTGGAATTGTTCTAGGGCTTCCTTTCCCTGCCAGCTTATCAGATTTTTAAAGTCAGGGAATGTCATCTCCTTTGTTCCTTGGAACTTTGCTAATGTGACCCAACTCAAACCTCGTATTTCTTCTTCTGGTTTTCAACCAGTGATCAATATCCCTGAAAATTCTATGTGGTTCATGCTGAGATTGAGATGAGTACATGATCTCTAGCCACACAATACATTTTGGCAAGAGACAGTGGAAAAGGTGAAACATCAAGGGGCATGCCAGTTTGTGATTCAAACATCGTTGCTGTCTGACAACATAAACGTTGAGAATCATGTTTTATTTGGCAGGCATTCTGAGGACTTTAAGCCAGTGAGACCGGACTCTCAGATCACTCTGAGGGACAGCTTCAAAGAGGCAAGGGGGTTGAGGAGCCAGGACATATAGGAATTTTTGCAACAAAGACCAGGTAGTGAGAACTTCAGGTTACTGTTAATTGAAGAAAACTGGAGGTCTCAAGTTTAAGAATGTAGCACTTTTCTATGTATGGGAAGATGCAAGAATCTGGGCTCACTGAAATGATTGCTTTGGTATGGACATTAGCTCTCTGGAGCCAGTATCCTATGTTTTTTCATCCCGTGTCTCCTCAGCGTGCACCATCAGAGGCTGCAGCAGTTGACTGCTACATGGCGTGCTAAGTCATCTCAGCTGTGTGCGACTCTTTGTGACCCTGTGGACTGCAGCCCTCTAGATAGCAGGCATCCAGTTTCTATCCTGAGTTCCCTCAGGATGAAACTTCAAGGTGGCTGCGGCAATGTGATGGTCAAATGGCTACAACGTCCTTTATTCACTGACATGACAGGCAATATTTTTTATTCACATTTTCCGGATGTTCCCTAAAGAGGATCATCACAGGCCAGTATGAACCTACTGGATCTCAGTTCTCATAAGAGCTGGGTACCTCTCCTTTAATGGTAACATTAGAAACCATCTCACCCAACAAAGAAAAAGGTCATACGGCACTTGGCTTGCTTCTTTCTAAACTGACTTCCACAGCCTGTGTGCTGCTATCGTTCTGTAAACTGGGTTTACAGCCTTGTTAGGGGAGACGGTATTCTAGTCGTGGTTCATGAAGGTCCTCATTAATTAATTCCAATATTTAGGGAACATTCTCTGTGACAGATACTGTGCCCCTAGATGTCAGAAAAATAGAGCTGAGAAAGCTCCCTCTCTGCCATTAAAGAGAGCCTAGGAAATTCAAGCTAAAAGACGTGTAATTATATGTTACAATTCAAAGAGGTTACTAAGAAATGAAGGGTTATTAGGGACAAGAAAAATAATTAACTAATTAATACAGGAATGGAGACTATGTCAAATATAGTTGTTACTTATTAAGGATCTGTCATGTTCTAGGTGGGTTTCCCAGGTGGTGCAGTGGTAAAGAATTCACCCACCAATGTAGGAGATGCAAGAGACACAGGTTTGATCCTTGGGTGGAGAAGATCCACTGGAGGAAGAAATTGCAACCCAATCCAGTACTCTTTGCCTGGACAATTCCACGGACAATGGGGTAGCAAAGAGTCAAACATGACTGAACATGGCACATGTTTTAGGCACTTGTGCTAAATGCTTATTTTGCTGCTAATAGCAATTTTATTAGGCAGGTATTATCAACCCATTTTCTAGGTAAGAGAACCAAGGCTCACACTTCATTCATCCATTCAACTCATTTAACAAATCATTCCTCAGTACATTCTATGAATTAGGCCCTGCTTTAGGCATTCGGAATATACCAGTGACCTCTAGATGCTTATGTAATAGTGGAAGATAGTCTATTGTTTGCATGCCGATTAACATGTAAAAAATAAGGTATAACTTCAGATTATCAAACAGTCTATAAAGAAAAATGAGTTAGGTTAAGGAGATAAAGATAATCTGACTTGGTGGTCAGGGTAGCTATTTTAAATTGAATTGGAGAAGAGCCTCCAATAAGAAGATGCCTTTTAAACAGAGGCCTGAATGAAATGAGGGCATGAGCCATGCAAAGATGTGAGAGAAACTGGCCCAGGTAGAAGGGGCAACAAGTACAAAGGCTTAGCAGTACCCAAGCCTGTTGAATCTCAAAGTTCTTAACCCTGAAACCACAGAATACATTTCAGAGCTTGGTGGAGTCAAGACATAAAAAGAGTTCAGTGAGAAGCAAAGTGATAGATAAGCGTGAGTTATTAGTATAGGACACTTGTGAAGGATACAAGTGGACAGGCCAGAGGACTCTACGTAAGAACTTAGTGGGCTGCATTTTTTATAATCAAAGGGAAACTGGGGAGGGGGAGGAGACCACCTTCTTCCTCATCCTTGAGTAGACATCAGGCTTCCATCATCAGCTTCTCCTCTAAATCAGGTGGGGGAGTCTTCTTGTCCCTCCACAGTCAAACCCAGATTGTCATGGAGCGATTCAAATCAGTAGGAAGGTGCTGGTGGTGGTGGTGGTTTAGTCACTAAGTCTTGTCCGACTCTTGCGACCCTGTGGACTATAGCCTGCCAGGCTCCTCTGTCCATGGGATTCTCCAGGCAAGAAACTGGAGTGGGTTGCCATTTCCTTCTCCAGGGTAGCTCCCCAACCCAGGAATCAAACCCAGGTCTCCGGCACTGCAGGCAGATTCTTTACCAACTGAGCCATGAGGGAAGCTAACATATGCTAAAGTGTAGTAAACTATCTCAGGTTTCAGTGTAAAGAGGTACTTGTACTTTAGAATGTCATTTCCTCATATATATATGGGATCATTTACTTACCTCAACCAGCAAGATGCAGGTGCCATTGACCTGTATAGTTTTGTTATTAAGCAAGCCTGCTATATTTACAATGTCTGGATTGTTTTCTCAAGTGATATTAACTTACAGTTGCCTCCTAAAGCTCCCTATCTATAATCCCCTAGTGGGATTTCTAGACTAACTGTTTGGTTATCCTACTCTGTCCGTATCACCACCAAGCTCTATTATCAGATTTAGCTCTCAAAGGCTGCTGCTAAGTCGCTTCAGTCGTGTCTGACTCTGTGCGACCCCACAGATGGCAGCCCGCCAGGCTCCCCCGTCTCTGAGATTCTCCAGGCAAGAACACTGGAGTGGGTTGCCATTTCCTTCACCAATGCATGAAAGTGAAAAGTGAAAGTGAAGTCACTCAGTCGTGTCCGACTCTTAGTGACCCCATGGACTGCAGCCCACCAGGCTCCTCCATCCATGGGATTTTCCAGGCAAGAGTACTGGAGTGGGGTGCCATCGCCTTCTCCATCTCAAAGGCTAAGCAGACCTTAACAAAGTGAAGGATGTGGGGAGGGTATTCCAAGGAGAGAGAGGAAAACCAAGTTTAGGATTCTTAGAAGTTCTGAATACTTGCCAACAACAGGTTATTTTGATGGCTTTTGGAAAAGGATTTTAACCACTAAAGTGGCTTGAGCTGGTCCTTTTTCAATGTGAGACTTAGGGACTTCTGACGTCCCTTACAGTAGTACATGCTATTTGACTTCACTGTTTCTCAATATCTCTGAACCATGGTGTTTTCACACATGAGGAGTCGGAAGACCTTGGTTTGAGTCCTTACAATCCCTTGCAAGTGATAATTGCATTTGGACTAGCATGGCTTAGAAGTCAGACAACCTTGGACTCAGCTCTCTGTCACAGACCAAAAGTCCATCAGGCAGATTTTCTCCTCCATCTTTACTGAGGGAGAGAGTAAAGTGGAGTCGTAGAGACCATGGTGGGAAGCCTGGCTCTGCTGCTTTCTCGCTCTGAGACTCTGGGAAAGTTACTTAGTTTCTCTAAACTTCAGTTTTCTTTATAATAATGATGATAATATAAAGTCTCACAGGAAAAATGTATATGAATGGTTAAATGCAGTTTCTGACACCGGCATCTCTGCTTAAAAGTTACATTGTCATGATTAATATTAGGTATGTGCATCTTTGTCAAAATACCCACATTGAATAGTTCTTCCCATTGGCAAAGAGACAATATCAGTTCTTTCTTTTGTTTTTAAAACTATTTTAAATTTAACTTTTATTTTATATTGGAGTGCAGTTGATTTACAATGTTATGTTAGTTTCAGGTGATTACAGCAAAGTGGTTCAGTTATATATATAAATATATTCATTCTTTTTCAGATTCTTTTCCCAGATAGGTTATTACAGACTATCGAGTAAAGCTTTCGGTGCTACATAGTAGGTCCTTGTTGATTTCTTACTTTATATATAGTAATATGTATATGTTAATCCCAACCTCCTAATGTATTCCTCCCTTAGGGCTTCTTATTGTAATGTACATGTATGCGGGTTTACAAAGTGTTAGCCATGAAAGCCATATACCATCTTCCAGTTCATTGGTTCATTCCTTCATGTACTCATTGAGTTCAAAAACTAAAGACCTGTCTAGGTGCTAGAGATACCAAGGTAAGACAGATATGATCTCCAACATCAAGAGCAATCTAGAATTCCTGAGAATTCTAGGAACACTGTCATATCTGTTTCTTTTTAGCTGCTCTTAGAATATAATCAATTTAAAAAAATGCCTTTCTAAATTCATTTTGATTCATGAGTTATACTGTACTTAAGGTATATTTAACAGAAAAACAACTTGTCCACCATGTGCTTTCATTTACAAATATAGTAGTATTTTGAGATTGGCATATTAATTTTTAATTGAAAGCACAAAGTCCTTTAAGGGGAGAGAAGGGACTTCTGCTTCGTGTCGCCTGTACTCACTTATTGATAAGCATGTTGGTGTGACACTAATAGATGATCAATCTCCTACAGAAGATTAGTGTGCGGGCCAAATGCCATTGAGGTTGAAATCCAACCCATATGGAAGCTTCTTGTTAAACAGGTAACTGTTTTCATTTGTTTTTAAAAATAAAATACTGTTTTTTCCTTTTTCATTTCTAGCACCCAGGGAAATCTTAAAAACATGCATACATTGACAAGGACAAAAATCTGTATTTTGTGCAACTTTCTTTGGTTATTTCCATTGACTTTAGTTTCTACTTTTCCTGTCTATTGAGGCTTTATTTTTTATTATTATTTCAATAAATATATATATTTTTTATTCCAGGATTTATAACTGGTCCTTTTCAATAATCACTTTTTCTAAATTCAAATCTACTTAAAAAAATTCCTTCCCAGTGTGAGGGAGAGATTTTCATTTCATAATCTCCTCTTTGTTTTTTTCAGTTTTTGATGATGGCTATAGTGGGGAGGGGGAAGGATTGTTATCATTTCATGATCTCTTTGAGGATTTAAAAAGTATTATTTGATCCTTTTTTGTATTGTTCTATCACTCTATTATATCTAGTCTCTTGATAGTGACTCCTTCCCTTTTTAGTGTTTCTGTTTGTTTTAGAATATTTTCTCTGTATGCTGTGGAGTTTATTTATTTTGGTAAGCTCAGCTTGGCTGGGACTTTCCTTCCTCCGTGCATCCCTCACTCCTTGCTCACTTTGCTTCTCTGGGTCATACTGGTCACCATGGGTCCCAAGTTCAGAACTGGAGCTTGTATTGGAGGATTGTGCTCTGTCCATCGTGGATCTGTTGGATGCAGGCCCTGAGTCAGCTTGGTGCTTGGCCAAAGTCACAGCGGCACCACAAACTTGTCTCTCCTATTCCGCCCTCTGCTGCTGGGGAACCCTGGCTGCTTGTGACTTTTCTCAGCCTCTGCTCTGGGGCAGGACAAATCCAGGGGCTATTGCTGTTATCTTTAGCAAGCCTCGTTGTCTCCTGCCATTTGTGGGATACTTGCTGCTGCTGCTGCTGCTGCTGCTAAGTCACTTCAGTCGTGTCCAACTCTGTGCGACCCCATAGATGGCAGCCCATCAGTCTCCCCCGTCCCTGGGATTCTCCAGGCAAGAACACTGGAGTGGGTTGCCATTTCCTTCTCCAATGCAAGAAAGTGAAAAGTAAAACTGAAGTCTCTCAGTTGTGTCTAACTCTTGGCGACCCCATGGACTGAAGCCTACCAGGCTCCTCCGTCCATGGGATTTTCCAGGCAAGAGGACTGGAGTGGGGTGCCATTGCCTCCTCATAAAATTGAGCTCCTAGCCGGTGATCTCCTGTCTTTGTGTAAAACCTAACACGCTGATCGATCTGTCTCCGCTCAGTGCTCCACGTTTCCAGTCTGTTTCTAATCCACAAAGATGGCCATTTCAGTTTTTACATGGCCATTTTTAAAAAATAATTTTTTATTAGACTTTTTTGTTTAGAACAGTCTTAGGTCCACAGAAAAATTGATCGGAAGGTACTGAGGTTTCCTCTGTATCCCATGCCTGCACATAAGCACAATCTCTCCTATTATTAAAAAGCAGATTGCTTTTAAAAGTTCTTATTCATGTACATTTTCAAATTACCAAAGACTCTTTCAAGTGTCTATTTAGTCTACTTTGAAAAGAGTGCTAATATTTCCTGACACTTACTTATTAGGTCTTTAGTAGAAAAAATAACAAGAAAACCTATGTCTTTACATTTGATTTCAAAAGAATATTGAATAAGAGAACTAAATTAATTAGGATGGTTTTGTTTCTTCTACAAGAAGTATTTAACCAATTTTCTACTGAGGTTATACAAACTCAAAATCGTATTACTAGAAATGCATAATTTATAATTAAAGCATTTCATGCTGAACAGACAGAAGAGCTATAATTTGTAAGAAAAGCATGTTGCAATGGAAATAATAAAAAAGCTAAGGAACACAAGCTTTCTTAACCAATGAAATACAGCCAAGGGTTAACTTATGAACCAGATGTCAGTTTATTTTTAGGACGAAGGTAGAAATTTATTTAATATATTAGAAAATTATAGAAGATGGAGGTAAGAAAGAACAGCACTGATTTTAAGTAATATTTCATCTAATTCATTTAGATTATAAAGAGCACTTTACTGAGAAAAAGAAAAATCTTTGTCCGGCTCAGAAGGGGTGTTTAATTCAAGCTAAGTGTGTAGGTCATGTGACCTTCTCTAGTTCCCTGGGGTTTGCCCTCTCTGCTATTATTATTAATAGTAAAGTCAGCAGGACTAGAATGGGGACAATTGAGGGAACAAAAAAAGTCCAAGATATTATTAAGAGACCAAAAATACCTGCTTGGAACTGGTGATACATTCTGCACATAATTCTCACTACAACTTTGAATAAGACTTCTCTCTTTCCTGAGTAAGACTATCCCTTCTTGTTTAAGAGAATGTCCATGCTCTCAGAGAATCTTGCTAAGACCTGTGACATGAGAGTATTATTTTTAAATGAATTATTTGGATAAAAGTGAAATCCTTCATTGCACAACTTGACTACATCTGTAGCATGTGATTACATGAAAAAGAAGCCTGCAGTACAAAGTTCAAAACTGAAGTTTGTTCTTAAAAGAGTCTGAATCATGTTTCTCCCCCAATGTGGGTACATCTGTTTAAAAAGGTACACTATTAGATTTTGTTATTGGTCAAATATTTTTGAAAGTTCAAAATAAATAAGAAGGATCAATTTGTGAGCATGGTTCTGAACGCCTAAAATAAATTCACTTCTACTGTATCGCATTCTATGAGCTTGACATTGCCTCTACTGAAATTAATGGAGCTCTGAGTGAATTCTATTGTTGTATGTTGCAAAAATGAAAGAAAAAAATCCTATAAAGAAATGACATTATCTAGACTACCACTAAGGTCCATGCAGGTGACCCAGAATCTCTTTTCATACCTGCAGGTTTTAAATCCATTCTACGTGTTACAAGTCTTTACCCTCACTTTGTGGCTGTCTCAAGGTTACATCGAATACTCAGTGGCCATCATCATCTTGTCTGTTCTCTCCATTGGCTTAAGTGTGTATGATTTGCGACAGGTAAGAACAGAAATCATAGTTGGATTCTATTTAGCCTCAGGCTGCACGAAAAGCCAAAAATATGGTTCCTCTGAGAGCAAAGAGTTGCTTCGTTAAACGTAAGTCATAATAAAGCAAAAAGCAAGGGCTTACTAAATCTTGGATCTCAGAAGGAGGGTTTCAGGAATGTCAGATAGATTTAAACATCTTTGCAAACTCTGGTTATCGACTGAAGGCTGCATTGAGTAACTATGTTTAGAAGGACTCTGAGGCTATGTCTGAGTCTGATAGGAAAATGATGGATTAATGATGACAGTATAGTACCTTTCTGTCATCTTCCATCATTGTTCATCTTATAGCCAATTAAAATCTTCCTTTTAAGGAAAATCAGTCTTACAAATGATATAACAGCGTATTCTGAAGTGGATGGCTTCCCTAGTGGCTCAGACGGTAAAGAATTCATCTGCAATGAATTGAGACCTGAGTTCAAGAGCTGGGTCAAGAAGATGCCCTGGAGAAGGGAATGGCTATCCACTCTAGTATTCTTGCCTGAAGAATTCCATGGACAGAGGATTCTGGTGGGCTACAGTCCATGGGGTCGCAAAGAGTCAGACAAGGCTGAGTGACTAATGCTTTCTGAAGTGGAATCTAGCTGAATATTACTTATAAATCCACAGCCCCTCTAAGTCTCTGTTTCCCACTGCACCTTTCCAGAAAATGTTCTGCTACTTTGCTCAAGATTCATCAGGCTAAACTATGAGGCAACTTCTAAGTGTGTCTCAATGTATTTGTTGTATATTTTTGGAAACGTGATTGTGAAATTGACTTTTTAGACAGGGGAAAGAGTGATACTTGTATCTGTCAACTCTGCCGAACTTTTAAAATCACCTGGTCTCAAACTTCATCCATCATCTGGTGAAGAGGAAGCTAAGATACAGGGGGTTGGTTCGTATCATAAAGTGATTTTGTGACAGAATCAGGGCTTCTGGTTCCCTATAAATGAAATTGTATTACATGTGTGATATTTCTTTAGCAGAAGATCCTTTCCAAAGTAGCACATTGCTGGGAAAGAAAAGTCAGACCTATGCATAAGAGATGCCGTCTAGCTGTCAGGAGTCTGGGCATATGTCAGTAACACAGACTTGGAGGCTTTAAACAAGTCCAATCGAAAGAGATTTTTATTCTTACTCTGTTTCAGTCACTAGGCAAATATGAGGTCTAAGATTGGCTTTTTATCTGGTTTTAGATTCTGCAAATTTTGAGTTAGGAAGTGTTTGATGAGAAATGAAAGAAAGGCAATATATTTAAAGAGTTAGAAAGCAGGACTTAAAAATGAAAAGTTAAATGAATGGAGACACTTTGAGCTAGAGAGTGAAAACTAGAGGGGTTTCTTTTGTTTAGGGTTTTTTGTTTGTTTTTGCTTTTTTAAAAATGAGTGGCCTAGTGTATTTCATCATGAACTAATTTAAAATCACAAAAGCCACACAAATATTAATAATGATCAGTAAGTAACCTGCCTTTCATGGTGATAATTTCTTTGTGTCTGGCTGCCAAGTCTAGGGGAAGAGTGACTGTTCTGGTGAATTCTTAGCATGTGAACAAAAGTAGGAAAATAGACACCAGGACAATAAAGGATCTGCCAGATTCTGTTCAGCCACAGTAGGAAACAAATTATAGTTGTTTTACTTTTGTCATTTGATAGAGGTATGTAATGTGAAGCCCCAAATCAAATTTCTAGCTCCTGGGTTTTGAGAAATCTTTGTTTTAATAGAATGGATAATTTGATACCTTCAAACCACTCATGTGCTTTCTGGCTGATGTCAAACATCAGTGAATACAGTTCTTCTTCCATGTGCTTCCTTCTGTTGGGAAGACACATACTCAACATATACCTGAGTATATCATCGCTGACCATCTCAGGGTTCTAGGAAAAATACAGAAAGATCTGAGGACTTTGGCAGGGAGATCTTTTCAAGTTAAAATCCTCCCACCCTACACACACTAATCCTATTTGTATTACTTGACACTGTTTGTTACTGGACACTTTAGTAGTCAGTTTCCTTTTCTGTGAGATGTGTGAGTGTGTGTGTGTGTGTGTGTGTGTGTGTGTGTTCACTGTTATAGTTCAGTTCAGTTCAGTTGCTAAGTCATATCCAACTCTTTGCGACCCCATGGACTGCAGCACACCCTGTCTATCACCAACTCCTGGAACTTGCTCAAACTTATGTCCATCAAGTCAGTGATGCCATGTATATAGTAGAGAAAATTAAATGAAACAATGCATTTGAATTACATATGTTCCTAGTCCATAGTAGGCACTCATCCAATGTTACTTTTTGTTACCACTGATATGGTTGTTGCTGTTTTTACTGTTATTCTTGGAGTGGAGAAACTAGATTATGGAAAGATGGGAGGTGGCCTAGAGAGGGAAGACAGGCATTCTAACTTGAACAAGGAAGCAGTGCAGGAAGGCCCCAGAGTGGGCTTCTAAACCACTACTGATTCATCCACTGTGGCTCTGGGAACTCTTTCTCCTCTCTGGACTCACTTTCCTCAGCTGTAGATAGTGGAGGTTAAACTTTTTTTAGGTCCCACCTTTTTAGGATTCTATCATTTTGCCAGGGCTACCAGCAAGGCATGAGCAAGAGCCCTTGAAAACTTTAAACATTAATTAAGAAATTGGCTGGCCACAGGGAATGTGGGGGCATGTGCTGTAGAGTAAATTTCTATAGGACCCTATTAGTTTTAGACTGATTAATCACATAAACTACTCTGTCAGGAGTGGACAAATAATAGAAGACCATTTTAACTCCCTTCATCACAAAAGGAATATATATTATAAATACACACCAGTAGCTCAGGGGAAATAGAAGGGGAAACAATGGAAACAGTGGCTGACTTTATTCTAGGGGGCTCCAAAATCACTGCAGATGGTGATTGCAGCCATGAAATTAAAAGACACTCCTTGGAAGGAAAGTTATGACCAACCTAGACATACTTAATATCTGCATATTAAAAAGCAGACATTACTTTGCCAACAAAGGTCCATCTAGTCAAAGCTATGGTTTTTCCAGTGGTCATGTATGGATGTGAGAGTTGGACTATAGAGAAAGCTGAGTGCCGAAGAATTGATGCCTTTGAACTGTGGTGTTGGAGAAGACTCTTATGAGTCCCTTGGACTGCAAGGAGATCCAACCAGTCCATCCTAAAGGAAATTAATCCTGAATATTCACTGGAAGGATTGATGCTGAAGCTGAAACTCCAATACTTTGGCCACCTGATGCAAAGAAATGATTCATTTGAAAAGACTCTGATGCTGGGAAAGATTGAAGGCAGGAGGAGAAGGGGATGACAGAGGATAAGATGGTTGGATGGCATCACTGACTCAATGGATATGAGTTTGAGGAAACTCCGGGAGTTGCTGATGGACAGGGAAGTCTGGCGTGCTGCAGTCCACGGGGTCGCAAAGAGTCAGACACAACTGAGTGACTGAAATGAACTGGACTGAGTTCATGGTATCCAGGAACCTAAAGCATAGATGGACTTCACCAGGGGGCTGAGCTGAGGAACTTGGGTTCCTCCTCCCAGCCTCCTATTCTATGGCAAGTATGCAACGAAGCAAACATATTTTGGAGAAAATGCTGCACCTTCACTCCTTTTTTTTCTGAAAACTAGGTGTACCTAGAGCTCTGGAAGCCCACAGATGGTTTGTTCCATGTGGCTTTCTCCCTGTGGCACAACTAGTTGGAAAGGGGGCATCTGATCTGGTGGAAGCTGACTGGGATCCTTCTGCCTGGGATCCTAGAATAAAAGCTTGAAGCTGCTGGCCATATTCTATTAGGAAAGTGATCTATGATGTATAGTTAGGGCCAGCGTGGCCACCCTCTATCCCTGCATATGGACAAGCAGACACACACACACACACACACACACACACACACACACACGCACACTTCCTCAGAAAAAGTAGGGAAAAGAGTGAACAAAATACAGTGAGACATAGAGGTAAGCAATAATCAGTCCAACAGAGACAGAGTAACCTGATTCTCACAGCTTTTCCCTGTACCTAGTCTGGAAACTCCCTTGGGAGACTTGGCTGTGCTTCCCACCTTAGGTTCATAAGACATTTCTGCATCTTCATCCTCTCAACTTCTGCTTAAACCAGCCTGACAAGTTTCTGTTCAGTTTAGTTCAGTCGCTTGACATTCTCTAGTTGCTGGGAACAGGGGCTACTCTTCCTTGCAATGCATGGACTTCTCATTGTGGTGGCTTCTCCTGTTGCAGAGCAAAGGCTCTAGGCACGTGGACTCAGTAGTTGTGGCACATGGACTTGGTTCCTCCAAGGCATGTGAAATCTTTCTGGACCAGGGATCAAACTGATGTCCCTTGCATTGGCAAGCAGATTCTTATCCACTGTACCACCAGAGAAGTTCCTTGATGAACTTCTTAGTTTGTTTTTAATCAAAACAGAATTGTCCTATATGAATTAAACTGGAACTGGTGTTTTTCACTTTACAATTTATATAATGGCCATCCACCATAACAAATAATTCTAAATTATGTCTAAAAATAATGATGTGATATTCCATGGCCTACCATAATTTATTCAACTGTTTTCCTCTTTATGGAAAATAAGGGGTTTCTTCTCTACAACACATATATTGAATTAAAACTAACTACCACATCCGCTGGATCATCGAAAAAGCAAGAGAGTTCCCGAAAAACATCTATTTCTGCTTTATTGACTATGCCAAAGCCTTTGACTGTGTGGATCACAAGAAACTGTGGAAACTTCTGAAAGAGGTGGGATCAGACCAGATGACCTGCCTCTTGAGAAACCTATATGCAGGTCAGGAAGCAACAGTTAGAACTGGACATGGAACAACAGACTGGTTCCAAATAGGAAAAGGAGTACGTCAAGGCTGTATATTGTCACCCTGCTTATTTAACTCCTATGCAGAGTACATCATGAGAAACGCTGGGCTGGAAGAAGCACAAGCTGGAGTCAAGATTGCCGGGAGAAATATCAATAACCTCAGATATGCAGAGGACACCACCTTATGGCCGAAAGTGAAGAGGAACTGAAAAGACTCTTGATAAAAGTGAAAGAAGAGAGTGAAAAAGTTGGCTTAAAGCTCAACATTCAGAAAACGAAGATCATGGCATCTGGTCCCATCACTTCATGACAAATAGATGGGGAAACAGTGGAAACAGTGTCAGACTTTATTTTCTTGGCCTCCAAAATCACTGCAAATGGTGACTGCAGCCATGAAATTAAAAGACGCTTACTCCTTGGAAGGAAAGTTATGACCAACCTAGATAGCATATTCAAAAGCAGAGACATTGCTTTGCCGACTAAGGTCCATCTAGTCAAGGCTATGGTTTTTCCAGTGGCCATGTGTGGATGTGAGGTTGGACTGTGAAGAAAGCTGAGCGCTGAAGAATTGATGCTTTTGAACTGTGGTGTTGGAGAAGACTCTTGAGAGTCCCTTGGACTGCAAGGAGATCCAACCAGTCCATTCTGAAGGAGATCAGCCCTGGGATTTCTTTGGAGGGAATGATGCTAAAGCTGAAACTCCAGTACTTTGGCCACCTCACGCGAAGAGTTGACTCCTTGGAAAAGACTGATGCTGGGAGGGATTGGGGGCAGGAGGAGAAGGGGACGACAGAGGATGAGATGGCTGGATGGCATCACTGACTCTATGGACATGAGTTTGAGTGAACTCCGGGAGTTGCTGGTGGACAGGGAGGCCTGACGTGCTGCGATTCATGGGGTCGCAAAGAGTCGGACACGACTGAGCGACTGCACTGAACTGAACTGAACTGAACAATATAGTATGTCCTACATATTAGTGTTTGTGTCTCTTTCTTCAGCAAAAGATGTGTGTATTTTTGACATTAATAAATACTGTAGTATTATTTTCCCTAAATGGAATAATTCAGTCTCTTACTGGCAACATATGAGAATATCTATTTTCCCAGATCCTGACCAGCATTAGGTGTTATACCTTGGTATTTAAAATTTTCCATCTAATGCATTTTTGAAAATTATGTCTCATTGATGTTTTAATTTACACTTCCCTGATTGCTAGTGAGATTAGACACACTTTCCTTTGTCTAAAAGATATTTGCACTCTTATTTACCATCTTTTTATATCCATTACATATGTGAAAAAGTTCTATTTTTTAAATCTTCTTTATCTTGACCTTGACTTTTGCTAGATTTAAAAAATATGTCCTTTTAAATATGTTTTTTTTTTTTTTCTTTATGGTTTCTGGGTTTTTGTTTTAAAAGTCCCCTCTTTTTTTTTGTTATAAAGTTCTCCTTTTCCAAAATTAGGTATTTTAATTTTTTCTATTTGTCATTTTCTTAATATTTACTTTAAAATTATTCATAGCATTTAAATAGTCAGATCCTACAACTTAAAAATCCCTGAATGCCTCCCTTTATTTCAAACAGTAACATGGGAATTTCAGACTTGATGGCAATATTGCAAAAGACTTCTTTGAAATGATGACACTAAGCCCATTAGCAGTTAGCATTTGTTAATAAAAGCTTATCTGACCCAACCTGCAAGGGCTCTTGTAACGCTATACAAAAAGGGCCAGTTTCCTGAAACTATCTCTTTGTAGTTTAAATCACAAGTCCTCAGCAATTAATATTAGTTAATTGCTATATTATTAATTAATTAAATAATCCTCAGCTAATCCATTTAGTGCTTTACAGTTTGCAGGGGAATTTGATATTTATAATGGAAGTGCTTGTATGAGGCTTGGCAAACTGTGAAATGACACTCAAATGAGAGGGAGGATAGGAGCAATCAGGAGGTAAAGTGATTTAATCACATTCACCCCGGGAAGGGTGGCTAGAGACCTTCATCCCAGGTTTCCTGACTCAGAGTCACTTTCCCCTTGAGCAAAATCTCCAAGTAACTTGTGAGTTTCCTGTGGCAGTAAATGATGTTTTGATCATTTATAACAAAGAGCAGATTTGGGCAGCAGAGCTGGGAGAAAGGGAAGAAAAAGCATCTATTTACTGCCATTTCTAAATTATGCTAAACAAATACATGGTTTTTGAAAACTGCAAAGGAGAAGAACATTGTCAGAAGTGGAATAAGATAACTCCCTGCATCCACTCTAGCCACTGACAATGTCGCACAGAGAGAGGTTACCTTGCCTAGGCCAAGAAACGCCCCAGTGCAACATGGTCCCTTCGTGCCACTTTGGACGCAGATATGAGCACAAACCTTGGCACCCAATTGCATTTCCATTGAACTGTACTGCACGCTCCACTGCCGGCTCCACGGGTGGCTGCTGTCAACAGCATGGACATAGCTGGCCCATAGTTCTCTGCCTCATTCAGGACTGAGCTGGGCTCAGGAGACACCTGAGTTAATGCTCTCATTATTCATCTCTGGAGGAAATCCAGCCACCGCAAACACAAGGACACACAGCAACAGACTCCGAATAATAACAATATGCAAATTCGTTTTGGAAGCAAATCCTGGTCTCACTGAACAGGAACTGGAGAAACCAGAGGGGACCTAATGAAAATCAGGCAGCGAGCTTGGAAATCATGGCAAGCATCACAGTGCTGGCTTTCTCCTAGCTGGTTGGTTGTCATAGAAACCCGTGTGTGTAGCGTTTCTGAGTACGTTAGCTCAAAGAGAATGCTTATATTATCTTACTGCAGAATTGTTGGGCGAAGTAGAATTATTCAGCTCAGTTAAATAAATATTTGCTGAGGTCCTACTATGCGAAGGCCACAGGGGATACATAGATGAATATGTAGTCCCATCTTTGAACCTCCTGACTTGGAGAGGAGACCTGACAAGAAAACATAGCTCTAGTGGAATGGGATCTGTGCACTAACACGGGAGGAAACAGAGACTGGAACAATTAATTCTTCCTGCGAGTGTTAAGGACTTATGGACTGGAGATATTTCAGCAGGGCTTTATGTATAGGAATAGAAAGAGTTGGCTAGTAGAAAACGGGGGTGAATATCCTAGGGAATAGCTCAAGCAAAGACAGGAAAGCTTGGCAGGTTATGCAAGATGCTAAGTTTGATAAACAAATTCAGCTTTATGACTTCATAAGTCTGCAGAATTATAGCCAAGTACTATTGACCCAGACTTCACCACTTCCAAATGTGTTACCATCCTCTTAAGCAAAGTTGAAATGGACATGAACTAAAGGAGTTTGCTATGCAAGAAAATAAAGGAATTTGTAAGGAAGGATGTTTCTCTTCTCTTTAGGACAAAAGCTGCTTTCAAGCACTTTCAGAGAACATTTTCACCCACAGAAAAGGCTTTAGTCACATGAACCTTTTGGTTGTTGTTGATTTTCATACTTAATAAGTCAGTGATTGTGGGCAAGTTACTTTAACATTTTTAAGCCCCTGTTTTTTGTTTTATTGTTTTTGTTTTTAGTTATATGTACACCGGAGGTAACAGCATTTTCATCATAGGATTATTTTGAGGATTAAAAAAATCAAGCAACATATTCCAAGTGCCTAAAATAACGCTTGGCCCTTGGTGACTGAATAAAGTTTTAAGCTATTTAAAAACAATAATTTGAGTCATTTGCTATACTATTATTTCTCCTATGAAGCCTTGGAAGTCTGAATGAATCTTTGATATGCAAAATAAATCAGTATCATGTTTTTGTAGAGCTTGAAGGGAACCTGAAAATGATCCAATTCATTGTTGTCTGTTGACAAAGGAAACAGCTTATAAGGTGAAATGTGTTAGTTACATAGGGGTACCTGACTGGTTAGTGAGTAAGCTTGACCCACCACTCAGGAATCCTGACTGAATCCAGCAGTCTTGCTACCAAACCACATTCTCACTGTCATCCATAATTAAATGAATGCGCCAACAGGTAAGCCTCAGGAAGTCACCTTAGGCCAATGAATCTGTGCCCAACAGTAATATCACTTCTTCCACTCAATTGGCCCAAATGATTGAAGTTTAGCTTTTCAAGCAAAACTGAAATAAATAATAAATTGTTCTACATAAATATTAATATCAAACTTAGCAAACTCATTATGTTCTCTCAAGAGGAAAGTTGCATAATTGTGTGTAATTCTTGTCTAAGCCTGGTGACATTTATAACATTAAACATTATCAACAAAACAGACAAAAATAATTTAATATCTAAAGAGAAGTTTTATTATATTTGAATTATGGTAAGCGGTATGATAAGCTAAATTATGGTGTTTAAGTACTGGTGACAGTATTTAGACCTCTTCTACTTAGAGGTATCTGAGTAACTGACATCCATACACAGCCTTCCAGGAGGCTCCGGTTGGTCTGGCATTGCACTCGCCTCTGGCTGGTGGCCTAAGAGACAGATGACTCTGTGGTCTGGCTGGTGGCCTAAGAGTCAGTTTAGATGACTCTGTGGATCACATCCTCTCTCACCTCTGTTTTCTCATCCCTGAGTTATCCTAGGAGATGCTTCCTCCACTTCTCCAGGCTGCTTCCATTCTCTCCACTTTGTCAGGGTTGTATCTCAATGAATCCCACTTCAAGTGAATTTGTTCAGCTGATGTACTCAGAAAAGTATTTTGTTTTGTTTCTTTAATTACAGCTTTCTTATTAATCATCAACTCTCATCAAACTCATACTATAGTAATGAGTACTATCCGAAGTGATGAGTAAAATAAGCATAAAGTAGCTTAAAATAGCCGTATAAAATAGATACTGTTCTTACCTCCGCCTTTAGATGAGAAAAAGGGAGTTAAACAGGCTGAATAACTCAAAAGTGGTAGCACCAGAATTCCAAATAGAGCAGTACGACTCCAGTCTGCAGAATTATCCAATATGAAAATCCACCAGTTCATGGAAGAGGTGATGGTTGTTTCACGTGCAATCAAAATACAACCTAAATATTCAGAGGCTCTTACAATGGAAACCCCTTACAGATCAAATTCAGCTTTGCTTTTTACACACAGAGCAACAGAGACACAGAGAAGGGGAGTAACCTGTTTGTGGTGTCATTGGTTTTCTTCAGTCTAATCATGCATCTTCCAGAAATGAAGTCTCAGCTCCTTAGCTTTAGCCGGTGAAACTGGCTGTGCATCATTTTTCCTGGGATTGAAATAGTTTAGCTAATGAGCATACTTGCTGCTCTGAATAGGGAGTTGAGTGAGGTAGGGGTTGAAACAGGAAAGTAGGAGCTTGGAAAGTAGATGAGTCTTTCCCAGAGTCAGTTTGACTGTGGCAGCAGGTCCAGCATTTACTGTATTGAGATCAGGTGGTTTTCAGGATATGGATTATCTAATATTTAAATGCTGACTTTAAATTTACAGCAATCAGTGAAGCTGCACAACCTCGTGGAGGATCACAACAAAGTCCAGGTCAAGATCACTGTAAAAGGCAAAGGTAAGTGATGTGTTTTGCTTTCATCAGCATCCTGGTATTTGGAGTGGAGTTGGTCTCATTTGTTTTGATGATTAGTCAAGGAGGAAGTCTTTTTTGATTATACTGAGCACTGGGGCTGGGTAAGGCAAACAAGTCATCACAGATTGAAAATTTAAGGCAGCAAGGTCATAAGAATGCTGACTTGTACCTACAGGATACTGAGAGTGAGCCCCTTGTTGAATTCTGTACCTTAGGTGCCTGGCATGCCTCACCCTGATCCCAGCCCTGATTGAACTCTTTCTACTCAATGTCTGGTTTATTTCAAATCCCCTCTGTACTCCATATTTCACTCATTGAGATGTTACTGGGTAAGCCTTCTTAAGGCTTTTTGATTTGCTAACTAACCATCTCAAACAGACCCAGCAGCATATATTTGTATCTGTTATATGGAAACCAGACTTGTATAAGGCTTATGGATGGCTGGATGGACAGTGGGCATTTGCTCTGAGTTACCTGGGCTGAGGTGACCACGGCTCTCAGCAAGAAGTGAGGAGCTGCACTCCAGAGCAGTGGAAGTTGTCTGGAGTGTTTACATGGGCCCCGATCCAAGTACTGAGTGTGCTACAGGGGGTCAGGAACCCAGCTAAAGGATATAAGCAGACACAAAGGGGCACTCGTCCATGGACAATGCCCTTAAGGGTCTCCTGTGGACAGAGTGCTGTCCCAGGTACTAGGATCAAGATGGGATCTTATTGCTGAGCAAATCCTTTCCTAAGACCCAGACACCAATTCCCTAATCCTAGTTTCCTGGGAATCTGCAGTTGAGTGTAAAGAGGCTGGAGCAGGTGAACATGCAGGGTAGTTCTTGATCAGAAAGTTGATAAGAGCTCTCAGCTGTTTTTATTGTTAGGTAAAAACATGAAACATTCATCTGATCATGAAAATGTTCTCTTATATAGGTTTGCAAGAGCTGGAATCCCGTCTCTTGGTTCCTGGAGATGTTCTTATTCTTCCAGGAAAGCTTTCATTGCCTTGCGATGCTGTTCTGATTGATGGAAGTTGTGTGGTGAATGAAGGCATGCTCACAGGTAGGCAGTTGTCATGGAGCTTCCTCTTTCCTTCCAACAACCAGGCCAAGTGAGCAAAGCAGATCAGCATACACTTACCTGCTTTATGGACAAAACTTAGTGACTGAACAACAGCAACAAAGGTATTGAGAGATAGATGGGGAAGACACATCCCGACTATTCATGTGAATGAAAACAATATATGTAGATAAGGAAGATTTAAAAACATAAGAATGAAAACCACAATACACATGAAACTAGAAGAAAAGACTGATACAACTTGGAATTAATTAGTTACCCATGAGAGAGAGGAATAAGATGCTCTGAGTTCAAAGGTGGGTGAGAGGACCATACTGTTTGATGCACAATCTCTTTATAAATATGAGGTGAAGGTGAGGTGAAGTCGCTCAGTCGTGTCCGACTCTTTGCGACCCCGTGGACTGTAACCTGCTAGGCTTCTCCGTCCATGGGATTCTCCAGGCAAGAATACTGGAGTGGATTGCCATTTCCTTCTCCAGGGGATCTTCCTGACCCAGGGATCAAACCCGGGTCTCCCGCATTGGAGGCAGACGCTTTAACCTCTGAGCCACCAGGGAAGGATGGTTTATACACCTGTTAGAACAAAACACAGACAAAAACTGTCACCTCACAATTGACAGGGCATAGAGATTTTATCCAGCCCTGTATTCTGTAGATGGAAAACTGAGCCCCAGTTTTCAGTGGGAGAAAGATTGAGTTGGGTCTTCCAGAAAGGCAGTAAAACAGTTCTGTTCTTTAGAATCGTGTTTCCAGTTGATCTTACTGAGCATAAAATTGGTTTTCTAGTTATGGCTTGAACTGTCCTTGTCCTCATTTGTACTTTGTACAGTCCATTTGAATTTGTGTAATTAGTAAGGCACTATCTGTAACATATTCTTTAAGCCAAAAAGAAGAAAATACACAGGGCATCTTAATAAAAGAAGAAAAAAACCATACGGAATCACAAAAAAAGAAATTATTGGTCTTTTGTGTTTACGGTTGGTGTGTTTTTCTGTTTCCAAATAGTGTAAAGACAAGGAAAAGAAAAAACACATGCACAAAACTTTTTAACATCACCTAAACATAAAGAGAGTCATTCTCTAATCCTTAAATTGTTCAACAGAAGCGTATTAAAGCTCATTAAAGATGAGCCTGCTTAATTTGAAACTGAGACAAGAAAATGTAGTAAATATAAATATGTGCAGTGTAATTACAAAATATCCCAATGTGTTAAGATCAAACTGCCTTGCAATGGTAGTGATGAGGACTTGCATACTGATCATATCTCTCATCCAGAATGTCGCCACAGTATCTCAAGTACAAGCCTCACACTCAAGAAAACCGTGCTCTTCACTCAGAGGCAATGACTATCTCTCATTCCCAATAGCCTGACGACCAAGAACAGTGTCTCTGAAGGCAAGAGAGCGTGGCAGTGAGAATAGAGAGGGGACGGCACAGCTGGGTTTACTCCCCTGGGTCTACTGACCTGGAGGACCTTGCTTGCCTGATTCTTAGGAAAGCTCAGAAAGTCCCAGAGAAGCAGCAAAGGCAAAAATGCCACCTTTTAACAAAGGTGCAAAGTTGACCTAAAATGACCTCAAATGGTCAGTGGCTTTTCTGAGGGCCTGTTTCAGGAAAAACAAAGGCATCAGCATTAATATCTATGTAGCCTAAATACTGAGAAAGTCAACTTTAAAGATAATCACAAAATAGAAATATATCCCTCTCTTTCTCATTAATTTCTTAAAATAGACCTCAGTACCAGCATGCTTTGAATATTTTATTACATAGCTTGACTAGATCTTCCCATTCACTATGTATTCCTGGGAAGGATCCTGATGGAGTAATTAGATTAAGGTTAGATTCCTGAAACTGCAACTGTATTTCTTGAGTATGTATTTGAGTCACAAATGTGACTCAGGTAATAATCCCCCATGTGCAAAAATAGTCCTTTACATATACAGAAGTCTTTATGTAAGAAGAGTAGCAATATTCCTAGCATCTGTATAGCAATTTATACTTTCATAAACAACTTTTATATCTCACTTCATTGTAGCATAAAACAAATTAGACTAGACACTATTATAATACCCAATTTACAGATAGGGAGACTGAGGTGAAGAGACTAGGGCTGCTCAGCTAATGAGTGAATTGTCGGAGTTGGAGGTGGATTGGCTTCCAGGCATGAGGAACCATAGGAGTGAAGACAATGATTCGAGGAGGGGTCCAGCTACTGTTTTTATGTTTTGTGTCTCCTTGCCTTTTCCTTTCTCAGGATTAGTCCCATTTATAGCACCATGCGCATTGCAAAATTTTCCTTAGCATCATCTTAACCCCATCCTCTCGTCATAAACTCCACTATGCAAAAAGCTCAACTTTATTTTATACCTACACTTCATTTTAATTTCAGCTTCAAATTTGGCCATTCTTGAAAGTGTGTAGTGTGAAGCATCTGATATAAGTCAGGTATCCCAGCAGTTAGCAGGACCTCCCCAGCAGTTAGCAGGAGCCCTGCCGCCACGCCCCCATTCTAGTCTGGCTACAGAAGTTGTGCCAGGTACTGGGGAGAGGCCTCTGGTCTAGGACACACTCCTCTCTGTGGTTGCCTCTCATGCCACTCAGAGCTCAGGGAACATCAGGGACCTATCTACCAGGAAATGAGGCAGACCCCAGTGATGTTTCCTCTCAGTTTCCACAAACTTATAGAATGTTTCTATGTCCTATTTGGTTCGGGCCCCTTCTCTCATAGACATACAGTATCCAAGCTCTCTTTAGACTTTCTTCCAATTCCTCTCCTTGGATTTTTATTTGGCTAGAAACGTAGTAAAAGAAAGGCAAGATGAGCGGAAAAGCTTTGTTCTTACTCTCAGATGGTCTCTAAAATTTATGGTAAATTTATGAGTGACTTCTGAAACTCAAAAGCCAGTTCCTTGCTCTTTTCTTGTGCCTCCTGAGACAGTGATCCCCTTCAAGATTTAGCTCTTCCCAAAGGGTCCAGAGAAAAAAGGGAGTACCGTGGGGAGAAATGTTTTCCTGGTAGCAATAGCTAATTTTTCTTAGCTCTCATAAGTATTAGGTGTTATGCTAGCATTTTACACATGTTTTTTCATTCAATCCACAAGTCTGTAAAGTGAGAGAATCTGAGGTCCAGAGAGAGTAATTTATTTGCCTAAGGTTACACAGCTTGAAAGTGATAGAGCTGAAATTAGAATTCATTTGTTTATTCATTCATTCATTCATTCCACAAATGTTTATTAGCCCCCACTATGGAGCAGACGCCCTACTAGGTGCTGGGGAGATAGCAGTGAACAGGCAGACTTCTTCCCTCGTGGAGCGGACTCTACTGGGAGGACAGAAAACATGAAGGCAGATAAATGACACAAATTCCCAATAACAGCAAGTTCTATGAAGAAAATAAAATACTTAAACCCAGACATTCCATCCCCAGAGCCTACTCTTGCAGCTGCTGTCCCTCGTTCTCTCAGGGATAATTATGAGGGGGAGGGGTGACTTTCTCTCTGCCACAATCCCTCGCCCTCCTCTGCTCATCAGAATTACTGATCTATCTGAATCGTATGTGCAGAATCATGTAGTGATCTGAGCTGGACACAGGAATTCCCCTAAGGTTATTTCATATTTATATCCTGTCAGACAAGCTTGTAGTCAGTGGGCAGATCAGATCTTCTCCTCTCTTCCCGTTTTCCTTTCTTCTCTCTCACTCCTGTCTTTCTTTCATTTATTCACTCATTCATCCATTTATTAAATCAAGTTTCAGAGATGCCTGCTATGTGCCGGTACTGCACTGTGTGCTAGAATCAACAAGAGAAATGAGAAAAGGTCCCTGCCCTCAAGTAGCTTATAATCTGATGGTCCCAGAAGTGTAAATAAACAAGGACCTGACCTTTCAAAGCACTGTCACCATGTGGAGACATCTGGCTCATTGTGGACAAAGGAGGGAGTTTCAGCTTCACAGCAGCCTGCATCTTCGGGTCTCAGAAGCCAAGTAAACAGTTGGCTGTGAGTGTCTTTCCTTCTGAAACCCTCTCCAGCCTACATAGATATCCAAACTTTTGTTTGGAGAATCCATACTTTCCTGGGATCCCTGGGAAAATGCTGAATATAAAAATTTTAAATGTCAAAGTCCTTGTCCTCTGATATTACCTAGATCACGAGAAAGAACCTAAACTTGTATAACTATAATCAGTACAACTGTATTTCCAAGTAGGAAATGTAACATTATCTTGCTAATTGAATAGCAAAAATCTGATGACAGTTTCAACTGATTCTAGTGCTTTTTAAATCTATGAGCCCAGAAGTGTTATTGGCATTTTTATTTTGTCTCTGAAGCTTATTCTTTTTGAACTCCCAGCTGATTTTCTTTGTATCTGAAATATCTGGTTGTACAACCATTAGGGAAAGTCGAGGAAGAATACTGGCAAAGAATGGGAATCAGTAATAGAATACATCCCTGGCCTAGTTTAGCTGAAGTCTGTGTAGGGTAGTAACAGCCATGGGTGCTCAGATGGTGGTGGCTCTGACAACCTAGCAGGAGAGTTTGAGGATTATGAGTAACAGCAGTTGAAAAGGTTGAAGGATTTTTGAGAAAAGAATGAGATAATAAAAGGGACCTCTGTTAGGATTCATCTGGAAATGGTTTGGGAAGACTGAAAGGGGGGACTGGAGGGGAGGAACAGTTAGGAGAATGGGAGATAAGAGAAAATAGATATATTAGTCTCTGACCCAGTTCCTGGCACAGGGCTCTTGAAACACTTGTAAATTCCTACTTGATAAAAGCACTAGGAGCATCTCTTGCTCTAATGAGGCTGCTGTTGGTATATACCTGGATGGCTCCTGGATGGGGGCTGGTCCCCAGAAAGACCAAACCATGATTAGAAACTTGGAATTTTCAACCTCAACCCCCATTCTCTATAGAGGGAAGAAAGGCTGCAAATGGAGTTGATAATTAATCACATCTACATGAGGAAGCTTCCATAAAATCCTAATAGTATGGGGTTCAAAGAGCTTCCAGGTGAATGAGCACACCCACATACCAGGAATATGATGCACCCCAACTCCAGGGGGACAGAAGTTCCTGTATTCAGAACTTTCCCAGACCGTTCCCCAGGTATCCCTTCACCTGGTTGTCCATCTGTATCCTTTATAATACTCTTTAATAAACAGCTAAATGTAAGTAAGTATTTCCCTGAATTCTGTGAGCCACTTTATAAAATTAACTGAATCCAAGGAAGGGATCATGGGAACCTCAGATTTATGGGTCATGTTTGAGAAGCACAGATGACAAACTGGATTTGCAACTGACATCTGAATGGGGTGGGGACAGTCTTATAGGACCGAGCCCTTAACCTGTGGAATGTGACACTATCTCCAGATAGATGGTATCAAAATTGAATTTAATTGAGTTAAATTATAGGACAATCAGCTGATGTCACAGAATTGCATGTTGTGGAGGAAAAAAACCCTACACCTCTGGTGTCAGAAGCTTTGTGAATATGGTAGTAGGCGCGAGACTAAAGACAAAACACATAAGGAAGTACTGGGGATTTTCCTAATTCAGGACTTCACAGCTGAGATGTTTATTTATAAAAAAGATTGATTAGTTCCATTGTGACCTCAAATTACCCAGAGGACATGCTTGCACTTCAGAGAACTAAACAAATCACAGCTAATCCATTGTTAATGCAATTACCAAGAACCAGACAATGATTGCCATTTAAGCCACTGGGACCCAGATGCAAGAGTCCAAGAATGACACTCAGAGGAAGGTGTGTTAGGACTTGGAAAATCGTTCTGTGAAAAGGCAGACTGTGGAAAGAGGAGGAATCAAAATGGTTCTGAGACTGTAAATCTGTGACTCAGCAACAAGGTAAGACTATAAGAGAAACAGGAAGTTAAAGAGGAGATTTAGGGCTAAAGATACTGATACAGATTTTAGAAACGGTGAGTTCCAGAGGCTCGTAGAATATCCAGGTTGGGATGAACAGCCAACAACTGAGATGCACCAAACAAGGGCCCAGGAGAGAGGAAAGATGGAGCTAGGCATTACTGGTACATCCTTCTAGACATGCTAATTAATGGAAGTATAGCTGAGGTCATCCAGAAAGGGGAAGAGGAAACAGAGGTCCTATCTTGTTACATTAATTTCTCTTTCACTGCAAGATCCAAAAAAGATCATGAAGAATATTTTTTTTCCTTTGAGATTTGAGATGTAAGTAACATACAACACTGTATAAATGTAAGGTGTATAGCGTGACTTGGCTTACATCATGAAATGATTACAAGTTCAGTGGACATCCATCATCTCACAAAAAATAAATAAATAAAAAATTAAAGAAATAAAAAAAATTTCTTATGATGAGAACCCTTAGGATTTATTCTCACAACACATTTCATATATAGCATGTGGCAGTACTGGTCATATTCAGTGTTAGTCATATTTCTCATGTTTACATTACATCCCTACTATTTATTTATCTTATTGAGAAGTTGGTACCTTTTGACAGTCTTCATCTGTTTCCCTCTCCTTCCACCCCAGCATGAAGAGTGCTGAGAATATTGTACAGATTTCCGGCATGCATCATTTCTCACCCATCTCTGTACTTCCAGGGCTGCTTTTCTCTACCCCAAACTCGACATCCAAACACCCTCAACTGCCATTGATACCCAGAGCACACCATGCCCTTTCTCTTAGATCTCCTAAGCACACTCTCCCCTCCTCCTGAAGCTAACGGAGCTTATTGCCTTTCAACTGTCACCTATTACTTGCACGCAAAATCTTTCCTGATTTTCCTTTTGGGTTGGATCTTCAGATCACCTGGTTCTGCTATCATAATATTTACCACACTGTGTTTTAATGAATTATTTACCGATATTTACGGGTCTGGCTTCCTGAGCTTTAGGAGGTCAGAATTTCTGTCTTATCCATGATTATGTGGCCAGCATCTAGAGCAATGCCTGGTATGGAATAAGTACTTAGATATATTTGCCAAATCAATGGATGAATGGATAGATAAACAAGTGAATAAGAGGCAAGTACAATAACTATACACGTGCTTTGTAGCTTCTTTATGCCCAGAATAAGTGGCAACTACTTTCTCTAAAACGGGATGCTTTTTAAATAAAAAACAGTAAACCATACTGGCCATGTATGGGAAAGATAGCCAAATCTTAAACAAATATTTGAAATATAATCAAGTATACCACTGCTTGCATCACTAACATCCTTAAGAATAGTCATCTGACTGAACAAACAGATTAACTGTGGTTTCTATCCTTTCTTGAAACTGGTGAATACCAGCTCTAAATTACTACCCAAGTTCACGCAAAATCAACAAAATACCATCTTCTTTAGGAGAAAGTATACCTGTTATAAAGACACCATTGCCCCATGCGGAGAACACCACAGCCTGGAAATCCCACAGCTTGGAAGATTATCGGAAACATGTCCTTTTCTGTGGAACAGAAGTTATTCAGGTCAAGACCTCTGGGCAGGGGCCAGTAAGAGCAGTCGTTTTGCAAACAGGTCAGTAGATTCCATTTTTTGTAAACATGGTCCATGATTAGAGGTGGGGGAGCTGGATTAGGGAAATCTTCTTTACAATTATGGAGTTTGTCACATTCTGGTTTCCAGTGCTGCTAAGTCGCCTCAGTCGTGTCCGACTCTGCGATCCCATAGACGGCAGCCCACCAGGCTCCCCCATCCCTGGGATTCTCCAGGCAAGAACACTGGAGTGGGTTGCCATTTCCTTCTTCAGTACATGAAAGTGAAAAGTGAAAGCGAAGTCGCTCAGTCGTGCCCGACTCCCAGCGACCCCATGGACTGCAGCCCACCAGGCTCCCTGGTCCATGGGATTCTCCAGGCAAGAGCACTGGAGTGGGGTGCCATTGCCTTTGTTGCTGCTATTTCCAACTGAACTGTTCATTGTGAATACTGTTGTTTGTGATAAAGTACATACGGGGATGAAGCACACCTCCTCAAAGGCAAAACTGTGTTCTTGGTTTTACTCTGTGTCCATAGACTTCTTCTCTTTTCACTCTGTACTTCCTCTGAGTGATTACCAAATAAATTGTTTCAACCATGATCACTTAAGAAATTTTTCTTTTCAAAGAGTCATATGACAGGCTGTTATCTCAAGGTTTTTACTGGACGCCTTCAGCAGGTCCAAAGATGCTTCAAATTCAAGGCATCTACAAGGGGGCTCATCCTCCTCTAGTGCCTCTTTCTGTAGACATCATCACCAATCTAGCAAGTTTCTTCATATTGTCTTTACTCCTCATTTTCTCTCCTACCAAATAAGGCACCACATCCTACAGATTCTGCAAATACCTCCTGCATCCTGTCTCCCTCTGAACTGAAGCTATCACATCGTGTCTAAATTATTACAGAAGAAATATTTATTTGAAAGTATCACTTTAACTTTCACCTTAAATATTGTTTTTTTATGCTTTGCTTAATTTTTCTCTAACCTATTCCTCAATTTGTCACCAAGTCTCACTTCAAAAACATAGTTTGGAGCAATTAATAAATACCATGCTCAAGAATGTTTCAAGACTACCCATATTAGTCCCACTCTTTCACATAACATTACATGATCAATACCTTCCATGATCTGGTCTCAGCTCTCTGTATTTACTCATGACCTGTGTTTCTGCCACCTCGTATATTTATAGACCCAAAATATATCTTGCATTTGATATCTCTATGCTTTAGTTTAGTCCATGATTCAACTGTTCTACCTAGTTTTTTAATCAAAAATATCAAGGTTTGAGGGATTTTTATGCTCAAAGTAGTCAGTGGGCATGAGAATATCCTTCAAGCTGCTGCCTAAGAAAAAGCTCATGGGTGGAGATCATGGAAACTGCTGATCTGAGCTTGTAAAACGCTAAAGCAACAGGTTAGAGAAAATTTGGCTGTTTTCCTTCAAAGTCTACAAAGTCATATTTCAGGAGAGCAGATGTTCATCAAGAAGTGGGATTAAAGCATGCTTTATACTTACAATATTGATTCATGTCTGGAATATATAGTAGCCAATTTTTTGCCAGTACTTTAGAAGTGAATGAGTATCTACTAAGTGCTATTCATAGAGGGCTAAAGAAAAGCAAACGTGAGATACTCTTTGCCCGCAAAGAAGATTATGATCTGATACAAGAGACAAATGCATTTATAGCTAACAAAACACAGTGCATAGAGGGATGTCATACAACCAAGTTGGTTTTTATCCTTTCTTAAAACTAGCAAATACCAGCTCTAAATTACAGACAGAGGGAGAAATGACTTTGATTATGAAATATGGGAGTAGAATTCTGGAAATACTTATTTGAAGAGATGGTATTTTGAGCCAAACCTGATACCATGGGAAGGATTTAGCCAATCACAGCAGAGAGCTGGGGAAATAGGCTAATTTGTGTCCAAGAAACATAAGAGAAGGGATGCACGAAGGTCTTCTGGGACCAGGAAGCAGGGACTAGGGATAAGGCGGGAGACCTCAAATGCCATGCCTACAAATTTGATCTTTATTCTAAAATGTGTGTGTCCTGGAAGGTTTTTGAATTTAAGAACAACATGACCAGAGGCGTATAAAATTCCTTGCCTTGTGCTTTACTTTTCTCTTAATTTTCCGTTACTTTCAACACACATGTTTCTGTACGCCTTCTCAGCATCTCTTGTTCTCTGGTCACTGCCTTCATCAGCTCCTTGGTCTGTTTCCTTAGCCCCATATGTGAAGTGGGGGTTACACTGTTTGAGCCATTGAAGCAACGCCCTCCAGAGCAAGAGAAATTGAGACAAGCGAAGTGAATACCATTTATTATTCCTGGCAACTTGGAAGAATAGTAAATGTAAAACTGTTAGGTCACAACAATACTGTTTTAATTCCATTTTCAAATGAGTCTATTAACCAATTCTTAATTCAATGCAAACCATTTTTTTCATTTTGATTTTAGGGAAAAATGTATTAAAAGACCTTTCACCACTTGTGATTATCTTTGTGTAGGTTACAATACAGCCAAAGGGGACTTGGTGAGATCCATCCTCTACCCCCGGCCTCTGAACTTCAAACTGTACAATGACGCCTTCAAGTTCATAGTGTCCCTGGCCTTCCTTGGAATCATGGGTTTTTTCTATGCCCTTGGTGTATATAAGTACCATGGAGTAAGTACTTGGGGGTAGGGCTTTTTAATAGGATAACTTTCTCGAGGAAGTTAACCTAGCTAAAGGGTTAGAATCAATGTCATCCAATAGAGCTTTCTAGAATGATGAAAATATTCTGTAGCTCTACACTGGTCAACTTGCTAGGCATTAACTATGTGTTCACTGAGCACTTGAAATGCGTTGGTGTAATAAAGGACATAAATTTTCAATTTTTAAAAATTAAAATAGCCACATGTGATTAGTGGAAATGGTATTGGAAGGTGTAGCTATTAAAAGTTGTGAAGTTCACAGCTCCTTTCACCACCTGGATGGGAGTGAAAGGTTACTGCGTGTGTGGCATTTGTGATATCCAAGTCCGGAGGAATACATGTTCCCTCAGAGGAAAAACATGCTTCCCAAACATTATAGGATGGGGAAGATTTGGTCTTAAGATTAGAAAGCAGTAAGGATACACACATTTGAATGACAAAAATGCAAAGGAAGAAAAACACAAAGGAATTCTGGAACTAGCAAGCAGTTATGAGATAAATCTAATAAGGTAGGATTAGATCAGATTAAAGGGGATATTGAATGCCATGCCTAGACGTTTGGACTGTTTGGAAGTGTTGCTGTATTCGAGTGTGTACATTGTCAAGGGAATACTCAACACACCATGCAGTCAGTGAGTTGCCCTGTGTTCTTGTTAGGTTCTGAGATGAAATTGAATGTCTGGTTTTATGGAGTTGTGTACTATATGGACCCCCTCTTCCCTTTATAAGCTTCATGATGTCTAGTTTTGTTTGGATGTCTCCCTGAATAGTTGTGATGGCTGTACAGGAAAGAATTGTAACAAATAACCCATGAGGTCCTTTCTGGTCCTGAGAATCTGATTCTGTTATGAATTTTGCAGTCTCTTCTATAAAACAGGCTGGGATCTTAGCAGTGTGGGCTTATAGGGGAGAATTAAAACATTGTGAATAAAAGGATCCAAACACAGGTATGAAACTGGGAGTGAGTGGACTCTAAAATGCCCAAACTGATGGCATTGGTGATAACATAGAAAAGTGTGTGTGTTGAGTGTGGGGGAGAGGCAAAGGCAGTCATGAGAATTTTTAGGCAATGTTCACATTCAAACCTGAGCTCTGCATAGTCATTGCAATCTTAAATAAACTCTCAGAGAGCATTTCTAGGGGGAAGGAGGTTAGAGGAGGTTAGGGCACATGGGCACCAGTGGAATAGAGTCTGGAAAGAATGGAAGCAGAAAGTCAAAACCAGCGGGGCTGGAATTTGAGGCAGTGTGTCAGTTTCATCTGGGAAACATGAGCATTGAGCAGGAAAACAGGCAAAAGCCCTCTCCTATGGGCCAGGAAGCCTTGGTGGGGATAGCACACGATAGTTTCTTGGGCAAGACTCAATGTCCAATACATACCAAAGCAGCATTCTCACTGCACACCCCTTCTTCCTGTAGGTCTGGACCTGCAGACCTTTTGGCTGCTTCTGTCTGCACTGGCTCAGCATGAGGCAGGGCTGAGTCTTCAGGGGTAAAGCTCCTCTGTGGCTGGGGCTGGGAAAATCAGGAAATGATGGATTTCATGATAAACTAGAATTGGCCAAAGATGTGCCAAGTAGCCATTGTTACTAAACTTGAATCTATGTTTCCAATACTGAAAAGAGAACTTTATGGCTAAAACCAAGGTAATTTCATGAAAACCTAGGCAAGGTTGTAGAGGGAAAGCCATTAGTTAACAGAGCAAGGGAAAGTTATGCAGCCTATGATTTGATCTCGGCCCTGCCTTTATTAGTCCTGTGATCCTTGGTAGCTTGCCTGGAATCCTGATTCTGTGGGACTTGGCTTGGTAATATGACACACATTTGTGCCCTCCCTCTAGATGAATAGATTAGGGATTACATCCTCACCATTTGAGCAGCATGTAGCCTTGGGAAAGTTGTTTACTTTTTAAAGTCTCAGTTTCCTCTTGTGTTAAATGGAGGAAATAACAGTATTTACATTGCAAGGTGGTTGTGAGGAGTAAATAAACAGTGTGTGTATATAGTGTTTCAGGGTGTGTATCCAGTGAGAACAAGCTAGTTTTATTGGCTTACCCACAGCAGTGAATATATGCTGAGATCTTCGCAGAATCCTGGTCCTAGTTTTCATCAGGTTTCCAGGCACTCCACGTATGTGTTGAGCACCTTCTCTGTGTCAGAAGGCGCTAGTCTCCGCATCTGGTGACGAGTAAGATGAATTCCAAGATGACTTCAAAGATGAAGGAGGCACAGCTGCTGTGCCGGAGGAGTTTGTAGAACCATTGAGAAAGCAACAGTCAGGCCATGTGTGAACTATTACAACTCAAGTCTAGTCCCAGTGATAAGGAGTCCAGAGGGTGTGCAAATGCCTGATGGGCAAAGAAGGGGTGGCCCTCTGGATGGACAGAAGGCTGAGCGGAGAGAAGCTGGGTCAGGAAGGACAGTAGGGTGTGGTCTGGGGGCCCAGGGTGTCATTTCCTCTGCAGAGGGTGACAATTTGTTGATTTCTCAGACTCAACCTGGAGAATACTCAGTCCAACCAAGACAGCTGGCTCATGACGACTATTCTGAGCTTCCAGAACTCCACTGGTGCGACAGGAGATGGAGCGGAAGGGTGCACTGCTTTCTGCCAGGCTAACCTGTGTGTCCCTCCCTCCCCAGGCCTCTCCACAAGACACCATGGCCATGGCCCTGCTCCTCCTCACCGTGGCGGTCCCTCCTGTGCTGCCAGCTGCCCTGACCACAGGCATCGTGTACGCACAGAGGAGGCTGAAGAAAAAGAGAATCTTCTGCATCTCCCCACAGCGGATCAATATGTGTGGGCAAATCAACCTTGTATGCTTTGACAAAGTATGAGCTCAACTCCCCATGTTGGAGGTTAATGATACTGGGACATAGCCAAGTCGGGAAGGGCCTCAGAGACTGTCTAGCCCAGCACCCTCCTGGGACAGATGGGAACACGGAGGCCACGAGGGTCACACACAGAGCTGGTGTGAGAGCATGTCTGGAAGCCTGCTCTCCCGAGTCTTGAGGAAGTGATTTAGCCGTCATATCAGCATTTCTTTCCTGTCAAATTTAAGATTTTCGTGCCTGTTTCGGGTTTCAAAACAATCTCTTACTGTAATCACTTTTATGAGTGACTGGCTTTTTTCAGGCAAAAAATAATATGAGGAACATTTCTGTTCCCTCGGTGCTTTGTCCAGAGCTTAAGGGGGCATATTCATTTCTCCTCCGCTGCTTATTTTCAGGAACTGGAAAGCAGGGGCTGTGACCTGTGTTTACACACTCTGGTCCTTCTTTTTCCCTTTGCTTCCCAGGATGTCGAGCCTCAGGACTGGGGCAGATTGTCTGTGCTTAGGGCCTGGAAAGGTGGCAGAAGGGAAGTATGTTCGGAGGAGGGGACAGCTGTTCTGGGACAGGTCCCAGGACCCCTCCTTGTGGCTTCTGTGGGGGACCAGGCAGGGCTGCAGTATCAGTCACCTCACCCGGGCACCCAGTTTACCAGCTCTAATGCAGAAGTCTGGTCTGGTCCCTCCATGTCTTCACTTTGTCTTCATGAGAATAAATGATGAAGGTTTTGCTGCTTTTTAGATAACTGACGTCGGCAGAGAGCCCCATTAGTGAGATGTTGCAAGCTCTTGAGACGCTCACAAGCTAGATGAGGAAGAAGGAAACAGGGAAACATAGATGATGAAAACACAGTGAAATGCATGCTAAATAAGTATAAGCCAAGCACCGGGGTGTGGTTACCTGCTTCAGGTGGGAGTCACCTCTGAGCTGTGGCTTTGGCTGTCAGGCAGAATGGGCCCCAGGCTCAGCTGTGAGCAGCCCAGCAGCACACAGATACCAGGGCTGCCACAGGCGGGGAGCCAGACTCTGGGTGGTAAGAACGTGGCTACGAGGTCAGGATGCAGCTGGAACCGATGAGCCCAGGTGCTCAGGGCTTCACGCGCTCTGAGAAGATGGCTCCTTGTCCTAGACAAAGAGGAACAGAGAGCAAAGGCCAAGCTGGAGAGACACCATGAGCAGACCTGACAAGTCCTGGTCCCCAGGTAGAAGTGGCAAAGCTCTTATATCGTTTCAGTTCTATTCTTTTCTAGTTTCCTTTGACAAAGAAACCTGTAAGGTTAACTTAACAGTAGCTACCTTTTAGATTCAGGGCCAGAGAACAACTCTTGACAACAATTCCTGTTACTGACCCAGCAGCCTCACCAGGGTGTAGAATATAGGAGGGAGATTTACAAAATGTGTTCATTACATATCTGTTTCTAAAACTAATTTTTCCATAGGTGTTCCCTTTCCTTCCTGTAGAAAGCTTTTCCACATCCTTGTGCTCCTTTGCTAGACTGTCTTAAGGATGCTCGACAGCAGATTTGGCCAGACTCCATGTGTTGTGATGGCATCTTATAATGCAAACACTCATGACTGGGAATCAGCAAAATGGGAAATCTAATCATGAATTTGACACTAAGTTTCTGTGTGACTTTTTAAGATAGCTGAAGTACAATTCTCTGTTTCTTTCTAGCTTTCATATTATAAAACTCTATCACCATGATGTTAGAATAAAACCCTCCACAATTAATTGAATTTCCACCTAGTGTTATTTCAATTTAGAAGATATTCACCACTGGGCTTCTGAGTACATTTATTCCCATATATTTCTAGTTTTACACTGGTTTCTTAAAAGTTCTTTAAAACAAGTTTTCTCTCTCTCTTTTCTATTCAATTCAGTCTAAGCCTGAACTAGTATTTATACTAAGAAGTTTTATTTTTCTATCTTATTCACTTTAGAACAGCAACTGTAATTTTTAGTGCTTTTTCCATTTATGGCTAGTTTTATTGTATAAGGGTTATTTTCGTGTAAAGAAATAACTTTGTCCCTTATCTATTTTTGCTACGGTATCATCTCTGTTTTCATGTTCAAGATATTGATGTTTTAAAACATATCTAATCATCAGGAAAACATTTCAGTTTGAATTAAGTTGCTAACTCTTGCTGAAATGGAGCAACTCAAGAGACTTTGGAATCTAATCACACAGATTGGAGTCCTTATAAAATATAGGAGGTACATGTTTTGCTTTTTTCTTTTGCTGTTGTTGTTCTTGAAGGAATAACCTACACGAAGCATGTTAGCTCTCCTTGAAGTCCAAATTAGTTAATGAAACAAACTTTCCTATTTCTTTAATCCAGAAGCTCAGACGTTGTCTCTCCACATGCTTTTCAGAATTCACTTAACATTTGTCTTCTGGTGGAAGCCTCCAAACAGGCTGGATTCTGGTTCTTTCTCTCCAGTCTATATGCCAATGGACCCTTGCCCGCTCATTTCACCTTTATACTGAGACTGTCTATACCCTATTTACTCAGTTGTAAGAAGAGAAAGCACTGCAGACACTTCTCTGTAAAGCATGGTGCTAATGCAAATGTGCTATGATGATAAAAGATATCATTTGATGGAAAACCGAAAACTTCAGTGTCTTATACGGTGAAGATTTACAAGAAAAAGTGTCAGAAACATAGGTGTCAGTGTTGAAAAGGACGTTCCTATCACTTCGCAATGCATTACTGACAGTTAGAGCTGAGCCAGTGGTAGCCACTCACCTCCTTGCTCTGACAGGGTGTAGACCAGGCCAAATGCCATTGGCCTATTGCATAAAGACAGTAGGGTTTGTAATTAATAACTGTGAAGCAATGGGCAAATTAAAAGTGCTGTGATAGCACTCAGCCCCATTTTGCTTTCTCTGCTACATTATCTGACAAATACTTTCCCCTGATGCAGCAAATCAGCCCTCCCCACCATTTTCCTCTTGATCTAACAGTCAAACCCATTCCTGGACATTAATTAATATTTATTAGGAGCACTTCACTTCTCTCTGTAGTCTCAAAGCCCTTTATCAACATTCTGTTATCAATCTGGACAGTCACCATGTCACCCAAATTTTTAGGAAATAGCTGTGAACTATATAGCAGACTAGGAACTAAACAGTCTTGCAAACAGAAAAACATTCTGACCTCTGCTTTAGAAAGACAACAGGTGCCAACTGAGAAGTCAGACTGAGCTGGTTCTTGTTGGATTTCTATTCACTGAACCTTTCTCATTCGGCAACAGCAGTGGTCACGGCAGTAAACACACAAAATGAAACACTTGCGTTTGGTAATTAGTGACTAGACTCAACCTAATTTTCAATATGGTCTTTTGGGAATCATTTGTCACTGGCTGAATCTTTCCTTCAGGTGCTCGTCTCTGATTTAAAATGTGATGCTTGCCAGTAAGAGCTTGGCCAATGTTTTATAATAAGTGTAAATGGAGTATAACCTTTAAAAATTGTGAATATCACTATAGTGATATAGTACACCTATAACTTGCAGAATATTTTACACCAACTAGACTTTAATAAAATATAAAAAGCAAATTAAATGTTAAAAAGAATCATTGAACAAATGGAAAATAAAAATCTTTAAAGTATGTTCTTAGAAGGAAAAAAAAGGAAAACTAATGGAGAGCTGAGTATCACACGTACTGCAAATATAAACAATAATGAAAAATTTTTTATTGAACATCTAATGTAAAAAGAAAGGGCTTGGGACAGCTAAACATACTTTGTTTTCCTGGGAGCTTGGGTTTTGTGTAAATTATAATTAAAAGCTCTAAATCTTCTGCTAAAACCCATTCTATTTTTTTTGCAGACTGGCACTCTTACAGAAGATGGACTGGACCTCTGGGGGACTGTCCCTACTGTTGACAACTGGTAGGCACTGTAATGAAGACAGAGTGTGTGATCGGTAGGGCTACCAGTCCATCCTTCCAGTGTTGAGGGATGAATCTCACATAAAATATACATAATAATTGGCTGGTACTGGCTCCCCATTAATCAGCTTGTTAAATTAAATGAGTTCTAAATTCGGAATCAGAGGGGGAAAGCAGATCTTCAAACTCCACATGAAAAATGGAATAGAATAAGGTGGACGATTAGGGAGTTGAGTGAATAAAACAAAAGGCAAAGAGTGAAATCAGGACTGTGCTTAATTTAAAACTGCATAGACTTCCTGGGTGGCTTGTGAGGTGGGAAATCCAGAAAGGAAGACCTCCATCTCCCCCCTCATGGAGTTCAGACTTTAGTGAGATAAAAGGTGCAAATGGACCCATCTGCAATGTACCGCATGGCTGGGAAAAGAATTAAGGCACAGATATCACAATAAGGAAGAAGACATGATAACGATTGCTTGATAAAAGACACAGTCCTGATTTTTATAATAACATAGTGGATAAAAGGTAGAAATTCATTTTGAAAATGAATAGATTAAGGAGTACCACCTGGAGGAGATAACAAATGAGATGGGTTTTGAAGGGAGTATGGCTGCAAATTTTACAGATGAAGTTTAAAAGCTGGCACTAGGGAGCGAAGCTGAAGCTCCAATATTTTGGCCACTTGACATGAAGAGCCGACTCATTGGAAAAGACCTTGATGCTTGGAAAGATTGAAGGCAGGAGGAGAAGGAGGTGACAGAGGATGAGATGGTTGGATAGCATTACTGACTCAATGGACATGAGTTGGAGCAAACTCTGGGAGATATTGAAGGACAGGGAAGACTGGTGTGCCGCAGTTCATGGAGTTGTGAAGAATCGAACATGACTTAGTGACTCAACAACAACAACAGGGAGTGGAGAGGGCAATGACATAAATAATATCCCCAAACAGAGCTAGAGACAGGAGGGAGGCCCATCCTCAGAGAATGCCCCCTGCACTCCCTTCCCTGCAGGGCTGGGACCCACCTTCTCAGTCAGTGGAGACACTTCTGCTCTTGAGCTCTGGGAATACCACCTGGGCTCCAACAGTGGCTGCGGCTGCTGTCACTGAAGGAGTCATGCAGGGACTCTCCAGGTTGGTGACAGGGTCCTGGGCACAGCCCTGGCACAAGGGAACAGTAGTCAGGCAGTGTGATGGTGCAGAGGATTTCTGGGCTACGTGACAGTGAAGTCCCTGGGCTCCTGTTAATGTGCCTCTGCTTCTGGGTGCTTGGATGCACAGATCAGGTTTTGGTCCAGACAGGCAGACCTCTACGGACCAGAGCAATGAAAGGGGAAAGGGATGTTTGCAGTTTCCATTCCTTCTTTCCTTTTGCCCTAGTACTCTGAGACTTTGAGAGGAGTAGAAACCCTGGATACAGTTTTTATTCAGCTGTAAGATGGGAGGAGAGACCGTCTACTGTCAAATAGGGAAATGAGTTTTTGATGCTAGATATCCATGCCAGGAGTTTTAAGAAATAGGGGTGAAAGCCAAAGGGCCGACTTGTGAGAACTATTTGAATCTATGCCTGCTTTTTTTTTCTTTATTGTACTTATTCATTAAATTTTGGGGCCATGCTACACAACATGGGCTTCCCTGGTGGCTCAGATGGTAAAGAATCCTCCTGCAATGTGGGAGACCTGGGTTCGATCCTTGGGTGGGGAAAATCCCCTGGAGAAGGGCACGGCAACCCACTCCAGTATTCTTGCCTGGACGATCCCATGGACAGAGGAGTCTGACAGGCTATAGTCCATTGGGTCTCAAAGTGCTGGATACGACTAAGCGACTAAGCACAGCATAGCACAGCATGTAGTATCTTAGTTCCAGGACCAGAAATTGAACCCACGGTCCCTGAGTTGTAAGGGTGGAATCTTAACCACTGGTCTGCCAGGGAAATTCCCCATCCACGCCTGCTTTTACTTGAAGAAGAATGGAGCCAGCAGGCAGGCTTCCTTTCCATCCCTGCTACCCCACTGGCCTGGAGACTTCTTGCCTGGTCGTTTTCTAGAGACAGCTCTGCAATTTGCAGATGTCAGCTCTGAGCCTTCCCACATTCTACCTTCCCACAACACTGCCACCCTGTGGGCTGGCTGCAGGCAACCTGACAAAAGGCTCTGTTTCTTGTTATTCGGTCACAAAGTTGTGTCCAACACTTGGCCACTCCATGAACTGCTGCATGCCAAGCTTACATGTCCTCCACTATCTCCTGGAGTTTGCTGAAACTCGTTCGTCGAGTCAATGATGCCCTGTCATTATACCCAAACACTCAGAATTTATCATATAAGGTATGGGGGGAAAGGGAGCTAGTGAAGGTTTTGAGCATAGAGGAGAGGTATCAGTAAATTTTATCTCAGTAAAATTGCAGGGCAGGGTGTGCAAAATGATTTTGTTGAAGACCTTAGCTTGCTAATTTTTTCTCTACCAGTTTCCAGGAAGTCCACAGCTTTACCTCCGGCAAGGCTCTGCCCTGGGGCCCACTGTGTGCAGCCATGGCCAGCTGCCACTCTCTGATCCTCCTTGATGGGACCATCCAGGGAGACCCACTGGACCTCAAAATGTTTGAGGGCACCGCTTGGGTAAGGTGATTGTTCCTTGGTTCAGCTGAATGAGGAAAATGTGAAGAAATATCCAGTACTCACTGGGAGTGCCTAGGCTTTCCTAACTTTGGTTGAAACCCAGAGAATCATAGCAGTGTATAAATGAATGAAGGTCTGATCCTACCTGAATCTCCCAATCTCTGCTCCAAAACTCTACAAACCTTTGCAACATGATATAGGGGTCTACCACCAAATAAATTTGGGAACTGATATTTAAACAAAGATAATTTGATTTCTTGATTATAGAATTTCTTTAATGTTAATATACGGTGGTATATTGTGAATATTCAAGAGAGGATATAATATGCAGCATTTACTAAACCTGTTTCACCACAAAAACCTTGACAGGCCAAATTGTAGCACAAACACCCTTGGAGAAACACTCATCCAAAGCAGTGCTGTAAACACAGTAGCCACTAGCCACACTGGCTATTGAGCATATGAATAGTGGGTAGGCAACTTAGGAACTGAATTTTAAATTTTTAAATTTTAAATAATTGAAATAGCCACAATTTGTTGGTAGCTGTTGTATTATTAATAGACAGTGTAAGTCTTAAAAGTGTTAGTCAGCTTAGTCATGTCCCACTCTTTGCAACCCCACAGATTGTAGCCCCCAGGCTCCTCTGTCCAAGAAATTCTCCAGGCAAGAATACTGGAGCGGGTTGCCATTTCCTTCTCCAGGGGACCTCCCAACCCAGTGAAAGGGTTTGACACCAGAAGGGAGGCCTGTCAATCCAGGGGGTTCAATTTCCTCAGCTGAGTGTGAATGACAGCGGAAGGATATAAAGTCCTACTGGCAACGGTCAGGACAGGATTGGGAAGGTACTCGACTCCACCACTCTCTAGCTTTCTGACCTCAAATCCAGAACAAAGGTTCTGAATCGTTACCTCACATGTGTATTTGGATAACAATGACTCACTTCTGGAGCTTTGAAACTGTGAGCCTGCAGGGGCCAGGCATTGTAAAGAGTCCGAAGAATGGAGGGTATTCATTCATTCATTAGTTAGTTAATTAACCACATGGTTCTTCCCTTCAAAAAGAATTTTTTTTTCTAAAACTACTTACATGAAATGCAGAACAGCATTTAAACAGAGCTGTAAAGAAGTGAAAACCAACAATTGGAGGGACCTGTAGAACCCCTCGACAGAGTGTGTGCTCAGTCATGTTCTCTGACCCTTTGTGACCACATGGACTAGAGCCCATCAGGCTCCTCTGCCCATGAAATTTTCCACCAAGAATACTGGAGTGGGTTGCCATTTCCTACTCCAGGGGATCTTCCTGACTTCCTGGATCTCCTGATCCAACCCATGTCTCCTGCGACTTCTGCATCGGCAGGCAGGTTCTTTACCACTTGCCACCTGGGAAGCCTGAAGGACAGTTCACAAAGAGGCTAATTTAAGGATTTATTGTAGGAAAATTGTAGATTTCTAGAGGCCAAAGTGAAAAAAGGGGAAACCTGGTAAACAGGGAATTTCTGATATCAGTAAGTAAAATTAGAGCATTTGCTGTGGAGAGATGCTTGATACTGCTGGGGAAAAAAAAAAAAAAAGCACAGCCTAAAAATTGAGTTACGTTTTATTTGACAGACAAAACTGAGGACTTAAGCCCAAGACACAGCATCTCAGATAATTCTACGAGACTGTCCTGAAGAGGGAAGAAGGGGTATGTAGCTAGGATACATGTATAGGATTTTTTGCGGCAAAGACAAGGTAGTTGGAATAAAAAAATATATATACTGTTAATTAAAGAAAACCACATATCTCAAGTTAAAGAGTTTAGAGCTTTTATTTGTATGGGAAGATGCAGGAGTCTGGGCTCACTGCAATCTTTTCTTTGATATGCATCTCAGCTGTCTGGGGCTAGTGTCCTGTGATTTCACATCCTGAGTCTCCTCAGGGTGCACTGATGGAGGTGGCTGTGAGGCTCCTCTGCCCATAGGATATTCCTCCTCCAGGGGATCTTCCCGACTCAGGGATTGAACCCATGTCTCCTGCATATCCTGCATTACAGGAAGATTCTTTACCCCTGAGCCATCAGGCATCCTGAGTCTCCTCCTAAGGGTTCACTGTAGGAAGTGGCTGCAGTGGCAGGCAGTTTCCATCCTGAGTTCCCTCAGGGTTTACCATCCAGATGGCTGTAATGTGACGGCTTGATGGCTGCAACATTCTTTGTTTGCCGATATGGAAGGCAATATTTTTTATTTGCAATATAAAGGCAAGACAGAAATCACTTTCCTGGATCTTAATGAAGAGGAATCAGTGTAATTTTTGTAAGCAAGCAGCACCAACGTCCTTACCAGCATCGCTGGTGCTGACCCAGTGAGGAGCTCCACATGGTCATTATTACTCTATACGACTTTGATCCTGGTTCTAACACTGCTTCCCCTTCTCCAAAAGAGGAGGCTTCCTCTCTAAGTACAAGTGACATACGAATTGGGGTCTTATATGGGGACATAAATCTTTAGTATTAGCTCTGTAAGCACTGTTTTTAAGACCAGTTGTATCCACTCTAAACGGAGCATAACAGTGCAAGATCGTTCACTGAGTTTAAAGCTGGATAAATCTCTAGTTAAATATCTTTTGGTTATTAAGAAACTTTCACTAACCATAAGGGGGAGTGAAAATGTTCTTATAGACTCTAAGAATATTAGCAACCATAAGGAATGTCAGAATATTTTTCCAAAGAAATTGAGATTTGGAGAAACAAAGTGATGTCCCCAAGGTTGAACAAGTAAGTGGTAGAGGAGAGACCAGATGTTGTCTCTTATTTTCTGACTTCTACTATTTATTTTTATCTGACTGCCTTTCCCATATTTTAGCTAAATATTGGTTCTTCAGATGGTATAACTTATAGCGCTGTAACAGCCAAAGAATACAAACTATTTTCAAATATGCTTTCTAATTTGCTAGCAGCTAACTTGTAACTCTCTAGCTATGTAGGCTAGAGACGTAGCATAGACGTAGCATAAGAAGTAGTTCAAGATTCAGTCCTCTGTCATCTGGGAGCTAATGTGCTCAGGTGTAATGGAGACTAGGGCTCTACCCTTGTCCATTTACAAGACATACCTTTTAGGAAGAGCCAGTGGGCTGCAGTTAATGCTTCCTCCATCAGTTATTGCTGGCTTCCCAGGTGGCTCAGAGATAAGAATCTGCCTGCCAAAGCAGGAGATGCAGGAGACACGGGTTCAATCCCTGGATCAGAAAGATGCCCTGGGAAAGGAAATGGCAACCCACTCCAGTATTCTTGCCTGGGGAATCTCATGGACAGAGGAGCCTGGGAGGGCCACAGTCCACAGGGCTTCAAAGAGTCAGACACAACTGAGCCCGCACACACACACACACAGTTACTAGGTAAAATGTAATCCCAATAATTCTGCTCTTTGACATTTTACAATAAGATCCTTAATATGAATCAAAACAATAGAAATTTGGTAATGATGGTACTAAAATAATTGGCTTAGAAGAGAAAAAAATGTAAAGGGGGTTTTGAAAAGATTAAAGTGCTATGCAAATGAGAGGTATTTCTTTCTAATTATTTTTCTGTAAGGAATCTTATGAATGTTTTCATTTGAAAGCAGATAATCAAAGATTGCAATGCAGACTACTGTGAACTTGGGATATCAGATTCAAATGTAATAATAAAGCCAGGACCAAAAGCCAGTCAGGTATAGTTTGCTTCTTTAAATTATATAAATCTTTCCCCTTAAAACTGGTGAAATTCCCCTGCCTTTTATTTGTCTTTATATTTCTATTATTTTGTCTTATCCTAACTGTATGTACAGTTGGTTTGCTCATTCCTTCATTCCTAAATTTGTCTGTTAGTTTATTCAACAAACACTCACAAAATACCTATGTATGCTCAAGCTCTGTGCTAGGTGCTAAGAGATAAAGTGATTTCAAAACTAGACGTGTTGTGCTCCGTGCTGGAGGAATACATGGACTGATAGAAAAATCAATACCAGTGCAAACAAATGTAATACAATGTGCCAAGTGCTAGAATAAAGGCTGAAGAAAGAGCAGGAGTCCAGAGGTGGGAGTCAGTAGTGCTGCTGAGAGAGAAGTACCTCAGAGAAGGTGACCTATGAGCTTGGCCTGGAAGATGATTAGGATTTCTCAGGCCCCCAAGGGAAAGGGCTTTGTAGACCAGACAACTTGATGAGGGAACCGCTTTAGACGCAGCTAGAAACATATCAATGTTGTGACAATATACCACCTCACGTCCCTGGGCTCACTGCAGAATAAAGATTATTTTTTGGTGTACGTCTTCTAAATCTTCCTTAATAGCTTCTTAAGCTCCCCTCTCTTTGTGTACTTAGACTCCGGTGGAAGCCATCATCGTCCTGCGTCAGTTTCCATTTTCCTCCAGCCTGCAGAGGATGTCTGTGGTTGCTCAGCTGGCGGGGGAGGATCACTTCCATGTCTACGTGAAGGGAGCCCCGGAGATGCTGGCTCGGTTCTGCAGACCTGAAACAGGTACTAACTGGCACTTCCCTCTTTCAGGAGGTGAAACTACTTAAAAACTCAGACAGAGCAAACTAGCCTAAATCAATGAACATGGAGGTGGTGGTTTTCTCGGTAGGTGGAAAGCGGGCCCAGCAGATCTGCGAAGGCAGAGGTGATCATTTCAAAGCAGACAAAAAGAGAGTAAATATCAGACTGTGGTCTTGCCAGAAAGGCCCAACCAAACTGCGGCATTAGAGAAGGAGAAACAAGCATCAGGACCAATCAGGAAACTACACTGGGGTCAGAGGACCAGGGATGGTGAGAATGCGTAGCGCTCAGAAGGAACCAAAGAGACAGGTCTGAGCATCAGACTCACTCTCCAAACAGGGATGCTCTGTCACCCACCTCCAGACTCACTCTCCAAACAGGGATGCTCTGTCACCCACCTCCTGGGAGCTGGAACCGCTTATGGTGTCTCAGATCAGTGGGAGGAGAATATAAAAACAAGAAATCTTTTAGGGGAAAAAAAGTGATTAGAGTAAATTAGGTGGTATTAGAGCAAGGTAATTGATCATTTTCACAGCAATTTCATCTTTCTGGGCCAGATTTTAAGCTGATTTGTATTGTTTCTTCATCTTATAAACATGTACTCTCTAAGCTGCAGTCCAGATTTGTAAGAATATTGCTGCATTCAAATGAGTTCATTTGGATAAAATTGGCCTTTTTTTCTCCTGATTTTCATCTATATTCTCCTTACAATTGCTGATAGCCATCAGCTTGTGCACAGAATTTTAAGAATTGGCAAATGATTGCTTTCACTTCTTTCTGTACTTGGAGTCATTTTTTTAAAGAATTCCTTCCATTTTTCTGACATTGATCTTCCTCATAGCTCCCATTAACTCCATCCTTTACAGACTGTTGGTCTATAGTTGGCTGTTACTTTTTTTAGGTGTCATTTGCCGCTGCTTATTTGTCTGGTCAGTCTAATTCTTCTTCTTGTCCTAACTTCTGATCCTTGACATATGATAATATCATATTCAGTGATTTCTTTTTCCTTCTTGTGTTTAAGAAATAGAGAGTTAGCAGCTTCCTTGAAATAGATCCTCACCTCCAGAATTATTGATATTTTAGAATTACAGAAAGTCTGTGCTGAGTGGGAGCATAGACATCTATAACCTCTTCTTTTTATGGATGGGAAAATTGAGATGCAGAAGAGAGACTTAAAATGCCCAAGGTCAGGAAGCTAGCTGGCAGCACAGTGGAGACTCGAGCCTAAGCTACTATACTTCTTATGCTATTCTTTTCCCTAATATCTTTATATAACCATACATACATAGACCATACAAATTTTATAGACATATTAACCTCAGTTATGATTATCATGTCAAAACACACAAAGGTTGGTGTGTGTCATCCATTATCTAAATAGGCAAACGTTTCTGCAAAGAGCCAAGTAACAAATATTTTAGGTCTTGCAGGCCACACCATCTCTGGCTCAACTGCTCAACCCTGCCATTGTAACCTGAAAGCAGCCATAGGTAACAAACAAATGGGCATGGCTGTGTTCCAATAAAACCTTAATTACAAATCAAGACTGGGATAGATTTGGCCTGCAGTACCTCATTTCATCTGGGTAGATGGTCCTGAGGTCTGTCTTTACTGTACTCAGCTAATGTATGTGACACCCAGTTGATGACCAGTACATGTTTGGCATTTATTTCCGTTAGATTATAAGAATAACATACTGATGAAGTTGTTTGTGGCTTTTAACTGAAGTTATAGTGTTTCTATTTTTTTAAATATTTTTTTAAATGTGAACCATTTTTAAAGTCTTTGTTGAATTTGTTACAATAGTGCTTCTGTTTCACATTTCGATGTTTTGGCTGAGCGGCATACAGGATCTTAGCTCCCTGGCCAAGGATTGAACCCACACACCCCCTGCCCCAAACATTGGAAGGTGAAGTCTTAACCATTGGGCTGCCAGGGAAAGCCCCATAGTGTTTCTATTAAAGCATTTCTATGGAGAGAACGTTAAAACAAAGCATAGTGACTGCATCCAGGATTTTGTCTAGGAGTTAAGCCACCTTTAGTGGGACCTGTGCTTACCTCTCTTTTCTCTCTTGGCAGTGCCCAGGAATTTCCCAAAGGAGCTAAGAAATTACACAGTGCAAGGCTTCCGTGTCATTGCCCTTGCCCACAAAGTCTTGAAGATGGAGAAGCTTTCAGAAGTGATAAGTTTAACCAGGTAGGGAGCTCAGAAATTGGCACCAGGGCAAGCTCTGTGTGCGTGAAGAGAATGAGCCCTGGAGATGAATGGATGGAAGCCAAATCACCAGGAAACCACTTAGAGATGGAGAATCACTCATCGAATGCCTCGGTTTAGAGAGGGGCAACTCTAAGCCACATTGGGGAGGACTTGCTCAGGCCACAGTGCTGGCTCATGATGAAACAAGGATGGCAGTTGAGATCTCCTAACTCTCCGATGTCACTGAGTTATCTCTGCCCTATGTCCCATCATCCCATCCAAAACAAACAACCCCTCTTCAACTTTGGAGCATCATGTGGCTGACAGATTAGGGGTCCCCTAGAAAAATAGGGTTCAGAGAATACAGTTGTCACTTCAAATGACCTCCAGAAATTTTTAGACTTGATTTCTTTCAGGAATCAGTAGTATACCCCCTCAAAGCTGGAGGAGTGAATGCAAACTGAGTTCCTTATATGAAATAGAATTCAGTATTCTTTATTACATTCAACGGGTAAATTGTCCTCTGCAGAGGGTAATCTGTAAATTATTTTTTCTTTCTAAGTTTTGCAGTTTTTAAAGGTTGTTTTTGAATTGTTTATGACAAAAGAGTAAAGAAATACTGTGCCAAATTGAATAAGAGACCGTATATGTTACTCATGTTTGATTTTGTTTTGCTGACAGAGAGGTCCTCACTTAATACAATTTTTAAAATTATCTGCCCATCTGCATAGATGTAGTGTGTTACTATTTACAACCTAAGTCCATCTATAAGTCCATCTACTCCAATATAATCAACAATCACATCCCTTCCTTACACGTGTCTATTTCCCCCAACTATAAACTGTGGGATTAGACGATCTCTAACGAGTCTTTCAGTCATGACATTTTAATCTTCTAAATAGAATCACAAAGCTCATTTTGAAATATATGAATGCCACTCTCAGGTTTAGTATTCAAGGTGTTAGCTATTCTTGAGCAAACATAAAGACTCATAACACAGGATTTTGTAATTTTTCAAGATACAAATTTTAATAATGAAAATTAAGGTCATATGTGAAGACAAGATGTATTTTGCTTGAAGTGGAATGTAGGCACTACCCAGCTGCTATATACATGGAGGCAACTGTGACATTCTCATTTAAAAACTACCAGTGAGATAGACATTATTATAAATATAACAAAAAATGAGCATAAATGTGCTAGATTTCCGACCATCTCAGGTTTTCCCAAAGAATATCAGGAGCCTATTTATCATGCTTCCTATAATATAGTTATTATTTTCAAACAGGGTAAAAGAATAGGATGTTTTTTTAGAGTCAAATTATATTTAGGAGAGGTTTCCAATTAGGAAAATTAAAAATGTTTTAAAAGCTGGCATCATAGTGAGGAAGTAGATGAGTTTCTTAGGATGGCTTAGGGAAAAAAAGACAAAATAAAAACAGAAGAAAATTCCTTAACAAGACTCACCCTTTTGTGAATTTAGCCCATTCCTATTGAGCTGGGCTATTATTAGATGTCCCTCAAGGCACTGAGGATTCAGAAGTGAATAAAATCAAATCCTTGCCTTCTCGAGGTTTATATCCTACGTGGGGGAAACAAATAATAAAGTTAATCTATAACATATGGTCAGGCAGTGATAAATGCTCTGAAGGAAAAAATAAAGCAGGTTAAAAGGATATTTTAAATGACAGGAGGGTGGTATTTTACATGGGGTGATCAGGGAAGTCCTCCAAGGAGGACACTGAACAGAGATCTGAGTAAAAGTGAGGGAGTAAGGCGTACAGATATCCAGGGCAAAGCACTGCAGACAACAGGAACAGTGGATAGTGCAAAGGATTTTGCTGGAATGTTGTAGAATCCTGAGATACCCAAGTACCTGAAGCAGTGAACAAGGGAAGAGTCATAAAACAGAGATCCAAAACAGAACAAATTGATGAGAAGATTTGGGGATCTTTCTTTCAGTTCTAGTTAATAAGAACATAAATGCAATTTTTAATAGAAAGTCATGAAGCTAAATGATGGGAATTATAATATTTTCTGAGATCACGATGGCAGAATTCATATTTGATTATCTGAGTGTTCACCAGCATGCCTAATGTAAGATCTAAAGTAGTGATTTAGTGATTGGACTTTTGAATGGAGGATGTAGCTACTCACTCTCTACTCCAGAGAGATGTTTCTTTAATGTATTCTTATCCGAGGGTAAATTATTTCTCATCAAGAGATTCAACTCTATTCTTTCTCTTAAAGAAGTTTACTGACCATGTGATCATTTCCCTCCCAAATCCTACTAACATAATAGAAAAGAAATAGTTTCAAAGAAAACTAGAGAAGCAATAAGTGTAGATGAGAGATTTCTACAAATTTCTATAAGATGTAAAGTAACTGGAAGAATGTAGCTGAATCAGCAGGATACTGTAGCCTACATCATGCCAGAGAGAGAGAGAGAGAGAGAGAGAGAGAGAGAGATTCCAAGAGGAAACTTGGTTCACCCTGTAGAACCTGAGAGGATGAGCCTCTGATTTGTCATGTACTATGGAAAGTAGGGGCTTCCCTGGTGGCTCAGCTGGTAAGGAATCCACCTGCAATGCAGGAGACCCTGGTTCCATCCCTGGGTTGGGAAGATTCCCCTGGAGAAGAGTTAGGCTACTCACTTCCGTATTCGTGGGCTTCCCCGATGGCTCAGATGGTAAAGAATCTGCCTGCAATACAGGAGACTTGGGTTCGATCCCTGGGTTGGGAAGATCCGTTGGAGGAGGGAGTGGCAACTCAATCTAGTATTCTTGCCTGGAGAATCCCTATGGACAGAGGAGCCTGGTGGGCTACAGCCCATGGGGTCACAAAGACTTGGATACAACTGAGCGACTAAGCACAGCGCATGGAAGGTAGACCCTGAACATGGCGGGTGAGCTGAGAGCAGGCACAGAGATCGGTTCCCTAGGTCTCCCTCTCCTCCCCCTTCCTCTCTCTGCAATTGTAACTCCACTCTGGACAGAAAAAGGGACAACAGAGGATCAAGAAAGAAGTCTTGGCCCCCAAATTTATTTTCTAAAAAACATCTGAGCTTTATTTTCGAGGAGAAGTCTCACATAACTAATGGAACACAGTTAGACTCCAACCCTCCAATTTCAAATTCTGAAAACTAAATTCTTGACTGATGTCATTCATGTATTTACTGGAGGCAACAGATGGAGGCTGAAAGAAATGATTCCATATCCAACTATTACTATAATATCTGGTATTCAGTATGTACTTAATAAATGCCTACTAAACTAAAATGCTTACAAATTTAAAAATACATGCTTACATGTCAGATTATATACTTATAAATTTTAAACTGCTTATATGCTTACAAATTTAAAATCTATATGACTAACAAAAAATTGTAAATACCCACAGAAGAACTGGAAGATAAATACATTATTTTAAAAGAATGGAGTTAAAAAACATGGAAAGAGCAGCTAAAAGATGTAGAAGCAGTCACATCTGGGAAGGAGAAGGGGGAAGGTGCTGTGAAGACAGGGGCTATATGTTTTCTTTATTATGGACTTTTGGATTCTTTCTGATTTGTTAAACCTGTGCATGTGTGACATTGATAAAACTTAGAAATTTTAAAAAGAAATAAATTCAACTGTTGAGACTGTATGGATATGCTTTAATATTGACTTTCTCCCAAACCCAAAGAGAACATGTGGAGTCCGAGTTAACATTTCTGGGACTTCTCGTAATGGAGAATCGCTTGAAAAAGGAAACCAAAGCAGTCTTGAAGGAGCTGAGTGAGGCCCGCATCAGGACTGTGATGATTACTGGTATGCGTTTCTGGAAGCCTAACAAGTTAAATCCATCCTAGGCATAAGCAAAAGGCAATGTGAGCTGAGTGAGTCCCTGTGGCCGAGGCAGGAGGAACAATGCTTTGCTGTCAAGATTATTGCCCTCTGCTCCAGTTACCTGGGAACTTGGGGAGCTCCTCTCAATGACTGTGAGCTTTGGAGGCAAGGACCATGTCTCATTCTCTTTGCCTAAGGCCCTCTGTTCCTATCCAGGGTTTGTTCAGGGCCAATAGGCTCACAGCAGATATTGAAAGATGAGAACGGGGTTCTCATAAAGAACCCCTGAAGAACCCCAGTGACACCTCTGTGTAAAGGGGTGAGACTGTCCTTCAGGGAGGTGGCGTAGGCATGGTTTGTGATGATTAAATTCAACATGGCTGATCCTAAGTGTTTTTTTTTTTCTTTAACTTAATTGGAATTGAGATCCCAAGACTAGGTTGATGTTATCAGACCAAGCCTATACCTTCACCACTGAAAATTGTCAGTCTCCTGAGGATGAGTTGTAAAGCACTTGAACATTTATTTACTCATTAGTGCATATTTTGGAAATATGAGATGTTCCTGGACTTGATGCTAGGATGAAAGGGAGAGGTAGACATAATGTTTGACCACTAGGAACAGACAGGCTTGATAAACATTATGAAAAAATGCAGAAAGTGTTAAATGCCCCCGAAGAGCACTAACAACATATTATGGTCACTCAGAGGAGGGAGCATTCAGTCCTGGATGCTGAGAGGCTTCTACATAAATCAAGTCCTCTTTCTTTGTCATCTAGGTGACAATCTTCAAACAGCCATTACTGTTGCGAAGAATTCTGAAATGATTCCTCGAGGGAGCCAAGTCATCCTTGTTGAAGCCAAAGAACCTGAAGAGTTCGCCCCTGCTTCTGTGACTTGGCAGCTGGTGGAAAACCAGGAGAATGGGCCTGGAAAGAATGTGAGTGAATGTCAGAAAGCCCCTCCATGGACCGGGGCTGATGCAATACAGCCCTGACCCTGGGCAGCCCTCTCTCAGCATTAGAAGTCATCACAGTAGTAATCCCTCCTCCCATCTGCCCAGAGTTTTACAGTTTGCAAAGCTTTTAGCGTTTCCACTGACACTCCTCAGGCTTGGCTTCATGCAGAAACTACCCAGAAGCGTTTTCAAGCTTCCAAGGCTAAAACTAGAGATTCAGTGAGACTCTCTGGGCTGGGAACTGAGTCCTTCGCCTAGTGATTCCTGAGTACAGATGTGGCTGAGACTCACTGATTTACATCCATAGTTCCCATCTGATCCTCAGTCACCCTACACAGTTGAGCAAAGTATTCATTTTACAAACGAGACAGCTGAGGCCTAGAGAGGTAAGCTTGCCACGACACACACTGGCGAGCTGCAGAGCAGGGCATCAAGCGGGCTGTTTGATCCCCACTCCCCTAATTCATGGTCATTTAGACTGTACTGGACTTGGGAAGTGGCGTGACCAGATGTCGGGCTTCTCTAGGCAGCAAGCTTCCTATGCACTTCCCCCAGGATGGCTCTTTCTTGTGAAGAGAATGGGCTGCAGCTTGATGTTTCATTACTAGATGGGTCACCTCTGCTTTTGTGTGAATTCAAAGAGGTGGTTCTCAGGGTGATAAATTACAAAAAACTCCCTTCCTTCAGGCTGACCAGCCCTTCAGATTGTTCAGTGTCGAGTATTTCTTTGTGCAGCACACAAGCTACACAGCTGTATGGAGTGGCCCTGCCCCTACCCTGTGAAGAGGTGTGTTAACTTAGCTCAAATCCATTGTGCTCCAATCTCTGCTTTCAGTGGATTTCTGGTGCTGATTTCCTTCTAAACTCACTTGCCTCAGCAACTACATGTATTGCCTCAATTGCATTGTGTGACAAAAGTCAGATCCTCACTAATTTTTTAAAAGTCCTTAGCGTATTTCAATAAAAATTAGTTTGCATGTACATATACAGATTTTTAAATAAGGATGGTCTATTTTTTAATGTATTTTAATGAGGTATAGTTGATTTAGTGTTGTTAGTTTCTGCTATATAGCAAAGTGATTCAGTTATACATATATACTCTTTTTTCATATTTTTCCCATTATAATTTATTACAGGATACAGATTTTCACTAATTTTTAATAGAGTCCAAACATTTCCCTGGCAGCCCAGTGGTTAAGACTCTGTGCTGTCAGTGCAGGGGACATGGGTTCCATCCCTGGCTGGGGAACTAAGATTCCCACTGCCATGCGTAGTGCATCAAAAATAACAATAATAAGGTGCAGGGACACGAGGTGGAAGGGGATCTGGGCACCTTGAGGGAAGTGTTGGGCAGAGGTCAGGTTAGGCTCTGAAGAAAGGGTTTACCTACTTTACAGGGAAGAAATCCGGGCATGATTTCTGAATGAATGGTAAGAGATCTTAGGAAACAAAAGGTTGGCTAAGGAGCAGGAAGGGAAGGGAAGAATGTTTCCTCTTCTTCCCTGGAGTCACTCATTGGAACCTTGGAATGATTTCCTCAGTAGCCTGACATCACACATATTATCTCCCAGACTAGGATCCAGAGCCTCATATTGCCAAAGTAATCTCTTTTCATTTAATTTTTGGGGAACATTTTGAGTGTCTTGTTTATATGAGTCTAAGTTCTGTGGACAAATTCTACATTATATATTTGATGGTCCTCACACTGTTGCATAACATGAATACACTTCCTTCCATAAAATGTAGGAAAACAGCAACATCCTTAAGATCCAAGGTAGAAATAATGCCCTTTTGATTTTAGGAAACCTACATCAACATTGGAGACAGTTCAGTGCCTGTTGAAGAAAAAGGGAGCTGTTACCATTTTGCAATGAGTGGGAAATCATACCAAGTGATACTGCAGCATTTCAACAGCTTGCTTCCAAAAGTAAGTACTGGGGAAATGACATGTTTAGTTTTGCTCCTCAAATTAGTGAGATGAAAAGGGTAAGTGAACAGTAAAGGAGATGATTAGCAAGGTTATCTCAAATTAGGAAATAAACAGCCTCACAGGGAGCACTGTTTCTTCAAGAGGTTTCCCTTCATCACTCCTCTTATATCACTCATCACACATCCACGTGTCCAAGGCCTCCTATTCAGAGCCTGAGGCTGGTGTTGCCCCTTGCCCCGCCCCCGTAGCCAGTCCAATCGGTTTTCCTCCTCCCTGCCTCCCCAGCAGAGGGAACCTAGAGGTAGTTCCAAACACGCTGCCTGTTGTTTGGAATTTGCTTTTCTCTGAAAGCCACTAACTCATGTCAGGCTGAGCTCTATTCTCATTCCTGTCTGGATTCTTAAATTACAGCAGGAGGAAACAAAGGCTTTATGGTTTATTTTCAAAATCATTTGTTATCTTGTTGCTGTGTGTCAATTTTAAAATAGTGCCGTGCAGAGTGGTGCCATTGGTGGGAAGGAAATAAGCGGAGCGGCAGCAACTATCTGTTAGCAATGTCTTGAAAGTCCTGTCACCTTTTCAGTTGAGGACCATAGAGTCTAGACCCCCATGGTGTCTAGAAAGCTGTTAGTGCAGTTCCTCATTGAAGAGATGGGAAAGCTGAGACTCAGAGACATTGTCATTTGCCTAAGGTCTTCACAGTCCAGGACAGAACTATAATAGAACCTTGATTCTTAACTCCCAATCTATTGCTCCTTCCTCTGCAATTGTGGAGATGGTGCTTAATGAAAAGAACTGTAGTTGCCTAAGCATTTTAATCATATACTCCTCTGCTTTTCAGTTACTATTATTCATTAGAGCTTATCCCGTCTTGGAAAAATGATCCGGAACAAAGTAATAGACTTGTGATGGAGAACCAAAAGGGAAAGTTAAACTGTTAAATCCCCCTTTTGCCCTTTCCTGGTATTTGGTCTGATGTTAAATCACCCAGTGCTATATGAAAATGGTGGCCAGAAGTAATTTTTCAAGACTCTTCTTTTATTTTAAAAGTGTTCTTTGTTCTAATCTTATTGCAATTGTTATTTTTCTTTTTAGATTCTGGTGAATGGAACGATTTTTGCAAGAATGTCCCCTGGGCAGAAATCTAGCCTTGTTGAAGAATTTCAGAAATTAAAGTAGGTTTTAGTGCATGAAAGGAGAGTGTATTTGTTACCAATTGCTGTGTAACAAATTATCCCCAAAACACAGTGGCTTAGAATAACACCATTTATTTTTTTTAACGTTACTGTGGGTCAGGAATTTAGGTGTGCTTAGCAGAGTCTTCTGGCTCCAGGTCCCTCTCAAGGTGTCATCAGGCGTCGACCAGTCCTGCAGTCATCTGAGCCACTTGGCGGGGAAGGTTCTCCCGCCAGCCTCACTCCAGGTGTCGTTGGCAAGATTCAGTTCCTTGTGGAAAGTTGGGCTAAGAGTCTCAATTTTTCACTCATTGTTGGGCACAAGCCACACTTGTTTCCTTGCCAGGAGTGATTTCATAGGGATTCTCACAGAGTATCAGCTAGCTCCAGTGAGAGTTAGCAAGCAAGAAGAGTCAGAGAGAGAGAAGAGAGATGACTATTTTTTATATCTTCATTTTAGAAATGACATCCTATCCTGTCACTTTACTCCTTTCAGTAGAAGCAAATCACTCGGTTGGTCCACACTCAAAGGAAGGCATTAGATAACCTCATGAATTCCAGAAGGTGGGCCACTTTAGAAGCTGTCTGCCCCAAAGAACATTCCTTTTGCAGCTGGTAGGGCTTATCATAAAGGAAGATCCCCCTGCTTGCATACAGAGACTAGAAACAACAGCATTCTGTATAGCTCAGAATGGGGGGGGGGGTAGTGAGGAAGCGTGTGAGTTATCACCTGGAATTATTTGAGGTTGGTCCATTAGAAGATATGTAAACAATTTCAGATCTTCCAGGAAAGAGAAGAAATTATATTTTTACTGTTTTAGGTATAGAGGCAAAAATAAAACAAAGGAAAAAGTTCTTTGTTAACTCCTTCAAAAATACAGATGACCAAGTCACATGAGAGTGAAATGGTTCTTCTTGAGACCAGACCTACCTGTTACTTGCTGGGAAGGTGACAGCTTCTGGACTCAGATTTCTAGAAAGTTAAGTAAGGAATGAAGAGTAGTAAAACTTTAGATAATTGCTGATAAGTAGTAGATAAACTCAAGAGACTGCTTTTGACTATTATTTTTTGTTGCCTAAGCATTCTTAGGGACGTTTCCAAAACTGCCTATTAACTCCCATAATGCCTTGAGGCTGGGTTAGTAACCAGTGTCTAAAATGACTATTTTACTTACATGGTCATTATATGATATTGGCTGAAGAAAGTAATTTTGCCCTTCTCAAATACTTGAGAAATGTTGCCAGCTTAAATGCTTACTTTTGAAAAGCTGTATTCCCCTAAAGAAAAATCAATTCAGGGTGATACATGCTATCTCAGAATAAGTTATCTTCTCAATTTCCAGATGTTGCTCTTCATTCAGCATTTATTCTTTATTCAGACAACACTAGAAGATGTAAGATTCCTCCTGCGATATAAAGACTAAATACGTACTTTATGCCTGATGAAAGGAAGCCATTTTCAGCAAATGTATAGTCTTGACACGTACATCAGCACAAATAAAATGTTTACCGTGAGATTTTCATATATACTTACTAAAGAGTAGATTGAGCCTACAAACTTGTTTACATTTGGCCATATTTGACCTATAAAGATGGCCGTTTTTTATGTCAACTAATGATAAGGAAATTCTCTGAGAATTTCATTTTCTCCTATATTGTATTATTTCACGTGTTTTTAGCAAGTTACCACTGAGCCTTTAATAATATTGCCGTTAATCAATACCTCCAATGTATTATTTCCTTATAATGGAACACACAGTGTGTCTTGCATCAGAAACTCCTTTAGTAACAGCTTTAAAATTCACTCTTCTCTTTATACAGTTGTGCCTGCACATCAAACTGGTATAGATGGGAAGCGTGTTATCTTATTTTCACTCCAAGATGCATCTAGAATATGTATATACATCTCTAGTTGTTATCTGTCAAACCATTTCCCAAATGTTTCTTCTCCTAGTGTCTACATGCTAAACTTTCAGCAGCAGTGAGCAACCAAAACACAGATGGACTAGGTTACGATCTGTGCATTAGGGTGTGAAAAACACTGTGATTATGACAGTACTCACTTCAACTTGGCCTTGGTGGATATAATCCAACAAGACTTCTTTTGAAGTGTGCGAATATCTTTATGGATGTCCTAGGCAGTATTGCCATCATTTCCATGTGATTGATTGAAACAATATTCCAGAGCTTTATTCCTCTGGGAATATTTCTCTCCAAGTTATTTTCCTTCAGCTTGAATCTACACATGCTCAGGAGACACACACACACACACACACACACACATCATGCATGTTAGTTGTGATGTAAATTACTCAAGTGAGGCATTAAGCTATTAACGTTTCTTATCCTTTCCCTCGCAGTTATTATGTAGGCATGTGCGGAGATGGAGCTAATGACTGTGGGGTGAGTAGAAATTACTTCTTCTAACGCAGGGGGTGCATTGATATCCCTCCTGAGGACCCCACATCCCCTGTGGTCTGACTCTTCACCCTTCTGCCAACAATCACATCACTTAGTCATTCTGATGTTTATATTCATTTCTACCAGAGTATGGGTTGGATGTGGTGAAGAGTAAAGTGAGACGAGTCACTTCAGCTGTTTTCTAGCAACTTTTAGAATAATAAAGACAAAGACAGGCTACAGAGGCTCCTGTATTTTAGACCCAAAAGGGACTTTACAAGACTAGGTGGTTTAAATCTTTCCTGTTATAAATAAGGAAATGAGCCTCAGGGAGGTAAATTCTTTTTTTTTTTTTTTCCTTTTTTTGCCTAAAGTCACACATCTGGTAAAGGCTTAGTGAAGGAAAAATTTGAAACTGATGATAAAGCTTTGAATTATGTGTAAATCGTACTTATTCCTGCCAAATTCTCCACCAGGGTTACTTTATACAATCTCGATTTACTCCCAAATTTTCACACTCAGCAAAATCATAAACCAAATTATTTGGTTATTACATACAATAGCAAACTGAAATTACAAGATTCTCAGCAGATTACTTCTCTGATACAGTAGAAGGCAGTACATGTTTTATAATCTGAGTTTCAAAGATACAGTTGAAATAGTAGCTTACCTTGAAGATTTATGTATGTCAGAAAATATTTTGGGAGCCAATCTGTGGGAGAAGTAATGAAGAGAATTGTTTTGTATTTCCAAAGCCTATTGTATACTTAAGGTTTGGGTATTTGTTTTATTTCTTTCTTAAATATTTTCTTCAAAGTTCTGTAATAAACTAAGCTCATACTTAGATAGTGGTTATGAATTTTTCTGCCTCATACGTTGTGAGAAGGAGATAGCTGTCAGTCTGCTCTTCAAATCTAGGGTGAGTACACATTCTCACTAACTGTGGAATTTAAAACAAAACAAATAAATCAGATGTTATACAGGACATAGTCTCTGCCACTGAAAAGTTCATTACCTGGTGGGGAAAAAAATCATGCATAAAACTAATCCTAACATATAAAGCAGATGGTCCTAAATTACATGGTAGAGGTACAAAGTACTAAGGGAAAAATGAGGAAGAAGGAAATATTCTAATATTCATTGAACATGAACTTGGTGTATACTGGCCATGGTTCCCAGGAACTTTGCAAGTTCTATAGCAGTACAGAAATACAAAGTCTCATTTTATGTTCATACCCTTCTTGTAGGATTAGGGGCTGGCTGCCTGCTCATTGGCTGCTGTCTGCTTGGGGCACTCTCTGAGCAGTTTTCAGTCTTGATGAGAAAAGAGTCCTTATTTCAGTGAGACATCCTATACCTTGGAAAGATTCTCTGATGAGTGTAATCTGGTCCCTGCCTCCAGCGAAGGTGCTCTATGTCCCAAATTTCATCCCAGCAGTTAGCTGGTTGGCTGGATCAGGCAGCCTGGGAGAAGGTGGGCATTAGACAGTTTTTCCTGTAGTTCATGAAGATGACCTGTTAAGTATAAAATTGTGATGGTAAAGGCCTCTACAAAGGTCCATCCAAACGCTGTCATCTTTTTAATCGACTTCTCAAATGAGTCCTTCCACTTTCTTAGCCTGTCTACATCCCCTCAACCAACACACACACACACCCCCAAACACACACACACACACACACACACACACACACACACACACACCTTCTTCTACCACTGAGTCACTGTTGGTGCCTCTTTAATTGGTAACTTCATGTATCCAGGTGGAGAGGCAGCCTAAACAGAGATCCAGCAGTGGAAGGGTACAATACTATCAACTCTATAATGTGAAAAATAGCCTTGGGGTGTTTGAACAGTTAGAGCCTGGTCTGAGGAGTCATGGGTATAACATGGATTTATCATTCTAGGCTTTGAAAATGGCTCACGCGGGCATTTCGCTGTCAGAGCAGGAGGCATCTGTGGCCTCCCCTTTCACCTCAAAAACAACCAACATCGAGTGTGTGCCTCATCTCATCAGGTAAGCTACCTCTTCCTCTTCTATCCTCTGACCGTCTGGCTCACTGTTTGGCTCCAGGTGGAATTCAACTCTAATTGAAAGTGACAAATGTCACGGCAGAAACTTGGCTGCAGTGCTGTCGAGCACCAGTTAAGGGGAGGGGGCTGTGAGTGTTGCCTAAGAATGCTTATAAAATCAAGAAGGTGACTTTGCTGAGTTTTAAAGAATACATGGCTGTGGACGCTAGTGTTGATATTTTAAAGCCAGCTGTATATCTCACTTCTCCTCTCCCTTAGTTTTTTATGTTGGATGCTTACTGGAACCTTTCTCTCAGGAGTTGGGGATGGAGAAGAAGCAGAAGAGGAATCCTCTACCACATAGCCTTCTCCTAGCAGCAATATGTCTCCAAAATACAGATTAGTGAATATCCAAATTGACTGCACCTACTTTTACTATCCTGATGCTGGGAGGGACTGGGGGCAGGAGGAGAAGGGGATGACAGAGGATGAGATGGCTGGATGGCATCACTGACTCGATGGACGTGAGTCTGAGTGAACTCCGGGAGTTGGTGATGGACAGGGAGGCCTGGCGTGCTGCGATTCATGGGGTCTTGTCGGACACGACTGAGCAACTGAACTGAACTGACCTTTACTATCACTACTGTCTTAACCTGCTTTGTGTCGTGGTGACTACAAAACAAGAGTGCCGGGACACTCAGCTCACTCATGCGGCTCTTTTTAAATATTGTTCTTGAAAATGTGGTGTATTAAAAATGAGACAGAACTTTGCCCTGGAGGACTCACATTCCAGTAAGGGGTATAGAAAGATATATGTAGATATAATCACCTAACACAGAATCTTCTGCCTAAGGAATGAGAGGTGCTCAATAAATTAGCTTTCCATAAATGAAGGTGCAAACAATACAGTCATCATGCCAGTAGTTCAGAATGATAACTCAAGCTAGGAGGGACTGTTTCAGAGGTAGGTTGCAATTTGAAGCATAAATGGGATGTATGGAAACACTAAGGAGGTGGGAGGGAATTCCAGATAAAGGAAATGGAGAGCCATGTTTAGAAATGGGGCTTTCATTGGAGAGTGCAGGGGCCTGACTGCTAAACTGAGCTGGAAGATTTCTCAGATGGGAGCTGTGGAGGTGAGGCTGGAACACCAGGTGTGGAGGCCTCATATAGGGGGTTCAAACTCCTGGACAGTTGTACCAAGTGCATACTTGATTCATCCAAAAAGCACTGGAACTTCTGATGCTCTTTCTCATGAAAGTTGTGTGATGCATTTATGATTGAAATATATTGTTTTAAAATACAAGTCAGGATGCAGAATTTTCTCTAGTGGCAGATGGCTTAGTAAGTCTTCACGATAGAAACCCTCTTCTTTTATACTTCACAAATTCATAAAAATACAGAGTTCAGCTCTGTTATGCTGAATTTACCCTTGCTATTCTTGATGCCTGCATAGTCCTGAGAAAATATCCTTTAGAGGAGCGATAATGTGCAGTTTTAGGTAAATAGGTCTACAGGTTTCCATTATTATTCTTTGAAACATGATTGGCTTGTTATAGTGCAAGTCCTTTAGGGCAAGGACTATGCCTTATTAACTTCTATGTCGTTGTGCCTCCCATGACACATCAGAGCCTTCGATGAACGTTTGTGGAATGCATTAAGTAAATTAATGAACCACTTAAAATTCACGTCCATTAGGAATAACAGTCATTGTGGAGGCCTTGCAAACACTCTTTATGCTTTACCAGTTTGGATTTTTGCACTTTTTTTTTTTGATCTGGGTGTCTATTCTCTGGGAAGTGTACACAACTGAAGAATAAAGGATGAAATCACACAGTTTATGTCAGAAAACAATCTAGGTTTCACATGTTTTCCCCTTCTCACCTGGATTTCTCTCTCCCCTCTGTGCTGAAAACAGAAAGGTAGTGTCTCACAGTCTGGTGGAAAGCATTGACCTGAGGTGTCCTGGCCTATCTCCCACCAGAACCTTCTCATCTTGCCCAAGACCCAGTGTGGTTTTTGGCTGTCTGGGTTTTCCTTCTCATGTCCCTGGCCTGTAGGAAAACTTTGAGCAGCACAGGTGTCCATGTCACTGGGGACTGGAGATCAAGAGTATATGGGCTGCCTCCCATATGGATTCACTTCTACCTTGACAAGAGGAGGCTGCAGGAGTGCTTGTTGGCCAAGTTCCTCCTTCCCCCAACATGTGCTACTTTGGCCTGACATAATCCATTACTAATTAGACCCAATTAGAAGAATAATAGTTCAAACAGAATTTTTTAAAGAATATTTACCTTTTCCCTTTTTTATTGAAGTATAGTTGATATACCTTATATTAATTTCAGATGTACAACATAGTCATTCAACATATATGTATGTTATGAACTGATCACCATGATAAGTCCGGTAACCATCTGACACATTAGAAAATTACTAAATATTATTGACTAGGGACTATTTACTTTTGACACTGTGATTTTTACAATTGTCTTTTTCTCTTTGTGTTTCCAAACCAGCTCCCATTATTACCCTGGGTTCTTCCTGGTGTACTGAAGCCAACAAAGCCCATTTCACCTCAAATATTGGCATCACATCTACTTTTTTCCTATAATGTGAGAGCACCCAGTCCTTAGCATCATGACTCTAAGGGACTCTAAAACATACACAAGGAGCAAGTGTTGCCAGGATGAAATGAAGCACAAGCCAGTCAATGCTTGACATGTTGCACCTTGTCACAGTGTATTGTGTTTATAATCTTCTTAATTCATGGGAAGTTTGTTGAAAATAAGGACTGTGCCTGATTAATTTATATCCTCTGTGACTCTGAGCATAATGCTGCTATCTTATAAGCTTTAAGTAAGAGCGAGCTTAAGAGTCAATGGGTGAGATGATGGTTGAAGGAAAGATTGAGTGAATGAATAGTTAAATGAATCATTGAGAGGATGAATCAGTGATGAAGTGAATGTATATATCAAAGAAAGAAAGTGAAGTTGCTCAGTCATGTCCAACTTTTTGCGACCCCATGGACTGTAGCCTACCAGGTTCCTCTGCCCAGGGATTTTCCAGGCAAGAGTACTGGAGTGGCCATTTCCTTCTCCAGGAGATCTTGCTGACCCAGGGATTGAACCCAGGTATCCAGCATTGTAGGCAGACACTTTATCGTCTGAGCCACCAGGGAAGCCCAAGTATATATCAACAAGCCATTAAAATGAGTTCCTTTGAAAATATAAAAGAGACTGGGAGATATGTATCATATAGAACCAATTACTTTTATTTTTTCTTAAACAGAGAAGGCCGAGCTGCTCTTGTTTCATCCTTCGGGGTATTTAAATACTTGACCATGTACGGCATGATCCAGTTTATTGGCACATCACTGCTCTATTGGGTATGAACCAAAATAATTTCTTCCCAGTTCTAATTGCATTTACATCCCCTGTTTATTTTGCGTGGGGGTACAGCTCCTACACAGGATTTAGTGTTTTATAAATAAATTACTTTTTTTCAAAATAGGTGTCCGCAAACTTGAGAACTTGGTATAACTGTGCATGAGACAGAGCTAGAAATGAGTAGATGTGGCTCAGTTTCTGAGAGTGTTGTTTTTCTCTAGATAACCTGAGACACTTGACCTCCTCAAGCCTCTACTTCTTCACTTAGAGTATGGAGAGAGCTTCAGAGCAGCCTAAATATAACTCAGCAGGCAATGCATCAGTCTCCAACTGTGGAATATTTTTGGCAGACTAAGAAGAGATTAAAAAGAGAGAGAAGTTGTTGAATTTGACTTTGAAGGACTAAAAACTGGAAAGATTCCCATACCAGAGCTTTAGTTCTGAACCTGCCCAGAACCTCTACATGTCATTAGTAAAGGATTAGCAGTTCTGTAAAAAATGTTTGGAAAAGTCTTTTGAAATGAAATGATAAAAATAATCATCTAAAAATTAACTAGCTATATGGAAGAAATATGTATAGGTTGAAAGTAATCTGCATCACGTCAGTCATAACTTGGTCTACAGTAAAATAATCCATCAGGCTCAGGGAACACTGGGGGCAAGGGGAATTAATTTACTGCCTTCCTGAGACATACTGATGAAAGCGAGGAACACAAGACTCCAGCCTCAGGTGGGATAACGATTGTGAGAAGCACATAGAGGCTAAGGGGCAACCAGGTGGTTAGAGAGAAGAAATTGGTTGGAAGCCAGGAAACCTGGATTCAAGTTCTACTTCTGTCCCTAGGAACAAATTCGTTCTTGCCCTTGGCTGAGCTTTTATTCACCTCCGGGAAGTCAGGCTGACTGATTTCTAAAGCCCTCTATGGTTCTCTGAAAACTCCCAAAATAAAAAGTAAAGCTGCCTTTGAAAAGGGCTCCCTATTCCATCTCACCCTGCATGTATAATGTTACCATTCTGAGGGGAAAAGAATGTGAGAAGGAAATGTAAAAAAGACAGAGATAGAATTGCAGGATGAGAAGAACTCAGAAACCATTTGCATTCTCTGAAAGTTAAGAAATCAGAATTTCAATTCCAAAGTCTCCATGGATAGAGTTGATTGAAATCAGTCTACTCCATGTCATTCACTCTGATGGTCTAGATCTAAGTTAAGAGTGTTCTCCAAGAACCTTCGCCTGGAAACATCTTGGCCTTGAGTTCACTTTCTAAGGGGACAGAAATATTTTCACTGGCATCAGTGTGATCTGGTAATATGCATAGAGCCAGATTATGACTTAGTGCTCAGTCAACAGCTATGAAGAAAACTTGACCTGTCTGCAAAAGGCATTGCAAGGCAAGTTCTTGCAGAGTACTTAGCTGACTCGTTTATTTAAATACTTCCAGTATAAACTGAAAGGGAGTTCTATGTCTACACAAACCTAAAAAAGGCAAGTGTACCAGAATGAAGTCTGAAATGGGTTTACTTGGGATAGGGAACTTGTTTGTGAAAGTAAATGGGTTTCAAGAGAATCATGTGAACTCAACCCATGGATAAAGACAGAGAGAAAACCCTTTTCAATGATTTGAAGCCTTGATTTCAAATTTTAAGTGTAAAGTTCCTAGCAAAATTTTCAGGTTTTAATATCTTCTGTTGAGAGTTCAACTACCCAGGCTGAGTCTGCAGCTGCCAAAATCACTGTGACCAATAAGAGAGTGTTTTTCCCAACTGACTGATTCTCATTGCAATTAATAATATGGAATTAAGTTAAACATTGGAAAAAGAGTGATTTGGTTTTATTCTATCCAATGAGATGCTAAAGAGCTTAGGTAACACTTGCTTCCTGACTGATTTCAAGAAGAGTGTTGGGGATGGTGAAGATGTTTTGATATCAGAATCCTCACTTATCTTTACTTTTCTTCATTTTCAGCAACTACAACTGTTTGGGAATTACCAGTATCTCATGCAAGATGTTGCCATTACGTTGATGGTCTGTTTAACAAGTAAGATTTTTAGCAAAGAAAACCATATTGTTTTTATTTATCCATAAAATTCTAGAAATATTCATACAAATAAGAGCTTCTGAGAATGACACTTTAACTCCAGATCTCACTGTGTGCGTGCGTGCTCATTTGCTTCAGCTGTGTCTAATTCTTTGCGAACTGGACTGAAGCCCACCAGGGTCCTCTGTTCATGATATTCTCCAGGCAGGAATACTGGAGTGGGTTGCCATGCCCTCCTCCAGGGGATCTTCCCAACCCAGGGACTGAACCCCGAGTCTCTTGTCTCCTGTATTGGCAGACAGATTCTTTACCAGTAGCACCACCTGGGAAGCCCGCCAGACCTCATTACCTATCAATTTTTTGAAAGTGGTATTGGTAGTAAGGTGAGGCTTGAAGTCCTCAGAGTTGACATTAATATATTCTGATTAAAAAATAGGTCTTAATTTCATAAAATTGTCAACATATTCTGAGTTCTTTGTAGGTTTGTGTCTTATACACAGAAAAGTGTACAAGAAATCCAGGAAGGGAAATCTTGAAAACCCAAAGGTCATTCTCCATTATTCAGCTATACTTCTTATTGACGGGAAACCAGATTTTTGCTAAGGCCTTTGATGTTTGAGAACAAATGCTAGCATTTTATTCTAGTGGAATTCTCTCAAAAGCAAGGTGTGGCTCGCAGCAACTATTGCTCATTTCCTTCTTTTGAGATGACACTGATACAATATTTCCTATCAAGGAACTTAAAGCTTGATACTAACTCCTAATAAGTGAGAAAGGTGACTGCCTTAACAGGGAGCAAAGAAAAAGAATGACACACTCATCTCTTTTTCCTTGTTCAACAATAGAAGTGTTTTGAAAAATAACAGATAAAACATCCAGCAATGCAGGATATTAATAACCTTGAGGATTTCATGTAGCATCATAAAACATGAAACTGATATTGAAGTCATTTATTATATTATCACAGTGACAAAATTTACCAGTGTCAGAGATTTAAGTAATATCAATTTTGATTCTTAGGAATGAAATATCTATTCATAGCCCATTAAAATACTGTTATTAATATTCATATGACTGGATAATTTTGAATCAGATAAGTCGATGGGTAAATTTGCTTCTACAATGTTGGCTACATTTTAAGCAATTTGCATGATTTTCTTGTGAACATGGACAATGATATAAAAAAGAAAAGAGTACCAGGAGGTTTCAAGAGCAAAGCTAGCAGGCAGAAGCATGAAGTGAAGGGTATGGCCATCCTCCATCATTTCCTATCTCTGTGACCTCTGGTAAGTTACTTACTAAATAAATAATTGATTAACTGGGGCTTCCCAGGTGACTGAGTGAGAATCTGCCTGCTACTGCAGGAAATACAGGAGATGTGGGTTCAGTCCCTGGGTCTGGAAGATCCCCCAAAAGGGAATGCAACCAACTCCAGTATTCCTGCCTGTCAAACTCCATGGACAGAGGACCCTGGCAGGCTACAGTCCATGGGGCCACAAAGCATCAGACTGAGCACACACACACACATAAAATCGATTCATGTGAAAGGTCCTTACAGGGTTGTGCGGATTAGATAACACAGTGCACGTAGTGTATAGCATAGTGCATGGCCGCCTAGAAGCACTCATTACAAGATGAATGATATTACACTACCCCACCCCTCGTTTTTTTTTTTTTTTTTTGAGATGATTGACTAACTTGTTGAGCGCTTGAAAAAACTTAAGACTGTGTACAAGCAGACTGTTGGATTAGAAATTCAAAAATATGGGTGGTAGCTTTGCCTCAGAATTGCCAGAAGACCTCTAGCAAGTTGTTTTGAGCTTTTGCACACTCAATTTTCATTTTGGTCATGAATTTGACTCTCAAGGTGATGAGTATACTTTACTGTTTCCCATGGCAAGAGCCTATGGACTCTGATACCAGTTGCTCACCCTATGAAACAGCCTCTCATCTCAGAGCAGGCTGAGTGGGAGAGCTGGGATGACTCAGAGCAGGACCACTGTTACCCATGGGAGTAAAAAGAAGGGTGATAGATCACAGTGTTCTTTCCAAAGGAGAGCACTTCATTCAACTAGTATTAAACAAATGTGTAGCTGGCTTACTAAATCAGCCAGACTGATGAAGGTAAGAAACACAGAGTGGAAATACCTTTTTTTTTTTTTTTTTTTGGTCTCTTTTTACTTTCTGCCTTTGAACACTATCACTTTCCCATCCCTGTGAGTTCAGTTATACTATAGGCAGATCATTTCCCGGTCATTTCCAGGTATTGAAATGATGTGAAAAGTCCAGGTATTATAAATCAACATTTCATATTATCATCCAATTCAAAGTTTTCTTCCCCAAGTGAAGCCTGACCCATGGCTTGGAGTAGGTGGTGTTAGAGAAGGCCATGAACTCTGTTTTCCTGTGTCAGCTACTTTCAACCCTGCTTCGGTGAATGCAAGTAGCAAGAGCCCAGGACTTTTTACTTAAATGGGGATATTGTACTTATCACCTGTCGAGTGTATTCTAACAAGGTAAGCATCTAAACTGAGGCCCTTTGTATGGGGCTCACTAGTGAGTTCCTGAGTTCTTTAGAGATTCCCTGTGGATTGTCTGAACCAGACCACTCCCTTATATAGGTGGTGCTCTCTCCTCTGACCCCTCAGGATTCCTTTCATTAACTGCCTTCTGGTGGTGCATATCACACAGCTTTCTTCTTCTGCTGGTCTCTCTAACTTCAGCCGACTGCCCCATTGGGCAAATTCCTTGAGACTGCTCTAGCCCGGCTAATTTACAGAGCTTCTGCTTGGCCTACTAGACAGATGTGGCACATGGTCTCACTGCTGCTCCCTCTCTCTTCCCTTTGATATTACAAGCAGGACAATGAGCGCTAATCTCCACCCTCGCCACTTCAGGACTTTTCCTACAGAGGTTCTTATGATTTACTTTCATTTGAGCTGTGATGCTGAGACTAAAACCACAGTTCTTACTGCTCCTAACAATTCCTATAAGGAATTTCTTCATCATCTCCATGGTTTTCTCTTATATAGTCTGTACGTAGGTACCTGGGGGATGGAGGATGGCCTGTTTGCCCCTGAAGGACCATTACGAATCCCTCTGAGTAGGTACGATAGCAACACGGCAGTCGTCTCTCTTGACATTAAATTGGCACTTACCTTTCTTTGTCCTTGGTCTTCCTTGGTGGCTCAGATGGTAAAGAATCTGCCTGCAATGTAGGAGACCTGGGTTCAATCCCTGGTTTGGGAAGATCCCTTGGAGAAAGTATTGGCTACCCACTCCAGTATTCTTGTCTGGAGAATTCCATGGACAGAGGAGCCTGGCAGGCTATAGTCCATAGGGTCGCAAAGAGTTGGACATGACTGAGCCACTAACACTTTCATTTTCACTTATTTTTCTTTTCATCGTCCTCAAATATGAAGGTCAGCAAAATTCCCCAGACAAGAGGAGAATCTCCATTCAACCTCACCTCAGAAAAGTGTTCATCTCCTACTGTGTGTTTGGCACATAAGTACCTGGGCATTAAAATGTTGATCACTGACATATAGAGTTTAGTGGACAATTCACATACATTAATAGATTAAATACAACTCAAAAATAGTGAGTACTAGGAAACAACAGATGCTCTGGGAGTTTTGGAAAAGGGGAGTTTGTTTTTGATGATCTGTAGTTAGGGACAAGACAGCAATGGAGAAAAGAGAGATACTGGGGTTGGCTTCATGGAAGAAGTAGCATTTAAAACAAAATAAGAAGACTGAATAGATTTCAAATATCTTTTACCAAAAGAAGGGCATTTCAAGTAGAAGGAAGCAGCATGAGCAAGAGAGAGCTGATAAATATAGGGCATGAGTTTTTCAATTTGACCACACTGTAGGGTGTGTGGAAAGAACAGCAGGAGATAAAATTTGAAAAAGTAGATTGGGTCAGGTCACAGAATCTTGACTACTAGGCTGAGAACTGTGAACATTTATCTGACGACATTGAGTCATGGACGATCAATGTGAAATCACTCTCATCAACCCATCTACATTTCCAGGTTCCCAGGTTTGACTTTCAAGCCTGAATTAGTAAGGGACAAAGATAATGCCATCACAATATGCTAAGTGAAATAAGACAGAAAGACAAAATACTGTTGCTTATACCTGGAATCTAATCTATAATCTAGTGAATATGACAAAAGAAAAAAAGAAAAGCAGACTCGCAGATATAGAGAAGAAACTAGTGGCTACCTGGGGTGGAGCGGAAGGTACACTATAGGGGTTGGGGTGTAGGAGGTACAAACTACTGAATGTAAGATGGGCTACAAGGATAAATTGTATAACACGGGGAATATAGCCAATATTTTGTAATAACTGCAAGTGGAATGGATTGTAACACTTAAAAATTGTATAAAAAATTACGAAATTAATTTCAAAACCATAGTGAAATAAATCTACCAGTATATTCTCTTGGAGAATGTTTTAAAAAGATAATACTATCATATTATTTATTTATTTACTTGCTTATATAGCCACACCCCGCATTGTCCCCACAAGATTTTAAGGCAACATACAAAGGCTGCTGAACTGAACTGAACTGAACTGACAAAGGCTGCTAATAAGACAAGATGGGCTTCCCTGATAGCTCAGCTGCGAAAGAATCATCCTGCAATGCAGCAGACCCCAGTTCGATTCCTGGGTTGGGAAGATCGCCTGTAGAAGGGATAGGCTACCCACACCAGTATTCTTGGTCTTCCCTTGTGGCTCAGATGGTAAAGAATCCGCCTGCAATGCAGGAGACCTGGGTTTGATCCCTGGGTTGGGAAGATCCCCTGGAGAAGGGAAAAGCTACCCACTCTAATATTTTGGCCTGGAGAATTCCATGGACTGTATAGTGACTTTCACCACCACCAGTAGGATATAATATATGAAGGAAAAATCTAGGACAAAAGTAAGATGGAGTCAATAGTCAATTAAGAAAATGTGTGCATTGGGAATTCCTTGGTGGTTAGGACATGAAGCTTTCACAGCCAGGGGCCTAGGTTCAATCCCTGGTTGGGGAATTAAGATTCTGCAAGCTGCACCAGTGCCAAAAAAGAAGAAAGGAAGAAAAAGAAAATGCATCTCTTGAAGTCCCATTTGACCCTCATAGGTATAGAAGCCATCTTGAAAGGAACTTGTTTAGCTATGTCTCTGTTCTCTTCAGCAAATCCCACTCAAATTAGAACAAGAAAATTGAAGGAGCATGTTTAAGACTACAGTTCTCACACACAAAAAATAATCTGAGAACAGAAACTGGGAAGCACCTGGGCCTGAGGAGGGCTAGAGTCTTCTTCCCTTATTTCCAAGAGATCATCTTCTGTCTTTCTTCTTCTATCTAACCTTCTTATTTTCAATTGACTTCTACTCATTCGCTTTGCAAATGACCCCAAATGGTAACTATTATTGGGTCTCCATAACCTTTCTGCTTGTCCTCCTACAGCCAATTAGCTCAACCTCTCAGTGTCATTTGCAAATTGTTTAGAAAGAAAACTGATCACCTTCACTTGGGTGAGTTGCCCACTCTAGCTCAATCACTTTTATGAATGAGGGAAGAGTCATGTAATTCAGCTCCATTTGGGCAATCACTCCAGCACATGGAAGAAGGCAGTGTACAGAGGAGGAGGCTGCAGGGAGGATTTATCCATCACATAAATACATCTCTTAAGTTTCATCTGTGCTTCAGTGAGTCCTTTCTGGGTCTTGGGCCTCTGGAAGGATCTAATGAAAGATAAAGATACTTTTTCTCCTTAGAAATTTCCTGACACATGCTCAAAATTTTGCATTAAGTTTGGGTGGGTTCATTAGCCTCCTAAAATTTGACTTGCATGACTTGAAATGTCCATAATAAAACAGGAAGCCAACTATTTAGGAGAAACATACATACATAATATCCAGGTGATGATGAGCAATTAAAAACTATACTTTGAGAAAAAACTTTGAAGCTGCTAAGTCCTCCCATACAGCAGGCTCTGTGCTAGGTTCAGTAAAAGACAGACATTGAGCAAGACAGGATTTCTTTCCTCAGGAAGCTCACAGCTAGGTACATGTATACTTTACCATTCGAGCCAACATGAAGCTTTACAATCAGACAGACATACATTATCACTGTGTCCCTCACTATAGCAAGGATTCTACTTCTCCAAACATCAGTTACTTCACCTGTAAAGTAGGAGATAAATACATATATTGCATTGTTTCTTAAAGAAATAATGGTAATATTTATAAAACACTTAGCACAGCCTCTGGACCTAGTAAAAGGGCTTCTCTGGTGGCCCTGACAATTAAGAATCTGCCTGCAAAGCTAGAGACCTGGGTTCAAAGCCTGGATTGGGAAGATCACCTGGAGAAGGGAATGGCTACCCATTCCAGTATTCATGCCTGGAGAATCCCAGGAATAAGTAGGGACTTGAAAATGGTTGTCCTTCAGTTCAGTTCAGTTCAGTCGCTCAGTCGTGTCTAACTCTTTGCAACCCCATGAACCACAGCATGGCAGGCCTCCCTCTCCATCACCAACTCCCGGAGTCCATTCAAACTCATGTCCATCAAGTCACTGATGCCATCCAACCATCTTATCCTCTATCGTCCCCTTTTCCTCCTGCCCTCAATCTTTCCCAGCATCAGGATCTTCTCAAATGAGTCAGCTCTTTGCATCAGGTGGCCAAAGTATTGGACTTTCAGCTTCAACATCAGTCCTTCCAAAGAACACCCAGGACTGATCTCCTTTAGGATGAACTGGTTGGATCTCCTTGCAGTCCAAGGGACTCTCAAGAGTCTTCTCCAGTACCACAGTTTAAAAGCATCGATTCTTCCACACTCAGCTTTCTTTATAGTCCAAGTCTCACATCCTAACATGACCACTGGAAAAACCATAGCCTTGACTGGACGGACCTTAGTTGGCAAAGTAATGTCTCTGGTTTTGAATATGCTATCTAGATTGGTCATAACTTTTCTTCCAAGGAGTAAGCTTCTTTTAATTTCATGGCTGCAATCACCATCTGTAGTGATTTGGGAGCCCCAAAATATAAAGTCCAACACTGTTTCCACTGTTTCCCCATCTATTTGCAATGAAGTGATGGGACTGGATGCCATGATCTTCGTTTTCTGTATGTTGAGCTTTAAGCCAACTCTTTCACTCTCCTCTTTCACTTTCATCAAGATGCTCTTTAGTTCCTCTTCTCTTTCTGCCATAAGGGTGCTATCATCTGCATAGCTGAGGTTGTTGATATTTCTCCCTGCAATCTTGATTCCAGCTTGTGCTTCCTCTAGCCCAGCGTTTCTCATGATGTACTCTGCATATAAGTTAAATAAGCAGGGTGACAATATACTGCCTTGACGTACTTCTTTTCCTATTTGGAACCAGTCTGTTGTTCCATGTCCAGTTCTAACTGTTGCTTCCTGATCTGCATACAGATTTCTCAAGAGGCAGGTCAGGTGGTGTGGTATTCCCATGTCTTTCAGAATTTTCCACAGTTTATTGTGATCCACACAATCAAAGGCTTTGGCATAGTCAATAAAGCAGAAATAGATGTTTTTCTGGAACTCTCCTGCTTTTTCCACGATCCAGCGGATGTTGGCAATTTGATCTCTGGTTCCTCTGCCTTTTCTAAAATCACCTTGAACATCTGGAAGTTCATGGTTCACCTGTTGCTGAATCCTGGCTTGGAGAATTTTGAGCATTAATTTACTAGCGTGTGAGATGAGTGCAATTGTGCAATAGTTTGAGCATTCTTTGGCATTGCCTTTCTTTGGGATTGGAATGAAAACAGACCTTTTCCAATCCTGTGGCCACTGCTGAGTTTTCCAAATTTCCTGGCATATTGAGTGCAGCATTTTCACAGCATCCTCTTTCAGGATTTGAAATAGCTCAACTGGAATTCCATCACCTCCACTAGCTTTGTTCGTAGTGATGCTTCCTAAGGCCCACTTGACTTCACATTCCAGGATGTCTGGCTCTAGGCAAGTTATTACACCATCATGATTATCTGGGTCCTGAAGATCTTTTTTGCTTCTTTTGTGTATTCTTGCCATCTCTTAATATCTTGGTGGCAAGAGGTGGCAACACCTTCTTAATATCTTCTGCTTCTGTTAGGTCCCTACCATTTGTCCTTTATTGAGCCCATCTTTGCATGAATGTTCCCTTGGTATCTCTAATTTTCTTGAAGAGATCTCTAGTCTTTCCTGTTCTATTGTTTCCCTCTATTTCTTTGCATTGATCGCTGAGGAAGGCTTTCTTATCTCTCCTTGCTATTCTTTGGAACTGCATTCAAATGGGTATATCTTTCCTTTTCTCCTTTGCTTTTCACTTCCCTTCTTTTCACAGCTATTTGTAAGGCCTCCTCACACAAGCATTTTGCTGTTTTAATTTCTTTTTCTTGGGGATGGTCTTGATTCCTGTTTCCTGTACAATGTCATGAACCTCTGTCCATAGTTCAAGTATACAAGTATATTTCCCTATCAGAAAGTATTAAACATCTTTAAAACCGAAAAAGTTCAAATAATCTTTATGTAATAATCTTCATCAATCAGCTATTGTCACAGTAATGCTGTATAATAAACCACCCTCAAAACTCAGTGGCTTGCAACACCCACTTATGCTTCTGTGAGCTGACTATCACTCAGTTGGTCTAGGTGGACTCCTCTGAGCCACTCTGCTTAGGATGTAGATTAGGTGGTTGTGGTCCAGGTTCTGGGTTTACCTGAGGTTTGTTTCACAATTTTCTTTCTGAGGCCAGGCTGAATAGACAGACCTGGGTGTGTTATCAGTATAGAGCAAAGAGAGCAGAGCCAGAGAGCAAGCCAAGCCACACAAGCATGCCTCATAACTCTGCTAACACACACATTACCATATGTAAAACAGATAGCCAGTGGGAATTTGCTGTATGATGCAGGGAACCAAAGCCAGTGCTCTGTGACAACCTAGAGGGGTGGGATGGGGAGGGAGGCTCCTGAAAGTGGGGACCTGGGTATGCCTGTGGCTGATTCATGTTGATGTGTGGCAAAAACCATCATTGTGAAGTCATTATCCTCCAATTAAAAATAAAAATAATAACCCTTCAAACATCTCTTTGGCCAGAGAAAATCATACAGTAAAAAACAACATTACGAACGAAGTTGCTCAGTCGTGTCTGACTTTTTGCAGCCCCATGGACTGTAGCCTGCCAGGCTCCTCCATCCATGGAATTTTCCAGGCAAGAATACTGGAGTGGGTTGCCATTTCCTTCTCCAGGAGATCTTCCCGACCCAGGGATCGAATCTGGGTCTCCCGCATTGTAGGCAGAAACTTTACTGTCTGACCCACCAGCGAAGTCCAAAAAAAAACAACATTAAGGGGAGATAAAGTATACTCTTTCACAATGAGATGAGACCAATAATTCAGTCTCTCACAGCCCCTGTGTAAAAGGCAGAAATTACAATGAGCATCCAAAAAGGAGAAAACCAAATAAGTAGAAGGCAGATGCACGGAGATGCAATTACACGTCTCTCCAGTACCCACAGCCTGTCCATGAACTCTGTGGTCACATTCTACCTTGGATATTAGACGACAGAGAAATCCAAGCACTGTGGCCTCTGCCTCCTGCAGCCCCCGTCTCCTTGCACCCCTTCTCAGCACTGACCACAGGCCACCTTGTCCGCCCTGTGAGCCCATGCGATAACTTCTGACACCAATTACCTGGAGCTGGGCCAGACCTCACAGCCTTCATAAGACTGCCTTCACTTTAGATATCAGCTGTAAGCTTGAGAGTCCCCATGCTATGAATACCTCTCATCTGCTGGTTATTAATGTAGGGGTTCTTACTAGTCCCTCAGAATTCAATCATGCACAGTAACAACTCACAGAACTCAGGAAAGGGCTATTTAGCTTATTATAGCTTTATTATAGCAAAAGGGTACAAGATAGAGCCAACCAAAGGGAAAGACATAAGGGCAAGATCTGGGAGGATCTCAAACATGACATTTCCATTGGCCTCTCCCTCAGGAGTCAGTTTGTCTTACTCTCCTGCACAGTGATGTATGACCATATTCAGAATATTGGAAAAAAAAAAGAGAGAGAGAGAGAGAGAGAGACACTCACCTGAGCTTTAGTATAGGGAATTTTTACTGAGGTTTCGTTAAATAGATATGACTGACTGAACCATTGGCCATAAGATTGAACACAGACTCCAGCTCTTCTCTTTTCCCCTCAAGGTTGAGTTGATAGCAAGTGGCTCAAAGCCCCTAGCCTTCTAATCAGACAGTTGATATTTTGGGCATGGCCAACTCATACATTCTGAGTCGTCTCATTAGCACAAACTCTCTTCAGGCCTACTGTGAACAGAAAAGATACTCCTATCAGTAGGAGTCTGATACTCCTATCAGTAGGAGAGGTCTGACAGAATGTGGTCCACTGGAGAAGGGAATGGCAAACCACTTCAGTATTCTTGCCTTGAGAACCCCATGAACAGTATGAAAAGGCAAAATGATAGGATACTGAAAGAGGAACTCCCCAGTCAGTAGGTGTCCAATATGCTGCTGGAGATCAGTGGAGAAATAACTCCAGAAAGAATGAAGGAATAGAGCCAAAGCAGAAACAATACCCAGCTGTGGATGTGACTGGTGATAGAAGCAAGGTCTGATACTGTAAAGAGCAATACTGCATAGGAACCTGGAATGTCAGGTCCATGAATCAAGGCAAATTGGAAGTGGTCAAACAAGAGATGGCAAGAGCGAATGTCGACTTTCTGGGAATCAACGAACTAAAATGACTGGAATGGGTGAATTTAACTCAGATGACCATTATATCTACTACTGCGGGCAGGAATCCCTCAGAAGAAATGGAGCAGCCATCATGGTCCACAAAAGAGTCCAAAATGCAGTACTTGGATGCAATCTCAAAAAAAAACAGAATGATCTCTGTTTGTCTCCAAGGCAAACCATTCAATATCACGGTAATCCAAGTCTATGCCCTAACCAATAACGCTGAAGAAGCTGAAGTTGAACGGTTCTATGAAGACGTATAAGACCTTTTACAACTAACACCTAAAAAAGATGTCCTTTTCATTATAGGAGACTGGGATGCAAAAGTAGGAACTCAAGAAACACCTGGAGTAACAGGCAAATTTGGCCTTGAAATGTGGAACGAAGCAGGGCAAAGGCTAATAGAGTTTTGCCAAGAAAATGCACTGGTCATACCAAACACCCTCTTCCAACAACACAACAGAAGACTCTACACATGGACATCACCAGATGGTCAACACCAAAATCAGATTGATTATATTCTTTGCAGCCAAAGATGGAGAAGCTCTAGACAGTCAACAAGAACAAGACCAGGAGCTGACTGTGGCTCAGATCATGAACTCCTTATTACCAAATTCAGACTTAAATTGAAGAAAGTAGGGAAAACCGCTAGACCATTCAGGTATGACCTAAATCAAATCCCTTATGCTTATACAGTAAAAGTGAGAAACAGATTTAAGGGCCTAGATCTGATAGATAGAGTGCCTGATGAAATATGGAATGAGGTTTGTGACATTGTACAGGAGACAGGGATCAAGACCATCCCCATGGAAAAGAAATGCAAAAAAGCAAAATGGCTGTCTGGGGAGGCCTTACAAATAGCTGTGAAAAAAAGAGAAGTGAAAAGTAAAGGAGAAAAGGAAAGATATAAGCAACTGAGTGCAGAGTTCCAAAGAACAGCAAAAAAGATAAGAAAGTCTTCTTCAGTGATCAATGCAAAGAAATAGAGGAAAATAACAGAATGGGAAAGACTAGAGATCTCTTCAAGAAAACTAGAGATACCAAGGGAACATTTCATGCAAGGATGGGCTCCATAAAGGACAGAAATGGTATGGACCTAACAGAAGCAGAAGATATTAAGAAGAGGTGGCAAGAATACACAGAAGAACTGTACAAAAAGGATCTTCATGACCCGGATAATCACGATGGTGTGATCACACATCTAGAGTCAAACATCCTGAAATGTGAAGTCAAATGGGCCTTAGAAAGCATCACTACGAACAAAGCTAGTGGAGGTGATGGAATTCCAGTTGAGCTATTTCAAATCCTGAAAGATGATGCTGTGAAAGTGCTGCATTCAATATGCCAGCAAATTTGGAAAACTCAGCAGTGGCCACAGGACTGGAAAAGGTCACTTTTCATTCCAATCCCAAAGAAAGGCAGTGCCAAAGAATGCTCAAACTACCACACAATTGCACTCATCTCACATGCTAATAAAGTAATGCTCAAAATTCTCCAAGCCAGGCTTCAGCAACACGTGAACCGTGAACTTCCTGATGTTCAAGCTGGTTTTAGAAAAGGCAGAGGAACCAGAGATCAAATTGCCAACATCCTCTGGATCATGGAAAAAGCAAGAGAATTCCAGAAAAACATCTATTTCTGTGTTATTGACTATGCCAAAGCCTTTGACTGTGTGGATCACAAGAAACTGTGGAAAATTCTTCAAGAGATGGAAATACCAGACCACCTGACCTGCCTCTTGAGAAATCTGTATGCAGGTCATGAAGTAACAGTTAGAACTGGACATGGAACAACAGACTGGTTCCAAACAGGAAAAGGAGTACGTCAAGGCTGTATATTGTCACCCTGCTTATTTAACTCATATGCAGAGTACATCATGAGAAACGCTGGACTGGAAGAAACACAAGCTGGAATCAAGATTGCCGGGAGAAATATCAATCACCTCAGATATGCAGATGACACCACCCTTATGGCAGAAAGTGAAGAGGACCTAAAAAGCCTCTTGATGAAAGTGAAAGAGGAGAGTGAAAAAGTTGGCTTAAAGCTCAACATTCATAAAATGAAGATCATGGCATCTGATCCCATCACTTCATGGGAAATAGATGGGGAAACAGTGGGAACAGTGTCAGACTTTATATTTTTGGGCTCCAAAATCACTGCAGATGGTGATTGCACCCATGAAATTAAAAGACGCTTACTCCTTGGAAGAAAAGTTATGAGCAACCTAGATAGCATATCCAAAAGCAGAGACATTACTTTGCCAACTAAGGTCCGTCTAGTCAAGACTGGTTTTTCCAGTGGTCATGTATGGATGTGAGAGTTGGACTGTGAAGAAAGCTGAGTGCCGAAGAATTGATGCGTTTGAACTGTGGTGTTGGAGAAGACTCCTGAGAGTCGCTTGGACTGCAAGGAGATCCAACCAGTCCATTCTGAAGGAGATCAGCCCTGGGATTTCTTTGGAAGGAATGATGCTAAAGCTGAAACTCCAGTACTTTGGCCACCTCATGCAAAGAGTTGACTCATTGGAAAAGACTTTGATGCTGGGAGGGATTGGGGGCAGGAGGAGAAGGGGACGACTGAGGATGAGATGGCTGGATGGCATCACTGACTCGATGAATGTGAATCTGAGTGAACTCCGGGAGTTGGTGATGGACAGGGAGGGAGGATCTCAAAGAGTCGGACACAACTGAGCGACTGAACTGAACTGAACTGATCAATTAGGAAATTCCAAAAATTTAGAGGATATATTCCCATAAGTGAAGACAAAGACAGTGAGACTCTTCACTCCAAGAGTCCAGAGGTGACCTCCCGGGAATCTGAGACAAAGACTAGTCACTTTGTTTATTACACACCCCATGTGTTTCCCAATGGGACTCAAGCAGATGAGATGTCCTTCTTACTTTTGCATACCTTGTAGAGTCTAGTTCTACATCCTCTGGAAAAATTGATTAAATTAGTAAAGTTAAAGCTTAGACAGCCAGAGAGCTTTAGCTAAATGAGCTGCAAGAGCCTTTGGAGGTCATTTAGATATTCCCACACATCTGGAAGCCCCAGAGGGGCTAGTGGCACTAGTGATAAAGAATCTGCCCATCAGGGCAAGAGACATGGGTTCAGTCCCTGGGTTGGGAAGATCCCCTGGAGGAGGGCATGGCAACCCACTCCAGTATTCTTGCCTGGAGAATCCCATGGACAGAGGAGCCTGGTGGACTACAGTCTATATAAGGTTGTAAAGAGTTGGACATGACTAAAGCAACTTAGTATGCATGCATGAGATCATGAAAGACCAAAGACTGTCTGTGGTTACCCCAGAACATGCACCGAACAAACTAAAGACCCACTGTACACTTTTATTATCCAGCACTGGATGCTCATTCCTCAGTGCCCTGTCCCCCCTGGAATGAACACAGCCCTAAGGATATATACCCCTCTTTCTTTCATCAAAGAAAGCAGTCATAAGCTATGAAAATGAGAGAAGTGACAGATGTAAAGAACTGAAACATCCTGACCTCTCCAAGCTTCTTTCCTGCTCTGCCCTGAAAGTAAAGTACACTCCATTTTTATCAGTTTGCTAGAATATGAGACTTCTAAGACAGATGTAACCACCTTTTTTTTTTTTTTTTTGGTGTGCAGGGTGTGCTTAGTCCCTCAGTTCTTTCCAACTGTTTGTGACCCTATGGATTATAGCTCACCATGCTCCTCTGTCCATGCAATTTTCCTGGCAATGATACTGAAGTGGGTTGCCATTTCCTCCTCCAGGGGATCTTCCCGACCCATTGCAGGTGGATGCTTTCTTGCTGAGCCACGGGTGACTGCCCATTGCCAACACCAAATGTTAAAAAACAAATACTAGGACCAAAATGTATTTTAACACTCCCATCTAAAGGCAATATTTTAAGTTCCTTTTCCTAAGTTTAATGCACTCTAGCAGTCCTCCGTTTGCACACTTCTTCAGGAGATGGCAGAACACACCTGTAGCATCTATCCTGGTACACTAAAGTGCTCAAAGAATGTTGGCTGAATGAATAATAGAGTGAACGTTTTTTGCTTTTTTAAAAAATTTCCCAGCACATGAACATTAGTCCAACTGGATGCCTCCTTGCTCTCTACCGCTTAATTCTCCACTTTCCCATCGTCCTTGAGAGATAACAGTACTCTTATTCAGGCGGGAGGCCATCTTTTATATACCTACATGTATTAATTATAGAACTTTTGAATCCATCACTTTTCATTTCTGAAGATGAAACCAAAGCATGGACGAGGCCAAGGTTGGTAGCACTGGTGTGCAGCTGGGCAGTGAACTTATCTAGATGTAAACCCTCAGTGCATGTTTACTGTATCCGAACCCTGATGCAAGACTCAGAATAACATGCATCTCAATCTTTTATTCTCAATAGTGAAATTGGACCTAGGAAAAATACATTTGTCTTTCAGTGAGCGCGACGCACGCGTACCCAAAATTGGCTCCATACCGACCATCAGGACAGCTCCTCTCTCCCCCTTTGCTGCTGTCAGTTGTTTTGAACGCCTGCTTCAACTGCATTGTGCAGGTCTGCGCATTTCTTTTGTTGAAGCAGCAGCCCTGGTATTGTGAGGTCTACAGATACAGGTAAAGTTTCGTTCCTTAGTTTTCCTTTCTGAAGGTGGTACAATGAATATATAATGACTTTGTTCAAATTAGTTTGAAATATATTCAAAGATTTTAATTAACCAAAGTTGTTTCTGTACTACAAAACCTCAGTGATGGGATAGAACCCAGGACAGAGTCAATGGCTGGAGTCCCGGGGTGAGCTATGTGGAGTGGCTGGGAAAAGATCTCCACATTGGCTGTTGATATATAGATGCAATAGTTACTTGACTGGATGAATATATTCATTCCCTGGTGGTTTGGATGTCATACAAACCAGAAGTTGGCAAACATCTCTAGTAGAGGGCCAGGTAGTAAAAATTTGGGGCCTTGTGGGCTCTGTGGTCTCTGCTGCAACTACTCAGCTCTTCAGTTGCAGTGAAAAAGCAGCCAGAGACAACACATAAACAAGTCAGTGTGACAGTGTTCCAATAAAACTTTATTGACAAAACCAGGCATCGAGATTTGGCTGATGGGCTTAAGTCAATAGGCCCCTGCTATACAAAACAGATTTGTTTATATGAGTTTCAGTTTTTCAAATGAATTTAAAATTAAAATATTTGTTGATGGTATCAGTGTTCTGATTTTACCGTAGACTCAGGGCAAGTCTCTTCACCTCCCAGGGCTTTAATTTCCTTAACTATAAATAAAGGGTAAGATGAGGTCAACTTAGATGCTCAAACTGTTTTTTTCTGACAAAGCCTGCCCAATCTCCAAAAGAGAAGGGCAGAAAGAGCTGATCCTTTCGGAGTAGGGCTTGTACAAATTCCCCTTCACTCCTCTGTCATTCTGAAGGCATCAGAGCCCCAGGGATCAGTGGAGAGATTGGAAACTACAAAATGATGTCTCAGATTGTCATTTAAAACCCAAATTCAGCAATTCAAGTATTACTTAGAGTATAGAGTTCATTTTTATTTCAAAACCAGATTTTTCCACAAATTGGAGCACATGTATTTGGAGAAGTGGCCTTCTGAATGAATCTAGGAGGCAACTTGGGGTAACCAAAAGGGTGATGGATGGGTTGTCCTGCCTTATTTGCCATGCAAGTTTATTAGATTAGATATATTTTGGTGTTAAACTCTGTAATTCAGGCCTTCTAGTCTATCTATTCCCTTTGGGCTAGAAAGCTTTGTGACTGTTGATTGCTTGCTTCATTAATGTATTCTGCAGGCACCAACTGAATATCTACTATATGCAAAGCCCATTTTGGGAGCCTAGGAAGTCTAGGATAAGACTTACGCCTCGCATTTGAATTCACAATTGAAAAATGAATTTTATCTATAAACAGTTGTAATACTAGCAAAAAGTTTGAAACTAAACAAGAGAGCCGATGAAAACAAATTTCTTTGCGGGTTTGATTACTGAAAAATTGAAGATTGCAAATGGATCAGATAACACTGGGAAAGTCCATATCTTAAATATTTTTCTGAGAAAACATGTGGCATCACTGTGCTAGGTGCTAAGAATTTGCTACATATTTGAGTAAAACAAACAAGCAAAGGGAAATAAAACCAGAAGTAAAATTTCACATTCAAAGAACTCTGATCCCAAGAATGGAAAATAGAAATATGTGAAGGAATAATTGCAAAACAATGAACTAAACGCATCACTAGAGAGAAGACTGAAGGGCACTAGTTATGCTCACCACTGAATGTAAAGAGTTTCAGATAGAAATAGGATGTGGACTCAGAGGTGTGCAAAAGGGGAAAAGGAATATTCCCTTATGATTGGAGTATAAGGAGCATGGGAAGTCTGGCAAAAGATAAGGCTGGAAAGGTTGACTGAGACCAGAGTTTGAAAGTCTTCTGGGCCTGCCTGAAAAGTTAGAGTTTAATTTGTTAGCAAAACAGAAACACAGACACTCATAAGCAGAAGATTGTTCAAATCCTCATGAAGAGGTTTTGGTTATGTGAGGAGAGTGGGTCAGAATAGGCAGATTCCAACTCAGGACCCATGTTAAGAGATTTATATCAGTTCACAAAAGGAAACACAGCGTGCATGCATACATACACAGAGTTCATATGCTCTGAATTGAAAGGAATTTCACAGCAAATTGTCATCCAAGCCCTTTCAAGACAGATCTGCTGCTACTGCTGCTAAGTCGCTTCAGTCACGTCCGACTCTGTGCAACCCCAGAGACGGCAGCCCATTAGGCTCCCTCGTCCCTGGGATTCTCCAGGCAAGAACACTGGAGTGGGTTGCCATTTCCTTCTCCAATGCATGAAAGTGAAAAGTGAAAGTGCAGTCGCTCAGTCATGTCCGACTCTTCACGATCCCATGGGCTGCAGCCTACCAGGCTCCTCCATCCATGGGATTTTCCAGGCAAGAGTACTGGAGTGGGGTGCCGTTGCAAGACAGATCATTTGTTCTAGATAGGCTTCTGGACAAAGAACAATCTTGACTTCCTCTGCAGTTTATTTCTGCTTTGCCACTGCAAGAGGTGAACAAAATATATCCTGGTAGTTATTTGCTGGAACAGCTTGCAAGGTAAGGTCCCTGGGTCATGATTAGCTAATTTTTTCCTACTGGCTGGATAAAAATACAATGAAAGTTCCATAAATGCTGGTTATTCTTTTCCAGTAAGTGCTTTCTGGACAGCCAGAGTAATTTCTCAACAAATGTGAGTTTGTCAAGAAACGGGACTGGACATGGAGCATTGCTTCCTGGTTCAGTTTTAAGCTTTGAAAGTACCACACTGTGGCCGATCACCACCATCAACTGTATCACAACAGCGTTTATCTTTTCTAAGGGCAAGCCATTTCGAAAACCTATCTACACAAACTGTAAGTGTGAAATTTAATTTTTCTTTTCAAATATGTTTTTTTTACTCTCCCACTATCCCCAGAATTGCAGCTTACTGGTGAAGTGATTGGCCGAGAAGGAAACAATCGCAATACTCTAAAATTGAGTACTGAACCATAATTATCACAGGTGGTAAAAAGCCCAAGGGCAGAAACACGTTGTGCAGATAAGCATGTGCTGAATTGATTAGTCATGAGTCATGTCCTAATTTGAGTATTATTAATTTATTCATATTTTCTTTTATGTCTCTTAGTAAATATTTGTGGCTTTCTCCATTATAGATCCTATGCATTTATTTTAAAAATGAATTTCTGCTTTTTGTATTTTTTATATAGTGATTTACTTTTTTCCATAATATTTTCTAATCAGTGATCACAAATATATGTGAATGATATAGTGCTGTTTATAATGTTGATTTTCTACTCAGAATCCTTTCTGAATTTTTCTATCAGTCTTTGCTATTTGAGTATTCTAGAAAGGTAATTACTATCATCTGCAATTAATAATGTTCCACAGGGAATTTCTTGATAGTCCAGTGGTTAGGACTTTGCTCTTCCATTACAGGAGCCACGGGCTTGATCCCTGGTTGGGAAACTAGGATCCCACAAGCCGCACAGCATTACCAAAAAAGAAAACAACGTTCCTTCTTCCTTTCCAATAGCTATAATACTTATTTATATTTTCAGTTTTAGTGTACAATCCAGAATTTCCAGGACAGTGTTAAGTACTAGTGGAAGCAGCAGATAATTCTACTCCTTCATAAAAATACTTCTAATAATTTTTCACTTGTAAATATGGTTTTGAATATTGGTTCAAGGTGGGCCACATCCTGTGAAGAAAAATACTTTTCTATTTCCAGTAAATCAAGAGTATGTCTTAAAATTATAAAATGGGAGATGTATTTCATCAACTGTCTTCCTTACATCCTGCCCTTCATCCTTCCTACTAGGATGATTATACTTGTTTTCTATTTTGACCTATTGCTAGAACATATTACATTAATAAACTTATTAAATATTTCCATATTCTTGAACAAATCCTACTTATTTGTGGTGGATTTCACTTTTAGTAAAATGGATCCTACTGTTTTTCAATATTGCTTTTATTTTTTTATTTTTTTATTTTTTAAATTTTAAAATCTTTAATTCTTACATGCGTTCCCAAACATGAACCCCCCTCCCACCTCCCTCCCCATAACATCTCTCTGGGTCATCCCCATGCACCAGCCCCAAGCATGCTGCATCCTGCGTCAGACATAGACTGGCGACTCAATTCTTACATAATAGTATACATGTTAGAATGTCATTCTCCCAAATCATCCCACCCTCTCCCTCTCCCTCTGAGTCCAAAAGTCCATTATACACATCTGTGTCTCTTTCCCTGTCTTGCATACAGGGTCGTCATTGCCATCTTCCTAAATTCCATATATATGTGTTAGTATACTGTATTGGTGTTTTTCTTTCTGGCTTACTTCACTCTGTATAATCGGCTCCAGTTTCATCCATCTCATCAGAACTGATTCAAATGAATTCTTTTTAACGGCTGAGTAATACTCCATAGTGTATATGTACCACAGCTTTCTTATCCATTCATCTGCTGATGGACATCTAGGTTGTTTCCATGTCCTGGCTATTATAAACAGTGCTGCGATGAACATTGGGGTACATGTGTCTCTTTCCATTCTGGTTTCCTCGGTGTGTATGCCCAGAAGTGGGATTGCTGGGTCATAAGGTAGTTCTATTTGCAATTTTTTAAGGAATCTCCACACTGTTCTCCATAGTGGCTGTACTAGTTTGCATTCCCACCAACAGTGTAGGAGGGTTCCCTTTTCTCCACACCCTCTCCAGCATTTATTGCTTGCAGATTTTTGGATCGCAGCCATTCTGACTGGTGTGAAGTGGTACCTCATTGTGGTTTTGATTTGCATTTCTCTAATAATGAGTGACGTTGAGCATCTTTTCATGTGTTTGTTAGCCATCTGTATGTCTTCTTTGGAGAAATGTCTATTTAGTTCTTTGGCCCATTTTTTGATTGGGTCGTTTATTTTTCTAGAATTGAGCTGCAGAAGTTGCTTGTATATTTTTGAGATTAGTTGTTTGTCAGTTGCTTCATTTGCTATTATTTTCTCCCATTCAGAAGGCTGTCTTTTCACCTTGCTTATATTTTCCTTTGTTGTGCAGAAGCTTTTAATTTTAATTAGATCCCATTTGTTTATTTTTGCTTTTATTTCCAGAATTCTGGGAGGTGGATCATAGAGGATCCTGCTGTGATTTATGTCTGAGAGTGTTTTGCCTATGTTCTCCTCTAGGAGTTTTAGTTTCTGATCTTACATTTAGATCTTTAATCCATTTTGAGTTTATTTTTGTGTGCGGTGTTCGGAAGTGATCTAGTTTCATTCTTTTACAAGTGGTTGACCAGTTTTCCCAGCACCACTTGTTAAAGAGATTGTCTTTACTCCATTGTATATTCTTGCCTCCTTTGTCAAAGATAAGGTGTCCATATGTGTGTGGATTTATCTCTGGGCTTTCTATTTTGTTCCATTGATCTATATGTCTGTCTTTGTGCCAGTACCATACTGTCTTGATGACTGTGGCTTTGTAGTAGAGCCTGAAGTCAGGCAAGTTGATTCCTCCAGTTCCATTCTTCTTTCTCAAGATTGCTTTGGCTATTCGAGGTTTTTTGTATTTCCATACAAATCTTGCAATTATTTGTTCTAGTTCTGTGAAAAATGTGCCTGGTAGCTTGATAGGGATTGCATTGAATTTGTAAATTGCTTTGGGTAGTATACTCATTTTCACTATATTGATTCTTCCGATCCATGAACAAGGTATATTTCTCCATCTATTAGTGTCCTCTTTGATTTCTTTCATCAGTGTTTTATAGTTTTTTATATATAGGTCTTTAGTTTCTTTAGGTAGATATATTCCTAAGTATTTTATTCTTTTCGTTGCAATGGTGAATGGAATTGTTTCCTTAATTTCTTTTTCTACTTTCTCATTATTCGTGTATAGGAATGCAAGGGATTTCTGTGTGTTGATTTTATATCCTGCAACTTTACTATATTCATTGATGAGCTCTAGTAATTTTCTGGTGGAGTCTTTAGGGTTTTCCATGTAGAGGATCATGTCATCTGCAAACAGTGAGAGTTTTACTTCTTCTTTTCCAATTTGGATTCCTTTTATTTCTTTTTCTGCTCTGATTGCTGTGGCCAAAACTTCCAGAACTATGTTGAATAGTAGCGGTGAAAGTGGACACCCTAACGCTTCACAAATTTGCGTGTCATCCTTGCGCAGGGGCCATACTAATCTTCTCTGTATCGTTCCGATTTTAGTATATGTGCTGCCGAAGCGAGCACTCAATATTGCTTTTAATATCTATATTTTGTCTGGGATTGGTCTGAAGTATTTTGTGTTAGAGATTTTTTAGGTGTGGATATTAGGACTTCAAAATTCTTGGACTTTTTCTTTCCTTTGAAAAATATTTTATAGTTAGAAATAGTCTATTCCTTCACTATTTATGAGAGCCCAGTAAAATCATCTGGTTCCAAATATTTTCATTAAAAGAATAAATTTCTTGAGAATTTATTTAGGTATCTTTTTAAACTGTTTTTTAAAATTAAAAAAATTTTACCCATAATTCCATTTCAGTGAGATTATATTTTTTTAGGAGAGGGTTTTGAATATTATTATAATTTTAATGCCATCTACAACTTTTAATATCTTCTCATATTATGTTTATGTGCACTGTGTTCCTTTATTCTTACCAGAAATGTACTTTTACTGGTTTTCTTTAAATAACCAGCTCTCAGATTTAATACTTCTGTATGTTTTCTATTTTCTAATTTATTCATTTTTGCTTTTCTCATTTTCCCCTTCTTACTTTCCTTGGAAAATTCTTTAATGTTTGAATTGATTTTATAATCCATATATTTTCTTTTATTCTTATAAAATTAGAAAAAACATCAGGACCAATAATTGTAGTTTGGGTTACATTATTTACATTTTCATATTTCTTATTATGACTTATTCCTCTTTGACCCACTAGTTACAAGAATAGTGGTTTTCAATTTTCAAGTGGGAAAGGATTTTGTTTTCATTCTCTTACTACTCTTTTTCTTAAAAGCTTCCAAAGGGAAGCTATTAGTTTTGACTCAACAGATCTTTAGAATTTTGATTTGTATGCGGGGAGATTTTTCCTTTAAATTTAGTTACAAATTTCTAGTTTTATTTGTCGTGGTCAAAGAAAATCTAGCCTGTAATATTTCTGATTTGGAAATTTTACTACAATTTTGTATATCACATGTCATAAACTCTAATTTCTAATTTTGAAAAAGAGTCATAGATATTAGAGAAGTAAGTCTCATTCTTATTCCTAAATTAAAAATTAATTTATCATATAAAACCAGTTTTAGCAATTACATTATTCACATGCTTTCTGTTTTCATCCCCCCCCTCCCCATTTTCTTTTGTATAGCTGTTTTGTCAGAGGTTTTGAGAGCATGCTAAAACCTTGTTTTAATTACAGTTTTTACAATGTTTTTTTCCTGAATTTCTTATTTTTGTTCAAATTTTTCTTAATTTTGATATAGTATCTGATAATGTCCCTGGCTTCTGTCAAAACAAATCAAGATTCTATTTTATATTTTCAGGTTACTATTTTTTTTATTGTAAATAGATTTTACAAGGAGAACATATTGCATTGGCTAGTACTTTAATTTGAATAATAGCTGCAAAGTCATTCTAAACATAATGAGTTAATTAGAGCTGAACTAGTTACATCATAGGGACTTAAATTTTGTGGGTAAATTCAAGTCTGTATGTCAAACATAACTGGTAATTTTAAATGAAAAAAGTTTTTTATAAACATATTCTAACAAACATAATCTTACAGTAAATCATATAGTCTCAAGGTTACAAGTCAGAAGTTCTCAGAATGGCTATTAAAATACAAAATTCTATTTTAATGTGACAGAAAAGTCTTTACCTTTTTTAACAGTCTTTGACAGATCAACTTTATGATGATGAGCTATAGAACAAGTACAGATTTAATTTTTATGGAAACAGTTGTGAATATTTGTTAAGCCTCTTCTTATCTGAGAATAGGCTATAATGGTTTGCCCAGGGCTTGTCTTCCCAAATCACCTGTGCAAACAGAACCACATTCATTCCAGTTTCCTCATCATTAGTAATTAATTATAGGAAGGCAACATTCACTTCAGTTCTTTACGAAGTTGTCCAAAGCTGAATTAAAGAAGAGAGCCTCATCATTTTGTTTCCATTCTGCTCATTTGTGCCCTAGCCTGGTCTGCTTTTCAGACCCTGGGTCTGAGAGCAGTGTGATGTGCACGGTACTCAGCCCAGTTTCAGTGAGTACTTTATCAGGATGGACATTTGGGGCATCATCTTCTTCCCAACATCTGGGTCCTTGGGACTCAGAAACACTGAAGGAAATTAAAATTCCACACAGCCACCTCCTAGGGCCTTCTCGTCACCATTCTGCTCAGATTGCTTTATTTTAGGAGATGCAGCTCTCTCCTTTCTTGCACACTCCTCTCAAGCAAGCATGGGTATTCGTCTAAGAGGTGCTTCATCTAGTTGTATATGTAGAGTGAGGTATGGATGAATATGAAGGTGAGTGTAGGTGGTGAGGATTAAAACAGAGCTCTTGTGGCTTCAAAATATAGGGCCTGCTGTAGTGGGACAGTTCCTCTGATTTCTGTTTAATGTAAAGCTATGCAGAGTTAGGGGCCCATAAACCATCAACACTGGAAGAAATGAGGTAGAGAGAATATAAGAGAAAATCTAGTTTGTTTTTAAATTTTGAAGACTGTATTATATCACAGGAACGCTGATTAAATGCTGCTGTTTGGGCCTGAAGGAGCTAATCCCATTGAAAAGCATATATAAAGCACTGTCTACAAAGTGCCTAGAAGCTAATGGCCACAAGAGGGGATGGGGTTGGGGAAATAAGGACAGGGATGTTGGCACTGTGCATCCTGAGAAATTGAGCATCCCAAAGTAAAGCCATCTGGGCAGGTTGGAGAGAAAGAAGCCAGCAGATATGCATGTGAGTTTCTCACTTCCACTTCCAACTGGAGTCCCAGAGAAGCAGATCAAAATCCCTTTAAGGTGGTTATAACATACTGAATATATATATATGAAGACCATGCAGAGCAGAGTGATAAATACCATATGAAATAAAACTTGGTAAGGGAGAATTGGAGAGTCTTTAAAAAGAAAGTGGTACTGGAACAGGGCTTTTTAAGAAAAACTGGGAACTTGCCAAGACTGGAAGACTACCATCTACACAGGGTATTTTGTGAACAAAGGCACAAAAGCTAGAAGGCACTGGGTCTCTGTGAGCAGCAGGTTTATGGTTTAACTTTCCCGGAACTTAAGGAAGAGCAACCAGAGATGAGTTTAGAAAGGCTGATTGGAACCAGACTGTGGAAGGCCTTGAACATCAATCACTCAAGACCCTTGTACTTTGTTTTCTAAGCAATGAAGAAGACGGAGGTGCCACTAAGAAGACTGACTGTGTAAATAATTTATTCATGAATGACTCACTAGACCCGAGGTGATAAAGCATCAGGAACTCTCTGGTGACCATTTACATGAGCTGGTCACTGCAGGGTTTCCCAGCCCCAAGGACTCCTCAGTTGAGGTAACTTCTTCATGGAGTTTACTAGAATATATTTAATTACCAACTTTCTACACTCAGCCTTTCAAGGAAAGATTTTTAAGATATCACCTTTGTCTTGTAAGCATTAGAACACATTTTAAAACATATGAGGATATATCAAAACATCTGAAGATGTATCCAGTATTTGCCCAACAAAGATAATTGATACTGAAACATGTGTGCCAAATTACAGGAAACACTCCCTCAGCATCTAAAAATAATGTTTGCTGTTTCTTCAGATATATTCTCATTTTTGCTGGCATCTGCCTTGGGCCTCACAATTTTCCTTCAGTTTTCTGATTTTCAAGATATATACCGTGGAATGGAGGTATGTGGAATCCGTGACTCCCGTGTGCAGTGGGGCTGTATTTACATTGTATTGATAATTTACAAGTCAGTTACACCCATATTCTCTCTAGTCACTGAATATTGTGAGGCTATTTTCATTTATTCGGAGAAGGCAATGGCACCCCACTCCAGTACTCTTGCCTGGAAAATCCCATGGGCAGAGGAGTCTGGTAGGTTGCAGTCCATGGGGTCGCTAAGGGTCGGACACGACTGAGCAACTTCACTTTCACTTTTCACTTTCATGCATTGGAGAAGGAAATGGCAACCCACTCCAGTGTTCTTGCCTGGAGAATCCCAGGGACAGCAGAGCCTGGTGGGCTGCCGTCTATGGGGTCGCACAGAGTTGGACATGACTGAAGTAATGCACAAGAAGAAGATTTTCATTTACTAGAAGAGCAAATAACATATCTCTCTCTCACACATGCTGGTCTGAGTGTTTTCATATTATTAGTATCATTGATTGGGTCATTTATTCTGTTTATACCTGAAACACTATGTTTGGATATTTTATTCTTCTATGTTATACTAATACAATGAAATTAATGCATTAATACAATAACTAATCCTCCAACTTTAATTTTTTAATCATATAGTATAAGTCCTTTATAATGTAGTTGTGAAGAGTAAGAAAATGTTGACTGTACGCCAGTCATGTTCTGTCTGTAAGACACTGACAATGGGGTGGGGGTCTTATTTCAAGGGTTAAAATTAAATTTATTAATAAGTTATTGAGCCTATTTTTGGACCTGACATTGTAGGAAAAATAGAAAGACAAAGATTGGCTCTGGCCCTCTACCTATAGTTTAGTTCCAAAGATGAGCCACGCCCAGTGAAGTGATGGCATGGCCACCTGAGGCCATCCATGCTTGAAGAGAGTGTAAAACACAGAGAAGTGGGAGGGACATTGGAAGGAAGAGCTCTCCCTGGGGCCTGCGGCTTCCACAGGAGGCTTCATGCAGGAGATGCAGCTTGATCTGGTCTGGAAGGATAGGTTCGACTTTGCTAAGTAGGACGTAGGGATATTCCCAACTAGAACAGCCTAAGCGCAAGCAGAGAGGGCTGGCCCAATCTCTCTCGTTTTGGAAATGCAAAAGAATGGAGCATGGCTGAGAGGAAAATCCAAAGCAAGAATTGTTTTACAGACCACCTAGAAGGTTAGCTAAGATTAAGCCAGTAAATTGTGGAGTAGACGTGGATGGGGGAAGGCAGACAATGATAGTTCAACACTATGCCGAGAGCAATGGGAGTCACTGAAGACATCAGAGCAGGTTTTTCAGTGGAGCATTAAGACAGATTCGTTAGATGACAGCAGGAACGCTGTGTGTGAGGGAAGACAAGCTGTGGAAAGAGAAGCAGTTAGGATATGAAAACCCAGACCAGTCAGTCACTTACAAAGCATTGTGAAGCTTCAGAGTGGGCTTGGCACTGGGGTTACAAAAACGAGTAAGATGTGGTCACTGCTGTCAAATAGCTCAGAAGCTAGGAGGGGAGAGCATCACAGAAGATAATTCCAAAGTGATGTGACAAGTCCCTTCCAGGCCCAGGCCTGGAGAAGTGACCTCCCAGATCAGGGCAATAGCAGGATGTGGGAAAGGGCAGGTGCTCCACCACCAGTGATCCACTGCCGGATCTCACGGCCCTCTCCAGACCACCTGCTACCTAGCAAGCCTGTTTCACATCCTCGAGAAAGGCTGTTTCCACTTAGGAGGAAAAGTAACATGTTGTTAACTTTAAATAACCTATGAGAACAGGAATAAGAATCAAAGGTGAGCATTTAAACATTATGGAGGGTCTGTGGTTTTAGTCCTAAGCAGAGCTCAGCCTCTACACAGTCATCCTACCTTTTAGGGTCAAAAAAGGAATTTCATAATTCATCTTTTGTTATGGATGTATCTATAGGAAGTTGTAGATTTCACACCTATTCAACAACTGTATTTGGTAGTCAAGGGTACTCTTTAATCCTTAAAAGGAGATAGATTGAGCCAGTTCAGCTTTCATCAAGGCATTAGATTTAGGGCTGAGAATATTTATTCAGAAATTATTCACCAAGTGTCTATCAAAATAAACTTGAACCTCTGTCTACCTTTTATTTCTTTTACTCATATGTCAATGTTACTGAACGAATGAGCTCCAAGTAGATTTTGCTTTGGGAGCATTAGAAGTAATAATATCATTAGATGCATGATTTAATCTTTCTTGTATTTGAGAAGATAAAAATGAAGAGAGAACACAGGCTCCAAAGTGTCCTGTCTCATGTCTTTGATCCAGGGCACGCTGACTCCATGTTAATTATCAGGCAGTGGAGGGAGCACTGGGCAAGAGGCAGTCAGACTTTATTTGAATTCTGACTCTGTCATTTATTTCTTGGTATTGAGTCCTAGGGCAACCTTCACATCTGTAAAGCTGAGAGAGTAACGTCTACCCTCTAAGCCCAGAGAGTTGTTACAAATATATACAAATTAAATAAGAGAATGCGTGTCAAGTGTAAAGTATGCAAAGTATAAAAGTAGTATTTCTTTTTCAACAGTTCGTCCCAACTGTAACATCATGGAGGGTTTCAGTTTTGGTGGCAGCTCTCACCCAGTTCTGTGTGGCCTTCTTTGTAGAGGTAAAGAAGTTTCTGTATGGCTCACTATCTGGGGGGAAGGATAAATAAAGGGCTGACTCTCAACAGATGCTCATTGTTTAGAGCAACCACTTTGATCCCCCAAAAGTAATGGTTATTAAGTGTTTTTTTAAAACTACACATGTTCTCTTTGGGGGAAGTGAGAATGATTTAAAATTCTTTGAAGGCTGCAAAGAAATGCTCTCGGTATCTGCAGTGTAGGAAGCAAAACATCAAATTAGCTCATTTTGTCTCACATGAAGGCCTTATATTATACTTTCCTGCCGCCGCTAAGTCGCTTCAGTCGTGTCTGACTCTGTGCGACCCCATAGGCGGCAGCCTACCAGGCTCCCCTGTCCCTGGGATTCTCCAGGCAAGAACACTGGAGTGGGTTGCCATTTCCTTCTCCAGTACATGAAGGTGAAAAGTGAAAGTGAAGTTGCTCAGTCATGTCCGACTGTCAGCGACCCCACGGACTGCAGCCCACCAGGCTCCTCCGTCCATGGATTTTCCAGGCAAGAGTACTGAAGTGTTTCCTAGTAGTCTTAATAATCTGGTAGAGACTAGATCAAATGACCTTCCAGCTCTAAAATTCAGTGAGACCTTTTAGAGTGAAGAGCTGTCTAGAAGGGCTTCCTTAATTAAGAGAGAAGGGAAGCCATTGCTCATTCTAGTCAATTCTTACCCTTGAAGGTCTTCTCCTATAGCATTTCTCTTCTACTCAGTGTCACTAAATGAATTTACCTTCTCAGTGAAAAACTCAGGTACTATTTTTTAAGGGACAGTTTAAAAGAAAAGATTCATGAAGTTCCTTGGGAAAAGGTATCAACCAAATTAAGAAAAAATATGTGTATATACAAATATTCCATTGTATACAATGCATTTAAAATTTCTCATACTCTTAAGGAATTCCATTTCTGAGATTTCATTTAAAAAATAACTTAAAAAGAGAAAATTTTACATGTATGAAGATTTTCATCACAGTATTATCTACAGTGATAAAATATTAGAATCAAGTATTCCAAAAGTAGAGGTGCTACTAAATAGTAATACAGAAATTTGAGTAAACATTATACAATCATTAAAAATGATTATTGAGAAGATGGTAGCTACAAACTGTATATGACAGAGAAAGTGGAATGCAATATTTGATCACTTCTATTACTATAAATGCATAAAGTTGTATGTGCTTGTAATCACAGAAAAAAGAGAACCCCCAAAATGGAAAGCAAAGGGCTTCTCTGGTGACTCAGTGGTAAAGAATTTGCCTGCCAATGCAGGAGACGTGGGTTTGATCCCTAGGTTGGGAAGATCCCCTGGAGTAGGAAATAACAACCCACTCCAGTATTCTTGCTTGGGAAATTCCATGGACAGAGGAGACTGGCAGAGCCTATAGTCCATGGGGTCGCAAAACAGTCAGACAGAACTTAGTAACTAAACAACAACAAAAAGGGGAAAGCAAAACCCATTTGGTTTTTAGAGTTCATTCATTCATTCAACAAACCATTACTTGATGCCTTCTTTGTATCAAGGAGCAAGTAACAGTGATTTTTCTTTTCTTTTCTTGATTTTGAGTACATTATTTTGCTATTTCATTCTGGCAGTAAAATAATTTTAAGTGACTCTCCTGCCAGAATTGAATTAGGAAATCTGTGGAAATGAAAGACTGTAAGCTTTTGGCAGATTTCTATGAACACAAGCTCACTCAGTTCTCAAGGAAATGAACCCAGGAAACTGCTAGGCTTCATGGGGCTACAAGAAGAAGTGACCACTGAGCATACATAATAAGCACATTTAGAGGAATCCTGGGGAAACAGGGTAGCAATGAGCAACCTGGCTGCCAGGGAAAATAGGTGATGGTTTGATTGTCTTTTCTACCTGATCTTCTAGGATGCCATCCTTCAAAATCGAGCACTCTGGCTATTGATCAAGAAAGAATGTGGAATCTATTCTAAAAGTCAGTATAGGATCTGGCAAAGAAAACTGGCAAAAGATCCAACCTGGCCTCCTACAAACAGGACAGATTATTCAGGCGATGGCAGAAATGGATTCTACATCAACCAAGGCTTTGAAAGCTCTGAACAGATTCCAAAAGAAAAACTTAATTTGGGAGGCCAAACCACAGAACAACATTTCTGGACCAGACTGTAATCAGAATTGTTAAATAGCATCCTCCTTTTACCAGAATCTAAAACATTGTAGAGAGGTGATAATAGTCTACCCTTTTATTTTCTTCCTCCATCTGAAGATTCAAAGTGCGTTTCTCAGTGCATTGAATCTTGCAACAAAGGACTTTATATATGTTTATTTTGACCTCATCCTCTATCACTAAGAAAAATAATGTATTTTCTAAAGTATTATTTTTTTCTAATAAATTTTATTCACAATGCATAGCACTGACTTGCTTCAAATGCACAGCTTTTTATGGTAGTAAAATTAATAGTATGTACATCAATAGAAGAAAGAAAAATTAAAGGAGAGTTTAATTTTGAAAGTTTCACCAAGGTATTTTTATTTTCATCTACTGAAATAAAAGAATCTATATATTTTAAAAAGCTTCTCTCAATAACTTGTCACACATTTACTTAATCTTATATTCACCTGCAAAGAACATCTATGCGTATATCTTTTCTCCAGGTCACAGAATTCTTCTTTTTTGGTTCTTTGTATGGTTTTAATAGAGAAATAAGAATTGAAATTTACTTCAGAAAATTCATCCCTGTTGTTAAGTATGGAAGTGGAGAAAGATGGAGGTGTCTGATAATTGTTTATAACTTTGGCTTGGGCACAGCTAAGCATCTGTGCTATGCATTGTGAATTGGCATCTCCCAAGTATATTGCTTCGGGGCTAGTGAGCCAGAGGTTCTGGATTAGATCACAAAAATAATAAAACTATTAAAATGTACTTTTCACTCTTAAGAAGTATGGTACCTTTATTTGCTTTTTATTACTGACAAAGAAAAATCTCAAGTTCTAACTTTAAAAGTTGGCCCAGACTCATCATTGCTCATCTGAAAAAAATCAATCCCAGGGAAGGAACCCATAATGTTTTTATCTACAGCATGACAATTCTCAGAATATTAAACAACCTTAAGATCCATTTCATCTTTTCATAATCTAAATCAATTAGGTGCACATCAAGGATCACAAGAAAGGGTACATCCTTTACAAATACGTTCTGCACATTATTACCTTTAACATATATCAACCTCACTGTGACCTTGAGAGGATATTTATTCCTAGTGAACATTTTAAATTACCTACTACATTTTCCTTGTAACCATAAATCTAATTTGGCTAATTAAATGGATCTTTAATGGGTCATAGGCAATTAGCTAACCAGTCCCATTCCATGAGTGTCAATTACATGCCTAATACTGTGATATATGGATTCAATCATGTCTTTACAATTATGAGATCTTTAGGATTGAAAAAATGTCTCAACATTTTAGCAATTCATTGCTGTAAATAGTACCATACACTTTGTTACACAAGCCAGCAGCATAAATGCAAATTCCTATGAAAACAAGCATTTTATGTTTATATTTTATTTGCTTTTTAACCTTTTCTTGGATGCACAGCTCTTGGAGAGTGACAATTTTTAAATATGTCTAATTTAGTGGATACCAATAAAAGAATAAAATATCAAAAATATTTTTAGCTAAAGATTAAGAAATGTCAACCTAAAACATACAGCAGCTAGGTTCCTTGAGCTGACATATCTCTATTTAATAATTTGACTTTTAGAATGAGAGGATTCAGCTGATACTCTAGTATATCTAGATAGCATAAAAATATTTTTAAATCTTTTTTCAATAAATGTTTCGCTTCTCTCAGTTTCTTCAACAATCTATTAGGTATCTGATAGGTGATATCTTTATTTCACACATCTTTTTGAAGGTGGGGACGGGACATGATAAATTTGGTCTCTACACTAGACTAATACAGTAAAAATACACTCAGAGAAATGTTTACTAGTCTTGGAAAAAGATGTTTGATAAAAGCACAATGAACATGGCCACATATAAATGGACAGGCTGAAGCTGCCCGTCACCAAGAGTGGCCATTTTCAGGGGAAACTGATGACTAACTTTATGTGCTTACCCTTAAGGATGAACATTACTAGAACCCTGAACACTATTTGTGAAAAAATGAATCCATGAATTTAATTTAAAAGTGCATTTGTAACAATTATTCAGTATTGCTAAGATTGTCTTCTAGAGTGGGCGTGTCCAGCTATCCAGAAGAAGTGTGATTTAAGGATCCTCAAAATATCCTCTGTGTTGCCAATTAATCCCACCACACCCAGGTCTCCTGTTCAAGGCTAACATTTGTCCTCTGCAGGCATCTTTACTAAAAAGTAAGCATATTCTGGGGGACGTAACACATAAAGCTGCTGCCAGTTCTGCCCAGACTTGACAATACTAGGAAAGAGCCTGTTTTGGTTTTTTTTTTTTTCTTTTTTAATGTTACTGTTACTTAAGAGTAGGACATAATAGGAATAAGAAATTGAATTTAGAATGAAAATGAAAGGATAATTTTGGACCATGCTATCAGATAGAAGACACTTACACTATTCCCAGAGGAACAGGGGAGGAAGACAGAGTTTTGGGGTTTATCTGGAAACAGAATTGGTGCCGTAAGAAAGGGAAGGGATTAGTCAGGGAACAGGAAGAAAGACAGGGTCTCTAAGGGCCCTGATGGAACCACATGACCCTTTCTTGTTATCATTGTACTTAATCCTACAATTAGATTGTACAGATTTTCTGGCCCACGAGTAAAATCAAATCAGTTTACTATGTCTAAGACTTTGAAGCAGCTGTTTGTTACCTTTACCATATTTTTGTTTCCGTCCCTACACCACAACCCCCCATATTTACTTAAACTTTTCCTTTATTTAATGTCATGCTTTTGGCCGTGATACAATAAAGATGTCACTGACTAGCAATGTGGTTTGGAGGGTAACATTATAATATCTGATATAATCCCAGGATAGAGAGACTGTCATCCATTTTTCCCCATCTGCTACCAAACAAGAATTCCATTGGAAAGGTATTAAAAAGTAGTTTGCTTCATCCAACACATAATCAATAAAATGCAAGAATAAAATCATGAGTCTCTCCCTGGTTGAAAAAGTAAAAGTGTTAGTCACTCAGTCATGTCCAACTCTTTCGGACCCCATGGACTGTATAGCCCACCAGGTTCCTCCATCCATGGAATTCTCCAGGCAAAAATACTGAAGTAGGTAGCCATTCCATTCTCCAGGGGATCTTCCCAACCCAGGGATCGAATCCAACTTTCCTGTATTGCAGGAAGCTGCTTTACAGTCTGAGCCATACTCCTTGCCTTCTAGTAAATGCCATAAAAAGTAATATAGGATATTGTTTTCCAAATATGGCACCTTAAACCTATGTTTAATGATATCTTGACCCATCACTTCATGGCAAATAGATGGGGAAACAGTGGAAACAGTGTCAGACTTTATTTTGGGGGGTTCCAAAATTGCTGCAGATGGTGATTGCAGCCATGAAATTAAAAGATGCTTACTCCTTGGAAGGAAAGTTATGATCAACCTAGATAGCATACTCAAAAGCGGAGACATTACTTTGCCAACAAAGGTCCGTCTAGTCAAGGCTATGGTTTTTCCAGTGGTCATATATGGATGTGAAAGTTGGACTGTGAAGAAAGTGGTGTTGGAGAAGACTCTTGAGAGTCCCTTGGACTGCAAGGAGATCCAACCAGTCCATTAAAAATAATACATTTGAATCAGTTCTAATGAGGTGGATGAAACTGGGGCCGATTATACAGTGAAATAAGCCAGAAAGAAAAACACCAATACAGTATACTAATGCATATATATGGAATTTAGAAAGATGGTAACGATAACCCTGTATGCGAGACAGCAAAAGAGACACAGATGTATAGAACAGTCTTTTGGACTCTGTGAGAGAGGTAGAGGGTGAGGGTGGGATGATTTGGGAGAATGGCACTGAAACATGTATAATATCATATAAGAAATAAATCACCAGTCTAGGTTAAATGCAGGATACAGGATGCTTGGGGCTGGTGCACTGGGATGACCCAGAGGAATGGTATGGGGAGAGAGATGGGAGGGGGGTTCAGGACTGGGAACACGTGTACACCCGTGGCGGATTCATGTTGATGTATGGCAAAACCAATACAATATTGTAAAGTAATCAGCCTCCAATTAAAATAAATAAATTTAAATTTAAAAAAATAAAGGAGATCAGTCCTGGGTGTTCTTTGGAAGGAATGATGCTAAAGCTGAAACTTCAGTACTCTGGCCACCTCATGCAAAGAGTTGATTCATTGGAAAAGACTTTGATGCTGGGAGGGATTGGGGGCAGGAGGAGAAGGGGACGACAGGATGAGATGGCTGGATGGCATCACCGACTCGATGGACGTGAGTTTGAGTGAACTCTGGGAGTCGGTGATGGACAGGGAGGCCTGGCGTGCTGCGATTCATGGGGTCGCAAAGAGTCGGACACAACTGAGCGACTTAACTGAACTGAACAGAATTCAGGTTTAAAGGGCCAAAGTCTTCAAATACTTCAAAATCCAAAGGGAACAATGGAACTCGGTAGAAGCCACAGCCCATTCCTGCTTGTCACATACTCCTGACAAAGGAGTTGCTGCCAGAGAAATCATTGGATCCGAGACACTGGAACCAAGAGCTCCTTCTCCCATTCACCTGCTCACACCTACACAGGGTCAAGGAGACGAGTATCCACTCTCAGACAGTTTGTTAATAAAAGATTCTTAAGCTACCTAACCAAATGCTTTACTTCAAGTTTCTTCTCTCACCAGAAAAGGAATATGAATTTTGATACCAATCCAAACAGTTAAGGGTTTTTAACATTTTTTTCAGTCACATATAAAAGGTTCTTCATCTCTCTGAATAGTTACCCTCAGGGGAAAGAAAAACAATATTTATAGAAGAAAAAGGATAAATGATGTGATATTAAGATCTGCTGCTGGTTCATTCAAAAGGCCACTGCTTCTTGTTCAAGCTACCACATGAATCTATACTACGAAGGGAGAAAAATTTCCATGGCTCAATGATGAGATAATGCCAGTAAGCAATTTATTAAAGAGTCTGCCATCCATCACTGGAATTTGGAACAATAATGATGCAATGAAAATAAGTATTTATCCCAGGTTACTTTTCCTCCTCACAAATTCCTTCAGCTCCAATATCTCTTCAGTAAATTAATAGAATTTTGGTCTTAGTCTTTTTGGAAACAAGCCCAGGAAGGAGAAGGCACCAGCAGCAGCTGTCACAAACCCAATGGTACTTATTGCTCGGCTGGCCTATAAGGAAAAAGGAATCAAAAACACATCTTATTCTAAAAGCATCTTAGTGTCCTAAACCTCAGCTTTAGCTTGTTTCCTAAATTTTAATTCATTTAACTCATTTTAATGTACAATGTAAAGCTGAATGTAAAATTAAAATTTTGAATGAAGATGAAATAAATTTATAATTATTATAATTATGACAAAGATATAAATACACATAGGTAAACAGTCCTATTTTTATAGCCTCTGACAGTTTATAAACTTATTATGCCACAATTCCTAATAATCATCATGGTACACCTGGACAGTATAGCATTACTGTTTTATACAATTTGAGAAGTTAAAAGTGATTTGCCCAAGGGAGGTAATAGCACCAGGGCATTTGGATATAGTTTAGACCTGAACCATGTGTCGTCCCCCTATACACCCCTCCTCCTAAGCACATACTGATTTGGCTGGGTCCATACCAAGGTGAATAGTGTGTGTGTGTATGTGTGTGCATTGGTCAGGGAGTATAGACAAGATAAGAAAGCAGGAGTACTCGCTCAAGAAGTCTATTAAAAATATGACAGCATTTGGATGGACATGTGTGTGTACATGTGTGTGTGTGTTCCCGGACTTAAAGCTGTTAGGAAAATAATTCAGAAATGTGATCTGAGCTAAATATCATATACTCTTACTTGGTCGATACACTTTCTATTCCAATAAACAAACTTTAAGATAAGTCAATACTAATGTTAACTATTATGGCAAAAATTAATTTCTCATGTAGACAAACAAAAATAAATCACTCTCAAGTTCAATTGTCCATAAAGGAGTTCAGACATTTATAGCTTTAAGGGTATTAATCATCATCATGATGAGGGAACTGATGAATATTCATGGTTGCATGGCACTCAACTAATATTACCTTCCATCTGCAAGGGTTTGAGTGCAATTTTATGGCCCAAAGGTCACATTCAGATACTTCAGTGTCATCAGGTATTTGGAAAAGAGTTGTTTTCCAAGAGTTAAGAGTCAGGCTTTCAAATAAAGCAAAACATTTTTCCTAAACGACTCTGGGGACCAGCCCAAATGCTGAAAAACCTGACCCAGCTAACACTGGAGCATGCCCTCTGTCTAACCCATAGCCCTCCACCACTGAGCCTGCCACCCACAAATGCAACATAATGCTCCCTCCCTAACTGAGGCTTCCCTATGGGGAACAGGCAGCAAGGGTTCTGGCCAGGAAAGCAGCACAAAGGTAAGAGTATTCACTTCATTACACCACCCTGTGGTCTGTAGGGACACGGCCTATAATTGTCTCTGCTCTGCCACCATCCCTAGTTGCCAGGCAGAATGACATTGGCAAACAGTTGAAAAATCCTATTTTAGTTTACAACTCTTCATTTTGTGTATTTGGTTGGCTATTTCTTTTATTTGTAATTCTTAATTAGTTGCTACCTAAATTGTTTCCAAGCAGAATTCACTGTAGCAGAGAACTACCCACATAGCACACAGGGAGCAAAAATAGGGTGGGAGATACAAGATACCTGGCAGAATTCCAAAAAGGGGCAGAGTCAATAATCAGACAGGGATCAAGGATTGCAAACCAAGCCCAAGCATCATGCAATTCCAGGCAGATGCTGAGATCCCAAGGAGGTCTGACAGGAAAAGTGGCAGGCAGTGAAAAAACTGGAAGGTGTAATTGGTGTCTGGAGACAGAGGGGTCAAACGGCAGCAGGGGACAGCCCTGGGAAAACCTGCAGGATCCGTGGGGGTAGGAGGACAGCTAGATGCAGTCCTAACTCACTGGCTGTGTTTCAGCCACTAGAAACAGAACTTGTGAGAGAAATCTCAAACATCTATGAGACCTGGGGAGAAGACAGACAACTCAATCCTAAATCAAAATTCCCTGAGACTGCACAGGCAAGATAAAATTATAATAAACTACTTCCAGTGTGCAGTTCCCCAAATTCCAAACATTTATTTCAAGTTGCATTCTAAATGGAAAAATCCCTTAAGAGTTATGTGTAACAGGATCGATCTGCAAGATTAAAATATCCCAGGATGTCTGTGGTGAGCCAGCATGAACAAGAATTTTTTGTGAATGATTTAGAATTATCTTATCACCAAATCCTATCCTGCACACTTTGTCCTATACAGGGCTTTCAGGTGTGTGTGTGGGATGGGGGACAGGCATGATAAAAACCTCATTCTGAGGATCTATACATGCCCAGTGAAATGTTAGCTACAACTGAAGCAGCTGGGTCCAGCTATCAGTGAAGCTGGGTCACAGACAACTACAGTGGTCATCAAAACTCTCTCTTCCCCCAAGACTCTAAGGCTACAGTGCTACAATGAGGCACAGTCAGGGTGTACTGTGTGTCAGCTCATACAGGCACATTCAAGGGTGCTGCCATAGTTCACAAAGACAGGCGTATTTTAGTAACTTGTTTAGGCTCTAACAGTGAGAAATGTTGATTTTAGGAATTTATAAAAATAAAGACAAGCCACAGGCTGGAAGAAAACATTTGCAAAAGACATATTTGATGAAGGACTGTTTTCCAAAATATGCTAAGAACTCTTAAAACTCAGAAATATGAAAACAAGTAAGCAACCCAATTAAAAATGGGCAAAAGAGTTTGAGACACGTCACCAAATATGATATGCAGATAGCAAATAATATATGAAAAGATGGTCAACATCATACATATTTAAGGAATTGCAAATTAAAGCAATGGTGACATCACTATGTACCTATCAGAATGGCTGACCTCCGAAACACTGACAATGCCAAATGCTAAAGAAGATGTGGAGCAACAGGAACTCTCATTCATTACCGGTGGGAATTCAAACTAGTACAGCAACTTTGGAAGCTAGCTGGGCAGTTTTTTCTTTTTTTTTTTCTTTTAACAAAACTAAACATACTCTTACCATATGATCTGGCGATCATAATCCTTGGTGTTTATCCAAATGAGCTAAAAATTTACATCCACGAAAAAGCTGCACACAAATGTTTCTAGCAACTTTATTCATAATCACCACAACTTGGAAGCAATCAAGATATCCTTCAGTAGGTTAGTGAATAAATAAACTGTAGTGCATCCAGAAAATGGAATGTTATTCAGTGATAAACAGAAATGAGCAATCAAACCATCCAATGAAAAGACATGGAAGAATTTTAAGTGCATTTTGCTTGGTATGATTTCAACTGTATAACACTCTGGGAAAGATAAAACACACGGCAGTAAAAAAAAATATTAGTGATTATCAGAGGTTTATGGAGAGGGAGGAATGAATAATAGGCAGAGTATAGAGATTTTCAGGGTTGGGAAACTATTCTGTATGATATTGTAATGATGGATCAGTTCAGTTCAGTTCAGTCGCTCAGTCGTGTCCGACTCTTTGCGACCCCATGAATCGCAGCACACCAGGCCTCCCTGTCCATCACCATCTCCTGGAGTTCACTCAGACTCACGTCCATCGAGTCCGTGATGCCATCCAGCCATCTCATCCTGTGTCCTCTTCTCCTCCTGCCCTCAATCCCTCCCAGCATCAGAGTCTTTTCCAATGAGTCAACTCTTCACATGAGGTGGCCAAAGTACTGATGTTTCAGCTTTAGCATCATTCCTTCCAAAGAAATCCCAGGGCTGATCTCCTTCAGAATGGACTGGTTGGATTTCCTTGCAGTCCCAGGGACTCTCAAGAGTCTTCTCCAATACCACAGTTCAAAAGCACCAATTCTTCGGCACTCAGCCTTCTTCACAGTCCAATTCTCACATCCATACATGACCAGTGGAAAAACCATAGCCTTGACTAGACGACCTTAGTCGGCAAAGTAATGTCTCTGCTTGTGAATATACTGTCTAGGTTGGTCATAACTTTTCTTCCAAGGAGTAAGCGTCTTTTAATTTCATGGCTGCAATCACCATCTGCAGTGATTTTGGAGCCCCAAAAAATAAAGTCTGACCCTGTTTCCACTGTTTCCCCATCTATTTCCCATGAAGTGATGGGACCAGATGCCATGATCTTCGTTTTCTGAATGTTGAGCTTTAAGCCAACTTTTTCGCTCTCCTCTTTCACTTTCATCAAGAGGCTTTTTAGCTCCTCTTCACTTTCTGCCATAAGGGTGATGTCATCTGCATATCTGAGGTTATTGATATTTCTCCCAGCAATCTCGATTCCAGCTTGTGTTTCTTCCAGCCCAGCGTTTCTCATGATGTACTCTGCATATAAGTTAAATAAGCAGGGTGACAATATACAGCCTTGATGTACTCCTTTTCCTATTTGGAACCAGTCTGTTGTTCCATGTCCAGTTCTAACTGTTGCTTCCTGACCTGTATACAGATTTCTCAAAAGGCAGGTCAGATGGTCTGGTATTCCCATCTCTCAGAATTTTCCACAGTTTATTGTGATCCACACAGTCAAAGGCTTTGGCATAGTCAATAAAGCAGAAATAGATGTTTTTCTGGAAATCTCTTGCTTTTTCCATGATCCAGCAGATGTTGGTAATTTGATCTCTGGTTCCTCTGCCTTTTCTAAAACCAGCTTGAACATCGGGGTAGTTCATGGTTCATGTATTGCTAAAGCCTGGCTTGGAGAATTTTGAGCATTACTTTATTAGCATGTGAGATGAGTGCAATTGTGCGGTAGTTTGAGCATTCTTTGGCATTCTTTTTCTTTGGAATTGGAACTAAAACTGACCCTTTCCAGTCCTGTGGCCACTGCTGAGTTTTCCACATTTGCTGGCATATTGAATGCAGCACTTTCACAGCACCATCTTTCAGGATCTGAAATAGCTCAACTGGAATTCCATCACCTCCACTTGCTTTGTTCGTAGTGATGCTTTCTAAGGCCCACTTGACTTCACATTCCAAGGTGTCTGGCTCTAGATTAGTGATCACATCATCATGATTATCTGGGTCATGAAGATCTTTTTTTACAGTTCTTCTATGTATTCTTGCCTCCTCTTCTTAATATCTTCTGCTTCTGTTAGGTCCATACCATTTCTGTCCTTTATTGAGCCCATCCTTGCATGAAATGTTCCCTTGGTATCTCTAATTTTCTTGAAGAGATCTCTAGTCTTTCCCATTCTGTTCTTTTCCTCTATTTCTTTGCATTGATCGCTGAAGAAGGCTTTCTTATCTCTTCTTGCTATTCTCTGGAACTCTGCATTCATATGCTTATATCTTTTCTTTTCTCCTTTGCTTTTCGCTTCTCTTCTTTTCACAGCTATTTGTAAGGCCTCCTCAGACAGCCATTTTGCTTTTTTGCATTTCTTTTTCTTGGGGATGGTCTTGATCCCTGTCTCCTGTACAATGTCACAAACCTCATTCCATAGTTCATCAGGCACTCTATCAGATCTAGGCCCTTAAATCTATTTCTCACTTCCACTGTATATTCATAAGGGATTTTATTTAGGTCATACCTGAATGGTCTAGCGGTTTTCCCTATTTTCTTCAACTTAAGTCTGAATTTGGTAATAAGGAGTTCATGATCTGAGCCAGTCAGCTCCTGGTCTTGTTTTTGTTGACTGTATAAAGCTTCTCCATCTTTGGCTGCATAGAATATAATCAATCTGATTTTGGTGTTGACCACCTGGTGATGTCCATGTGGAGAGTCTTCTCTTGTGTTGTTGGAAGAGGGTGTTTGGTATGACCAGTGTAATGATGGATACATGTCATTATATATTTGTCAAAACCCACAGAAGGTACAACACAGAGTGAACCCTAACGTTAACTATTCGATGAAAGGAAATTATTTTCTTTACCTATCTCAAGTTCTCAGCTGAGGCTCTGTAATAAAAGACAAATTAACAAGAGGAAAATGAACAAAAGTTGATTAACATGCACATCTCATACACTCATGGGAGAAATTCAGGGAAGAAGTAACTCAAAGAGGTGGCTTAGAATTCAGACTTATAGAGCGTCTTCACCAAAGAAAGATAAATTTGTAGCGAAGCAAGGGAAAAGTGGTTCGTCTTCCAAGGGCAACCACCTGTGGGAAGGTAAGAAACTAATGGTATACAGAAGTCTGTAAGTAGTTTGTTAAGTAGATTCCTCTAGTGCCCTCTCCAGGCTGCTAAGGGTCTGATATTAAACACGGGGTGTCCAGGGTGATTACCTTTTGTCCTTCCTGGTAGAGTGGGGAGGAGGGCCACCCTTGAAAACTTCTGTCCTACTTTTAGAAAAACAGGGGGAGGGCAGGAAGCTTTATTTCCTTCTGCTCCTATTCAATTGCTTCTCAACTGCTCAAAATAATCCTTATGCCAAAGTAACATATTTGGGGTGGTATGCTCTAGTTTCCTTCAGTATGAACTCTGGTTGATAATGATGTATCAATGTTGGCTCTTCTTTTATAACAAATAATCCACACTGCTATGGGATGCTAACAGTGGGGAAGGATATGTGTGTGTGTGTCGGGGTGGGGGGTAGAGAATATGTATGAGTTCTGTATATACTTCCAGCTCAATGTTGCTGTGAACTTAAAACTCTATAAAGCAAAGTCCATTCATTTTTTCAAAAAATACAGAAAAGTACAAAGAAGAAAAGGATAGGACCCACAATCCTTCCACCTTTCTAATCTTTTTATCATTTACCATTTTTCATTTAACTGGGAAATAGATGGGGAAACAGTGGAAACAGTGTCAGACTTTATTTCTGGGGGAGCTCCAAAATCACTGCAGATGGTGATTGCAGCCATGAAATTAAAAGACTCTTACTCCTTGGAAGGAAAGTTATGACCAACCTAGACAGCATATTCAAAAGCAGAGACATTACTTTGCCAACAAAGGTCCGTCTAGTCTAGGCTATGGTTTTTCCAGTGGTCGTGTATGGATGTGAGATTTGAACTATAAAGATGGCTGAGCACTGAAGAATGGATGCTTTTGAACTGTGGTGTTGGAGAAGACTCTTGAGAGTCCCTTGGACTGCAAGGAGATCCAACCAGTGCATCCCTGGGTGTTCATTGGAAGGACTGATGTTGAAGCTGAAACTCCAATACTTTGGCCACCTGATACAAAGAACTGACTCTTTTGAGAAGACCCTGATGCTGGGAAAGATTGAGGGCAGGAGGAGAAAGGGATGACAGAGGATGAGATGGTTGGATGACTTCACCAACTCGATGGACATGGGTTTGGGTGAACTCCAGGAGTTGGTGATGGACAGGGAGGCCTGGCGTGCTGCAGTCCATGGGGTCGCAAAGAGTTGGACACGACTGAGCAACTGTACTGAACTGAACTGGAAATACACAGCCACTTCCCAAGGAAACTGTTCTATGCTCAAGATCCCTGAGCCTTAAAGGGACCCCAGAAACAAATCTAACATTAGCTATTATTAGTACTATTATTGATAGTAATAAAAATAATAATTCAAATGCTGCAGTTTCTGTTAGATCAACAGAATATTACTGAACAGTATCAACAAAGACTTATAAAATTGCTAAAATAAAAAGTAATATTGATGGAAAGTATATCTTTCATTGGGATGAATAATATTTAATAGAACATGCTAAGAGACTTTAAAAATCTCTTACAATCTATGAAACAACTTTGTTTGATAGATTAGGAAACTGATAAACGTGTCCAAAGTTATCCAGGTTAGAAGTGGTGAAGATGGGGTTCTAGCTCAGATCAGCAGAATTCCAAAGCTCAGATGTGTCTTTAAGGCTGTTACTGTACCCATCAGAACCTGCTAGAGAAGAGTTCTCCTAGTTCTTGAAAAATAGTTACTTTTTCACGGATCTTGATCTGGGTATGAAAGGTGAAAAGACTATGAGAGAGCACAGGTATGAGTCAGAGCAAAAAGAGACCTGTACCATCTTTTGATCTAGCCACATTCTAAAAAATTGCTGATTGAGTACTGTGGATGACTTTATCATTAACAAACTTTATTTCCTAGCTATACCACTACTTTTCAATGCAAAAATGAGCAGATATTTATGTCTGTATCCTCTGTGTTTTGGCTCAGAAACAATTTATTGCTACATGTGTATAGTTCATTAGAGTAATATATTTCTTAGTAAAAATGAATTTCCAATTAAATTATTTCTTAACAAAAGTAAATGTATCCTTTCATTATGTTCTATTTTCCATTCTTCCAAGCTTTCGTGAGCAGAGTTATCATTTCAATGCTTAGCATAGACATTTATACAACAGATCCACCATTTCAAGATACTGCTAATTTAATAAACCTTTGGGTTAAAATATCAATGATGCAATTGAATTGGTGGGAAGGTAAGTAGGGAAAGGGCAACTGAATCAAGTTTGCTTTCAGTGAGGAATCTGCTACACTACTGAACAGTGGTGGTAAATAACAAAACTATAAGCTACCTTAAAAATAAAGTCAATTAATCCACTAAACAATCATCCAAAAGCTCAATGAATCAAAAGTGAAAGTGAAGTCACTCAGTTGTGTCTGACTCTTTGCAACCCCATGGACTGTGGCCTACTAGGCTTCTCTGTCCATGGGATTTTCCAGGCAAGAATACTCGAATGGGTTGCCATTTCCTTCTCCAGGAGATCTTCCCAACCCAGGGATTGAACCTGGGTCTCGCTCATTGTAGACAGACACTTTAGCGTTGGATCCACTTAAAAGCACAACATTTCTTTGAAATTAGTGTTGCAAGGAAACTGAAAAGTGAAGTAGCTCAGTCGTGTCCAACTCTTTGCAACCCCAGGGACTGTAGCCTACCAGGCACCTCCCTCCATGAGATTCTCCAGGCAAGAATACTGGAGTGGGTTGCCATTTCCTTCTCCAGGGGATCTTCCCGACCCAGGGATCAAACCCAGGTCTCCTACATTGCAGGCAGACACTTTAATCTCTGAGCCACCAGGGAAAAAGACATCCACAAATCCATGGTATCAGTTAGCCTCTTTCAGTTAATGGAAAAGAATCTCAGTACTAACATCTATGTTTTTGGCAAAGGAAGTCCCACTCAAAAAAGTCAACATTCTTTTCAATATATATATAGTTACTGATTTAACTGCTGTATGGTACGGTAATGAAAAAAAAAAAAACACTGAAGGACAGGGGGCATTAAGACAGACAGAAAGACATGGTCTTGACTCTGCTTCAAGTCCCTTCTAGCCCCAGATTCATGACACAAAATGTTCTCGTCTGATTGGTCATGAACTTTCTGAGTGACCTTGGGTAACTCAATTCCCTTCTTTGTCCTTCAGTGTTCTCATATATTCTTGTTCTTTTCCATTTGTTTGAGGCCTGAAAACTTGATCAAGACTGGGTAGTTATTATCTTCCCAATGTAAGAAATTTTTATTTCTCTTAAAGAAAACTCACCTGCTCTGAAACTCCTTCTCCGTATCGAAGCAAAGTCACAAAATGCTCACAGTTGTTGACAAGTATGTCATATTCCACCTCTTGCCCAATAACAAACTCTGACCGTTGGATAACTTCTTCAACAGGGAGAGGAGGATATGTATCATCATATTTATTGTTTATTCTGTATGTGTCTTTTCCAACAACATCCTTCAAAAGCTGCATCTTCACCAGGGCCTTTCTGCTGAATACAGACTTGGCACTTGTAAACGAGGTGGAAATGCCATCCTCTATAAGGAGAATTCTGGTTAGCAATACACAACAATCCAGCCCAGTGAACTCCAATGCCATCCTAACTCATCCTCAAACCAGAAACCACTTAATCTTACTAACCATCAACATTCATTCTCTAATTTACCAATAACACTTATTCGATACTGTAAGAGTGAGAATATAAGAAAACTTTTTGAAAATTTCTATCTCCCCATTGGGCTTCCCTGGTGGCTCAGCAGTAAAGAATCTGCCTGTTGATGCAGGAAACATAAGAGATGAGGGCTCGATCCCTGGGTTGGGAAGATCCCCTGGAGCAGGGCATGGCAACCCACTCTGGTATTCTTGCCTGGGAAATCCCATGGACAGAGGAGCCTGGAGGGCTATATAGTCCATGGGGTTGCAAAAGAGTCGGACATGACTGAGCGACTAAACAACATATAGAACAAACTGGGTGTGAAAAATCTACTCATTCTTGAGGTATAAGTTCTCTATCAACTAGTATTATTATTAGGGATCTTGGCATATGTTTCTAACATAGTACAGAAAAGATCACTGCCCCCTTTTTCTATAAAGCCCCTGTTCTTTGGCATTAGAACCCTTCTAAACTAGTATGCTTGGGCTTAGCAGCAGAGTGTTAAGATTGATGCTCTCCTCTTACAATTAAGCTGCACTTCTTACAGCCACCTCTCTGCTTTTACACTTGTTCTTTTAATCAGGCTTTACTTTGAAATCTGCAGGGGACCCTACACATTTGACAGGGTCAGTTGGGATCAGCTGGAGCCCTGTGTTTTGCTAGTTCCTTCAGCCAAGAAACTAAGTCCTAAAACTAACCCTAATGCAGTAGGCACTATCCACTCTACGTGGGCCTTTGCTGTGCTCCGCCCCCCTGTTACAGTGCCCTGTGCCCCGCCACTCCATCTTACTGCCGCTATTGGTAAGCATTTGCCTAACCGCCCCAAATCTCTGTATCCTGACTTGCCATGGTTGTCATCTGAGACTGGAAAAGTGATTGCTTAGTGTTCAGCTTTAAGGCCAGGCCCTAGGCCCTCTCTATCTGCCCAAGATTGCTAGGCTTGGCCATTGTTCAAGAAAACCATGAGATGAAGGGCTGCTATATAACCAGTGTTTAGACACTTCTCCTTTCAGTAATGACTAAAAGCAAACTTTTTTTCCTATTCCTCTTTTTTTTCACTCCTTTGAACTCCTTTTCGTTGGAGTAGCATTTTCAATACCTTACATATTCTAAATTCTTACACAGTACAAGTTCACAGAACACGTATATCCTAGTTAGAATTACTCATCAACTAGTTTGAAGCAATCAATTTATTGATGACAGAATCAAAGCTTGGAGAGAGAAACTGGCTTGTGGAACATCACACAAGTAGTTAACAGAAACAGGAATTTAATTTCAGTCAAAGCTCAGTGCTTGAACCATATTAGTATGGAGCTTAAGAGGTGAAAAAAAGGAAACAGCGCAAAAGCCTCATATTGTTTTCTAAATGTGAAAGCTGCAGAGATAATATAAAAAATTTCTTAGTATTAACCACTAGACTCTACAGAATGAATAGCTCTGTATTTTAAATGTCATTTTATTTGCCATTTCCATTTCCAGTATTCCAGAAAAAGTGGCAAATAGCTCAAAATCTCACAAAAATCACTTCATTAAAGGTTCTCAGAAGCTCTCAAGATAGTAAAACTTCAGCCTGTAAACACTTCTTTTTTAACGCATCTTGAGGGAAAAAAATATTCTAGGCTCTTTGTTATTTGCACACATTTTTCTTAATAGCTTGTACTCATTTCTAAACATGTAGAAAATACAGAAAAATACAGCATAAACATTAAATACAAGTTACCTGCTATCCTGCTAGAAACAACTATCCTTATTATTTTAATGTATTTATATTGTCTTTATCACTTGCAAATACACATGTATGTATTTGCATTAACATGTATGTGTGTATATATGATTTCTTTGCAATCTTGGTACCATATTACACGTTGCATTTTAATCTGTAATTTGCCAATAGTTGTCATACAAGATCATCTTTCATACAATTAAAGATATCTAGAAATGACTTTCAGCTGTTAAAGTGGCCATTGTTTTAGTCTGCTTAGCACCTCATCCTACCACTACTTCTTTCTTTCTAGAAAAGACTCTGTCTAAGCCAGTCATACTGTCCCATTCCTGGACATAGTGATGGTTCAGTAACGGACAGGGGACCCATACCAGACAATCAAGAATCATTCTCCATGATTTTTCTAACTTCAGCAGACAAGGAGTATCTCTCTCCTGTGGGTCACCAGCCTACAAGGATGTGAGCCTAAGGATGCCTAGGGTCATCAGTTCAGCTTCTTAGACACAGCCTGGGAAAATAAATAAAATATATACAAAAAGAATGCAGATGTGGGACAAAGAGTTTTGATAGTGTTTAAACTTCTAGATCCAGGTATCCCTGAGACCAGCATCATCTTTACCCTTCCTGTAGTTTCCTTCAGTGAAGCAATGAATTTGCCTTTTGTCTAAACTAACTTGATTTATGTTACTTGCAACTAAAAAGTTCTACCAAACACAGAATCATAGTATCTGTGGCTAAATCTTAATTCATTTAACCATTATCTTTTAAATATTATTAATCCATTGTCTAATAATCAATAGTTACTTATTTCTTTTCCCTATTTTTTCCCAGTGTCCTTTTTTTAAACCATTATAAATGAGATAGCAGTGAACACTCTCATACACGAATCCTAAATAAGTTCTCTAAAAATATTTCCCAAGAATAGATTCATAGAAGTAAAATTACAGGGTCAGAGCATGGAAACACTTTAAGACTCTTAACATGCATGCATGCCAAGTCACTTCAGTCATGCCCAATTCTTTGCAATCCCATGGACTGTAGCCCGCCAGGCTCCTCTGTCCCTGGACAGGCAAGAAGACTGGAGTGGGTGGCCATGCTCTCTTCTACGGGATATTCCCGACCCAGGGATCAAACCCATGTCTCCTGCAGTTCCTGCGTTGTAGGCAGATTCTTTACCACCCAGCCACCAGGGAAGCTCAAGACTCTTAACACATCTTGCTGAATTGTTTTGGGGAATGATTTTATCAATTTTGTTTCTATCAACAATATCCTGTGTTCATTTCATTATACCTTTATCAACACTGATTTTCATTTTTTAAAATTCTGCTAATGTGAGAGGCATAAAACCTATCATTTTATAATTCCTAGATGACTGAAAAGCTGAATGCTTTAAAAATGGGTATTGGAGTTTCATCTTCTACAAACTGTTCACAATCTTTTACTCATTTGTTTGTTGGTATTTGAGTATTCGCTGTTCCCTCAGACAAAGAAACTCTTGCCCCAAATATGTGCTGGGTTTCCTCACCTCTTTCAAGTTTTCTCAAATGTTACTTTCTCGTGAGATTTTCCCGACCAGCTAATTTCAAACTGCAGCAACTACAACTCCCCAGCACTTCCTAACCTGCTTCTATGATTTATTTTCTCCATATCACTTATCTCTAATCTAACATTGTTTTCTGTATTCTGTTCATACTCCCTCTCTCAGGCTCTGTCTCCTCTCTCTCTGTCTCTGTCTGTCTCTCTCTCTCTGTGCACTAGAATGTAAGTTCTACTGTAGAGGGACTGGCTTATGTATCCCTAGCATTTGAATAATATTTGGCACATACAATAAAAATCTAAAAATAGATGTTAAGTGATTGAAATAATCTATTTGTATTATATATAAAGACACCGACTCTTGTCACATTTGTGGCAAATATCTTCCCCAGTTGATTCAGTTCAGTTCAGTTCAGTCGCTCAGTCATGTCTGACTCTTTGTGACCCCATGAGCTGCAGCACACCAGGCCTCCCTGTCCATCACCAACTCCCGGAGTTCACCCAAACATATGTCCATCGAGTCAATGATGCCATCCAACCATCTCATCCTCTGTTGTCCCCTTCTCCTCCTGCCCTCAATCTTTCCCACCATCAGGGTCTTCTCAGATGAGTCAGTGCTTCGTAACAGGTGGCCAAAGTATTGGAGTTTCAGCTTCAACATCAGTCCTTCCAATGAACACCCAGGACTGATCTCCTTTAGGATAAACTGGTTGGATCTCCTTGCAGTCCAAGGGACTCTCAAGAGTCTTCTCCAACACCACCGTTCAAAAGCATCAATTCTTCGGTGCTCAGCTTTTTTTATAGTCCAACTCTCACATCCATACATGACCACTAGAAAAACCATGGCCTTGACTAGACAGACTTTTGTTGACAATGTCTCTGCTTTTGAATATGCTGTCTAAGTTGGTCATAACTTTCCTTCCAAGGAGTAAGAGTCTTTTAATTTCATGGCTGCAATCACCATCTGCAGTGATTTTGGAGCCCCAAAAAATAAAGTCTGACACTGTTTCCCCATCTATTTGCCATGAAGTGATGACACTGGATGCCATGATTTCAGTTTTCTGAATGATGAGATTTAGGCCAATTTTTTCACTCTCCTCTTTCACTTTCATCAAGAGGCTCTTTAGTTCTTCACTTTCTGCCATGAGGGTGGTGTCATCTGCATATCTGAGGTTATTCTCCTGGCAATCTTGATTCCAGCTTGTGCTTCTTCCAGCCCAGTGTTTCTCATGACATACTCTGCATATAAGTTAAATAAGCAGGGTGACAATATATAAACTTGACGTACTCCTTTCCCAATTCTGAACCAGTCCATTGTTCCATGTCCTGTTCAGACTACTGCTTCTTGACTTATATAGCATACAGGCTTCTCAGGAGACAGGTAAGGTGGTCTAGTATTACCATTTCTTTAAGAATTTTCCAGTTTGTTGTGATCCACACAGTCCAAGGCTCTAGTGTAGTCAGTGAAGCAGAAGTAGATGTTTTTCTGGAATTCCCTTGCTTTCTCTATGATCCAATGGATGTTGGCATCTGTACATCTGGAAGTTCTAGGTTCACTTACTGCTAAAGCCTAGCTTGAAGGATTTTGAGCATAATTTTGCTAGCATGTGAAATTAGTGAATTGTATGGTAGTTTGAACACTCTTGGGCATTGCCCTTCCTTGGGATTGGAATGAAAACTTAATTTTTCCAGTCTTGCGGCCATTGCTGAGCTTTCCAAATTTGCTGGCATATTGAGTGCAGCACTTTCACAGCATCATCTTTTAGGATTTGAAAAAGCTCAGCTGGAATCTCTGAGCCACCAGGGAAGTCCTGGAATTCTATCACCTCCACTAGCTTTGTTCGTAATAATGCTTCCTAAGGCCTACTTGACTTCACAGTCCAGGATGTCTGAGAATATCCTTCCAAAAACCTAGAACAGCTGGATTTACCTAGTTTCTACATTGTATTTCTGGTTTATTTTATGATTTTGTTTATGATTACTCCTTGTAGCAAGAAAGCTAAAAAACTCCCAGGAACTTCAGAAAGCAAAACTTACCTAGAGGTGCTATGTTGATAACATACCCATCACCCAAGTACAGTGCCCAATGTTGATAACAAGGACGAAACACTTCAATCAAATCCCCTGGCTGAGGATTGCCAGGATAGCTCAAACTAAAGCAATCATTAAATGCCATCTGCAATGACAGACACCAAGATCTAGCTGATATGAGTTGCCAAAAGAAAATCAGTTCAAGGCTTCTATAGAAATATAATAATACAGACTTTATTGGGATTGCGTTCCTTAGTAAATATTTAGACTCACACCACTGTCCTTTGAATGATTCCAACACAGAATTATGTGTGCACATACAGGCAAGTGGAGAAAGAATTTGTCTGCTATTGCTTAATTTTCTACAGCAATGCTTCTCATACTGATTAACCCCAGGCCTCCTTTGTTATAATAAGCATTTCATAATTCTCTCTTTAAATCCAGAAATTCATGGATAAGGTAATTTACCTATATACAATATTTCAAAAATTAATATGATGTCCTATTTGGAATAGACAGGGGAAATAAATTTGTAATAATATTTGTTTTACTGTGTAAATGCTCAGTTCATGAATACCCAAAAATATAATAAAGCACTTATAATAAACATAAGTCAGGGTTTAGAAGTAGAAGATCAGAGTCTTTCAGCCTTTCATATAGCAACATAGTAAAATCAAAAAGAAGAGATTTGGGTAGACACTAACATTCTGTGCAAAAAAAAAGCAAAAACCTTGAATTGCAAAACTTACTCTGTGTTTTAAGCAGACACAAGTTCCAGGCTCAGATGAGTGTCCAGTCTGATATCCAGATATACTGTAAGACACAGGACCTTTCTTCCTTGTGTCGAATTGTGCTGTGCAGACTTAGGCACACTTGCCTCCACCTGAAACCATATACAATTCCCTGTGTCACTGTCCTTTGAAGTAAAAGTCTTTTGCTTTATCTGAGTCTCCCAGACCTCCCCTGAGTCTCAAGAGGCTGGCTCAAGACTTAATGTTTAGGTGTACAGCATAAACCAACACAACACTGTAAGGCAACTATCCTCCAGCTAAAACTAAATTTAAAATAAGTAAAGAAGTAGTTGGCACATAACAAGCAGTATATATGTCTCAACTGTCTCAATTAAATAGCTAATCTTTGGGACATTCCCCACAAATACTTTTTGTTATAATTTCTATTCAAAGAAAGAGTTAATGAATTTAAAAGAAGAGTTAATGATTAGGAAATGTGAAAAGGTAGAAAAAAGGAATAGCTGTTGAGTGGGGAAACTGGTAACAATTTAGACTATAAATCAGCCACATGGTAGAGTCACCAAACTCCTAGTTCCCTGAAAGATACAGATAAAGATCTCACATTCCTAAATTGTTTTTACAGGTGAAAACTACTGACCTCAGGCATATAGACCCCCAAATGGTTGAAATCACAAGATTAATCATCTTTGAAACTTCACATGGATACCATCCAATATAAGAACTGAGCATAAGCTGATCACACAGCCTGTGAACCCCTCCCTCATCTTGCCTTTAAACACCCTTCTCTGAAAGCCATTGGGGAGTTCAGATCTTTTCAGCATGAACTGTCCATTCTTCTTGCTTGGCACCATGCAATGAATGCTATACTTTCCTTCACCACAACCCAGTCTCAGGAGATTGACTTTGCTGCATGTGAAGCAAGAGGACCCAAATCCAGGTTCAGCAACATACCCACTAAGTATCAGCAAATGCTCCCTGTTACTGTGACAATCACAAACACCCTCCAGATTTCCACCACTCCTCAACTGCCCTGCTTACTGTCTGATTCTTCATTTTTGAATCCTAAAACAGTGCAAAGTAGTTGAGGCAGAAAGGAGACAATTTTGAAGTTTGGGGGGTTCATCATATTAATGTGTATGTCTGATAATTCTCAGTTTGGTTATTTTTTTCCTTTGAAGACAGTATTTTTAAGAAAGAACATGTAAGTCTCTGAGGGGTGATTTTTATGGAACATTACATTTCCTATGTATAGCACTGAAGCAGAATGACTCAGTAAAAGGAAGTTATGTACATTCATTGATAATCAAAAAGGGATTTCATGCTATATCCATGTTGAACATCTAAATGACAACAGAGTATTCCTCGGCATCTCTCACTCTAATGTAGATACTCATTTACAAAATAAACCCCAGTGCCAGAAAGGGAAACTTCCAAATCATCTAAATTATAATTATAATAGCACAGGCAAAGGACTTGGGAATACAGACTATTATTTCCCTGGCACGCAAAAAGTCTTTTTTACAACAATTAATATTGGGAGGGTGTTTTCTCAAGTATTTGTATGCCATCTGTTGAAAAGTTCAATCATCACCCTGTCACAGAAATGAGGCCAAATGCAAGCTGTCCATCTGTTGAAAAACAACTATTAAAACAACTTTATGGAAACCGTTAAGTCTAACCACCCTCTCAAATATGTTTGAGTCTTATTAAAATGGCAGTTCAAAATTTGGCCACATGGGCACTAAAAGGAAAAATAGATACTATACTATGATATAAACAAACACATTTCCCATGAATAGGAAGCAGCAAGCACACACAGCTGCCTGTTAGCATTCAGAGATCTATTCAAGCTTACAATAATAACCACTATTTGAACAGAAAGTACTTTGTAGTATAACATGTTTTTTTTTTCAAGTGCACTATCTCAATTAACCCTAATTAATTTTTTAAAAAATCTACCATGATTTGAGTTTATTATGTTATTATCCCATTTTACAGCTAATATGATAGTAGCAAATGCCAATTTCTGAAAAATACTCACTGAAATCCTTGAATTATAAAACATGGAGGGGAAAAAATAACTGGTCTACGTGTGAGAGATATGATTTCTTGTTTCAGGTCTTCTCCGTGTTACTTCTGTCACGTTGGGACTTATACGCAAAATATAAAACTATGAAACATAAAGAAGAAAAACAGGAGGAAATCCTCAGGCTCCAGGGTAAACAAAGATTTCTTAGACTTGATACCAGAAGTGTGCATATGTGTGCTCAGTCATGTCCAACTCTTTGCGACTCCATGGACTGCAGCCTGCCAGGCTCCCCTGTCCATGGGATTTCCCAGGCAGGAACACTGGAGACGGTTGCCATTTCCTTCTCTGGGGAATCTTCTCGACCCAGAGAGCGAGTCAGTGTCTCTTGTATCTTCTGCATTGGCAGGTGGATTCTTTAGCACTGCTCTACCTGGGAAACTGATACCAAAAGGACTATCCATAAAAGGGAAAACTGACAAATTTGATGTCCTCACAATGTCAAACTTTTGCAACACAAAAGATCCTGCTAAAATGACAAAAAAGATAAGCTATGGAGCAGAAGAATATTTTTGAAAACCACATACCCAAGAAAGGACCAGTATCAAGAACATAAAAAGAACACTCAAAACTTAACAACTGAAAAGACTACAATTAGAATCTGAGCAAAAGACACAATGACACATTTTGTCAAAGAAGAGACACAGATGTCAAGCAAGCCATGTTACATCACTAGCAATTAGGGAAATTTGGATTAAAACCACGATAGCACTACTTACCTATCACAATAGCTAAAATAAAAAAACAAAGAAACTGTGACCAGAGAAAATTCTGGCAGGGATGTAGAGTTACTGAATCATTCATTCAGTGCTGGTGAAAATATAAAATGTTGCAGTCACTCGAAGCAGTCTAGAAATTCCTTTAAAAACATAACTCATAACTACCGTGTGTGTGCGTAAGTTGCTGCAGTCATGTCTGACTCTTTGCAACCCCTTGGACTGTAGCCTGCCAGGTTCCTCTGTCCATGGGATTCTACAGGCAAGAATACTAGAGTGGGTTGCCAAGTCCTCCCCCAGGGGATCTTCCCCAGGGATGGGACCCATGTCTCCTGCACTGCAGGCAGATTCTTTACTGCTGAGTCACCAAGGAAGCACTTATTACTACCATATGATCCAGCACTTGCACTCCTACATATTTTTTCCAGAGATTGAAGACATCAGACTTATATTTACTCAAAAACCTGTATAAAACCTATACAAAAACCTATTCTAGCATAATAGCCCCAAACTGGTAACATCCCAGATGATCTTCCATGGGTGAACAAGAAACAATTTGTGGCACATCCACAACATGGAACATTACTAAGGAATAAAAAGAACAAACTGCTGATAAAGGCAACAGCATAACCAGGATGAGTCTCCAGAGAACGGTGCTGAGTGAAAAAAGCCAATGACACAACTCGTTATATATATAATTCCATCTATATACAACATCCTTGACATGACCAAATTACAAAAATAGAGAATGAATAGTGGTTGCCAGGGGTTAACGAAATGGTACAAAGGAAGTGGGTGTGGCTATAAAAAGGCAACATATGAGAAACTAGAGGTGGTGGAATAGGCTGCCTCTCCATGTGGTCCATGTCAATAACCTGTGATACTGCAGTGTCGTTTTGCAAGAAGTTGCCACTGGGAAAAAGCAGGCAATGGCACGAAGGATCTCTCTGCATTATTTCTTACAACTGCATGTGAATCTACAGTTACCTCAAAATAAAAATCTTTAACAGAAAAAGAAAATTCACTGTATTTTTTCCCACTGAGCATAGAAGAGGATAAATATGTGGAAATTATACTGAGACAGCTTTTAGCTGTATATGAGGAAAATTCTTCTTACAATGAAGGTGATCTAACAATGACATGGAGGACCTCGCACAGATAGCAGTCCCTGTCACTGAAGATCTTTAAACACGGTCACAGTCAATAAAAAGAAGATTTCCATGGGAGGTGGGGAAGATGGTAGCAGGGTAAGGAGGCCTTCCAAGTTCTCTTTGATCTCCAGTGTTCGTCTCATTCTATTTCCCACTAACTGTGCAATCCTCAAACCAACCCCACAAAGTTGACATAATTATTTCCCCCGTTTTAAAGATGAGGAAGCTGACATTTACCACAGCTGAGGGACTCACACAAAGTCACACAGTGGGAGAGGGCAGAGCCCACATCTGGACTTGGATTAGCCTACGCCTAGGCCAGCCTCTTCTCCATCCTTAACTGCTTGTCCCCATGTACACTGTATCTCCTCCCTTACCGACCTTTGAGACTGCGTGACATTTGTGACCTGACGATTACCATCACCTTTTTTACAGATGAAGAAACAAGAGACTCATATGATTTAAGTGTCAGAACTAAAGTCACACAGATAGTGACAGAACTATAATTCAGTCCCAAGTCTCTTCTTTTTCCAGACTGCATGCTCCTTCCTTACATCACTGATTAACATCACTAACCAAAGGAACTGCTACAAAACAAAAGTTCATCTTTCCCCTCTCCTCAAATATCCATCAGATAAAGAAGCTGCAAAAGCATACAGAATGTGTATTTCATAAAACAACATCCGAAGGTTTTAAACATTCATACATGGAACCAGTGAGTCATCGGAAGTGGAGCTTTAGGGAACCCCTGCTCTTCTGTAGGGAAGGTGTCAAGATGAGAAGGTTCTAGATGCATTTAGAAGGTTCCCAGACTCATACCTTAGATAAATGTCTAAACTTGTCTGCTTGAATAATTTTATTTTCATGGCCATCCACCCATTTCATTCAAGCCCACGTATGTCATGTTGTGCTTCTGAAACACAGTAATTCAGAACCAATTAAAGACACATTTTTAAGTCCTCTGCTGAAAGCTGTGTGTGTCACCTTTAAGGTAAAAATACTTCATTTTAACAGTTCATCTGCACAGAATTGTTTGACTAGTTTATAATAAAGAGTGACAAGAAAGTAAGTCCGTAATCTTTATGCAAGAAATTTCCTCTTTCAACTGCCAAAACAAGCTGCCCTGTTTATAGCTCCCTGTTGGTCCCCGGGGATACATCCAAAGAAATTACAGCCCCCTGCACAGAGAGGGACAGGCTGATTAACTGCTGCTCATGTCCATGGAAGCCACCTGTGCTACAAGAATACTAAGAGCACTTTTTCACAAACTACTCCCAAGGACGCTATCGGCAGTCTGAAACATGATCACAGGCTATCCTTACAGTCCAAAAGTCTTCCAATTCAATTTGGACCCTTTCCCACTCCAGCAGCACATTTCATCCATAGCCCTGCCACATTGAGATGGTTTCACAACTCTCCCTGTTCCCAGATTGGCTACTTCACAAACTCTCAGAGCTGCAAGGGTCCTTGGTCCAACATCCTCTCCCTACAGCTGAGGGTTCCACGTCCCAGTCTGATGAAGCTTCCTCAGCCACTGCCCAATCATTCCTTGCCTGGAACCCCTCCATGGATCCTCATGTTGAGTCTGCATTGCATCCCATCTGTAATCTTGGGACTCCTTATTCATCCCTATGTTCTAAGCAAACCAGACCATTATTCCTCACTCTCACCTGGAGTTACTTTGCTAATAACGAAATTTCTTCTTGGCATTTGCTGATCATTTCCAAATGACCCACTCTTAAAGGTCCAGATCAGATACCACCTCCTCCCCAGGGTCTTCCTCCACTCAGCCAGAACTGCCTGTGTGCTTCCAAATTACCACTGCTCCTTTCTCTAACACCCACTATGTTTCCTACACCTGCATCACTTACTGGTGTCTAGGGAATTTCCTGCTCCATGGAGACACCGGTTCCTGTTCATCTCTAAACCTTCAGTTTGCTGCAGAGCTTATCTGGCACAAATAACTGCCCAGAATGTTTAATAAATGAAGGAATGAGGATCCCAAGCTCAGGGAGAAGAGAATGGCTGGGCTTTTCCAGCACATAAATTATATTAACAGTCCTGAATGGTGATATCACCATTGTTTGAGCCATTGCCTTCTCCAATAATAATAAAGGTTTATATTATAACTCATTTCCATGAGGATCTGATGCTGGAAAAGACTGAAGGCAGGAGGGACAAGGGGACAACAGAGGATGAGATGGTCTGATGGCATCACCTATTCAATGGACATGAGTTTGAGCAAGCTCTGGGAGATGGTGAAGGACAGGGAAGCCTGGCATCCATGGGGTTGCAAAGAGTCTGAGCGACTGAACAACAGCAACAGTGATAAAGAACTCGCCTGCCAGTGCAGGAGACATAAAGTGATGCGGGTTCCATCCCTGGGTCGGGAAGATCCCCTGAAGGAGGGCATGGCAACCCATTCCAGTGTTCTTGCCTGGAGAACCCCTTGGACAGAGGAGCCTGGCAGGCTCGAGTCCATAGTGCCGCAAACAGTCGATACAACTGAAGCGACTTACCACCCCCCTGCGCACCCCACGACCACCCCCACCCCCACCCCCACCTCACACACACACAAGGGATAGAGGCCTTGGTAAGCAAGACCAGGTATCCAGTCCCTATTCTGTCATTTGATAGCTGTGTGATTTAGGAAAGCGAGTCTCTCTTTCCCTGTGGCCTCTTAAAAAAAAAAAAAAAAGATGTGGGAGAAATTACACGCTCTCCACTGGTTCTTGGGGCTCTCGCCTGACAACAGGTTCAGCAAGGCTGTCTGCGGGCCTGGCCGTCTTCCCTCACCACCCCTAAGACACCTCACTCTGACGCCGGCTTGGTGTCCCCTGCAGGGGCAGCGGCGAGGGTCCTGGGGTCGCGCCGGCCTCACGGCTGCCGCCCCTCCCGCTAACGGTCGGGGCTCCACTCCATCTGGGGGGAGGGAGGTCAAGGCGGCAGTGGCCGTCCACCGGTAACCAGGGCGGCCTCCAGCGCCAACTCCACCCTGCCGCGCGGAGACCTCCCGGCGCCCCGACGCCGACGCGCTCGCACGCTCGCCGCTCCTGCCGCCCGCCCAGCTGGCCGGCCCCGCGCCGCCGCCGGAGTACCCTCCGCTCGCTCGCCCCCGACTGCGCACACGTCTCTGTCGCCCCCGACGCCGCACTGCTGGGAGCCCCCGCGGGACACCTGTCCCCCCGACCCCGCACAGGCGCACACACAAACCCTACAGCCGAGGCGCAGCCCCAGCGCGGGAACGAAGGACCCGCGTCCCGCCACTGGGACGTCCTGGCTGGTCAAGGCGCGGAGGTGGTGCAGTTAACTTGTCTTGTTGAGCCCAGCAATGTTATAAGCATGAATACACACTGCATCCGCTCGAAGTGCGCCCCCTCCTAGCTCTATACAGACTCTCGGAGTCAGCAGAAAGGGTCCCGGTCCCTGTGCCCCAAGAGAGCACCTCAGTCTAAGCTAGGGAGTGGGGGGAGGATAATGGGGAAAGGAGAAGGGAAGAAGCAGTGACTTTAAAAAACCTTCCTCCTTCCCCCCACACATACCTACAGAACATGGTGTATTCTGTGAGCCCGATCCAGAGCCCAGGACTGTGGGGACACGCGTGGACCCCCCCACCCACTTTGGCCTTCTCCCTGTCGCCACCCTGCCCCCCAAGATCAACTTCAGAAGTGGGCGGAGTGGGGAACGGAGGAAGGAAGGGTGCACAGGTACCCGTCTCTTCCAGTGGGAAATTTACCTGGCTCCGGATGCGGCCTTCCTTAAAGACCAGGCTCTCCGAGGCAGCCAATTCCCCTCCCCCACATCCCTGCCCTGCCCCCAGCAAGGGTCTGCTTCTATTTAGAGGAGCAGAGCAGGTCTCTTATTCAGTGTGACCTGGGTGCACGTGACAGGGCAGCCCCTATCTGACTCTCTTTCAGGCCATAGGCCAACAGAGGCCTCCAGGAATAAAGCCATGAAAGTTTAAAAATAAAGCTGGGCGTGAAGGGTATCCATTTTCTCCTTGCTAAAAATGGGAGGCCAGGAAAACAAACCAGCTAAGTAAGGAAGGCCCACAGACTGCTAAGTGAACCTTCTGGAGCACAGCACAAGGACTTGCCTTCAAACAAGTCGTCCTAACCTAGATTTTACTCTGATATAAGTGGTCTCTCAGCTAAAAGAAAGGATTTTTCCCTACTGATTCAAAGGCTGAACTAGCTCTCTAATTTTATGTTGTTATGTCCCAATGGAATAAGAAGTACCTAAAGATGCAGCCGCCTTTATAAAGGAACCAGGTTCTGTGGTGAAGGTTAAGGGTGAATCTGTAGGTTTTGAAATCGAGGTCTGGCTTTGACATCTTTGGAAATTAATCAGTAGACATTGAAAGTACGTGGACTCTAGATATATTTATTGATAAAGTAGAAACTTGAACACTTGAGAGTGTAGCTTTATTTTCATGAGTTAATATTTTTCCTCCATGTTCCCTATTTAGTGTACTTTTAGAGTTATACACAGAATTAGACATACCTTTCAGTGTTCTTTTAATATGTCAAAAAGAAATCCATAAACATGCATTTGCTTTATGTTCCCCAACTATTTCAATTGAGTCATCAACCACCGAAGGCTGTGGTTCATGATTTTATGCAGGAGAGTTATTGTGAGCATTTATAAAGCCATCCTGCTTATGAGCTAAATTTATTATGTTTGCCAGGTTAATCTGTTTTCTCTAATCGGACACTTAATCATCCGCTCTCCTCCCTGCATTATAGATTCATGAATGTGAACCAAGGAGGGTTGCTCAGTCAGAACAAAATGATAAATTGTCTTTTCATTTTTGGGGGGTATTTGTGATTAAATGCATCATGATAGAATTAAAATGAAATAAATCTTGTAATTTTACTTCTAGATCCCTGCCAGGTATAGATAAAATGCATTCAGTTAAGAGTAAATTCAATTTGATGTCTGAATGGAATTTGTAGGAGAAACAGAGAAAGCTTTGTTGTTCAAGAGAACTCTTGAGTTCTCTCTTCCTTTCTACAGATTGAAGAGATACTTAATCACTCCTCAGTGGTACTCTATGGATGAACAGTACAGAATTAAAATTTCCATCCAGAAAGAATGAGGAATTAGTGTAGGGTAGTAATAGCCAGTTTGCCTGAATCTAGAGTTGTAGTCCTGGGATGTCAAGGGCTGTACATGGTATGTGATGGGACCAGATGTTAGATTACAACCAAATAACTAATTCCCATTATTTTGGCTATTATATTAAGTGAAGCACCACATGGATGACACTTTAAGTTGCTGCCTAGTTAGGCTGAAAGGGTTGAAACATATTGAAATAACCATAATGGAGATACTTCTGCCATGTTTGTTGTAAAATGAATAAAATCCAGCAAAAGCTCAGTGTTAACAAGAATCATTATTTGCCTTTTTAATATATGGACTCTAAAATCAATTGGCAATGTGTGACATTACTCCTCAAAAGAATTCTTGGTTTGCTTTGGTTTTTAATAGAAGAAGAGCTGATTTACAATGTTGTGCTAATCTCTGCTGCACAGCAAGGTAACTCAGTTGTACACATGTAGACATTCTTTTTTTAGATCATTTTCCATTATGGTTTATTACAGGATCTTGAGTATAGTTTCCTGTGCTATACATTAGGACCTTGTTGTTTATCCGGAAGAACCCTATATTTTTTAATGCATATTTTACAAGTAGCAAAGCACTTTCCTATTCTTTCTCTCATTTGAGCCTGACAGCAAACCCATGATTCCTCAGGTTCTGGCAGTCACTCTGAGGCCTGAGACATGGAGTTCTTCACTCAGGGCCTCCCCCAGGAAGGGTCCAGATCAGGTCTCTTAGTCAAGAGCTCTTCCTCACAGCCTAGATGTCCACTGACAGGTGAATGGATAAAGAAGTTGTGGTACATATATACAATGAAATATTACTCAGCCATAAAAAGGAAAGAATTTGAGTCAGTTGAACTGAGGTAGATGAACCTACAGCCTGTTATACGAAGTGAAGTAAGTCAGAAAGAGAAAGCAAACATCATATATTAACATATATACATGGAATCCAAAAAGATGGTACTCATGAACCTGTTTGTAGGTCAGGAATAGAGATGCAGACATAGAGAACAGACTTGTGGGCACAGCAAGAGAAGCAGAGAATGGGATGAATTAAGAGAGTAGCAATGAGACATATACATTACCATATGCAAAACAGACAGCTAGTGGGAAGTTGCTGTATAACACGGAGCTCAACGTCATGCTCTGTGACAACCTAGGGAGGTGGGATAGGGGGCAGTGGGATGAAGGTTCAGAAGGGAGGGAATATATGTATACTTATGGCTGATTCACATTGTTATATAGCAGAAACCAATAAAATGTTGTAAAGCAATTATCCTCCAATTAATAATGAATTTAAAAAAGAGTTCATCCTCTACCCAGACTCCCTTAGATATTAAAAGCAATGTCTTCCTTTTAGGTGAAAAAACTGCAAAAACAAAAGGCCTATACAAATACACGGTGAATGAGACTTCATTCAAAAATGATGTTGTGATGATCTCATGACCTTAACTGAGATACTTGCTGAAATGACGCAGAGGTTTTTGGCTACAAGAACATAACAGGTGAGAGTGGAGACAAGCATATACTTCCAGTGCTGCCCCAAAAGTCAATGCTGCAAAAAATAAAAGCTTTTTTCTCTACTTGTCTATCCAGGCAACATGTCTGCTCAGATTGCATTTTGGTATGGAGTTCTTGAGCCTCTCATTCAATGGGTTTTTTTACATTCTTGGTCAATATGGTTGGAACTAGAAATCTGTTTCCATACTGAGTCCTTATGCAGTGCATATCCAGGCTATGTGATGTCTCTGCAACTCTGCTTCCCAATGGTTATGTGCATGTGAAATTACTCAGCTTGGTGTGTTAAGCTGAGCCAAGTATCTGAGGCAGTTTAAGGGGACTGAATGATCGGAAAACAAGTGGAGAAAAGGAAGATTTAATGGAGCCCAGGTCAGAGGCACAGAAACCTATCAGCATGAGGCAAGGAAGGAAGAACAGGGGCATGCCTTCTATAGAGGAAGTTGCCTGTATTCTGCCCAGGAAAAGCACAGTGGAAAAGCTCTGGACAGTGAGTTAGGAGTCTTTAGTTTTAATCTCAGTTCTTCCACTTGCTAGCTGTGTGACACAGGGTATGTTCCTTAAACCTGAGCCTCAGTTATACACATAGGAAATGAGAAAAGAAATGACATAGCCTTCCATGTTCACAGATTTACAAAAAGATCTTTTAATTATACAAAAAAAAAAAATCCTGAATATAAGAAAGTACATTCAAACAATGATTGGTCAATAGATGTGACACAGGGGTGTCCTTAAAACTGACACTTATATTTCACCCTACTCAGAAAGAGAAATGGCCAAGTATCTACATAATATTCCTGCTCTTGCTTTCCTATTTGCTTTTTTCTGTTTTAATGTAGATCAAACTTATTTATTAATTGTAACATTTATATACTATAAATATCTGTCCTTAAAAGTGATACTGACAATGCAGTCAAGCCTTTATTGTCTTTTATTAGTCTAATAAAGAAAAGCTCATCACTAAAAAGAGGCCACAAATGTAAATGATTTCAGGGACTTTGCCCTAAGGGGAAATCATACAAAGCATTTGGGAAAATGCAATTCTGACTCAGTCCTCTATAAAATGCTAAATTTCTGAACAAAATCTTAAAGCGCAAATGTTTACAGGACTCTCGGTGACAAGAAAAACGGTAGTAAATGTGCCTTAGCACTAAAATTCCGGTATCCATGGAAACCTGTGAAGTTCTGTAGGTGCAGGCACATGGCCTGTGTATTTACTGAAGGTCTGAGGCAGTGATGGGTGGGTTACTATGTTGTGAAAAGCTGACAGATTCCGGGGAGCCGCTCAGCATAGCCCCCTGCTAAACATAATTACAGAGAAATTCAGAAATCTCAGTCATTACCAATAAAAAAGATGTTTACATATTTACATTTACTTATATCTCTCAGAATACAGAAAATTAAATCAGGTTTTATTTTATTTTATTTATTTATTTATTTATTTATTTTAGACATAGACTGGAGATTTAATTCTTACATGATAGTATACATGTTAGAATGCCATTCTCCCACATCATCCCACCCTCTCCCTCTCCCTCTGAGTCCAAAAGTCCGTTATACACATCTGTGTCTTTTTTCCTGTCTTGCATACAGGGTCGTCATTGCCATCTTCCTAAATTCCATATATATGTGTTAGTATACTGTATTGGTGTTTTTCTTTCTGGCTTACTTCACTCTGTATAATCGGCTCCAGTTTCATCCATCTCATCAGAACTGATTCAAATGAATTCTTTTTTACGGCTGAGTAATACTCCATTGTGTATATGTACCACAGCTTTCCTATCCATTCATCTGCTGATGGACATCTAGGTTGTTTCCATGTCCTGGCTATTATAAACAGTGCTGCGATGAACATTGGGGTACATGTGTCTCTTTCAATTCTGGTTTCCTCGGTGTGTATGCCCAGCAGTGGGATTGCTGGGTCATAAGGTAGTTCTATTTGCAATTTTTTAAGGAATCTCCACACTGTTCTCCATAGTGGCTGTACTAGTTTGCATTCCCACCAACAGTGTAGGAGGGTTCCCTTTTCTCCACACCCTCTCCAGCAATTATTGCTTGCAGATTTTTGGATCGCAGCCATTCTGACTGGTGTGAAGTGGTACCTCCTTGTGGTTTTGATTTGCATTTCTCTAATAATGAGTGATAATTCAGAAAAGTCTTGAGAAACCATCAGAATTTCCCTCTCCCCACATATTTGTAGCTACTTTAGAAACTATCTAGATTTTCCATGTGGTCATACTCAGATATTTCTCGAATGTTGGGAAAGGTCACAGTTTTTATCAAAATGATTATTCCTAGGACTTTAACTGTGTTCCTGGTCAGTGTGTATAATGGCTTTAAAGGCAATGACATAATAATATTGGAAAGAAAGAATTATCTACAGATTTCTGAAGTGTTTATTTAACCAGGGACCAGGAACCAAGATTCTAATAAAATAAGAGAACAATACTATTCATATCCATTGAGGCGTATTCTTACAGTGCTCTATTTTTTTTAAACCCATGTATCATCTCATTTAGTACGTACCAACTTAGTGGATATTATTATCTCCATTTTCCCTTGAATTTGCAAGACCTGGATTTTTTTTCAAATATTGTTCTAGGTTTTATTGATTTAAAAATGATCCGTATTTTGGTTATGAAAGTGTTAGTCACTCAGTTGTCTGACTCCATAAAATAGAGTGACCCCATGAACTGTAGCCCACCAGGCTTCTCTGTCCATGAAATTCTGTAGACAAGATTACTGGAGTGGGTTGCCGTTCCCTTCTCCAGGGGATCTTCCAAACCCAGGGATCAAACCTGGGTCTTCTGCATCACAGAGATTCTTTACTTGAGCCACCAGGGAAGCCCATACATTAAAACAGGTAAAATTATTACTGAGTTTTAAAAACACAAACTTACAGAAGTTTTCTAATAAAAACATTTCTTTTCATGTTTGGTTCTCTGAAGATATGTTGTTCGATATTCCAGCCATATTAGTGGCTCCTGGACGCTTGAAATGTGGCTTGTGTCAGATGTCAAAATGATAATAGCTGAATATATTCAGTTAAGTAAAATTTGACCTTAATTTGACTTGTTTTTACTTTTTTAATATACTTACTAAATGCTCTAATGAAACTATCCAGAGCTTTCCAAAGAGGTCTATTTTTGGTCATTTCCAGCCTCACTCAGTCTCAGAATTGACTTGCCATATGTTTCATCAGAATAAGGAGATTAGAAGCACTGATTGTTTCCTTGAAAAAGGAATCCTTTCAACCATACTTTCCTTTCTTGGTCCGGTTTCTTTTTCACCCATGTGATTCTCCATGGCAAAATCTCAGTAAGTAAATCTTACTTACATCTTCTCCTTTGTTGATGCTTCCAGGGAGGCAATGAGGCCTTTGCATATGCTATTCCCTTTTCCTGGAGCACTCCTTCTCACTCCCACCCCCAGTATCTGCTTGACTTATTCCCTCACTTCCTTTAGGTCTCTCAAATGTCACTTTATCCACCTATATATAATATCACTCCATCACTTCCCAGACCCCTTATCCTTCATAACTGTTCACCATAACTCTTAACTCTAGTTGATGTATATTTATTATTGGTTGTCTTTCCTCCTATAAGCAGGGACATTGTTTATTTTGTACGTATGAACCCCTATCATAGTACAGTGCCTGGTGCCTAATAAGCTTTCAACAGTTTTTGAGTGAATACTTCAGCAACTGAGTGACATCAACCCCTCTGTCAGTGTCCCTGAAATTCTCTTGGCCTTCTTGTTGCAAGATGGCTACAGCAGCTCCCATCATCATGTCCTTACATAACCACGTATAGAAGTAAGGAGCAGTGGGGAGAGAGCCTTTCCTCCTGCACTACTCTCTTAACAGGGAGAAAACAGGGAGAAGATTCTTCTAGAATTTTCCAGCAGATTTCCCTTCATATTTTATTGACTAGAACTGGGTCAGGGTTTACTTCTATTTGCAAAAGAGGCTGAGAAAGTATTTGGCTTTTCTAGGCTTTTAAAGAAGGACACAGGCAGGTGAGAATCCTATGACTAATGAAACCACCATGCTGATAAAATTATGTGCTTCCCATACTCCAGTTATATCACACAGCTGATTAGAGACTTAGTAAACCATAAGGCTTAGTAAACCAGAAGCACTCAGTAAGCGCTTTCACCCTGTAACACCTGTTTCTTCCACCCTTCACTTCTTGAAAATGTAGCCATCTATATGATTTATCTTTCCAACTTAATCACAGCTTCATTAAATGAAAATATTTTCATATAATTATGTGGAAAAAATTACACATGTAATTCTGTTAGAGAAGGTTGGTAGAAGGGTATAACAAGGGAGAGAACTGAATTGTTAAATAAAGGAAAATGACCAAAGGGACAAGCCCAGAAGAGCTGAGAAAAGGTCTGCTGTGTCAGTGGTGGGAGTTGGGGAGTAAGGACAAAAGCCAGAAGCCATATTTTCCTACTTGATATCACATTCTTATTCATGATTTGCAAAAGAATAAGACCAGGTTTTGATGTAACATTTGGACATATCTTTCTCTCTTTAAATAATTTACCAAAACTTGGTTCTTGGCAGGTTGATACTATAACCCAGGACAGTGTCCTTCAAGTTCCAAGGGAATCTAGAAAAGACTCAGATTTTGATGCCAGATAAGCTCTCCTCTTCACGTCTTTTATGAGCGATCAGTGGTGTAATGTATCAACTAGAGAGTGAAGGCATAATTCAGGTCTCATATGTAGGGCAATAGATGAGAAAGCAATCTGTACAGAGCACCAAGTGCGGAGGGAGAGGAAGCAAGGGAAGCCTTCTTACCTTTTCATCTCAAGCACTTTGCATGGGATGCATCTAGTTCTCTGGTGCAAAAGAAAATAATGGCTCTGAATCTCAGGGCCCTAGAATCAGGTCTGAAAATGTGGACCTGAAGATTACAGATGCTAACACTCCCGGACTTTCGAGTAAGTCCTGTATAACACGATCATAAGACACCGTGTAACCCCACTGTTTTCTCTTGCAGCCTTTTAAAGAATAAGCAAAGGGGTTTTGTTTTTGTTTTGTTTTATGTTTTGTAATGATAGTTATGATGACATGTGACACAGGCATTTTGAGCTTTGTGATATTTGAATGCCTAGCCACTCGGATCTCTTTTTCAACAAAGCATGGATGGGAAACTAGTAAAATAAAATTAATAAAAAATGAGCACTAGCTGTGAAATCTTTTGTCAAATGTGACATCTGGGATAAGGACCCAGGCCTGTTGCCCCCTGGTTCACAGATAGTACATCTTATCAAATTGGCATGCTCTCCAGTCTATTAGAAGATTGCTTTCAGTTCTTTTTGTGGAATAATCAACAAAGAAAAGAAAAAGATACTGGATATTAAAGGTGAACACTTTGCCCTTGAGTTAACATGATTTCCATCAAATTCTAGTGCTTGCTGTTTATGAGCCTCTGGCCAGGCGGCACTCTGAAAGGTAAGAAAGACAGATTGCCTGGAGGTGGGCTCCAGCTCTGCCATGTGTAGCATTGTGATTGTGGCAGATTACTAAATTTCTCTGTTCCCAATTTTCCCAACTTTTATGAAGACCTATATTTTTAGATAAATGTGAGCATTAAACAAATTAATAAATAGGAAATACTTAGAAAGTGCTGTTTGCTAAGTTGCTTCAGTCGTGTCTGACTCTATGCAACCCTATGACTGTAAACTACCAGACTCCTCTGTCCACGGGGTTCCAGGCAAGAATACTTGAGTGGGTTGCCATGCCCTCTTCAATACTTAGAATAGTACCTGGCAAATGCTATGTAAATATTAGCTATTATTGTCATTGTCCCTACCCAAGTGGTCAGTGAGTAGACACTTGGAAGGATATAGTGGAGGTGGATTTTTGACTAAGCAGATTTAAGGACACAAGGAAAACATAAATATTTTGTTTCCAAATAAAAAAAGAATTGCAAAAGAAATTTAGCATGATACTTACTTCCATATGTCTTACAAAAGACGTTGCCTTACGTAAAATGGATCACAGATGCCCATATATCTCTAGCTGGGACTATTCATAAAACTTGACTGCCTGGAAAATTATGCATATTCATGTGTATGTGTAAAATTAGACATAAAACAGTGACTTCAAGTCACTGAACTACCTGGAAAATTTATTCAGAAACCAATCATTCAACTCAGGAAACGAAATTGTTGAAATTAAGTTTTTGGCTCAGGTGACCCTTTTCTTTTTGTTCTTCTCTGTCCACACTTCTCTGATTGATTGCATTAGGATCACAAAACCACCTGAGGTATCTCCTGGGCTGCCTGGGACAGCTTCCCTCCCAACTTTTTTCTTTATTTAGCAGATTACTACTCTTAACTCTGCCCAGGGCAACCTAAGCACTGCTTCTTAAAGTTAAACTTTGAATAGTGATTCTCTGTGGCTTATTGCTACAGGAAATGTCAAGAATCCTCAGACTTCTGATTCTCAGTATCTGTCTTATCCTGCTAACGCTGTCCTTTTACAGGCCAGTACCTGGGATTTTGCACATAAACTACAGAGCTGTTATATCTGAAGCAAAATGACCTGCAATGGGCAGAGGGGCACAGACATATGCGGTGGATGTTTCCTGATGGGGCTGCCACAAAGGAGTCCCACCATGTCTGCCTGCGGGTCTTTTCAGTAGGTACCTCAGTTCAGTTCAGTTCAGTTCAGTTACTCAGCCGTGCTCGACTCTTTGTAACCCCGTGGACTACAGCACACAAGGCCTCCCTGTCCATCACCAGCTCCCAGAGTTTACTCAAACTCATGTCCACTGAGTCGGTGATGCCATCCAGCCATCTTATCCTCTGTTGTCCCCTTTTCCTCCGGCCTTCAATCTTTCCCAGTATCAGGGTCTGTTCCAGTGAGTCAGTTCCTTGCATCAGGTGGCCAAAGTATTGCAGTTTTAGCTCCAGCATCAGTCCTTCCAATGAATATTCAGGACTGACTTCCTTTAATGTGGACTGGTTGGACCTCCTTGCAGTCCACAGAACACTCAAGAGTCTTATCCAACACTACAGTTCAAAGGCATCAATTCTTCTGCGCTCTGCTTTCTTTATAGTCCAACTCTCACTTCCATATGTGACTACTGGAAAAACTATAACTTTGACTAGATGGACCTTTGTTGGCAAAGTAATGTCTCTGCTTTTTAATATGCTGTAAGGTTGGTCATAATTTTTCTTCCAAGGAGCAAACATCTTTTATTTTCATGGCTACGATTACCATCTGATTTTGGAGGCCCCCCGCCAAAAAACAAAGTCTCTCACTGTTTCTATTGTTTCTGCATCTATTTGCCAAGAAGTGATGGGACCGGATGCCATGATCTTTGTTTTTTGAATGTTGAGTCATAAGCCAGCTTTTTCACTCTCCTCTTTCACTTTCATGAAGAGGCTCTATAGTTCTTCTCTGCTGTCTGCCATAAGGGTGGTGTCATCTGTCTAACTGAGGTTATTGATATTTGTCCTGGCAATCTTGATTCCAGCTTGTGCTTCTTCCAGCCCGGCATTTTGCATGATGTACTCTGCATATACGTTAAATAAGCAGGGTGGCAATATACAGTCTTGATGTACTCCTTTTCCTATTTGGAACCAGTCTGTTGTTCCATGTCCAGTTCTAACTGTTGTTCCTGACCTGCATACAGATTTCTCAAGAGGCAGGTCAGGTGGTCTGGTATTCCCATCTCTTTCAGAATTTTCCCCAGTATGTTGTGGTCCACACAGTCAAAGGCTTTGACATAGTCAATAAAGCAGAAATAGATGTTTTTCTGGAACTCTCTTGCTTTTTTGATGATCCAATCCATGTTGGCAATTTGATCTCTGGTTCCTCTGCCTTTTCTAAATCCAGCTTCAACATCTGGAAGTTCATAGTTCATGTACTGTTGAAGCCTGGCTTGGAGAATTTTGAGCATTACTTTGCTAGTGTGTGAGATAAGTACAATTGTGTGGTAGTCTGAGCATTCTTTGGCATTGCCTTTCTTTGGAATTGGAATGAAAACTAACCTTTTCCAGTCCTGTGGCCACTGTTGAGTTTTCCAGATTTGCTGGCGTATTGAGTGCAATACTTTCACAGCATCATCTTTTAGGATTTGAAACGGCTCAACTGGAATTCTGTCACCTCCACTAGCTTTATTCGTAGTGATGCTTTCTAAGGCCCATTTGACTTTCCATTCCAGAATGTCTGGCTCTAGGTTGGTGATCACACCATTGTGATTATCTGGGTCATGAAGATCTTTTTTGTATAATTCTTCTGTGTATTCTTGCCACCTCTTCTTAACATCTTCTGCTTCTGTTAGGTCCATACAATTTCTGTCCTTTATTGTGCCCATCTTTGCATGAAATGTTCCTTTGGCATCTCCAATTTTCTTGAAGAGATCTCTAGACTTTCCCATTCTATTGTTTTCCTCTATTTCTTTGCACTGATCACTGAGGAGGGCTCTCTTATCTCTTCTTGCTATTCTTTGGAACTCTGCATTCAAAGGGGTATATCTTTCCTTTTCTCCTTTGCCTTTCACTTCTCTTCTTTTCACAACTATTTGTAAGCCCTCCTCAGACAAACATATTCCATTTTTGCATTTCTTTTCCTTGGGGATGGTCTTGATCCTTGCCGCATGTACAATATCACAAACCTCGGTCCATAGTTCTTCAGGCACTCTGTCTATCAGATCTAATTCCTGGAATCTATTTGTCACTTCCACTGTATAATGGTAAGGGATTTGATTTAGGTCATACCTGAATGGTCTAGTAGTTCTCCCTACTTTCTTCAATTTAAGTTTGAGTTTGGCAATAAGGAGTTCATGGTCTGTGCCACAGTCAGCTCCCAGTCTTGTTTCTGCTGACTGTATAGAACTTCTCCATCTTTGGCTGCAAAGAATATAATCTGTTTTTCGTATTGACCATCTGGTGATGTCAATGTGTACAGTCTTCTCTTGTGTTTTAGGAAGAGGGTTTTTTCTGAAGAGGGTGTTTTTGCATTCTCTTGGCAAAACTCTATTAGCCTTTGCCCTGCTTCATCCCATACTCCAAGGCCAAATTTGCCTGTTATTCGAAGTATTTCTTGACTCCCTACTTTTGCATTCCAGTCCCCTATAATAAAAAGGACATCTTTTGGGGGTGTTAGTTCTAGAAGGTCCTGTAGGTCTTCATAAAACCGTTCAACTTCAGCTTCTTCAGCATTACTGTTCTGGGCATATACTTGGATTACAGTGATATTAAATGGTTTGCCTTGGAAACGAACAGAGATCATTCTGTCATTTTTGAGATTGCATCCAAGTATTGAATTTCAGACTCCTTTGTTGACTATGATGGCTACTCCATTTCTTCTAAGCGAGTCTTGCCCACGGTAGTAGATATTTTAGTCATCTGAGTTAAATACACCCTTTCCAGTCCATTTGAGTTCACTGATTACTAAAATGTTGATGTTCACTCTTACCATCTCCTGTTTGATCACTTCCAATTTGCCTTGATTCATGGACCTAACATTCCAGGTTCCTATGCAATATTGCTCTTTAAAGCATCGAATTTTACTTCCATCACCAGTCACCTCCACAACTGGGTATTGTTTTTGCTTTGGTTCCATCTCTTCTTTCTTTCTTATTTCTCCATTGATCTCCAGCAGCATATTGGTTATCTACCAACATGGGGAGTTCCTCTTTCAGTGTCTTATCTTTTGCCTTTTCATACTGTTCATGGGGTTGTCAAGGCAAGAATTCTGAAGCGGTTTGCCATTCTCTTCTCTAGTGGACGACATTTTGTCAGAACTCTCCACCATGACCCATCCGTCTTGGGTGGCCCTACACCGCATGGCTTATAGTTTCATTGAGTTAGATAAGGCTGTGGTCCATGTGATCAGATTGGTTAGTTTTCTGTGATTGTGACTTTCAGTCTGTCTGCCCTCTGATGGAGAAAGGGAAGAGGCTTATGGAAGCTTCCTAATGGGAGAGACTGACTGAGGGGAAAATTGGGTCCTGTTCTGATGGGCGGGGCCATGTTCAGTAAATCTTTAATCCAATTTTCTGTTGATAGGTGCGGCTGTGTTCCCTCCCTGTTATTTACCCAGAAAAACATCTATTTCTGCTTTATTGACTATGTCAAAGCCTTTGACTGTGTGGATCACAATAAACTGGAAAATTCTGAAAGAGATGGGAATACCAGACCACCTGACCTGCCTTTTGAGAAACCTATATGCAGATCAGGAAGCAACAGTTAGAACTGGACATGGAACAACAGACTGGTTCCAAATAGGAAAAGGGGTACGTCAAGGCTGTATATTGCCACCCTGCTTATTTAACTTATGTGCAGAGTACATCATGCAAAATGCCGGGCTAGAAGAAGCACAAGCTGGAATCAAGACTGCCAGGACAAATATCAATAACCTTGGATACTCAGATGACACCACCCTTATGGCAGAAAGTGAAGAGGAACTGAAAAGCCTCTTGATGAAAGTGAAGGAGGAGAGTGAAAAAGTTGGCTTAAAGCTCAACATTCAGAAACCGAAGATCATGGCATCTGGTCCCATCACTTCATGGGAAATAGATGGGGAAACAGTTGAAACAGTGTCAGACTTTATTTTGGGGGGCACCAAAATCACTGCAGGTGGTGATTGCAGCCATGAAATTAAAAGATGTTTACTCCTTGGAAGGAAAATTATGACCAACCTAGATAGCATATTAAAAAGCAGAGATGTTACTTTACCAACAAAGGTCCATCTAGTCAAGGCTATGGTTTTCCCAGGGGTCATGTATAGATGTGAGAGTTGGACTGTGAAGAGAGCTGAGTGCTGAAGAATTGATGCTTTTGAACTGTGGTGCTGGAGAAGATTCTTGAGAGTCCCTTGGACTGCAAGAAGATCCAACCAGTTCATTCTGAAGGAGATCAATCCTGGGTGTTCATTGGAAGGACTGATGCTAAAGCTGAAACTCCAATACTTTGGCCACCTCATGCAAAGAGTTGACTCATTGGAAAAGACTCTGATGCTGGGAGAGATTGGGGGCAGGAGGAGAAGGGGACAACAGAAGATGAGATGGCATCACTGACTCGATGGACATGAGTTTGAGTAAACTCCGGGAGTTGGTGATGGACAGGGAGGCCTGGCGTGCTGCTATTCATGGGGTCGTAAAGAGTCGGACACGACTAAGCGACTGAACTGAACTATGGTGGAGGTAATGGTGACCTCTTTCAAAAGGTCCCATGTATGCACTGCTGCACTCGGTGCCCCCAGCCCAGCAGCAGGCCACCACCAACTCGTGCCTCCGCCAGAGACTCCTGGACCCCAGGACTGTTTAAACACATCTTTAATTACTCATGTTAAATGATAGTATGGTCTGTCATGAATATTCATGTTGACCATTGGCTAGGACTCCTAAACTAGTTGGAAACAGCGCTAATGTCTCCAGAATGCCGGTAAACTACTGGGGAAACAAATACATAAAAGAGTAGAAGCAAATTTAAGGGGGAAAATATACAAATCAGCTCTCCTATTCAGGCAACACCCATTGCTTTCCTGGGTTACCTTTCCATGCGCGCCTAGCATCACTTTTCTGGGTTTAACTTTCATGGCGAACCAGAATTATTTCTAAGGCAGCTCTGATTATGTCACTCTCCTGATTAAACCTTTCTCTTCCACCTGTGAAATAAAGTGTAAATTCCTCAGCCCTTCACTTCCTTCTTGATGTCATATTCCATTATACCTTTCAGACTTCATCTCTCACCTCTACCTCTCTCTGCCACCCTTCCAGCCCCAGTCCCTACACCATATGTTTCAGCCACAATGAACACTTAGAATTCCCTGACCACGACACATGTCATCTTGTCTCCTCATCCATTATGCCCTTACAACTTCTGTTTCAGTGATAAAAGCGCCTCATATCTCAAGGGGTAGTTTAAATATTACCACACCAAAAACAAAGCAGCCTGTCCCTCTTCTTACAGTTTCTGTATAACTTTCTAAGACAGTACTTGCCAGAGGTGCTTTGATCTCTTTCCCAGTTGGTTGTGAACACCAGACTCAAAACTATTGCTAGTTTTGTAGTTTATTATTCATATTTTGTCCCTAATACCTAACTCAGGACTGCATAGTGGTTAAATTAATTTTAGTGGGATGAAAATATGAAGGAGCTTGTCTTTGTTTTATGTTCTGTCTCCCTACCATCATTTGGCACTTCTCACCAGGGATTCATTTTGCTAATCACAAGTGCCAGTTCCCATTGCTCTGATACCACATCGCAGCAAAACCTCAGATGCCAGTGAAAGTAAGGTGACTCTCACTAACTCCTCCAGGGTAAATGAAAGATGTTCTGTGGAAGCTGCTAACACAGAATTGTGACCTGATAAAAACAGCTGCCCTGTCTCACCTGCTGTCATCACTACCATTCCAGAAACTGCTTGCAAACTCGGCTTTCTGACAACTAGAAGCTGTTCAGCATCCTCCCTGCTGATTTGCTTTCTGGCAGAGCTGAAAAGGCACCAGCTTGTAGTCAGAAGGCCTGAATTCTGGTCTTGGCTCTGCAGCTTGAAATGCATATGACTTCAAGTAGGACACTGAGAGCTGTGTCTCTGTTTCCTTGTGTTCAAAACAAGAAAAGGATCCTTTCCTTGCTCCTACTGACCTTGCTTATGAAATTTAGAGAATGTAAAGAATTAGAAATCCTCTTACAAAATAGTAAACTCATCAGATAGCATATTAAAAAAGCAGAGATATTACTTTACCAACAAATGTCCATCTAGTCAAGGCTATGGTTTTTCCAGTAGTCATGTATGGATGTGAGAGTTGGACTGTGAAGAAAGCTGAGCCATGAAGAATTGATGCTTTTAAACTGTGGTGCTGGAGAAGACTCTTGAGAGTCCCTTGGACCGCAAGGAGATCCAACCAGTCCATTTTAAAGGAGATCAGTCCTGAGTGTTCATTGAAAGGACTGATGCTGAGGCTGAAACTCCAATACTTTGGCCACCTGATGCGAAGAGTTGACTCATTGGAAAGACCCTGATGCTGGGAGGGACTGGGGGCAGAAGGAGAAGGGGACGACAGAGGATGAGAAATCTAGTCACTGACTAATTTAATCATCTAACCACAGACTCGATGCACATGAGTTTGGGCGAACTCCGGGAGTTGGTGATGAACAGGGAGGCCTGGCATGCTGTGATTCATGGGGTCGCAAAGAGTCTTACACAACTCAGCGACTGAACTGAACTGAACTGAAACTCATCAGAGGGATGGTGGTGGTGGTTGTGGTGGTTTAGTCGCCAAGTCATTCATGTTTGACTCTTGCAATGCCATAGACTGTCGCCACCAGTCTGCTCTGTCAATGGGGTTTCCTAGGCAAGAATACTGGAGGGGGTTGCCATTTTCTTCTCCAGGGGACCTTCCCCACCCAGGGATCAAAGCCAAGTCTCTTTCACTGCAGGCAGTCTGGTGCATTGCAGGTAGGTTCTTTGCAGCTGAGTTACCAAGGCTTCCCCATCAGGGGAATAGTGGGTAGTAATACAATATTATTTACACTTTAGTCCCAGTGGTCTGGTTTTCCACAATGGTGTTCTTTAGGAAAATCAAATTAAGTACAATGTCTAAAATATAGGAATTTCTACAAGAAGGTCAAACTGAATGCAATGCCTGATAAGATAGCCAACAATTTCTTTATCCATCCACCTGTTGATGGATGTTTGGGTTGTTTCCAGTTTGGGGCTATTACAAATAAAGCTTCTGTGAACATTCATGTACAAGTCTTAGTGTATGTTTTCTTTTTTCTTGGGTGAATAACTAGGAGTGGAATGACTGGATGATATATTAAGTGTAGGAACATGATTTTTTTTAATGACTGTACAGAGGTCCTTTATTTAGCTGTTCATAATTTTTAAGCAATATTTCATTGTTGAAAATTTAGACCTTTCTGATATTTCACTATGTTAGCAAGTAATATATGATTTTTTGGTTGAAGAATGTGGTTATAGACATTCAACTTGAGAGGAATAATGAGGAAGAAGGCATTGTGAAGGAAGTCTGGAGATGAAGAGTATGCTGTTGGATAATTCTGGGTTTTTCAGTGATTGCAAAGCAAGCATTTTGTGTTGTTTACTGGGAAGCAAAGTGGCATGAGACTGTAAATGAACCAAAATTTGAATTTAAAGTTTATTTCACTGTTTTGTTGTCAACTTTATGGAACCATGATTTCATCATAATATTCCTTATGAGGCAACTGCAATAAACTTAGGTGTAGTCTTTTGTTTCTGGAAGCTATAATTAGCCATCTGGTATACTTTTAACATTGTGTTAAATTTAAAAAAAAAAACCCTAAAACATATAAATATAAATAAATAAATATAATGCCTGAGATGTATTCTGTGATCCAGGTAAAAGGCCAACCTCTACCACCATAATCCGGGACCTTTGCTAGGTGGTCTCCATTCAAAGTACAAGTTGTCACCAGAAGCACCATTTACATGTAAGACCACATATGCAGACTCAGTTTAGCCACAGGAGACTAGAGACCAAAGAAATGCCACATCCTAAAAATACCTGTGCACCCATCAGAGAGGTGACTGGCTAATCTGTGTGGACATTTCTGATGCTATTCCTTGAGTAATGAGGCGGTTCTATGTCATTAGACATAGAATAGGACATAAAGTCTTATTCTACTTAGAATAGGACTATAAATTTATTTTGATTAGAGTCATGAAAAGTCACGTGGGATAAGTGATAAGAAAAATTGCTGTAGAGAATTGCTAACAGAATAGCTAATAGAATTCTCTGGGGAGAGTAGCTAATAGTGTGATCAGTGTGTAGCAGGCACAATCCTCTGGGCTTGTCCTGCATTCTCTTAACCCACAGTCCTTTGGGGCAGAGTTCCCAAACAGTCCTATTTTATGAAGAAAATGAAGCCATATACTCAGAGAGTGTAATGCAAGGATTCAAACCCATTCTATAGCCTGGATGCTTAACTCTCAATCAGGTCCTGGTCTGTGTGAGGTCCACTAGCAGCTAGAATTTCCATGAGGATTATTGCGAGTTGTCTGGGTGGAAGTGTCAGGTGTTCATTTACTCTGTGTAGTTTCTCTGTACAGTCAACTTCAATAAATTGAGGTGAGAGGAAGCACCTGGATGCTTATTTTTTTAGATTGCTGTCCAATGGCTACTTGCCTATCCAAAAATTTCTCTACTTCTTGTTCAATAAAGAATCCCACTTTTATATGAACTGGCAATATGCCCATGTACAACTTATAATTATCAGACTTCTCTAATGCATGTATAATGATGTTCTGAGCAGGGAGATGGTAATGGAAGCATTACTATGGAGTAATTTTGTGATTTTTCCATAAAAGGGAGTTAACACAGCTAGGAGGTGCACTCTTCTTTCATCCTGCTTCTTCCTTTCTGTTGCATGGGCTACAGGCATGGTGAGCTCTCCAGTAGTTGTGTTGGACCATGAATGCCTTCAAGGTGAAAGCCAAAGGCAGAGAGAAAGAAGGAGTCTGATTTTCTAATTATTCATATCAATACTGAAGAGCCTATTCTACTTCCTTTTCTATTAGAAGACTAAACCTTGAGTGCTTCCTGTTATGTTGGTTTTTCTTTCATACAAAATCAGAAGTAATCCTAACTGTTAAAGATTACTTGGAAACTTTCTGGGTTTGTCTCTGTCCCATAGACATAACAACACTCTAGATTAACACTCCAACTATGCAAAGAAATTGTATAATTAATTCCATTCCCTTTGCTTGGTTTTTAATAAAATTCGGAAAAAGATGTTTTAGGTAGAAAAAAACTGAATGTATTGATTAAAATGAAATCTGTAGGTTCATTTCTTTTCCTAGCTCTAATTAAAATAAACCAGCCAAAAGATATTGGATTTGAATCCAACAGAGAGGAACCATCTTTCCTCTTCAGTGCTCCAGAAGATAGGCACACGGTGGGGGGTTTGTCCTTCCTTAGACTGTACATCAAATATATTTTCTGTACTATTGTGATAAATCTTCTAAATCACCCACTTTGAGCCTGGTTGTGTGAAGTGATTACTGCAGGCCAAAAAGTCCAGCTGGAATTTGTCAGGGTCTAGGATAAATCACAAAATTTATAAAACCCAAGGCATTTCAGCCCATTGTGAAATGTATCCATTGAAAGTGCTCTGAGGAGACCAACTTCCTGTGTCCAATGACCCCAGTGACCCCAGTGACAACTGTGAAAATTACATTTTAAAAAGTAAAGCCCCTAGAAATGGTTCTAAGGGCAAACATTGTTTCTTTCCACAATTCCAATTCTGTTTTTAAATTCTTAAATTATATTCACCTTTTGTCTGTTACATTTCCACCCTTTGACTTGAATGCAAGAGTCTTAGAGCCTAATGAATGTACTTCAACAAGTAAAATGCTTAGCAAGGTGAGTAGCCATAGTAAGAAAATAACCCGAAACTAACAGCTCCCATCATCACAAGAACCACCATCATTACTACCTCCACCACTAGGGTGCTGAACTTCTCCTCTGTGCCCCTCTTCTGCTTGGTCTCTCCTGTGTTTTACCTGAATTTATCTTAAATTGTTCCACAGTGTGGAGCAAAACTGCTTTGCTCTGTCTTATTTGATCGTAACTCCCTCCTTCACTCTTCTGTTTCTCCCAAACAAAATGAAACCTTAATTGAAAGTTCCTGTGGTGCATGTCGCAGAAGGCGATGGCACCCCACTCCAGTACTCTTGCCTGGAAAATCCCATGGATGGAGGAGCCTGGTAGGCTGCAGTCCATGGGGTCACTAAGAGTCGAACTCAACTGAGCGACTTCACTTTCACTTTTCACTTTCATGCATTGGAGAAGGAAATGGCAACCCACTCCAGTGTTCTTGCCTGGAGAATCCCAGGGACGGGGGAGCCTGGTGGGCTGCCGTCTATGGGGTCACACAGAGTTGGACACAACTGAAGTGACTTAGCAGTGGTGCACATGTGCTGTGTTGCTTCTGTCATATCTGACTCTTTGCGACTCTATGGACTATAGCCCACCAGGCTCCTCTGTCCATGGGATTCTCTGGGCAAGAATTCCAGAGTGGGTTGCCATGCCCTCTTCCGGGGGACTTTCCTGACCAAGGGATCAAACCTGTATCTTTTACATTGTCTCCTATATTGTAGACAAATTCTTTACTTCTGAGCCAGTGGGGAATCCCAAAAGTTCCTATTAAAATAGTTTAAACATGATTTTGCTGTACTTAACTACCACTGAACCCCAACTCAGGCATTTGAATAATTATTTTGTATTTTTGTAATGATTAAGTGTTGACTAACTTCACATTAAATTAATCATTAAAGCAAAGCTCATTAAAGTGCAGATATAAAAAGTTTTGTTTTGATTGCTTTTGAACAGTAGGGAAAATTAAATTTATTCATCTCAATATTCAAAAGAGAAGGTAGTAGGAAAATACATATGAAGAAAGTCAAACAACCTTAATGTGCCAAAATAAATGCTTCTATTTTACAAATATTGGCATCTTTTATGAGGAGGTGAACAGGAAAGCATTCAGTTGTCGAGAAGAGAGGATGTTGCATTTTTCTAAACTTGAATGGTTTTCCAGTGAGTAAGGTTTACTTCAGTGGAAATGCAAGAATATTCTATTTGTTCTTGTGACAGGGGTAAAGGAGATGAGACTATGGTCACATTTTAGGGACAAATCAGAGAGAACTGGAGAATCTGAAAAACAGACGTTAAAAATTAGAGAATTGTACCAGGAGCAGGAGTTTAGAGTAATGGATAATATGCAAACCCCAGCAATCATTTGCAGAACTTTTTGATGTTAATTGAGATTGTACACAAGTTTTTTTTTTCTTTTTGGAAGGATGTAGGGAATAATAATAATTGATAATAGCAACAAAAATAACAGCAACAACAAGAACTACAACTAACACTGGATGTTTAAAATGTGGGTATAATCTTCTAAGTTCTTTTCAAATATAGCATCACAGCAATTCTGTGAAGATGTATAACTATGCCTCTTTCTTAGATGAATAAACTGTGCACCTACAAAAGCTGGGAGACAATCCTCCATGAGTCTCTCATGTTTTTGTACAACTTGAGAGCAGAGGCACTGGTGAGTTTTTTCCAGACTATCTATTCAGAAATGTTTGTATGGCAAACAGGCTGGGAAAACAGAGATAACATCTCCCTCAGGTGCAAAGGGCAAGTCTGTTAATTGACCTGTGTAATAAAGATAAATTTTTAAGGACAAAGTTCAGGCAGGCTTACTGCCCACTATAAAAGATTCAGGTTCCCTACACTGAGGTTCCTCTCTTGTGGACACAATCCATGGCATGTGTAGGCATTTCTTGCTCTCTTTCTATCATCCTATAAGAACCGGGGCTGAGGGGACTGGCACAGATGCTGGCATTTTAGCCACTGCTGTTGCCATGAGTAATCAAGTTCTTTGTCTCTGACTCAGAAGTCTCATATCTTTTTCCAGTATCCATGAAACTGTGACAGGGCTGACTTGTTGGATGGCAAGTGGGGAAACATCTCAAACTCCTTACAGTTGTGATAAGAGGTTGACAACTTATCTAAGGCCACTCTGCTAAAAAGTTGTAGAGCCAGGAACTGGGCCAGCACAGGTAGTTCTACTTCCTAGCACATGCTCTCCCCCATCACATTCAGTTCAGTTCAGTTCAGTTCAGTCACTCAGTTGTGTCCAAGTCTTTGTGACCCCATGGACTGGAGCATTCCAGGCCTCCCTCTCCATCACCAACTTCTGGAGCCTACTCAAACTCATGTCCACTGAGTCAGTGATGTCATCCAACCATCTCATCCACTGTTGTCCCCTTCTCCTCCTGCCTTCAGTCTTTTCCAGCATCAGGGTCTTTTAATGAGTCAGTTCTTCCCATCAGGTGGTCAAAGTATTGGAGTTTCAGCTTTAGCATCAGTCCTTCCAGTAAATATTGAGGACTGGTTGCCTTTAGATTTGACTGGTTGGATCTTCTTGCAGTCTAAGGGACTCTCAAGAGTCTTTTTCCAACAACACAGTTCAAAAGCATCAATTCTTAGGCACTCAGTTTTCTTTATAGTCCAACTCTCACATCCATACATGACTACTGGAAAAAACATAGCTTTGACTAGATGGACCTTTGTTGGTAAAGTAACATCTCTCTCTCTCTCTTTTTTTTTTTTTACAAAATTTTTCTTTCTTTTATTTTATTTTTATTTTTACTTTATTTTACTTTACAATGCTGTATTGGTTTTGCCATACATTAACATGAATCCGCCATGGATGTACATGAGTTCCCAATCCTGAACCCCCCTCCCACCTCCCACCCCATATCATCTCTCTGGAACATCTCTGTGCACCAGCCCCAAGCATCCTGTATCCTGTATAGAACATAGACTGGCGATTAGTTTCTTACATGATAGTATACATGTTTTAATGCCATTCTCCCAAATCATCCCACCCTCTCCCTCTTGAGAACAGTGTGGAGATTCCTTTAAAAATTGCAAATAGAACTGCCTTATGACCCAGCAATCCCACTTCTGGGCATACACACCAAAGAAACCAGAATTGAAAGAGACATGTGTACCCTAATGTTCATCGCAGCACTGTTTATAATAGCCAGGACATGGAAACAACCTAGATGTCCTTCAGCAGATGAATGGATAAGAAAGCTGTAGTACATGTACACAATGGAGTATTACTCAGCCATTAAAAAGAATACATTTGAATCAGTTCTAATGAGGTGGGTGAAACTGGAGCCTATTATACAGAGTGAAGTAAGCCAGAAAGAAAAACACCGATACAGTATACTAACACATATATATGGAATTTAGAGAGAAGGTAATGATAACCCTGTATGCAAGACAGCAAAAGAGACATCTCTCCTTTTTAATATGCTGTTTAGGTTGGTCATAGTTTTTCTTCCAAGGAGCAAACGTCTTTTAATTTAATGGCTGCAGTCACCATCTGCAGTGATTTTGGTGCCTGCAAAAAATAAAGTCTCTCACTGTTTCCATTATTTCCCTGTCTATTTGCCAAGAAGTGACAGGACCAGATGCCATGATCTTTGTTTTTTGAATGTTGAGATAAAAGCCAACTTTTTCACTCTCTTCTTTCACTTTCATCAAGAGGCTCTTTAGTTCTTCTCTGCTTTCTGCCATAAGAGTGGTGTCATCTGTGTATCTGAGGTTATTGATATTTCTCCCAGCAATCTTGATTCCAGCTTGTGCTTCTTCCAGCCCAGCATTTCTCATGATGTATGCTACATATAAGTTAAATAAGTAGGGTGACAATATACAGCCTTGACATACTCCTGTTCCTATTTGGAACCAGTCTGTTGTTCCATGTCCAGTTATAACTGTTGCTTCTTAACCTGCATACAGATTTCTTAAGAGGCAGGTCAAGAGATCTGGCATTCCCATCTCTTGAAGAATTTTCCCCAGTTTGTTGTGGTCCACACAGTCAAAGGCTTTGGCATAGTCAATAAAGCAGAAATAGATGTTTTTCTGGAACTCTCCTGCTTTTTCGATGATCCAATGGATGTTGGCAATTTGATCTCTGGTTCCTCTGCCTTTTCTAAATCCAGCTTCAACATCTGGAAGTTCACAGTTCACGTATTGCTGAAGCCTGGCTTAGAGAATTTTGAGCATTACTTTTCTAGCGTGTGAGATGAGTGCAATTATGCAGTAGTTTGAGCATTCTTTGGCATTGCCTTTCTTTGGGATTGGAGTGAAAACTGACCTTTTCCAGTCCTGTGGCCACTGCTGAGTTTTCCAGATTTGCTGGCATATTGAGTACAGTACTTTCACAGCTTCATCTTTTAGGATTTGAAACGGCTCAACTGGAATTCCATCATCTCCACTAGCTTTGTTCATAGTGATGCTTTGTAAGACCCACTTGACTTTGCATTCCATGATGTCTGGCTCTAGGTGAGTGATCACACCACTGTGGTTATGTGAGCCATGAAGATCTTTTTTGTATAGTTCTGTGTATTCTTGCCACCTCTTGTTAGTATCTCTGCTTCTGTTAGGTCCATATCATTTCTGTCCTTTATTGTGCTCATCTTTGCATGAAATGTTCCCTAGGTATCTTATGAGCACCAGGACCCAGGAGAAAAGAGCAGTGACCTCACAAGAAACTGAGCAGAAATGCCCATGAGTGTCCAGGCATCTCTGGCAGAGGTGTGGATCAGTGGTGGCCTGCTGCAGGGTTGGAGGCACTGAGGTCAGCAGTCATCAGACCTTTTGAAGGAGGCTGCCATTATCTTCATTACCTCCACCATAGTTTGGCCTCAGCTCAAGCAACAGGGAGGGAACACAGCCCCGCCTATCAATAGAAAATTGAATTAAAGATTTATTGAACATGCCCCTGTGCATCAGAACAAGACTCAGTTCCCCCTCAGTCAGTCTCTACCATCAGGAATCTTCCATAAGCCTCTTATCCTTATCTGTCAGTGGGCAGACAGGATGAAAACCACAATCATAGAAAACTAACCAAACTGATCACAGGGACCACAGCCTTGTCTAGCCCATCACATTAAAAGACTCTAAGTAACATAATAATGTAACTGAAAGATACCTTGATCTAGTACATTGAATTATTTTATATTTTGAATTTACTATGATCTACAGAATGTACTTTGCTTTTACTTATTTAATTTGTTTTTCTCCTAATTACAAAAAAAAAAGATTCTAAGTGGTCAGAAGACATGAAGATAATATTCATATATGTGTTACATTATATAAAAGCTAATAAAATATGTATGTATCCTTAATAAATCAGTCCAGCTATATTTGATATAAGCTGACTCCACTCAATTTTAGAGTGAAAAAAATGTATCCAAAATCATTGGCATAATTTGATATCAGGCAGAAATGCTCTCCATCCTGACCTAATGGTTATAAACCTCCCATTCTCTACTGTCATAATTATGCAAAGATGTAATTTAAAATACTCTATTGTGCGTGAAGCTCCTCTAATTCCCTCAGTAAAAGCTAATGCTACATTTCTCTGAAATCAGGAACATTTTGCATCTCTCTCTACATCAACACAGTAGAATGATTAAAAACAGACTGTGGAGCCAGATTGCCTCAGTTCTAATCTTGATCCTGCCACTTCTAAGCTATATAACCTTGGGCAATTATTTTAAGCTCATTGGGGCTTAGTTTCCTCACCTCTAAAATGGGAATAATATTTTTGACAGCATCTCTAGGTACAGTTATGATAATATGATAAAGCAAATGAATCTGTTACTACATCCCTATAGCTTAAGAAAAAACCCATACATTTCCTATGAAGATGCTTTGACTTCTGTTTATTGGCTTTGCAACCTACAACATGAAAGCCTTGTGATACAAGATTTAATGAGTTTATCCATTTAAAGCACTTTGAATACTACCTGATACATCATTATGTTCTCAATAAATATCCACTGTCATTATCCATTTCTTGTTGTTGTTTAGTTGCTCAGTTGTGTTTGACTCTTTGTGATCCCATGGAGTGTAGCCCACCAGGTTTCTCTGTCCATGGGATTTCCCAGGCAAGAATACTGGAATGAGTTGCCATTTCCATCTCCAGGGGCTCTTTCCAACCTAGGGATAGAACCCACATCTCCTACGTTAGCAGGTGGATTCTTTACTGCTGAGCCACCAGGGAGGCCCTCACCCATCTATTATGTCTCTTTTAAATTGTCTCTGACTTAATGGCTACATAAGTGTGTTACCTGAGAGTCTCAGGCTTCTGCAATTGGTAAGGGTAGTTCCATCTGTTCTACCATCTATTCTATTCTGATGTGATCTATTGATCAGATCAATGACTCTGATCCTCCGCTTGATTAGTTTAGAAATGCAACAGTAAATCACAGTTTTTTCTCAATTATCCTCAAGGCTATTGTCATGTTTCTTTCATCAAGTTCTGATTAGAAATCATCCCCTCGGTCAGCCTGAGCCCCACTGTTCCTCAGAGGTGTTACTTGGATTTGAAACTCTGCCCCCACCAATACCACTGCCATCACAGGAGGCCCAGTGGGGCTGGGAAGCTGCCATGTCCATTGTTGATGGATAGGGGACAGTTTGACCTAAGAGATCCCTACCATCACCTTTGTAAAGTGAAAAGGACGGCACACCTTCTGTGTGCTATGTGGGTGAAAAAGAGCGCCTTAGCCAGGTGGCTCCCACACTTCGAGTGCTTCAGACTTCAGGGAAGGAACAACGGTCGCGCGTGCATGTGTGTGTTGTGTGAGGCCAGCAAAGTGGCTCAAGATGAGTTTCCTCACCACCACACTGTCTCCAGGACTGATAGTCTTCTCTGGCTCCGTTCCTGAGTCTGGTTCCCGCTGACACGCTCTTTTTCCCTTTATGATACATTTTTTTCCAGGGGTGCATTTTGTCTTACTCCATATATAAGTCTGAATGGAAATGATAGATGGAGTTCAAGGTTTTTTCCAAAGAGGCTACCAGCCTTTCTGTAAATCAGTGTGTATGTGGATATAGAAAGATACTTTTGGAATGACCAAAATTAAAAAGATTTACTATACCAAATGTTGTCAAGGACATGGAGCAACTAGAACTCTCATACATTGCTGGTAAGAATGCAAAATGGTGCAACCATTATGGAACACTGTTTGTCAGCTATTTCAAAAGTCAAGCATTCATAGATCACATGACACTGCCGTTCCATTCCCTTCTATTTACTCACGGTAAATGAAAGCACATGTCTGTATAAACAAAGACTTACACATGAATATTTATAGCTTGATTTGTAACAGTCAGAAATTGGAAGCAACCCAAACTTCCAATGACAGATAAATGGATAAACAAATTGTGTATACACATATATATATTCACTGAATAAAATATTTACATATACATATAATATTTATTTATATTATAAATATATTATATTTATAGATAATACTCATACTATCTATATATATTATATAAGTGTTTGTACTATATATTTATTTTTATATATTTATACATTTACTCAGGTTGGATCCCTGGCTTGGGAAGATCCCCTGGAGGAGGGAGGCCATGGCAACCCACTCCAGTGTTCTTGCCTGGAGAATCCCATGAACAAAGGAGCTTGCCAGGATCAGTCCATTGGGTCGCAAAGAGTAGGACACGACTGAAATGACTTAGCACACACACATGCACACATGTACTATATTATATATATATAAATATAAAAAATAAACATATAGTACAAATACATATATAATATATATAGATAGATAAATATCTATAAATATAATATATTTATAATATAAATAAATATTATATGTATATGTAAATATTTTATTCAGTGAATAGATATGTGTGTATATGTATATATATGTGTATGTATATATTATATATATTAACTTGTTCCCTTTAAATATATGAGGTTTACTGTATGTCAATCATTCCTCAATAAAAGCTACTTTTAAAAATGGATATATAGAGAAATTGTGTTAGATAACCTTTTCCTCCAGAAACATCTTGCTTCTCTCCACTCCTACAGAATCAAAATACTCTGCTGAAAATCCATTTCTTAGTGTTTCGTAGGTGACCAGAAATTAGCTCATTCAGGGCAGACTTGGACTTATTCACCTTTGGGTTCTTCATGAACAGCCTTAGCACAGTATCTTGCCTACATCACAGGCACTAAATATTTACATATGAAATGAGTAAAGAATGAATTAACTAATTGAATAATTGATTATCAACTTTAACCATCTTTACATAACTATTGTTTATATGCAGGTCTACAATTGATAACTTTCATCTGTCTAGGATAAATGCCTTTTTTGGACAAGCCAATATTTCTCACTCTAAACTCTAAGGCAGCAAATCTTTGTTTGAGGAAGATCTATGAGTACAAAGGAAGCAATTCATAAAAGAACCCAAGGAGCACTATTTTTTCTCCTTAAATAGAGCATTGAACTTGCCTCTTCAGTGTCTTTTCAGCAGAGTTAAAATTTAGAATTGTAGTTGAAGACCTACTGGATTCAGCTGACAAAATGTCTATCAAACATTCAGGAACCTCACTGTAAATAGAAAAACACTTAGAAATAAGAGAAAAGCTCTGAACTAATCCTGAGCCTGACAGTTCTCTAGCTATTTGACACTGGTTAAATCACCTCATCATTCTTGGGCTTAGTTTCTCAGTACTGAAAACAAGGTGATGAAGCAAAAATCACTCATGAAATTTTCCTGTCTCAACATTCTGTGATCTTGCGATTTTCAAGAAGGATCTATTTAAGGTGGACCAGGGTTTAAATCAACTGTTCTGGGGAGGGAACAAAATGAAGTAGGCAGTTGAGGGATTAGGTAGAAAAGGAAAGGGTTAAATCTGCAAAGAATATTCACAAAATTCTTGCACATGATTGGAAATAAGAGTCAGTTCTTTGCCACTGAACTTTCTACTTGGAGTATATCTTGCATATCATATCATATTATAATTCCTCTTCTAGGAAAAACATAATAGTTTTAGTTTTGTGTCCCTTGTGGATAAATTGTGTAATGAAAAAACATGGTGTTTTCTTCTAAAGGAAGCATCAGCCGAGCTACTCAGTTGGCAACTTTTCTGTGCCTGTTTCATATCCAGGGACAACAGGCAAAGATTTGGCATAATCTATGTTCCATCACTGTCAGAGACTGGAATTGCATTTTCTGCCCCTGCTTCTGCTTGGCAAGAGTCCTTTTTGTGCTGCTGCCTAATGGGATGCAGTCTCCAGAAGAGTGATTGATTGCCAGGTGCAGGCATGATTAAGCCAGTGCAACTGTGGGCCATCCCATCCCCACAGTGGAGGAAGAAAAGCATGCATTTTCTGTGAGAACACTGTCTCTTTCTTTGGCTCTGCAGCTCAAGACAGAAATACCCTAGAGTTAAAAAGAAGTAATAATAACCTATGTATATACTGAGCAAGCTGGGCTCCTTCATAGAAACAGAAAATGGGTAAAACAAGCTACTATCAGGACTTAGGGACAATTTTTAATTGTCAGATGAAAGTATAATGCTTGTTTTAAAAGGCTGATGTACTAGTGGTATCTTCACTATGCTGTGCTTATTTAGCCAAATAAATGTGATGTGCGTATAACACGGTCATATCTCAACCATTTGCTCTGCCTTAAAACCTCTCTCTGTCTGGGGAAAAACATTAAATAAAAAACAAATCCATCTCTGAAAGTTTTGAAAAACATTCAAGGTTTGCTAAAGATTTGAAGAAGAGAAGAAAGAAAACTGAATGAGTAAATATAGAGCATAACTTCCTAAAATCTTCTTTATCCATCTGTTCCCCAAAGCTTCACTTGCCTTCCTCCCAAAATGAGACAGCCCAAAGTCCCATCTTACCACCTCTAAGGCCAGAATATCTTGGAGATATGTGTTTCTTTCTCTCTCTCTTCTGTTTATGGCATCTTGAGTTTGGGAATATAGACAAGAAGTTTCTGCCACTGGACACTTAGCCCACCAAAGAGCAACCAAATGAAAGTTTCTTTTCTGGATAAGGAAGTAAGGCCAACTAGGAGGCAGCGGTTCATGGCAAGGAAGGGGTACTGAGGGATGGGTCTTGTGAAGAACACTGATTCTGTAGAGGAGAAAATTCTTAATAAACCTTGGATCTTGACCTTGGATGAACGCCCCAGTCTATAATTTTCTATGGTCCCTATCTCTATCTTCTGGGAAGATGGAGGCTCAAAAATTTTTGCAGTCAAGAATTTTTAAGGCCAAGCTTATCCTATAGTTTTTGTTTTGTTTTGTTTTTAGCAATGTGTTTCCTCCAAAAGGGCTTCCCTTGTGGCTCAGCTGGTGAAGAATCTGCCTGCAATGTGGGAGAGCTGGGTTCGATCCCTGGGTTGGGAAGATCCCCTGGAAAAGGGAACGGCTACCCACTCCAGTATTCTGACCCGGAGAATTCCAAGAACTGTATAGTCCATGGGGTTGTGAAGAATCAGTCACAACTGAGCAACTTTCACTTTCACTTCCTTCAAAAGTGCTAGGTTTCTGGTCTGGGTGTTCCCTGTCAATTCCATCAATGACCAATGATCATACCCAAAGTTCCTTCCTGGACTTTGTGCTACGCTTTTTACCTATGCTGAATTCTCTCAAACTAATAGCATTCTTAATCTGATCTGTGCTATAGGACTGAGTTTCTTCATTAAATTGGTAAGTTTTTACAGACCTTCTCAAAAGCTCAAAGCCTTTATGTTTCTTCCAGTTTGGAATCCAGAAGCAGTGAACTTTTCAGACCTAAATTTCTACACCTCTTTCAACTTTTATTTCTACTTTCAAACCAGCCAATTCTTGTACAGGTTCCCTTCTTCTTTATAATACCTCGCTAAATGCACTAAAACACACAATGGATGTGAAAACATTCTTGCTTTTTCTAACCTATTCCCCTAGAACTAAAAATGCAGAAGACACTTGTTCTAGCTTCCAGGTCAATGAAGGTGAAATATTACCTGTCATTTTGCCACTGTATAACATGATATGTCTGCTTCCTCCCCAGCAGATGCTTGACCACTAAGTCAAATCTAAATATTTTAGGGTTTTGTTATAGCAAAGTCCCACTTATGGTACCAGTTTCTGATTGGTGTTGGAGAAATAATCCGATAATCTAATCCTGCCAACAATAATTCAATCCTTCTATGTAGGAGAGAGAGAACACGATCTACTATTGAGTGAACATTAAAATATTTATCTGCACAAAACGTAGAAAAGTGACCGCAAAGTATGAGCAGAGTTTCAGACAAATTTATACAGCAAAATGGTGGAAAAAAGCAATAAAAGCTTTTTTATCTTCTTGAGAGACAAAAGGGCTGAAGCTTGTGACAGTCTCAGTTCATCTCATGAGGGGCCCTAAGCTAAGGTTATGTGGCTCATGGCTTTGGAGATATCTCTATATTATAAAAACTGTAGCCTGGGCTTAATTCCCATGGAGATTTGTCTTTATTCCAAAGGTTAGAGCAAAGCCTCAGATTCAGTGCATCTCAAAAAACAAAAAAATACTAAGAGGAGAAAGGGGGAAATGGTCTCTTTGCCCTTTGTACATAGAGAAAATAATGTTCATTTATCCTTATAGTAGGGTCATGATATTGAATTGATGTAACATAAACAATGGCTCCAAAAATCTGGGTTTTGTTCACGTTAATAGTCCAAGGTAGATGTTCCTGGTCTGCAATTCAGACTGTAAAGTCATTCAGGGACCCATGCTGGCGATGCATCTGCCGTCTTTAACCTGTGATTTATAAGATCGGCCTGGGGGTTGCCATCCCGGTTAGCCATAAAGGGGAAAGAGCATGGAGGCGGCACTTTTGTTTCTTAAAACCCTTAGCTTAGAAACCATACCCATCACTTGTGTTCACATTCCACTGACTGAGTCATATGACCACCCCTATGAGTAAAAGAGGCTGGAAAATGCGGTCAAACTCTGTCCACAAACATTAATTGCCAGAGAAAATTAATTTGGTAAACAGCTAGCCACCTCTATTACGAGATTAGACCAAGAAATATGAAAGGCAGATTATAGGAACCTATAGATAAATTGGAAAAAGGCAGTGCCTTTTTAAAAAAAATTTTATTTTTACTTTATTTTACTTTACAATACTGTATTGGTTTTGCCATACATTGACATGAGTCAGCCATGGGTGTACATGAGTTCCCAATCCTGAACCCCCCCTCCCCCCTCCCACCCTATATCATCTCTCTGGATCATCCCCGTGTACCAGCCCCAAGCATCCTGTATCCTGTATTGAACATAGACTGGCGATTCGTTTCTTAAAGTGCTCACTTTTTAGGTCACCACAGAGCACCAAGGTGAGCTGCCTTAATGAAGGGGAGAGGGAGGTCCAAGAGGGAGTGGATATATATATACATATAGCTGATTTACTTCATTGTACAGCAGAAACTAGCGCAACATTGTAAAGCAATTATACTTCAATTAAAAAAAAAACCAGTGGTCACCTTTTTCATTGCTTGTATAGCCTCCCCATCCACCTGGTTCATTCTGCCTCTACCATTCATGACCTGGCAACACCATAGGCAGGACTACTGCAACTGTCTTTGCTGTGCTGAGGTCCTCTGGATCACTTAGAAATCAGTCTCAGTCTGGATGAACTCAGTGCTGAGAGAGTCACCCACAATCGCCCTTGCCCCGACCTGTTCTAAATGGATCTATTCTAAATGGTCTGAGCTCTGAGTTTCTAAGAGCTTAGATTTCCCTGGCCAAGCCTCTCTCTGCTTCAATCACCAGCCTCAGCCTAGGGTGAGATATGTTATATTTTTGCTAGCCTTTTAGTAAGCTTGAGGATTCCCACTGCTTCTCTCCAGGCCTTTATTCAATGCTAAAAGTAAGCGTATTGAGAGCAGGGGCCTTGCTGGTCTCCACACATCATAGAAGCTTCTCAGTAACAGCTTCTGCAGCATTTTTATTTGGAGATAGGAATGACCCTCAATCTATTCCATCAGTTTCCCATAGCTTTCCTCTTTCTTACTTGTAATAACCATCTCTTTTTCTTTTCCAAATGTTGACGTTTTGACACAAGTGACCTTGATGACACTGAAGGGACTGCTGTCCCAGGCCTAGCCAGTTCCTAGAGTTAGTAACCACTCTCCTGGGAGGGTCCTTTGTGAATGCAAACCAACTAGTCCAGAGCCTACATCCCCAGCCACTTCCTTTACTCTCACACTCCTGGCTGCTATCCATCTGTTCTAATCACCCCATGTCCAGTGAGTTAGTCAGGCTTCTGCTGAGCCAGTAACAATGGGATGTGTGTGTGTTTGTGTGTGCTGTGGAGAAAGAGAGGGAGAGAGTTTATTTCAAGGCATTGACTCTTGTGCTCGTACAGATGTGGTAAACCCAAAATCTACAGGCAGGTTGGTAGGCTGGAAACTCAGGGAAGAGTTGTAATGTGAGTACAAAGTCAGACTTCCGGCAGAAATACTTCTTGCTCAGGGGAGATCAGTCTTTGTTCTAGTCAGGCCTTCAGTTGATTTGATAAGGCCCACCCACATTAGGGACAGCAATCTGCTTTACTCAAAGTCCCTGGATGTAAATGTTAATCTCATCTAAAAACGAAACAAAACAAAACACTGTCACAGAAACATCAGAATAATGTTTGACTGAATATCTAGGTACCATGGCTCAGTCAAGTCAAACCTAAAACTATCAGAGCCAAATAGCAGATAACTGGTGACAGCCCCTAAATCTTGGAGCCTGCTGAAATTATTCAAACTAGCCAGTTTTAAGCCTGTTTACCCTGATTCACCCTTTGCTGTTGTTGATGTTGTTTTTGTATAAGTCATATCTGATTCTTTTGTGATTCCATGGACTGTAGCCCACCAGGCTCCTCTGTCCATGGGATTTCCCAGGCAAGAATACTAGAGTTGGTTGCCATTTCCTTCTCCAGGGGATCTTCCTGACCCAAGAGATCAAATCCATGTCTTCTGCTGGGTAGGTGGATTCTTTACCCCTGAGCCACCAGGGAAGCCCCCTGATTCACCCATTCTGTCCTACGAAAAACACAGCAAAGCCTCTTACTTCTCTCCATCTAACTCCTAATTGACCCTGGTGCTACTCCATGTGGCCCAGCTGATTACTGGGAATCTGTGAATACAAGTTTCTTCCCTTGCGACAATAACTTCCATGTTTATGTGTCTCAGCATATACAATTAAAACAAATCTAGGAACCCTTAAAACATCACTAAATAGGGTACTCCATCCGCTGGATCATGGAAAAAGCAAGACAGTTCCAGAAAAACATCTATTTCTGCTTTATTGACTATGCCACAGCCTTTGACTGTGTGGATCACAAGAAACTGTGGAAAATTCTGAAAGAGATGGGAATACCAGACCACCTGACCTGCCTCTTGAGAAATCTGTATGCAGGCCAGGAAGCAACAATTAGAACTGGACATGGAACAACAGACTGGTTCCAAATAGGAAAAGGAGTACGTCAAGGCTGTATATTGTCACCCTGCTTATTTAACTCATATGCAGAGTACATCATGAGAAACACTGGACTGGAAGAAGCACAAGCTGGAATCAAGATTGCAGGGAGAAATATCAATCACCTCAGATATGCAGATGACACCACCCTTATGGCAGAAAGTGAAGAGGAACTAAAAAGCCTCTTGATGAAAGTAAAAGAGGAGAGTGAAAAAGTTGGCTTAAAGCTCAACATTCAGAAAACGAAGATCATGGCATCTGGTCCCATCACTTCATGGGAAATAGATGGGGAAACAGTGGAAACAGTGTCAGACTTTATTTTTGGGGGCTCCCAAATCACTGAAGATGGTGACTGCAGCCATGAAATTAAAAGACTCTTACTCCTTGGAAGAAAAGTTATGACCAACCTAGATAGTATATTCAAAAGCAGAGACATTACTTTGCCAACTAAGGTCCGTCTAGTCAAGGCTATGGTTTTTCCAATAGTCAGGTATGGATGTGAGAGTTGGACTGTGAAGAAGGCTGGGCACCGAAGAATTGATGCTTTTGAACTGCGGTGTTGGAGAAGACTCTTGAGAGTCCCTTGGACTGCAAGGAGATCCAACCAGTCCATTCTGAAGGAGATCAGCCCTGGGATTTCTTTGGAAGGAATGATGCTAAAGCTGAAACTCCAGTGCTTTGGCCACCTCATGTGAAGAGTTGACTCATTGGAAAAGACTCTGATGCTGGGAGGGATCGGGGGCAGGAGAAGAAGGGGACGACAGAGGATGAGATGGCTGGATGGCATCACTGACTCGATGGACCCGAGTCTGAGTGAACTCCAGGAGTTGGTGATGGACAAGGAGGCCTGGCGTGCTACTATTCATGGGGTCGCAAAGAGTTGGACATACTAAGCGACTGAACTGAACTGAACTGAGTCTCTTTCTTTGGTAGAAGTTTTATTCCTGGAAAATCATCTCATATTCTGGAATTTAAAATCCTCAGCATTCCTTTTGCAGGTTGAATGGCTTCATTCCCGTTATGCTAATGTGCCAGCTCTTGCCTCTGAGCTTCATATCTTCAGCTTGGCAACATAGTGGTATCTGGTACCCCAAGTATAAGAGCAAAACTAACCACTGTGAGCTTCTCTTCCTCCAAGAAGAGTTATACTCTGAGGTCTAATCATACTCATATTGACTCTTGAAGCCATACTGAAGTCTCCATCCCCTGTACCTTTCAAATGCGATGAACTCATTCTCCCAATGACCTAGCTTTTCTGTAAGAAAGATTTCTGTGTAGTATTCAGACTCCATCCTCAACCCTTCAAATCCAAGTTTATGTTTTTAATAATCAATGATTTGGCAGGGAAATATTGGTTGCTACACTTGAACTGGCCATTCACACATAAGCTTTCCTAAGGAGACGCATCAAATCTAATTAGGTAGCAATATCTGTTTCCAGTGTACCATGAAATATTGTCTACTTTTTTTTCAGCTACTGCCTCTACTTTCAAAACTAGATGCTGATTCTTGCTCTCATGTGGTAATATATTTAGATTTTTCTCTATCATACGGAACTCAGCTTTCTGACTGAAAATTGTGCCTTTTTGCATCCTCTCCTTCTCAGGAAAGAAATTCCCTCAGTCCAAACCCAAAGAGACTCTGCGCCTGTGGTCAACCTTGGGAATTGCTCTGGGTCCTAGATACTTGGCTCACTCTTATTAAATAATCTCTACTTTTCTCCTTTCTCTCTTATATTCTGGCCATTCATCCATCCTTCCATCTACTAATTCACTAATCCATTCAAAATTATTAAGAATTACTATATGACAGAGGCTAGGCTAGACTATGAGACTAAAACAGGGTCTACATCATCAAATCTACAATATAGTGGTAGGGAACAACTTTTAGAAAAAGAATAGCATAGAATGTGGTGCATACTATAATAAGAAGTATGAACAGCACATGGTGGGAGCCTGTTAGTGACTAGTGCCTTCCTGCCTACCTCCTTCATTTCTCTGATTCCTCTCTGATCTTCTGTGTTATCCTCCACCACTTCAGCTGTCAACTTCTAAGCCTACTATTTGCACCGCTACTGACATGCCTTCTTCTATTCACCCATCTTTTCTCTCTCTTTTCCTTGCTTATGAAATGAGATTCCACAAGAGCCGTATTAAAATGTGATAGTCATTCCATGGGCAGGGCTCTAAAGAAGATTTTGAGTGGCTGAGTCTCAGCGTGGAAAATCTGTATCAGGATAATGAGTTGCCTGTATACAGATAAACTCTACTGTAGAAGACCAGATGAAATGAAGTGCCTGCTATAATTGCTTCCTTTGGGAAATTCTATGAGAGATAGGACAAAGCGATATTACTAATCTATTGGCCCAGCACCATGAATTTTAAAATGTTTATGTGTAACAAAAAAAGATAACATTACAGTCCCACACACATACAAGAAAGACCTGGACCAAAGTGCTGGAAACTACAGTTAGTTAGTGTTAGTCGCTCAGTCATGTTCACTTCTCTGTGACCCCAAGGGCTAAAGCCCACCAGGCTCCTCTGTCAGTGGAATTTCCCAGGCAAGAATACTGGAATGGGTTGCCATCTCCTTTTAAAAGCAAATACATTTGCCTACATCATCAGAGCCATATGTCGATAATATGAATGATCAGGCTCAGGGCAAAGCCTGTCACCTTGGGATGGCCCAGTGTTTCGTGGCTGCGTGGCCCACCCTCACAGAGATGGAGGCAGGCTGTCCAAGAGTGCTAGTCAGAAATTCTTTCATGTATTAACTTTTTCATTCAGCAATTATCCGTGAAGTGCCTACAATGTGTCAGGTACTCTACTAAGCTGAAGATACAACCTTAAGGATGTATCTTAAGGATACAATCTGAGCCCTCTTGGAGCTCACATTCTAGTAGCTACTAGGAATAGCTGGAAGCAGGCAAAGCTAGAGGATAGAAGGATGTGACTGTAGTATTTCTAACACTGAACTTTGGCAAGTCAGATACTAAGTGCTTTACTTGCCTTCACTCATTCAATATACTTCTCATCATCTTATGGTTAAGTTTATTATCCTCACTTCTTTTATTTGTTTTAAATTTATCATCCTCATCTTACAGAGGAGGAAACTGAAGTTCAGAGGATTTCGGTAACTCACCCCAGTTCATATCATTAGTAAGTAGCTGACTTTGTCATAGCCCGTACTTAGCCTTTATGCCTGTGGGATTCCAAAATGAGAAAGCTGAATCAATGGCCCAGTGAGAGGCCATCTTCCCTGCATTAGACCTCATATCTCTTCGCTGCCCCTCCCCCACTCCATGGACTTGCCTTGCCCCTCAGGGCTAGCCTTCCTGCATTTCTACTTGTGGGTAGTCTCCAGTCTGCACCACCCTTAGCCAAGGTGCTCCAGCTCTCTGGGGAAATGCATTGCCTCAGGGAATGCAGCCTCAGGACCTGCAGCTCTGCAGGTTTACCTGTCCTTAGTTAGGACAACAACACAGAGCATCCCATGGTATCTGTATATAATGCTCCTAGAGATAGATACACTATCAGGTGCATCTGAGGCTCCAGGGAAAACAAAGGTGAAATCTTTGATTTTTCCCCTCTGCTATAATCTAAACCTATAATGCAATTGAAGGTAATGTACAGTTGTAACAGGAAATCCTTTTTCACTTTGTGCTGAGTTTGGCTAATGGAGAAGTAATATAGTAACTGATTTTTTTCGTTCTCTGCCTTTGTTAGCAACTAAAACCAGAATGACTTATTTTTTTCCTCCTGACTTCATTTTAGGGATTTAAAAAACTTTTGTTCTAGTTCTCTGCAAAATCCTATTGTATTTTTGCAGGAAAAGCCTCTCTTCCTGCTTAATAATCTCTTGCTATTGGTAGAAGGAACATGGAATAATGTTCCAGGAGAAAAGCCATCACCTCCGTCACTTGACAAGAACTGAAATGAGAGGTTTTGACAGATAACAAATTGATAGTGATTGGGGGGAATTATTTAAGTCAGGAAGGCCAAATGTGAGGGGTAAGAATTTTTCAGTTTACAGGCATAAAGCTAAAATGAACCCACAAGTTGCTTGACAGCCATATTTTCCAGTGTTTTTCAGAACACATCTCTTATACTCCAGGCAGAAGGAATGCTATCTAGAAGTGACATTTGTTGACTAAAAAAGATGTACAACTTGAGAATTGTGAGTTAAGTTTTATTTGGGGCAAAATGAGGACTGCAGCCTGGGAGGCAGCATCGCAAATAGCTCTGAGAGACTGCTCCAAAGCAGCAGTGGGGGAAAGTCAATATATAACGTTTTGGTGAAGGAGGAGTTCAATACCATGAAGCGCTCAATTTAGGTTGAGTGCTAACAAAGGTTTTTTGTTAGTCATGAGGATCTGATGTCACCATGAAGGGATTTAGTGTTTCTCTAGATATGAGGAGATGCAAGGATTGAGATCACCAAATCTGTTCCTAAAAACATCCAACTATCTAAAGACCTGTCCCATCAGATTCCCTGGAGCACAGAGTGCCTCACTCCAGCCTGAACTCCCCCGGGGTTGTTGAAGTTCAACAGCTATAGCAGCACGGGGTTCAATCTCCATAGAGGCAGATGGCGAAGGTCTTGCTCAGTCATTGGCAATGCTCTTGGCAAGTGCTAATTTGCAGTTGACACATTCTTATTGCCTACAATGCAGGAGACCTGGGTTCCATCCCTGAGTCAAGAATATCCCCTGGAGAAGGGAATGGCTATCCACTCCAGTATTCTTGCCTGGAGAATTCCATGGACAGAGGAGCCTGGTGGGTTACGGTCTGGGATTGCAAAGAGCATGACACAACTGAGCGACTCAACACACTCACAATATTATTCAAGGCTTCCCAGGTGGCGCTAGTAGTAAAGAATCTGCCTGCTGATTCAGGAGATGCCTGTTTGATGCCTGGGTCAGGAATATCCTCTGGAAGAGGAAATGGCAACCCACCCCAGTATTCTTGCCTGGAGAATCCCATGGACAGAGGAGCCTAGAAGACTACAGTCCATGTGGTGACAGAGTCAGACATGAATGAGCATCTGAGCACCGTATTATTCAACAAGATCCAGAGAATGTAAGAGTTGGAAGCAAATTCTGAAATTCCCTAGTCTAAGGAGCTCACTGTCTGTTGCAGAAACCAAGGTCCAGAGAGGGACACTGCTTGGCAGACATAAGCAAAATAGTCAGATTATACCCTGGGCCTTGAATGTCCCTCAGTCCGTTGGCTTCATGTCTGTGCCCTCTCCTGTTGTTGTTTGGTCTCTAAATTGTGTCTGACTCCTTGCTACCCCATGGACTGACTGCAGCCTACCACGCTCCTCTGTTCATGGGATTTCACAGGCAAGAATATTGTATTGGGTTGCCATTTCTTTCTCCAGGGGATCTTCCCAACTCCTGCTGTTTCCATATAATTCCTAGACTTGTGGCAGCTAGGAACTGCTCTCAACCAAACCAGCTGTATCCAATCTTTGTGTGTATTGGAGGAGGACAGCTCTGTAAGAAACACTTAAAATAGTTTAATTATTAATGGTAAAGAAGAGATCTCACAGCTGCTGCTGCTTCTCCTGAAGGCTCATCATTCTCATGTTTTAGTGACACCTCGTTTATCAAATAGCACAATAAGACGATAACTTCAGAGAATGAAAAATACTGACTTAATCTTACAGTATCACAAAAATGCCTTTTTCTTTTAAGAAAAAAATGTCAAAATGAAATACATGTTTCCATAATATAAAATTATACTTATCCCTTTAAAACTATCCTTTTTTCATGATACACAAAATATTAAAGGGCCCAGCTGCAAACTTAGCCATTGGGAATCTATGTATATGTACACATGTATTTCCCTAGATGTCTTGAGGACTTCCTGGAATAATTTTGGCTGGAAGTGTGTTAAGGAAAAGAAGAAGAAACTGAGCTTACTTTCCATCTAAAAATTAATTTTAGAAGATAGTTATAACCATACTTCCTTTTTAATTAGGGGCATAAATTTTTAATAAAATTAATAAATAGCAGCCACAGATCATCACTGCCCAAAAAGTGGTCCATTGTTTAGTACTATCACAAGACAGTTTGTTAAAAAATGGATTTTGTGGTAAAATGAATTTGAAAGTTGCAAATAATGTAGCCCCTTGAAAATGTATAATCCATATTAGCTTTTTATGGCTCTGAGGTGTCCTGCTGTCAAGACAAATGCATTTTCTAAGCTATTTTAGCACACAGTCTTTTAAATTTTTCATGGAACACACTTTGGAAAATCATACCACAGATAACACTTTTAAAGGGATCAATAAGTATTTTAAAATTTTTGAATACATTGAAAACAGAGACGTAAAGGCAAACAAATTAGTCTCTGCTTCTGGTACTGACAGGTCTAGACTTGTACTTTAAACAAATATGAAAGTGGGCATAAAACATGAAGACAGTGTTTTTAGACATTGGACAATGGGCTGCTCAAGAATTTCACTCCTAAGAAAAGAAATATGCACTAAGTGAGCCCCTGATGGATGGATAGGCGTTAGCCTGAGTCACTCTCTGGGTGGGGGAGGGGAAGGCCCCGCAGAGCAGTTTCCCTGAGTTGACAGGAGAGCAGAGATTAGAGCGGGGATGCTGAAGGAGCTGGGACTTGTGGGCCAGGGTACCGGGAAGAAGGAGTCACACAGAGAAAGAATTCGAGAAACCCACCTATTGGTCTCTTATCTTCACCTAAATACGGTTCTTACAAGGCAGCTCAGTGAAACAGGCAGGAAATAGCTACAGGGGTTCTGTGAGCTTTCAGGAGGTTTTGGACTTCCCATAGAGCTTTACCATCTCAATTGAAGAGACCACTGAAAATACAGATTTCTCTCTGGGAACCAAAGAGATCGGGCTCTCCACTAAGGACTGCATTGGACTCCTTTTGACGATGATGAAGATGATTTAGTCACTAAGTAGTCTCCAACTCTTTGTGATCCCATTGACTGAAGCCAGGCTCCTCTGTCCATGGGATTCTCCGGGCAATAATACTGAAGTGGGTTGCCATTTCCTTCTCCAGCGGATCTTCCCAATCCAGGGATCGGACTCAGAGCTCCTATGTTGCAGATACTTCACCACTGAACCACCAGGGAAGCCCTAGACCCCATCTAACAAAGCTTAAAAACAAGCCTCCAAGGGAATTTGCTGATCTGTCAGTCAGTTATTCCTGCCATAAAAAAATTCAACACCCCTTCTTGGAAGAAAAGCAACCAGACTCTTAAAAATGGAGCCTTGCCAATGTCTGGCTTATAATTAAAAAATTAGATAGCTATCTTTAAAAGCCAAAAAGGTGTCTGTCGCCTATAACAGGGGGGAGTATGTGGTAGTCAATAGCAACAGACCCAGAGACGACTGAGGGGTTGAAATTAGCAGACGGGTGCTTAAAACAGCTCCTCTATTTAGGCTTATAGATTTCATGGAAGATAGACATAATAAGTGAATAAATAGAAACAAACTGAAAACTCCCAATAAGCTTGCAAGTACATAATATTCCTTTTAACAAAGACTTTTTAAGTCATCTAGTTATTAATCACGTTCTATAGTAAAGTTTTCAGTTTTACGCTATACTTGAATTTTGCAGATTCTGAGGATTTTAAAGAACCCTCACAGAAGTTTTAAAAAATCCTATAAGCTGTGTCTGAAAAAGACATGGAAATTATATCCAGATATAAAAATTAAAACTTGGATGTTAATGGCAAGTTATAAATGATTCATTACCTGGCTAACTATGGGGAGCCAAATAGAATAGTTTCTTAGTGAGAAGCAATGAAAGAAAATATTTCAAAACTAAAATACGAAGCAAGAGCAAGTCGTTGATAAAGATAGTCCACCATATAAAAGAAGTTTCATAAAATTTCATCTTTAATCACAGCCAGTTCTTCACATTCTAGAAGATGTTGGCCTCCCCAGATTTGATCTTTCCACATTCTGCTGCCTGGGAGAGTAGCAGAACTCCAACTTTAGTTGACAAACTTCTATCAAAAATCTTATAAGATCCTTTAGATCTTGGATAAGAAAGGTCAGAAATGTACTGCCAACTGACAGGTGAGTGTGTGTGTGGATGTATGTGTGAAGAGGAGTTGTGTTCTGTAGCCTGTACATTGTCCTTGCAGGACTGAAGTTCTACTTTCTATTCCTAAACACTATGATACGTTGATATAACAAGGATGGGGTAGAAGGCCTGGGCAGAACTACGGTTCATCCTGAAAGTGGTGGTATATGAACAGTGACAGTGATCTACAATCACTAGCACATGGTAAAAATTAAAAGCAGATGGTCTTTTGGTTGGTTTTAATATTTTAAAAATTCTCCATAGGGATTATTTCCATTGCTCCCTCCCCCACAACTTATCCCACTGCCTGAATATTTTGCTTGTTACTTTCATAGGGCATCGTATATTTAATTAGGCATTAAATAGTCAATTGGAGGAGAAGACAATGGCACCCCACTCCAATACTCTTGCCTGGAAAATCCCATGGACGGAGGAGCCTGGTGGGCTGCAGTCCATGGGGTCGCTATAAGTCAGACACGACTGAGCAATTTCACTTTCACTTTTCACTTTCATGCATTGGAGAAGGAAATGGCAACCCACTCCAGTGTTCTTGCCTGAAGAATCCCAGGGACGGCAGAGCCTGGTGGGCTGCCATCTATGGGGTCGCACAGAGTCGGACACGACTGAAACGACTTAGCAGCAGCAGCAGGGAATTGGAATAGTGTTCTTACTCACTTTGCTCTACAGCAAACTTCATTAAAGGACCAAGTTTATCTCTAGGGCTTTAATCTCTATTATATGGACCTATTTTTAATTGTCTTCACCAGATAAAATGTTCCCATGCATAGATTCTAAGAATGATTTTATAGAAAATCTGGTAAGTTCTATTTATATAGTAATACTGAAACATTTAAAAATTTACTTCACTTATATCTCTTAGTGACTTTCTATCCTTATAGACAGATGTAGATGGATATTATTATTTTCGTTTGATACATATTAAACTAAGGCCCAGAAGGTGACTGTCTAAAGTCCCAAAGTTTCTTAATGACAGTGAGGGAACTAGATAGACTCTAGCCCTCTGTTACCCACCTGTTTTCTTTCTATTGAATTATACTATGTCACTTATATGTCTATTAATTATCCTTTTTAATTAGAGAGTATCAATAAAAGTATTTTGTAAATTTAGATCCCCTGGAGAAAGAAATGTCAACTCACTCCAATATTCTTGCCTGGGAAATCTCATGGACAGAGGACCCTGGTGGGCTACAGTTCATGTGGTCACAAAACAGTTGGACACCACTTAGCAACTAAACAACAACAATGTTGTTGAGGTTATACTTTTTAACCCCCCACAATACTTAATATATTCTATTTCCAAAAACCAAGAACATTCTCGCCCATTACAAGAACATTCTTCCCTGTTACCTCAGCACAACCATTAATCAGGAAATTCATTGATAACTTGGCCACCATTTCATCTTCAGGATCCATTCAAATTTCACTAATTGCCAGAATAATGTCCTTTATCCTTTGTAGCAAAAGGACACAGTACAGAATCACACAGTACATGTCTTTTTAATTATTTCTATATGAAACACTATCATGGCCTTGATGTTTTTGAAGGTTACTGCCTAGTTATTTGGTAGAATATCCCCCAGTTTATGTTTTCTGATATTTCCTCACAACTAGATCTAGGTTATTCATCTCTGGCAGAAATATCACAGGAGTGATGCTGTGTTCTTCTCAGTGCATCTAATCTTCAGTTCAGTTCAGTTAGGTCACTCAGTTGTGTCCGACTCCTTGCAATCCCATGGACTGCAGGACTCCAGGCCTCTGTCTCCATCACCAGATCCCGGAGTTTTTACAAACTCATGTCCATTGAGTCGGTGATGCAATCCAACCATCTCATCCTCTGTCATTCCCTTCTCTTCCTGCCTTCAATCTTTCCTAGCATCAGGGTCTTTTAAAATGTGTCAGCTCTTTGCATCAGGTGGCCAAAGTATTGGAGTTTCAGCTTCAGCATCAGTCCTTCCAATGAATATTCAGGACTCATTTCCTTTAGGATGGACTGGTTGGATCTCCTTGCAGTCCAAGGGACTCTCAAGAGTCTTCTCCAACACCACAGTTCAAAAGCATCAATTCTTCAGCACTCAGCTTTCTTTATAGTCTAACACTCACATCCATACATGACCGCTGGAGAAATCATAGCCTTGACTAGATGGAACTTTGTTGACAAAGTAATGTCTCTGCTTTTTAATATGCTATCTAGGTTAGTCATAACTTTTCTTCCAAGGAGTAAGCGTCTTTTAATTTCATGGCTACAGTCACCATCTGCAGTGATTTCAGAGACCAAAAAACTGAAGTCTCTCACTGTTTCCATTGTTTCCCCAACTATTTGCCATGAAATGATGGGACCAGATGCCATGATCTTCGTTTTCTGAATGTTGAGCTTTAAACCAACTTTTTCACTCTCCTCTTTCACTTTCATCAAGAGACTCTTTAGTTCTTCTTCACTTTCTGCCATAAGGGTGGTGTCATCTACGTAGCTGAGATGATTGATGTTTCTCCCGGCAATGTTAATTCCAGCTTGTGCTTTATCCAGTCCAGTGTTTCTCATGATGTACGCTGCATTTAACTTAAATAAGCAGGGTGACAGTATACAGCCTTGGCGTACTCCTTTCCCTATTTGGAACCAATCTATTGTCCCATGTCCAGTTCTAAATGTTGCTTCCTGATCTGCATACAGATTCCTCAAGAGGCAGGTCAGGTGGTCTGGTATTCCCATCTCTTGAAGAATTTTCCACAGTTTGTGATGATCTACATAGTCAAAGGCTTTGGTATAGTCAATAAAGCAGAAGTAGATGTTTTTCTGGAACTCTCTTGCTTTTTGATGATCCAACAGATGTTGGCAATGTAATCTCTGGTTCCTCTGCCTTTTCTAAATCCAGCTTGAAGATCTGGAAGTTCACAGTTCATGTACTGTTGAAGCCTGGCTTAGAGAATTTTGAGCATTACTTTGCTAGCGTGTGAGATAAGTGCAATTGTGCGGTAGTTTGAGCATTCTTTGGCATTGCCTTTCTTTGGGATTGGAATGAAAACTGGCCTTTTCCAGTCCTGTGGTCATTGCTGAGTTTTCCAGATTTGCTGGCATATTGAGTGCAGCACTTTCACAGCATCATCTTTTAGGATTTGAAATAGCTCAGTAGAAATTCCATCACCTCCGCTAGCTTTGTTCATAGTGATGCTTTCTAAGGCTCACTTGACTTCACATTCCATGATGTCTGGCTCCATCGTGATTATCTTGGTCATGAAAATCTTTTTTTGCAGTTTTTCTGTGTATTCTTGCCACCTCTTCTTAATATCTTCTGCATCTGTTGAAAGTGAAGTCGCTCAGTCATGTCTGACTCTTTGCGACCCAATGGACCATAGCCTACCAGGCTCCTCCGTCCATGGGATTTTCCAGGCAAGAATACTGGAGTGGGTTGCCATTTCCTTCTCCAGGAGATATTCATATTCCTGACTCAGGGATTGAACCCGGGTCTCCCGCACTTTACCACTGCTTCTGTTAGGTCCATACAATTTCTTTCCTTTATTGTGCCCATCTTTGCATGAAATGTTCCCTTGGTATCTCTAATTTTCTTGAAGAGGTCTCTAGTCTTTCCCATTCTGTTGTTTTCCTCTATTTCTTTGCACTGATCATTGAGGAAGGCTTTCTTATCTCTCCTTGCTATTCTCTGGAACCCTGCATTCCAATGGGTATATCTTTCCTTTTCTCCTTTCCCTTTCACTTCTCTTCTTTATAGCTATTTGTAAGGCCTCCTCAGACTGCCATTTTACTTTTTTGTATTTCTTCTTCTTGGGGATGATCTTGATCCCTGTCTCCTGTGCAATGTTACAAACATCTATCATATCTAATCCCTTGACTCTATTTCTCTGATCTTCAGTTTGGTCCATTACTGATGATGTGCACTTTGATCAGTCGATTAGAGTCTGCCAATCCACTATAAAGTTACTATTTTCCCATTTGTAATAACAAGCATTTTGAGGTACCTTGAACCTATGTAGATATCCTTTTCTTTCCCACAGTTTCAGTTGATTCATTTACTGACTCATAATCAATGTGTATGTAATATGGCTTATAATCTTTACTATCATTGCTTATCTTGATGCTCCGTGTCCTTTTAATGTATCTCCATCATCCTTTGAGCACTTCCTTAGCCTTCTAGCACAACCAGATGTTCTAAGTCCTGACCTCTAATCTACTTGGACCCACCAGTTTTTATTCAGGATTGAGTTGATCAGAAAGGAAAAGATAGGAAGAAGATGAGCTGGCAAGTTCCAGGCTCAGACAGACAAGCTAATTTCTGTTCTTGTTAGCTCCTATCCAATGTGTGGAATTTAAAAGGAGACAAAATTGACTGCTAATCCTCTGCTAATAGGAACAGAAATGTGAGGAAATTCAAATTCTTGCTACCTGTATCTTACAAAGGAGAGCTGTGTTCACAGCTCCCTGAGACTGCCAGTTCCTTGGCTGGTTACTCCTATCACACCTCTCATTCATTCTTCTGTGATGTTTAGCAACATATCTTTGAGGCAGAGCAGTAACATGAACCCGTTTTAAGTTCCTTAATAGTGGAAGAACTAGTGACACAGTAATACTTTCCTAATGTCAATTGTATAGGAAGGTAGAATGGAGGAGTCACCGAAAAGGCAAACAAGCCTCGAACTCTGGAGTCTAGAGAAGAACCAACAGTGGAGAAAACTAAGACTTGTCCAGAACCAAAAGGAGACGTGGGCTTAACAAGCTTGAGAAGCGGGGGACAGTAGTGCCTGTCACGACTTCTCCACTGTAAATATATCCTAGAGATTATGAGCCAGGGCTGGGTGTGGTTGGGGTGAAGGCAACACTTAGTACTTCTATACTGTCAAAGGACCTGCTTTTTAAAATGAAAGTATACCCTGGGAATAATAAAATTTTAACAATATTTCTTCTCTTGATAATGGCATTTTGAAAGTTATTCATTATCTAACTTTTTACATATCTGATATGTCAGAATTTTTGCTAAGTATGCATTATTTTGTAATCAGAAAAATGGCAGACATATGAGAAATAATAAAATGATGGATGAGGACCTAGGCAGTTTCATTAAAATATTTCATTTTTTCTGAAATATAATGTTATACTCAATAAAATATATAAATTTAAGTGTAGAAGTGCAAGATTTGTACATGTTTACACATGCCAGCAACCATCATCCAGATTTGGATAGAGAATATTTCTATCACTTAATAGAGTGTCCTCCTACTGCTTCGAAGCCAGTTCCCCACCAAAGTCAACACTATCTTGTCTCGTGTCCCATAGATGAGGGTTAGGACACAGTCTTCACCTTGACCACTAATGTACAGTGCCAATCTATACATGTCCCTCTTCCTCTGTGTGTCTGAGGAAATATACCGAATGACCTTTATGAGTCGTTTCAGTTCTACTATTCCAGGAAAGAAATGCTAAGTAAGGTCTTTTCCCCCAAGGGTCCTTAAAAAATGAACAGTAAAAAACTTCTCCTGACTTCCAAGCTGACTCCATCTACTAAGCCAGAGGGCTTCTGCATAAATTAGTTTCTAAAGCTGAATCAAGTGGAGTTTATTTAAAAGAGAAGATGATAATAATTAATTCTGAAATAGTAGACTAATGCCTAAATCATTCCTTTTTTTTTTTTTACTATTTACTAGAGTATGTTGCCCAGGTGGCTCATTGGTAAAGAATCTGCCTGTCAATGCAGGAGATACTGGTTTGATCCCTGGGTCAGGCAACCCACTCCAGTATTCTTGCCAGGGAAATCCCATGACAGAGGAGCCTGATTGAGCTACAGTCCAGGGGATTGCAGAGTCAGACACAACTGAGCTACTGAACACGCACACACACGTGGAACGTCACTTTGGCAAGTAATTGGCTCAGCTCAGGAGGCAATGATTATGAAATCAACTCCAGCTCCTTGGTCTAGTGAAGGAATGAAAACCCATACTTAATCTCACTTACATGTGGAATCTAAAAAAAACTGAACTCATTGATACAGAGACTAGTTTGTCAGAAGTTTGAGTTGGGGATGGGCCAAATGGGTGAAGGTGGTCAAAACTTCCAGTTATAAAATCAATAAACCCTGGGAATGTGTACAACATAGTGACCATAATGAGTAACTTTATACTGCATATTTGAAACTTGCTAAGAGGGAACACCTTAAAAGGTCTCATCACAAAAAATTTTTTATAACTTTGTGAGGTGATGAGTATTAACTAGAATTATCATGGCAATCATTTCAAAACATACATATATCAAGTCATTATGTCATATGCCTTAAACAAATATGATGTTATATGCCAATTATATCTCATATAAGACTGGAAGAAGAAAGAAAAATGAAACACACATCCAAGTGATTGTAATAGAAGGAAGAAATTCTCTGGACCTCAAGAGAAACCAAGTTCTAAGAAGGAAGACAACTCACTTTCAGTTGGATACACAGAAATAGAGCTTCATCCAAAATGTGCTAGCCTCACAGAAGATGATATGCTCCATTCTCCAGAGCATTCACAAGGCATTCATTTCTCAGCAAGATGAATGGTTCTGTGCTGAGGGCTTCATAGATTTTATGTGATTTATATCTGCAAGTAAACAACTCATCATTAGGGAAACCATGTTTGTGTAACAGACTGACATCAACAATTCCTTCATACATAATGTCAAAAAATCAAGATAGAGAAGATCATTTGTCCATAGAGCCTGCAAATCAGTGATTCCATTCACAACTCTCTAGGCTATGCTGTGTCCACCAAGAGGGCTCCAAGGTTTTCCTGTTGGGCTGGGCAGTAGGTGACTTTTACCAATGCCACAGGAGTTCCTCTTCTCCTGGAGGAAAATAGTTCATCATAAATTCTGTCTCTTCCTCATATTGCTAGTGTGAGAGCTTCCTTCATGATCTGACATTTGTGTTATTGACTCTGAAAACACTGAGCGACTGGAGACCTCACTTTCTCACCAATTTCCATGTCAAAAGCCATGCCCTGAGATCTTCAGATTCAGATTCACATGGGATGCTCCTCTGTGTGGACCCAGTCCCCTTATGAAGGCAATAAATCAGCAACTACATGACTGAGCTTTCCAGGGAAGACCGGGGAAGCACAAGTCACGGGGATTGATTTTCTTGTATCTATTTATTCATTTTAAACAGTACAGTTTTAAAATTATTAACTCTAGATTACCCACAATTCAAATTGCAATATCTGAAACTCTTTATTACTAGTAAAAGGAAATCATTTCCTTTTTAATAAATGTGTACAGAACTCTACTTATGTGCTAGGAGCTGATATGCTATAAAAATGCAAAAGACCAATCATAGTTTCTCAGTATCATGTATCAGAATTCTTTGAACAGTTATCAAGCATCTTTTATGTCTAAGACACTTTTCTAGATGCTGCTAGGTTACTTTGCTGACAAATGTCTGTATAGTCAAAGCTATAGTTTTTCCAGTAGTCATGTATGGATGTGAGAGTTGGACTGTAAAGAAAGCTGAGTGCTGAAGAACACACGTTTTAACTGTGGTGTTGGAGAAGACTCTTGAGAGTCCCTTGGACAGTAAGGAAATCAAACCAATCAATCCTAAAAGAAATCAGTCCTGAATATTCATTGGAAGGACTGATGCTGAAGCTCCAATACTTTGGCCACCTGATTCGAAGAACTGATTCATTGGAAAAGCCCCTGATGCTGGGAAAGATTGAAGGTGGGAGGAGAAGGGGACAACAGAGGAGGAGATGGTTGAATGGTATCACCAACTCATTGGACAAGAGTTTGAGAAAGCTCTGGGAGTTGGTGATGGAGAGGGAGGCCTGGTGTGCTGCAGTCCGAGGGTTGCAGAATCAGACAAGGCTGAGTGACTGAACTGAACTAAACTAGATAGATGCTGGGGAAAGTGATTGGTGAATTAGAGACACTTGGGGTCATCTCTTACAATTATCCCAGTTTTTGGATGAATAAATCATAGTTCATAGAGGTTATTTAATTGTACTAAGATCACATAGCTAATAAGTTGCAAAGTCCAGACAAGAATATTCTCTCCTAGATTAGTAGTTTTCCATGACAAACAAACAAACAAACAAACAAAAACCACAATACTTTCATAGGAATAAAAGCAACCTGACAGATGTTTTCCTGGAATGGATCTATGGCTTCATAAACTAGAAACTGTTGACTAAGGAAATTATATTATCTCATCTCAATAAAACAGTATGGATGACATTGGATCCATCTAGACTTTGCTCACAGAATCAGTTTGCACAGGTTGGATGGGAAAGTCTTCTCACCCAGATCAGCCCATTAGGAAAGAATACATATTGCTTAGAGCAGGACATTCCATTGTGGGATTCAATTTGCAAGAATCTATTTATAATAAGTAAAAATGGAAAGAACCAGAATATGACGTGTTACTGATAGAAACGCTTCCTATGCATTGTGTAGTGGTGATTGTCAGCTATATAACTGGAATCAGAAATAGTTTGGAGCTAACCAGTGTTTATTTTCCTTCATTTTCTACCCATTTACATCAGTTGAAATATGACTGCTGTCACCATTCAGGCTCTCTGTTTACCCTCTCCTTTCCCTAGCTTGGGTATTGTTTAGAGGAAGCTAGCCCTCCTTCCTCAGACAGCAGCCTAAGTACGCATGGAACGATGTTTTACTTTTTAAAGCCTTGTTTTTTATGTCGTTTATTCACTTACAAAACTCTGATTGAGCATCTACCATGTAATTAAGTATCACAGGTATCACCTAGACCTCAGTTAGAGAAAAGTAAGCAAGCTCTTTATAACAAGTATCACCATAAGGATAATCTCTGGATGCTGGAGACTTTAGGAGTCATCTCTGTCCCAGACTTGGAGGTCAGAGAAATGAATTTTCTTTCATTCTGATTCTGCCACATCACTGCAAGACAATTTGATTTTTCTCCCTTTGTTCAAAAGAAGAAATCAAGTTTCATAGAGTTCGAGTGACCAGCAAGAACATTTGAGGAACTGCTAAGTATCAGGCCCTGTTCTTGGCACACAGAATACAGTAATGAACAGAGAAGATGAAATTCCTGTGCACAGATTTTACATTACCAAGAGGGAGAGAACAGCTGAACAAATATAGTGAAGGACAGGGAAGACTAGCATGCTACAGTCCATGGAGTCGCAAAGAGTCAGAACAACTCAGCAACTGAACAACAACATATGTAACATATTGGATGTTTATAAGCACTTGGAAGCAACTAAAACAGGTTACAAGGTGTAGAGAACAAGGTTGGCATCAGATGAGGAGGGGGAGATTGCTATCTTAGAGAAACTAGTTGTGAAAAGTCTTTCTATTGAGATGACTGAGATTTGAACCAAGACCTGAAGGAAGTGAGGAAAGAAATGGGAAACAGATCATGTTGGGCTTTATGGGACATTATTTTGCAAACAGGAAATCCAGGAACAAAGCCTTGAACATTTGTTCCAGGCCACACAGCTAGTTGCAATAGACACACGTTTGATCCCCAGGTCAGGAAGATCTCCTGGAGGAGGAAATGGCAACCCACTCCAGTATCCTTGCCCAGAAAAATCTCATGGACCCAGGGGTTTGGCAGGCTACAGTCCATAGAGTTGTGAAGAATAGGACATAGCTGAGCACACATGCACACAGCTTGTAAGTGATCGAGCTGGGATTAGAACCCAAGCAGTCTCACCCATTCTACAGAAATCAGTGGTAATTTAATATATGTGAAGAAATCAATAAAGATTTGGCCTTAATGCTATGTGAACCTCACTTACAAGGGATAATAATAGCTCCACTGGCTGTTGGATCTGGGTTAGGGGATGGGTCACTGAAATATCACATGGCGGGCAGAGCTAGAGGAAGGGTGAAGACCCTGGGCTAGGGATTGCTAAGCAGCAAGCCATGGAAATTCACTTCTGCCAGAAAGTCCCACCGGCGAACATGAATCAGGGTGAGGGTCAAGGTCACAAAGCCCAAAGCTGCCTGGGCACTAGAGACAAGGCGAGGGAAAGAGTGAGTGAAGTTTATGCTTCTGCCTCATCCCGTCTAAGAGATCAGTCATCTCTCAATATTGTGCTCCCTGCCTTTCTGGCTCTCAAAAGTGAAAAATGTTAGTCACTCAGTCATGTCCGAATCCTTGTGACCCAATGGACTGTAGCCCCCCAGATTCCTCTGTCCATGGAATTCTCTAGGCAAGAATACTGGAGTGGATTGTCATTTCCTTCTCTAGGGATCTTCCTGATCCAGGGATCGAATCTGGGTCTCCTGCATTGAAGGTGGATTCTTTGCCATCTGAGCCATCAGGGAAGTCTCTGATTCTCAAAGGAAGTTCTTAATCCTCTGCTAAGTCACTTCTGTCGTGTCCAACTCTCTGCGACCCCATAGACAGCAGCCCACCAGGCTCCCCCATCCCTGGGATTCTCCAAGCAAGAACACTGGAGTGGGCTGCCATTTCCTCCTCCAGTGTATGAAAGTGAAAAGTAAAAATGAAGTTGCTCAGTCGTGTCCGACTCTTGGTGACCCCATGGACTGCAGCCTACCAGGCTCCTCCATCCATGGGATTTTCCAGGCAAGAGTACTGGAGTGGGGTGCCATTGCCTTCTCCACTTAATCCTCTAGGGGTTGCATCTGCAGGGGAGCCCTTGGTTGATGAGTAAATATTCCCTCTCTCCTTCCTATTTCATCCAATCAAGAGTGACTGAATGAGCAAGAGGATTCCAGAGAAGTAATAAGATGATGGCTAGAATACCTAAGACTCAATTTCATTTACTAAAGGATGCAAGGTTTACAGGCATCCCTGAAGCCTTAAGGGGTAAAGAACTGCCTGCAATGCAGGAGACACAGGAAATGCAGGTTTGATCCCTGCATCAGCAAGATCTCCTGGAGGAGTAGATGGCAACAGATTCTAGTATTCTTGCCTGGGAGACTCCATAGACAGAAGAGACTGGTGGGCTACAGTTTATGGGGTCACAAAGAGTTGAACATGACTGAGCATGCTCGCACCAATGCAATGCAAGGTTTTTATAGGCGGCACACCTGGTTTAATGGCATCAGGTTAGAGAAAACACCCACACCAGAGTAAAATTTGCAATACTTAACATGCTTTAAGTTGGATTAAACAATGGTGGATTAAACAATCCCATGCTCAGAGTAAATTTTGCAATAACGCATTTTATTTGGTGTATTAAACAATTACACATGACTTGTAGATTTTAGCTTGAAGAGTCTTTTAAGTGATACAAAAATTCCTAAATGCACATTTATTAAAATCATATATAAAGACCAGAATCAATGAAGAAAAAAAAATCAAATGATACTCCCTTGAGGATAAATATCATTTATAAAAAATTGGGAAAAAAGGCAAACTCTTTCTATTTAGTAGAATTCGGTACAGTTTCCACTTTCTGGACAACATAATTGCAAGGGAATTTGTAATATACGAGAACCCAGAGCCTCATCTGCCATGGCCACATAACCTCTCTCTCTCTCCTCCACTAAGATGTGTTGGGCCTCACAGGGTATATATTATGCATCTGAAGTAAGTAATGGTAGAAGAGGAAACTCAGAAAATCTTTCTTGATTTATATTGGAAAAAGATTATATAAAATAGACTCCTTCCTCAAAAAATATCTTCGAAGACCCCAGTATGCCCTTTTCAATCCTGAGGTAGGAGATAGATGGGCTCCAAATTTGACATTTACAGCTGACCTCCAGTTTGCATTTCATGGGGCACAAAGTGGGCTTCAGGCTAGATGCTTACAGCTAGATTCCTGTTTGCCTTCCCTGAAACAAGAGATAGATGGGCTCCAGTTGAGGACTTTACAGTCAACCTACTGCTTGCCCTCCAAAATGGAAGTAACAACAGAAACAGGGTAAATACCCAGTCTTTGTCTCTTGTAAACATCTTAAGATAATAGTCACGACAATAGTCAAGGTAATAATTGTGGCAAGGACAGTTAAGTTCAGTTCAGTTCAGTTCAGTCGCTCAGTCGTGTCTGACTTTGCGACCCCATGAATCACAGCATGCCAGGCCTCCTTGTCCATCACCAACTCCCGGAGTTCACTCAAACTCATGTCCATCGAGTCACTGATGCCATCCAACCATCTCATCCTCTGTCATCCCCTTCTCCTTCTGCCTTCAGTCTTTCCCAGCATCAGGGTCTTTTCTAGTGAGTCAGTTCTTCGCATCAGGTGGCCGAAGGATTGGAGTTTCAGCTTCAGCATCAGTCCTTCTCTCAGGACTGATTTCCTTTAGGAGTGACTGGTTTGATCTCTTGCAGTCCAAGGGACTCTCAAGAGTTTTTTCCAATACCACAGATCAAAAGCATCAATGCTTTGGTGCTCAGCTTTCTTATAAAGAAAGCTATCCAACTTTCACATTCATACATGACTACTGGAAAAACCATAGCTTTGACTAGATGACCTTTGTTGGCAAAGTAACATTGCTGCTTTTTAATATGCTGTCTAGGTTGATCATAGCTTTTCTTCCAAGGATCAAAAGTCTTTTAATTTCATGGCTGCAGTCACCATCTGCAGTGATTTTGGAGCCCAGAAAACTGAAATCTCTTACTGTTTCCACTGTTTCCCCAACTATTTGCCATGAAATGATGGGACCAGATGCCATGATCTTCGTTTTCTGAATGTTGAGCTTTAAGCCAACTTTTTCACTCTCCTCTTTCACTTTCATCAAGAGGCTCTTTAGTTCTTCTTCACTTTCTACCATAAGGGTGGTATCATCTGCATATCTGAGATTATTGATATTTCTCCCAGCAACTTTGATTCCAGCTTGTGCTTCATCCAGCTCAGCATTTCTCTTGATGTACTCTGCTGCTGCTGCTGCCAAGTCTCTTCAGTCGTTGCAACTCCATGCGACCCCATAGATGGCAACCCACCAGGCTCCCCCATCCCTGGGATTCTCCAGGCAAGAACACTGGAGTGGGTTGCCATTTCCTTCTCCAATGCGTGAAAGTGAAAAGTGAAAGTGAAGTCGCTCAGTCGTGACCCATTCGTAGCAACCCCATGGACTGCAGCCCACAAGGCTCCTCCGTCCATGGGATTTTCCAGGCAAGAGTGCTGGAATGGGGTGCCATTGCCTTCTCCAGATGTACTCTACATATAAGTTAAATAAACAGGGTGACTGTATACAGCCTTGGCATACTCCTTTTCCTATTTGGAACCAGTCTGTTGTTCCATGTCCAGTTCTAACTGTTGTTTTCTGATCTGCATACAGATTTCTCAAGAGGCAAGTTCCCATCTCTTGAAGAATTTGCCATAGTGTGTTGTGATCCACACAGTCAAAGGCTTGGTGTAGTCAACAAAGCAAAAGTAGATGGTTTTCTGGAACTCTCTTGCTTTTTCGATGATTCAACAGATGTTGGCAATTTGATCTCTGGTTCCTCTGTCTTTTCCAAATCTACCTTGAACATCTGAAAGTTCTGAGTTCACATACTGTTGAAGCCTAGGTTGGAAATTTTGAGCACTACTTTGCTAGTGTGTGAGATGAGTGCACAAAGAAAGCAATGGCACCCCACTCCAGTACTCTTGCCTAAAAATCCCATGAGTGGAGGAGCCTGGTAGGCTGCAGTCCATGGGGTTGCAAAGAGTCAGACACGACTGAACGACTTCACTTTTACTTTTCACTTTCATGCATTGGAGGAGGCAATGGCAGGCAACTCACTCCAGCGTTCTTGCCTGGAGAATCCCAGGGATAGGGGAGCCTGGTGGGCTGCGTCTATGGAGCCGCACAGAGTTGGACACGACTGAAGCGATTTAGCAGCAGCAGCAGCAGAGATGAGTGCAATTGTGATAGTTGGAGCATTCTTTGGCATTGCCTTTCTTTGGGACTGGAGTGAAAACTGACCTTTTCCGGTCCTGTGGCCATGGCTGAGTTTTCCAAATTTGCTGGCAGATTGCATGCAGCACTTTCACAGCATCTTTCAAGATTTGAAATAGCTGAACTGGAATTCCATGACATCCACTAGCTTTGTTTGTAGTGATGCTTCCTAAGGCCCACTTCATTTCACATTCCAGGATGTCTGGCTCTAGGTGGGTGACTACACCATTATGGTTATCTGGGTCATGAAGATCTTTTTTGTATAGTTCTTCTGTGTATTCTTGCCACCTCTTCTTAATATCTGTTGCTTCTGTTAGATCCATACCATTTCTATGCTTTAATGCATCCATCTTTGCATGAAATGTTCCCTTGGCATCTCTAAATTTCTTGAAGAGATCTCTAGTCTTTCTCATTCTATTGTTTTCCTCTATTTCTTTGCATTTATCAGAGGAAGGCTTTCTTATCTCTCCTTGCTATTCTTTGGACCTCTGCATTCAAATAGGTATATCTTTCCTTTCTCCTTTGCCTTTAGATTCTCTTCTCAGCTATTTGTAAAGGCCTCTTCAGACAACCTTTTTGCCTTTTTGCAGTTGCTTTTCTTTGGGATGGCCTTGATCACTGCCTGCTGTACAATGTCAGGAACCTCTGTCCATAGTTCTTTAGGGACTCTGTTTATCAGATCTAATCCCATGTCCAACATAAGGAGTGGCGGCTGTGCTTTGCTGGAGCAGCCGTGAAGAGATACCCAATGTCCAAGGTAAGAGAAACCCAAGTAAGATGGTAGGCACTAAGAGAGGACATCAGAGGGCAGACAGACTGAAACCACAATCACAGAAAACTAACCAATCTGATCACATGGACCAAAGCATTGTTTAACTCAGTGAAACTAAGCCATGCCACGTGGGGCCACCCAAGACAGTCATGTCATGGTGGAGAATTCTGACAAAATGTGGTCCCCTGGAGAAGGGAATGGCAAACCACTTCAGTATTCTTGTCTTGAGAACCCCATGAACAGTATGAAAAGGCAAAAAGATAAGACACTGAAAAATGAACTCCCCAGGTTGGTAGGTGCCCAATATACTACTGGAGATCAGTGGAGAAATAACTCTAGAAAGAATGAAGTGATGGAGCCAAAGCAAAAACAACACCCAGTTGTGGATGTGACTGGTGATAGAAGCAAGGTCTGATGCTGTAAAGAGTAGTACTGCATAAGAACCTGGAATGTTGGGTCCATGAATCAAGGCAAATTGGAAGTGGTCAAACAGGGTATGGTAAGAGTTAACGTCAACATTCTAGGAATCAGCAAACTAAAATGGGCTGGAATGGGAGAATCTAACTCAGATGACCATTTTATCTACAACTGTGGGCAGGAATCCCTTAGAAGAAATGGAGTAGCCATAATAGTCAACAAAACAGTCTGAAATGCAGTACTTGGATACAATCTCCAAAACGACAGAATGATCTCTGTTTGTTTCCAAAGCAAACCATTCAATATCAGAGTAATCCAAGTGTATGCCCAGACCAGTAATACTGAAGAAGCAGAAGTTGAATGGTTCTATGAAGATCTACAAGACCTTTTAGAACTAACACCCAAAAAAGATGTCCTTTTCTTTATAGGGGACTGGAATGCAAAAGTAGGAAGTCAAGAAACACCTGGAGTAACATGCAAATTTGGCTTTGGAATACGGAATGAAGTAGGGCAAAGGCTAATGGAGTTTTGCCAAGAGAGCACACTGGTCATAACACCCTCTACCAACAACACAAGAGAAGACTCTACACATGGACATCAACAGATGGCCAACACCGAACTCAGATTGATTATACTCTTTGCAGCCAAACAAGGAGAAGCTCTATATAGTCAGCAAAAACAAGACAAAGAGCTGACTGTGGATCAAATCATGAACGGCTAATTGCCAAATTCAGACTTAAATTGAAGAAAGTGCGGAAAACCACTAGACCATTCAGGTATGACCTAAATCAAATCCCTTATGTTTATACAGTAGAAGTGAGAAATAGATTTATGGGACTAGATCTGATAGACAGAGTGCCTGATTCACTATAGACAGAGGTGTGTGATATTGTACAGGAGACAAGGATCAAGACCATCCCCAAGAAAAAGAAAGCAAAAAAGCAAATGGCTGTCTGAGGAGGCTATACAAATAGCTGTGAAAAGAAGAGAAGCTAAAAGCAAAGGAGAAAAGGAAAGATATAACTATATGAATGCAGAGTTCCAAAGAATAGCAAGAAGAGATAAGAAAGACTTCCTCAGGGATCAATGCAAAGAAATAGAGGGAAACAATAGAATGGGAACGACTAGAGATCTCTTCAAGAAAATTAGAGATACTAAGGGAACATTTCATGCAAAGATGGGCTCAATAAAGGACAGAAATGGTATGGACCTAACAGAAGCAGAAGATATTAAGAGGAGGTGGCAAGAATACACAGAAGAACTGTACAAAAAAGATCTTTATGACCCAGACAATCATGATGGTGTGATCACACATCTAGAGCCAGACATCCTGGAATGTGAAGTCAAGTGGGCCTTAGGAAGCATCACTATGAACAAAGCTAGTGGAGGTGATGGCATTCCAGTTGAGCTTTTTCAAATTCTGAAAGATGATGCTGTGAAAGTGCCACACTCAATATGCCAGCCAATTTGGAAAACTCAGCAGTGGCCACAGGACTGGAAAAGGTCAGTTTTCATTCCAATTCCAAAGAAAGGCAATGCCAAAGAATGCTCAAATTACCTTACAATTGCACTTGTCTCACACTCAAGCAAAGTAATGCTCAAAATTCTCCAAGCCAGGCTTCAGCAATGCGTGAACTGTGAACTCCCAGATGTTGAAGCTGGTTTTAGAAAAGGCAGAGGAACCAGAGATCAAATTGCCAACATCTGCTGGATCATCGAAAAAGCAAGAGAGTTCCAGAAAAATATATATTTCTGCTTTATTGACTATGCCAAAGCCTTTGACTGTGTGGATCACAAGAAACTGTGGAAAATTCTGAAAGAGATGGGAATACCAGACCACCTGACCTGTCTCTTGAGAAACCTGTATGCAGGTCAGGAAGCAAGAGTTAGAACTGGACATGGAACCACAGACTGGTTCCAAATAGGAAAAGGAGTATGTCAAGGTTGCATATTGTCACCGTGCTTATTTAACTTATATGCAGAGTACATCATGAGAAACACTGGGCTGGAAGAAGCACAAGCTGGAATCAAAATTGCCAGGAGAAATATCAATAACCTCAGATACATAGATGATACCACCCTTATAGCAAAAAGCAAAGAAGAACTAAAAAGCCTCTTGATGAAAGTGAAAGAGGAGAATGAAAAACTTGGTTTAAAGCTCAACATTCAGAAAACAAAGATCAAGAAATCTGGTCCCATCACTTCATGGAAAATAGATTTAAAACAGTGGAAACAGTGGCTGTCTTTATTTTTTTAGGTGCCACGATAACTGCAGATGGTGATTGCAGCCATGAAATTAAAAGAAGCTTACTCCTTGGAAGGAAAATTATGACCAACCTAGACAGCATATTGAAAAGCAGAGACATTACTTTGCCAACAAAGTTCCATCTAGTCAAGGTATGGTTTTTCCAGTGGTCACGTATGGTTGTGAGAGTTGGATTATAAAGAAAGCTGAGCATAGAAGCATTAACGCTTTTGAACTGAGGTGTTGGAGAAGACTCTTGAGAGTCCCTTGGACTGCGAGGAGATCCAACCAGTCCATCCTAAAGGAGATCAGTCCTGGGTGTTCATTGGAAGGACTGATGTTGAAGCTCCAATATTTGGCCACCTGATTCGAAGAGCTGACACATTTGAAAAGACCCTGATGCTGGGAAAGATTGAGGGCAGGAGGAGAAGGGGACAACAGAGGATGCGATGGTTGGATGGCATCGCCAACTCAATAGACATGAGTTTGAGTAAACTCTGGGAGTTGGTGATGGACAGGGAGGCCTGGCATGCTGCATTTCATGGGGTCGCAAAGAGTCAGACACGACCGAGCAACTCAACTGAACTTAACTGAATCCTTTCAATCTGTTACTTCCACTGTATAATCGTAATGGGTTTGATTTACGTCATACCTGGATGATCTAGTAGTTTTCCCTACTGTCTTCAATTTAAATCTGAATTTGACTATAAGAAGTTCATCAGCTGAGCCACAGTCAGCTTCCAGTCTTGTTTTTGCTGACTGTATAGAGCTCTCCATTTTTGGCTGCAAAGAATATAATCAATCTGATTTCAGTATTGACCATCTGATGATGTCTATATGTAGAGTCTTCTCTTGTTTTTTTGGAAGTGTGTTGGATGTGACCAGTGCTTTCTCTTGGAAAAACTCTGTCGACCTTTGCCCTGCTTCATTCTATACTCCAACGCCAAATTTGCCTCTTGGTATCTCTTGACTTCCTACTTTTGCATCCCAGTCCCCTATAATGAAAAGGATATCTTCTTTGGTTGTTAGTTCTAGAAGGTCTTGTAGGTCTTCATAGAACTATTCCACTTCAGATTCTTCAGCATTACTGGTTGGGCATAGACTTGGATTACTCTGATATTAAATGGTTTGCCTTGGAAACAGAGATTATTCTGTCATTTTTGAGATTGCATCCCAGTACTGCATTTTAGATTTTTCTGTTGACTATGATTGCTAATCCATTTCTTCTAAGTGATTCTTGCACAGTGAAAGTGAAGTTGCTCAGTCATGTCTGACTCTTTGTGACCCCATGGACTGTAGCCTATCAGGCTCCTCTGTCCATGGGGTTTTCTAGGCAAGAATACTGGAGTGGGTTGCCGTTTCCTTCTCCAGGATATCCTCCTGACCCAGGGATTGAACCCGGGTCTCCCACATTGTAGGCAGATGCTTTACCATCTTAGCCACCAGGGAAGAGGTATCTCTTGCACAGTAGTAGATATAAAGAAAGATGAACTTCCCAGGTCAGTAGGTGTCCAGTATTATACTGGAGAAGAGTGGAAAGATAACACCAGAAAGAATGAAGAGACAGAGCCTAGGCAAAAACAATACCCAGTTGTGGATTTGACTGGTGATGGAAGTAAAATCCGATGCTGTAAAGAGTGATACTGCATAGGACCTAGAATATTAGGTCCATGAATCAAGGTAAATTAGAAGCGGTCAAACAGGAGATGGCAAGAGTGAACATCTACATTTTAGGAATTAGCCAACTAAAATGGACTGGAATGAGCAAATTTAACTCAGATGACCATTGTAGCAAGGACAAAGGGAGGCAAACCCTGTTTGAGTAAAGGATTAAGATATCTCTGAAAGTAAAAGTGAAAGTTAGTAACACAGTCATGTCCAACTCTTTGCAATCCCAAGGACTGTAGCCTATCCAGCTCCTCTGTCCATGCAGTTCTCCAGTCAAGAATACTGGAGTGGGTTGCCATTTCCTTCTCCCAACTCAGGGATTGAACCCAGCTCTCCTGCATTGCAGGCATATTCTTTACCAATCAAAGGGAGACACTATACATGCACGGAAAGGCTCCTTGGGGTCAAAAACCAGGGGACAATTCCAGGCCAAAATGAGTCTTGCTCCTCCCAGAAGGCTTCACTTCGAGATCAGTCTTGGCTGAAGGTTACACACACACCCCAGGGGAGGGTCCTGAGACAAATTAACGAAGTGGAGACAAAGCAAGATGATTTGCCTGAGGGAAGACAAAGACCCAGAAAACTGGCGCCTTCTAAAGGATTTAAACTTCCTCAAAACCCGACTCTGTTTGCCCATGTGCCTTTCTTCAGTAACTTTCTTTTCAATAAAATTTTTCCTTTACGCCTTACCTTCTGCCTTCTCACCTGAATTCATTCTTGACTAGGCAGGCAAGGACTGAGGACTCTAGCCCTAACTGCTGGCCCCTGTGGTCCAGGGGTTAGAACACCCATCCAGGAAACTAAGACTCTGCTTCCAGCTGCGGCTCACTGCTGCTTGTTGCAGGCTGCCGCTTACTGCATCACTTGTCCAAAATCAATCCCACTCCCATCCTACAAAGGTCACCTACAAAGATAAGCTCCTTTTTAATAGTTTTACCAGTTGTATATTTCTAAAACTACATTGCTTAATTTTGTCTGTTTTGTGCATTGGGTGAATGAAGTCAGACTATGGATGCTTTTCTGCAGTGTGCTTTGTACATACCCTCTCAGTTCCTAAGATTCATCTGTATAGCTGGAGTCTTTCTATTTGTCTTTCTATTGTGTAGGATTCTACTATGGATCTCATGCACATTTTCTTTGTTCATTCTCCTTTTGCCTGACATTTGATTGGTTTCATTTTTTTGCTTTATACGTGATGGTTTCTGTGAACCATCTTGTACATGCGACTTGGTGCATACATATATGAATAACTTTCAAATACGTATCAGGGACTAGCATTGCAGGGCTGTGAAGCACATCTTCAGCTGCACTCTATAATGTCACTTGCTTAATCAATTACTGAGAGAAATGAGCTAAAATCTCCCACAGTGATGATGAATTTTAAAATTCCTCTCTGCAATTCTAGCAATTTTGGCTTTATAGCCTTAAATTGAGAGAAGATTCCCTTCACATTTACTGTGAATTTATGAATAACAGCCTGTTTGAGTTTATTTATATTGCTTTATTATCTTATTTTTGCCTTTTCTGTGGACCTTCCCCCATCTTTTCTTGACTTCTTTTTGATTTACTGAAATTATAAAGGGTTTTTCATTCAAAATATGATACAATTAGGTCTTTCCCTATAAGCAAATCCCTTTGGTAATAAGACTGCAATTCCTTCTGTTCATATTAAGAGGTGAAAGAGGATCTAGTGCCAGTTCTAAGCCAAGGCCAGGAGTCAATGAACTACAGCCCACTGGCCAAATCTAGCTTGCAGCCTGTTTTTGTAAGTAAAGATATATAGGAACACAGCCAAGCTCAACCACTTACATATTGGCTATGGATACTTTCTTGACAAAATGGCAGAGTTGAGTGGTCTAGTCCACAAAGTCTGAAATTTTCACTGTATGGATCTTTACAGAAAAAGTTTGCCAATCTCTGGACTAGGCTTTCACTCATTCTATTGGAACTTGACTAGTTGCCAAGTGATAAGAGCAGGCCAGTCTGCTGGAGGATAAGAAACCACATAGAGCAGAGATGAATCGTCCTAGTTAAGACTAGTTCAGACTAGCCAGCTCCCAAGGACAAAGCGTCTGATAACACGGCATAAGTGATTCCATTCAGGAACAACTAAACTAGCCCAGTTTAGAGGAACTGTCTGATTAATTCACAGGCTCATGAGCAGTAACAATTGATTGCTGTCTTGAGGCACTATGTTTTAGGCTAGTTTGTTACACAGTGAATATAGAAGCTTTAATTTGGTTTGGTATTTTCCTCTCATTTTATTTTTCCCTTTAGCAATTCAAAATTTTACTGCCTTTTTTTACTCTGTTAATGCTCAGTATAAAAATTTTAATATGCAAAGTTTAATCATTATCTTTTCCTTCCTCATAAACAAAGCAAGAACCTCAGATGACTGTAACTCTAATCAGCTTCTTCCCAAGTGATATACTATTATTGTGCAGCATTTTGACTCACCTTATTTATTTAACTCTATGAGTTAGATGTTATTACTATTAATTATTATACTATTGATTTTTTGTTTGAATTTATATTTATGTTCATCATATTTATATTTGTCATATATTTATGTCTTTGCCCATTATCAAACCTCCCACCTTTTTTAATAGCTTTTATTTAGAGTTTGTTATTGTCCCATTTGCTCAGTTTTTTCCTGAAAAGGTTTTATTTTGCTCTCATTTTTGGAAGATATTTTTATGATGTATACAATTCTAGAATGTTAGTTATTTTCTCTCAATACCTTGAAGGTGTTATGCCATTCTTTTCTGGCATGCTTTTTTAATTTTTTTTCCTTGGGAAGCTAACTGCCATCTTAATATTTATTTCTCTTGGGAAATCTATCTTTTCTCTCCATATCAATAGGTTATTTGTCTTCTCCTTTCTTGTCGTTGTGTTCTGCTGTGCTGAGTCTACTTGCGGATTTTTTCTTATATATACTCTTCAGAATTTTATGTTTTCTGAAATGAGGACTGCTTTTTTATTTTAAAATATATTTGAGTCTCCCTTCTTTTTTAAAATACATGTTGACTCCCTTCTATTGCCTCTCTGCCCTTCTTTTGTAGTTTAGTTAGAAGTTTGCCAAGACTTCTCACTCCCTTCCATATCACTTATTCTCACTTTCAGTTACTTTTCCTCTCTGATAAGCATTTTGAGTAATTTTTTCTATGTTCCAGTTTACTGATTATTTTTTGTTTACAAAAAAATCTGCTATGCCATATATTTGGAGAAGGACATGGCAGCCCACTCCAGTATTCTTGCCAGGAGAATCGCCATGGACAGAGGATTCTGGAAGGCTACAGTCCATGGGATTGCAAAGAACTGGACATGACTGAGCGATTAAGCACACGTGCCATATATTAAAGTTAAAAAACTTTTCATGACCTCAAGAAGAGATCCCATACATATAAGCACTCACTTCCCTTTTCTCTCTAGCCTCAGTTCAGTTAAGCTCAGTCGCACAGTTGTGTCTGACTCTTTGTAACCCCATGAAGCACAGCATACCAGGCCTCCCTGTCCATCACCAACTCCCAGAATTCACTCAAACTCATGTCCATCGAGTCAGTGATGCCACCAGCCATCTCATCGTCTGTCGTCCCCTTCTCCTCCTGCCCCCAATCTCTCCCAGCATCAGAGTTTTTTCCAATGAGTCAACTTTTCCCATGAGGTGGCCAAAGTATTAGAGTTTCAGCTTTAGCATCATTTTTTCCAAAGAAATTCCAGGGCTGATCTCCTTCAGAATGGACTGGTTGGATCTGCTTGCAGTCCAAGGGACTCTCAAGAGTCTTCTCCAACACCACAGTTCAAAAGCATCAATTCTCGGCACTCAGCTTTCTTCACAGTCCAACTCTCACATCCATATATGACCGCTGGAAAAACCATAGCCTTGAATAGACGGACATTTGTTGGCAAAGTAATGTCTCTGCTTATGAATATGCTATCTAGGTTGGTCATAACTTTCCTTCCAAGGAGTAAGCGTCTTTTAATTTCATGGCTGAAATCAGCATCTGCAGTGATTTTGGAGCCCCCCAAAATAAAGTCTGACACTATTTCCACTGTTTTCCCATCTATTTCCCACGCAGTGATGGGACCAGATGCCATGATCTTAGTTTTCTGAAGTTGAGCTTTAAGCCAACTTTTTCACTCTCCTCTTTCACTTTCATCAAGAGGCTTTTTAGTTCCTTTTCACTTTCTGCCATAAGGGTGATGTCATCTGCATATCTGAGGTTATTGATATTTTTCCCGGCAATCTTGTTTCCAGCTTGTGCTTCTTCTAGCCCAGTGTTTCTCATGATGTATTCTGCATATAAGTTAATAAGCAGGGTGACAATATACAGCCTTGACATACTCCTTTTCCTATTTGGAACTAGTCTGTTGTTCCATGTCCAGTTCTAACTGTTGCTTCCTGACCTGCATACAGATTTCTCAAGAGGCAGGTCAGGTGGTCTGGTATTCCCATCTCTTTCAGAATTTTCCACTACTTGTTGTGATCCACACAGTCAAAGGCTGTGGCATAGTCAATAAAGCAAAAATAGATGTTTTTCTGGAACTCTCTTGCTTTTTCCATGATCCAGTGGATGTTGGCAATTTGATCTCTGGTTCCTCTGCCTTTTCTAAATCCAGCTTCAACAACTGGAATTTCACTGTTCACATACTACTGAAGCCTGGCTTGGAGAATTTTGAGCATTACTTTACTAGCGTGTGAGATGAGTGCAATTGTGCAGTAGTTTGAGCATTCTTTGGCATTGCCTTTCTTTGGTATTGGAATGAAAATGGACGTTTTCCAGTCCTGTGGCCACTGCTGAGTTTTCCAAATTTGCTTGCATGTTGAGTGCAGCACTTTGACAGCATCATCTTTCAGGATTTGAAATAGCTCCACTGGAATTCCATCACCTCCACTAGCTTTGTTCGTAGTGATGATTTCTGAGGCCCACTTGACTTCACATTCCAGGATATCTGGCTCTAGGTGAGTGATCACACCATCGTGATTATCTGGATCGTGAAGCTCTTTTCTGTACAGTTCTGTGTATTCTTGCCACCTCTTCTTAATATCTTCTTCTGATAGGTCCCTACAATTTCTGTCCTTTATTGAGCCCATCTTTGCATGAAATGTTCCCTTGATATCTCTAATCTTCCTGAAGAGATCTCTAGTCTTTCCCATTCTATTGTTTTCCTTTATTTCTTTTGATTGATCTCTGAGGAAGGCTTTCTTATCTCTCCTTGCTATTCTTTGGAACACTGCATTCAGATGCTTATATCTTTCCTTTTCTCCTTTGCTTTTTGCCTCTCTTCTTTTCACAGGTATTTGTAAGGCCTCCCCAGACAGCCATTTTACTTTTTTGCATTTCTTTTCCATGGGGATGGTCTTGATCCCTGTCTCCTGTACAATATCACGAACCTCCATCCTTAGTTCATCAGGCACTCTATCTATCAGATCTAGTCCCATAAATCTATTTCTCACTTCCACTGTATAATCATAAGGGATTTGATTTAGGTCATACCTGAATGGTCTGGTGGTTTTCCCTACTTTCTTCAATTTAAGTCTGAATTTGGCAATAAGGAGTTCATGATCTGAGCCACAGTCAGCTCCTGGTCTTGTTTTTGCTGACTGTATAGAGCTTCTCCATCTTTAACTGCAAAGAATATAATCAATCTGATTTTGATGTTGACCATCTGGTGATGTTCATGTATAGAGTCCTCTCTTGTGTTGTTGGAAGAGGGTATTTACTATGACAAGTGCATTCTCTTGGCAAAACTCTATTAGCCTTTGCCCTGTTTCATTCCGTACCCCAAGGTCAAATTTGCCTGTTACTCCAGGTGTTTCTTGAGTTCCTACTTTTGCATTCCAGTCCCCTATAATGAAAAGGACATCTTTTTTTGGGTGTTAGTTCTAAAATGTCTTATAGGTTTTCATAGAACTGTCCAACTTCACCTTCTTCAGCGTTACTGGTTGGGGCATAGACTTGGGTTACTACTGTGGGCAGGAATCCCTTAGAAGAAATGGAGTAGCCATCATAGTCAACAAAAGAGTCCGAAATGCAGTACTTGGATGCAGTCTCAAAAACGGCAGAATGATCTGTCTCCCTTAGACCCTTGCAATCATTAATTTACTTTCTTCCTCTACTGATTTGACTCTCCTGGGCATTTCACATAAATGGAATCATATAATGTATGGCCTATTTTGTCTGCCTCTTTCAGTTAGTATTATGTCTTCATAATTAAACCATTTTGTACCATGTATCAATATTTCATTCCTTTTCTATGCCAAAAAATATTCTATTGTATGGATTGATCACATCTTGTTTAGAGATTTGTCAGTTGAGAGCCCCTTGGGTTGTTTCTGAAAGGTGAAAGAAAGTGAAGTCGCTCAGTCGTGTCCAACTCTTTGTGACCCCATGGACTGTAGCCCACCAGGCTCCTCCGTCCATGGGATTCTCCAGGCAAAAATACTGGAGTGGGGTGCCATTGCCTTCTCCAGCAGATCTTCCTGACCCAGGGATCAAACCCAGGTCTCCCGCATTGCAGGCAGACGCTTTACCCTCTAAGCTGCCAGGGAAGCTCAGTCTATGGAGTTTTTCCTACTTTGTAGCTATTATGGTTTTGATTGCTATGAATGTTAATGTACAAGATTTTGTTTGGACATATGTTCTCAGTTCTCTTGGGTATATACATAGGAAGGCAATTGTTAGATCATATGGTAACTCTATGTTTAACTTTTTAAAAACTCCCAGGTTGTTTCCCACAGACGCTAACAATTTTACATTACCCCTAGCAGTATAGGAGGGCTCCAACCTCTCTATATCTTTACCAAGACTTGTTTCTTTTCACTTTTTTAAAAATAGCCTTCCTACTGGTCAAGAAGTGGTATCTCATTGTGGCTTTTATTTGCATTTCCTTAATAACTAATGATATTGAGCATTTTTTTCATATGCTTGCTTAGTGGCCTATCTTCTTTGAGAAAAAGTCTATTTCAGTGCTTTGCCCATTTTCTAAGCTGGGTTGTTTGTCTTTTTTTGTTGTTATATTATTTCTTTATGTAATCTGGATACTAAATCCTTACACATGTATGATTTTCAAATATTTTCTTTCACTCCATCAGTTGTTCTTTCACTTTCTTGATTGTGTCTTTTAATTCAATGAAGTTTCTAATTTTGATGAGATCTAATTATTTTTTCTTTCGTTGCTGTGCTCCATTGAAACCACTACAATATAATATGCCCAGAAACTGTTTCCATTGAATAATTTCATATGTTTTTTCTACACACAAAGAAACATTTATTCACTTATTTGAAAGAATTATTAGTTGATCAAATAAGGAAATGCTTAACTTTCAGAACATTTATATCAATGAATCAAGTGTGATAAATGTTACGAAGTATTAGTCACTCAGCCATATCTGACTCTTTGCAACCCCACAGACTGTAGCCTGCCAGGCTCCTCTGTGCATGGAATTTTCCAGGCAAGAATACTGGAGTGGGTAACCATTCCCTTCCCCAGGGGCTCTTATAGATCCAGGGATCGAACCCATATCTCCTGCATTGTGGTTATATTCTTTACCACTGAGCCACCAGGGAAGCCCCCAAAAGTTACAAAAATACTATAAAAAGACAAAAAAGCACTCTGAAAATTAAAGGAACTGTTTTCATTACCAAGGTATAATACTGAAATTGATAACATGTAATAATCAAATAAGGACTTGGCATTTGCTTTTCTTCTTCGGCGCAATTGTAAAGGCTAAGAAAGTAATATTTTGAAGATTTTCTGTAATTATTGCAACATTTCTAACTAACATCCTTTCCTTTTATCTGGAGAGCTAATAAATTCCTGTAACCGAGTACACAATAAACTCCAGTAGCATTCAGAGAAGTAAGAGCTTATTTTGGTTTTAGCCCTGAAGAAATTAGCAAATTTACATGCCGTGAAGAGGTGAGGGTGAATCTGCAGCATCTGTTCACAACTCAGAATTTGCGCTGTGAGGAAAGAAGAGAAAAAAACTCCCTAGGCCAAGTAATTAAGAAATGACTCATATTTGAAAAACTACCTGCCGCTGCATGTTGCTGTATGTAAACTGCTCTCAATATTTTTCGGATGTGACATGAGGGAAATCCCCATTGTCTATATTAGGCTCTACAGAAGTTTCCGCGAGAGCTCTCCTCAAGGAGTACTTCTGTACTTTGTTTTTGGACTCATGCTCCGGGGTGGTAAATGGATTAACGCAGCAGTCTCTGAAAGCATGATGGATGGAGTAGAAAGAGTGATATTCTAAACACCCTTTTTTTACTTGATGGATGTTTCCATTTTCATCTCTTCCCTCTCGGCTCTTTGCGCACAGTATCTCTTCTGAAAGGAGTTTTCTCTCATTATTAGTACCAAGTGAATTTACGATGTCCTCTCATGCAAATTTCCTGCCATTCCATTGGTAGAGTCTGCTCTGAGAGTCTGTGCAAAATGACATCTTAGTTCTGTGATCAACAACCTCCACTGTGTTAAGGTTTTAAACTGTGAGACACAATTGAGCTTCAAAAATTAACACTCATTTTCTCCTAATTAGACTCAAGTGCAGCCAAAACTCATTATCCATCTAGAGAAGCACCTACCTTCTTAGACATTTAGTCGAATCTTATGACACTCTTTTGTTACCACGAGGACCTCCATCATTAATCTTATCAGGTTCTACCATAAACATGCGCTTGGGCCAGAGCGTAAATTCTGATTATACTAATCAGCATGTGTTTCTCCTCCATGACCCTTCTTCTTTGAGCCCTGAAGCATATGGGTTTCCTTTGAAGGCTGAGAAAAAGTTGTCAAGACCAACAGGCAAAGACACCATATTTGGGAGGGAGGGTTTTATAGAAAACTCATGGATGTATGTGTAAGGTGGAGAATTTGAAAGTAGTTACGACCCATCTGAATCAATATTTTTTTCTCACTTTTCCTCATCTTGTTTATAAAAATAAATCCCTGTTGCAGAGAGTTGGGTTAGGTGTTTAAATAATTGGGGATTAAAAATAATGGGCAGGTGACATAGGGATAAATACTCTTGAATTTTTTTTGTTAGCTCACAAATGGTGAGGAAAAAGATCCAAAATGTCATGCCCGTAAATAGAATATGGAAATTTACTGAAAGTGAGAGCCATTACCTACCCAAATTTCCGTAAAAGAAGAGAGAAAACTTACAATTGAAAGGGTGTGATATTTCAGTCACTGACTGAAATTCTTTATGTATCATTCCTGGCAGCGTCAAGAAAAGCACCACATTCTTTTCTTGCACAGCAGTCACCATGCAAGACAAAGAAGACATTCGAAATATGTTAGTGGCAGAAGCCATACTAGTGTTGTCAAGGACCACAAGCTCACCTTCACTCCTCCTGCCCATCCCTGAAATATACATCTCCTTTAGTCCAAACACTATCCCTGAAGGAGGTGAAGAAGGGAGAAGAAATTTGAATTGACAATCAATAAGCCGTGCAACGCAAAGTGAGATCAAATTGAGTTATAGAAATAAAGCTCACCTTAGTCCTTTGGATTATAGTAACTGTGAAATTTAAACTGCTAAAATTTCTGTTTCTTGGGTTCCTAAGCAACATAACGGGTTTCACAAAGACATCAAAATGAAATAAAATGGACATTTTAGAGAAAATGTGATGTTGGAAAAGACTCTTGAGAGTCCCTTGGACTACAAGGAGATCAAACTAGTCAATCCTAAAGGAAATCAACCCTGAATATTCATTGGAAGGACTGATGCTGAAACTGAGGCTCGAATACTTTGCCCACCTGACGTGAAAAGCCTACCCAATAGAAAAGACCCTGATGCTGGGAAAGATTGATGGCAGGAAGAAAAGGGGACAACAGAGGATGAGATGGGTGGATGGTATCCATCAACTCAATGGACATGAGCTTGAGCAAACTCCAGGACATAGTGAAGGACAGGGGGGCCTGGCATGCTACAGTTCATGGGGTGGCAAAGAGTCAGACATGACTGAATGATTGACCAACAACAACCCTTGACACTGCATCCCCTCCCTTCCCTAGTTAGCATCTGCTTGAACCTAACTTCCTGCTTTTGCATTCCAGTCCCCTATAATGAAAAGGATATCTTTTTTGGGTGCTAATTCTAAAAGGTCTTATAGGTCTTCATAGAACCGTTCAACTTCAGCTTCTTCAGCATTAGTGGTTGGGGCATAGACTTGGATTACTGTGATATTGAATGGTTTGCCCTGGAGACGAACAGAGATCATTCTGTCGTTTTTGAGAATGCATCCAAGTACTGCATTTTGGACTCTTTTGTTGACCATAATGTCTACTCCATTTCTTCTAAGAGATTCCTGCCCACAGTAGTAGATATAATGGTCATCTGAGTTAAATTCACCCATTCCAGTCCATTTTAATTAGCTGATTCCTAGAATGTCGATGTTCACTCTTGCCATCTCCTGTTTGACCACTTCCAATTTGCCTTGATTCATGGACCTGACATTCTAGGTTCCTATGCAATATTGCTCTTTACAGCACTGGACCTTGCTTCTATCACCAGTCACATCCACAACTGGGAGTAACAGGCAAATTTGGCCTTGGAATATGGAATGAAGCAGGGCAAAGGCTAATAGAGTTTTTCCAAGAAAATGCACTGGTCATAGCAAACACTCTCTTCCAACAACACAAGAGAAGACTCTACACATGAACATCACCAGATGGTTGACACCAAAATCAGATTGATTATATTCTTTGCAGCCAAAGATGGAGAAGCTCTATATAGTCAGCAAAAACAACACCAAGAGCTGACTGTGTGTGGCTCAGATCATGAACTCCTTATTGCCAAATTCAGACTTAAATTGAAGAAAGTAGGGAAAACCACCAGACCATTCAAGTATGACCTAAATCAAATCCCTATGATTATACAGTGGGAGTGAGAAATAGATTTAAGGGACTAATTCTGATAGATAGAGTGCCTGATGAACTATGGACGGAGGTTCGTGACATTGTACAGGAGACAGGGATCAAGACCATCACCATGGAAAAGAAATGCCAAAAAGCAAAATGGCTGGCTGAGGAGGCCTTACAAATAGCTGTGAAAAGAAGAGAAGTGAAAAGCAAAGGAGAAAAGGAAAGATATAAGCATCTGAATGCAGAGTTCTAAAGAATAGCAAGAAGAGAAAAGAAAGCCTTCCTCAGTGATCAATGCAATGAAATAGAGGCAAACAACAGAATGAGAAAGACTAGAGATCTCTTCAAGAAGATTAGAGATACCAAGGGAATATTTCATGCAAAGATGGGCTTGACAAAGGACAGAAATGGTCTGGACCTAACAGAAGCAGAAGATATTAAGAAGAGGTGGCAAGAGTACACAGAACTGTACAAAAAAGATCTTCATGACCAAGATAATCACGATGGTATGATCACTCACCTAGAGCCAGACATGTTGGAATGTGAAGTCAAGCGGGCCTCAGAAAGCATCACTACGAACAAACCTAGCGGACGTGATGGAATTCCAGTAGAGCTATTTCAAATCCTGAAAGATGACGCTGTGAAAGTGCTGCACTCAATATGCCAGCAAATTTGGGAAGCTCAGCAGTGGCCACAGGACTGGAAAAGGTCCATTTTCATTCCAATCCCAAAGAAAGGCAATGCCAAAGAATTCTCAAACTACCGCACAATTGTACTCATCTCACATGCTAGTAAAGTAATACTCAAAATTCTCCAAGCCAGGCTTCAGCAGTGCGTGAACTGTGAACTCCCAGATGTTGAAGCTGGTTTTAGAAAAGGCAGAGGAACCAGAGATCAAATTGCCAACATCTGCTGGGTCATTGAAAAAGCAAGAGAGTTCCAGGAAAACATCTATTTCTGCTTTATTGACGATGCCAAAGCCTTTGACTGTGTGGATCACAAGAAACTGTGGAAAATTCTGAAAGAGATGGGAATACCAGATCACCTGACTTGCCTCTTGAGAAACCTATATGCAGGTCAGGAAGCAACAGTTAGAACTGGACATGGAACAACAGACTGGTTCCAAATAGAAAAAGGAGTACGTCAAGACTGTATATTGTCACCCTGCTTATTTAACTTCTATGCAGAGTACATCATGAGAAACACTGGGCTAGAAGAAGCACAAGCTGGAATCAAGATTGCCGGAAAAAATATCAATAACCTCAGATATGCAGATGACATCACCCTTATGGCAGAAAGTGAAGAGGAACTAAAGAGCCTCTTGATGAAGCTGAAAGTGGAGAGTGAAAAAGTTGGCTTAAAGCTCAACATTCAGAAAATGAAGATCATGGCATCCGGTCCCATCACTTCATGGGAAACAGATGGGGAAACAGTGGAAATAGTGTCAGACTTTATTTTGAGGGGTTCCAAAATCACTGCAGATGGTGATTACAGACATGAAATTAAAAGACTCTTACTCCTTGGAAGAAAATTATCACCAACCTAGATAGCATGTTGAAAAGCAGAGGCATTACTTTGCCAGCAAAGGTCCATCTAGTCAAGGCTACAGTTTTCCCAGTAGTCACGTATGGATGTGAGAGTTGGACTGTGAAGAAAGCTGAGCGCCGAAGAATTGATTGCTTCTGAACTGTGGTGTTGGAGAAGACTCTTGAGAGTCCCTTGGACTGTAAGGAGATCCAACCAGTCCATTCTGAAGGAGATCAGCCCTGGGATTTCTTTGGAAGGAATGATACTAAAGCTGAAACTCCAATACTTTGGCCACCTCATGCGAAGAGTTGACTCATTGGAAAAGACTCTGATGCTGGGAGGGATTGGGGGCAGGAGGAGAAGGGGACGACAGAGGATGAGATGGCTGGATGGCATCACTGACTCGATGGACGTGAATCTGAGTGAACTCCGGGAGTTGGTGATGGACAGGGAGGCCTGGCGTGCTGTGATTCATGGGGTTGCAAAGAGTCAGACACGACTGAGTGACTGAACTGAACTGAACCTAACTATTGCAATGCAGAAAAGGTTGTTAAGGCTGTGTGCATGCTCAGTCAGCATTTAGTAGGGATAACCTATTCATGGAAGCTGAATGAAGCCTATCTCTTGCTAACAAGAAAACAGAAACACAAAAAGGGTTTTGGGCCCAGAAATCCCAGAAGGGTCCTGCATCAGTGTAGGATAAGAAATTCTTAATTGCAAACAAATATCTTCTGTTTAGATACTTCTCAAAGTCATGATTTATTGAATGTTATCTTCTTACCTTCTCTATTTGAGACCAAGCAAGACCCTGTGGGGCTCCTGGGCATGGAAACATTTTTGTCCCCATTTCTTGTAAGCAAGAATCTAGTTTATGTGATCTTTCCTGCATTCCAAAAGATAGATTAGAACAGTTGCTAATCAAGGGGAAAGCAGGTGATAAACCACCTGAGGCAAGATTAAAAGGACCTGAGAAGCTCATCAGCAATTGATGCTTTTGAACTATGGTTCAAAAACAGAGGATTCTTGAGAGTCCTTTGGACTGCAAGGATATCAAAAGAGTCAATCCTAAAGGAAATAAGTCCTGAATATTTATTGGAAGGACTGATGCTGAAGCTGAAACTCCAATCCTTCGGCCACCTGATGCAGAGAACTGATTCCTTAGAAAAGACCCTGATGCTGGGAGAGATTGAGGGCAGAAGGAGAAGGGGATGACAGAGGATGAGATGGTTGGATGGCATCACTGACTCAACGGACATGAGTTTGAGCAAGCTCCGGAAGTTAGTGATGGACAGGGAAGTGTCCTGGTGTCCTGAAGTCCACTGGGTCGCAAACAGTCTGACATGACTGAGTGACTGAACTGAACTGAACTGAGAAGCTCATCAAGCTCAGGAGACCACCTGAGATGAGATTAAGGGTGTGTCTGCAGACCCTGCATACAACCAAAGCTTGTCAGCACCCCACGCTTGAACTATTGCTGTAAAACTCCTTATGAAAACTCATAGTCTTTTTGAGTCAGGAGCCTGCTGTGCCCCCCTTTGCCTGGCAAAACAATAAAACTATTCTTTTCTACTTCACCCAAACTGTCCCTGAGGTTCCATTTGGTGCTAGTGTAGGAGAAGCTGAGCTTTCAGCATCATATTCAGGAAATGTTGGTTTTCAAGCCTGTTTTCATTAGCCTGTGAAGAGTGAAACAGTAATTATTTGAAAATAACTTCAGCTCTGGATTTAATAACCAGAAACGCCATTTCTCAGCATATTATAATGAGGCAGGAGGCAGATGGACACCCTTCTCCCCCTGGGTAAAGCAATTTGAGACATTCTCTGTTGACCAAAATTCCAAAACAAAACTATTGGGATAATTAAGGGAGGAGGCTGGGCCCTGCTCAGACCACATATCTCTTATTGTCGAAGTCAGGAGACCTCTGTGTCCACACATGCACGGAAAAGGCTCTTTGGAGGTCAAAGGTGAGTTATGTCAAATGATGTTCTACCCAGATGCCTTTTCGGTAAAACCTATCTTGGCTAAGAGATGTATGCACACACATGGGAGGATACTGAGATACATCAAATATGGACTGAAACAGGCAATCAAATGATTTACCAAAGGAAAACCAGAAGAAATACCCCATAAAAGTAATTCAAACTGTTAGGTAGTTAGAACAGGAAAAAGGAGTCCAAAATGCAAGTGGCTAAAAGACAAAGATAGAGAAAAGCCCGTGAAAATGGAATGAAAGATAATCTGTGGACTGGAGTGAGAACTTCAGGTGAAACAAACATGCCCCCTTCTTGGCTAGCTTGATTTGCATAGGGTAGGCTCAAGGAGGGGAGGAGACAAATATGTAAAAGGAGGAAGCCAAGATGGATTGAGGCCTCTCTTTTTGGATCAGTGCACCCTCACACCTCGAGGGTGAAATATCCTTTGTTTCCTGAACAAAACTGAGTTGTAACTGAGCTGTAACACTGGTCTGCCCATTTCAGATATTTGCTGCGAGAGAGAAACATGGAAATTGCACACACCCCCAAAAAAGCTACCACAAGGGGACGACTCAACGGCTCTCTCCCTGTCTATCCACACGTACTGTACTTAAAGAATGCTTTACTTGCTTCACTACTTTCCATCTTTTTGGAAATTCTTTTCTGCAGAGCCAAAGACCGGGATACTTGTCACTGACCACTTGTCTAGTGGTTAGAGTGTGCTGTTTTCACTGCCAAGACCCAGCCTCGATCCCTGGCTGGGAATCCAAGCCCCATTCCAAGCTGTTGCAGGCAGAGACCACTCGAGATCATATGTAGAAGAGCAACTGGAATTTAACAGCTTGTCATTTTGAAAACCCTAATTCCAAAATTAATGCAGATGGTTGGTTTTTATTTTTGTCTTGAATATTTTTATTTTATTTGTATATTCCAATATCTTCTGTTTTCTGAAAATTAAGGAAGGGAATGAAATAAAGTAAACCCTAAAATGTTACCTCAAATAAACTGTAGACACTTCTACATTTCTTGCAAGTTAACTCCATTTGTTACTAAAAAGTGAAACTTACAAAATACTATAAGAAAATTTCAGTCCCTGTTGCCTCACTTTCATAAGAAGGTAAGAGCCAGTTCCTCAGCTACTATATTATATGACAAGGTTGCTTTTCTGGGCAATAGATTAAAAGCCTTTGGCTTAGGCCCAAGGGAACATGTTTTTCACCATTATGTGGAAAGTATTGCAAAGTACTGAAGAAATCTTTTACACCTCAGTACTCTGAATAACACACTCCCCGTCAAAATATACTCAGTAGCCAAGGAAGCATGGCAGAAAACAATACTACTAAATGATCTCAATCACCAACCCTTTCAGATTTACTTCCTGAGTGCTTGAAAAATTAAAATCACAAAGAATTTTTCAAAGAAGAAACATCTTTGTCCTTTACATTTGTTTTCAAGACCTTAACATATGGTGAGAGTGCTAATTCAGTGCTTTATCATTATAATCAGTAGTAACAAACAAAAAATGAAGTCCTAAGAAAACTCAAAACGAGTGAATCATTAGTAAATGAAAAGGCTTTCAGAGGTAACTAGACAGACTGGCAAATGGAGCAACTTAGTTTCCTGTGATTCTCACATCCTGTCCCTTCTCCTTCCTTCCACTCCAATCTCTGCTTTCCCCTCCTTTTACTGAAAAAAAAAAAAAAAGCTGCTCTATTAGGAATTTCCTGTCTCCAAGATCTCTTCCTTCTAATACATTTTATAACTCTTTTGTTTCCCCCAAACATACTTTTACCATCCTATTTTTCAAATGGTTAATTTAGATTAACAACAACAAAAACGGTTTTTAGATTCCTTCATGGAACTGTCTCAAGCTAAACCTCATTTTAAATGAAGCCCCAGAAAAGTAAGATTAAAGGACCATCATCACCATCGGTTAATCTTTACAGGAAGAAGTTAACAATGGGCCCATGAAGTGCTAATTTTTTCCTGTCATTCATGGCTCTCTGAAGTCTCTCACCCCTTTTCCCCAACTTCATTTCCCATAATCTCAACACCTATCTCTGACATTCCTGCTTTCCTCCACTGCAATCCCTATGTAAAACTTTTCCAGATACAACCAATAATAATTAATTGGTAGAAATATTGTTAGTACCATTATAGAATAATTTGATTCAACTTCTGTGCAGAATATACTTATTAAAATATTATAATTAAAACCCTCATATACCCTTTTTAGAATCCAGGCAAACAATGTCTCATCAGAATTAAGACTATTGACTAGAAATACATTGAACTTGTTGCCCTTTCTATTCTAGATCAGAGGAACCATGTATTTGCAAATTTCACGAGAGTGAATCTGATTAATGTAATATAGTTTATTTCAGACCAACAAACATTCTGGCCAAATAGGAGAATATAAAGATGGCTAATGTGAAGCTTCTGTCCTTTAAGAATATAAAAGCAATTGGAAGAATGATACAAACGTGAACTTTAGTTAACACATCCACTGGAGGAGGAGAGAGCTGAAAGAGAGGTTTAGTTTGGCTGACCAGAGCACTTAGAGATTCTTGAGGGAAGCAGGATTTGAGTTGGCTTTAAAGGATTTGCAGGATTTTATAAGGCAAGGCAATCCTGATGGAGACAGATTTGAGTTTTTTCCCCCAGAATTACATCATACTGTAACTATTTGACGCTATTTAAATGTCATTTTTTTGCTGGCCAAAATCTTGGCCTTCTCTGCCCACTGAAGCTGAATGAAAAATATGGACACAAAGTTTGGAGGAAATAGAAAAGTGGCATTAATTCTCAGTTGGCAAAGAGGGGAACACAGCAGGCTCATGCATCAACAGCTGTACCCCTATTCCATAAGGAGTCTAGGGGTTTATATAAGATGAGGACTTGCCTTCAGGGGTCGGTGATGAGAAGCAAAGGTGTTAGGATGTTCATTTCTTCCTCTTACATTGTTTCAAAGACAGTCATAGACGGGCATCAGTAACCCAGTAATTGAGTCTGGCAGTCTGATGCCTCTGCAGCATTCTTTCTGATTTGTAACTACAAGGGGAAGTGTGGTATAAGGGTAAACACCAGGTACAGGATGTATTTAGCATAGAGTCAAAGGAAAATTTTCATACTGTTCATGGGGTTCTCAAGGCAAGAATGCTAAAGTGGTTTGCCATTCCCTTCTCCAGTGGACCAGGTTTTGTCAGAACTCTGCACCATGACCATCCGTCTTGGGTGGCCCTAGATGGCATGGCTCATAGTTTCATTAAGTTAGGCAAGATTGTGATCCATGTGATCAGTTTGGTTAGGTTTCTGTAATTGTGGTTTTCATTCTGTCTGCCCTCTGATGGATGAGGATAAGAAACTTGTTCAAGCTTCCTAATGGGAGGGACTGGGTTTGGGGGAAACTGGGTCTTGCTCTGCAGGCCAGGCCATGCTCAGTAAATCTTTAATCCAATTTTCTGTTGATGGGTGGGGCTGTGTTCTCTCCCTGTAGTTTGGCCTGAGACCAAACTATGGTAGGGGTAATGGTGGTAATGGCGACTTTCTTCATAAGGACAAATACCAACATACCAGGACTGCTGTAGTCAGTGCCCCAACTCTGCAGCAGGCCACTGTCAACCCACGCCTCCGCAGGAGACTCCTGGACACTCCCAGGCAAGTCTGGCTCAGTCTCTTGTGGGGTCATTGCTCCTTTCTCCTGGGTCTTGGTGCACACAAAGTTTTGTTTTTCCCTCCAAGAGTCTGTTTCCTCAGTCCTGTGGAAGTTCTGTAATCAAATCCCACTGAAGTTTGAAGTCAAATTCCCGAGGGGTTCTCAGTCCTTTTGCTGGATCCCAGGTTGGGAATCCCAGAGATGGGTAAGCCTGGTGGGCTGCTGTCTATGGGGTCACACAGATTCGGACACGACTGAAGTGACTTAGCAGCAGCAGCAGGTTGGGAAATCTGCTGTGGGCCCAGGAGATAGGCTGTCAGATAAACTGTTCTGAAGAAGATGCAGTGTCTGTCTCATGTTAGTTTTACAGACAGAGCACCATTTTGAATTGTGTTGAGAGAGCTTGGGTAAAACAGTTTTTAATGTATTTGCTTCCTCCAATCCATCTGTTTTAGGTGAAGAGCAATTCTCATTTTTCTGTGAGGTCCATTTCCTTTGAATCGCAGTTTTAATTTTGCCCAGATTCTGTGTTTTTACTAATTATTCCTCCACAGAGAAGAAGGTCTATGCTTTTCCAGAATTAGCTTATATTCCCAAAAGAGTAGATGGTGCATTCTGTCAAAACTGCTGGGTTCTTGCCCCAAACTTTAGGGTCCTTCAGCTTCAGATAATTCTGAGATTCCTAGAGGCATCATCTAATCTGACAGTTAGTCTTGAGGTGGGAAGTCCTCAGTCATGTTACACTGAATTCAAGCAGAGCAAACCAAGAAGATGGGGCTGAGGAAAAGCTTATAAATAGATGCTGAATATGATTCTTATGACAAAAAAGAAGGGCTTGATAACTGGAGATAAGGCTGGAATAGAAGCAGTGATGAGTACTTAGATGGATTTATTACTCTTCCTTATAAAAGCCAAGGGAAGAATCTATATTATTTTACCCTCCCAGATTATTTTTGTTTAAAATTCAACTTAGTCCATTTCATTTGAAAATAATTAGAAACATCTGGTGTTCTATAGCTATTTCCCTCCCCATGATATAGATTCTTCTCACTTGGCTGAGCATTAATGGGATTCCCCTGTAGTGGCTGCTCCTTTCCAAGGAGGATTTCTGTATGTAGAAAACTACAGTTGAATGGGGTGCTCTTTCTTATACAATGGGATGATCTATTGTGTTCATCTATAGCTCCAGTCATAAATGTGAGTTCGTCATGCCATTCTAACTGCGACTGATCCTGATAATCACAAGGGTGACTTTGCAAATATGTTGAATTTTAAGATGTAAAAATAAAGTAATAAATCTATTCATTTTGTCATTTCTCTCCTTCTTGATAAACACCTGGAAATTAGTATTTTGAGCTGAGGCAAGAGGTATTGAATCATGGATCCCAGAATTATATGAAAAAGATCATCTTTACAATACCAAAAACTGTACAGAAAGTCCAACCGAACAATTGATTTGAAGAATTGAAGCGAAGAAGCAGTATTGAGTTAAGTGATAAAGGACAGTAGAGGACGACAGCAAGGGTCTCTGGTAACCTTGAGAGGTTCCCTGAGACCCAGACTGGAGTCCCAGATCCTAGTGTGAGAGTCACTAGTCCCTTAAACAGGGGGCAGGATTATCAATCCTACAATGACATCTCCCTCCCTTCGTGGTCTCCACCCTGCCTCCTTCCAAAAGCAGTTTACTGCATGAAAAATTGCATAATATATGTGAGAGAAGAAGAAGTGAGCAGAATTAATAGACGTTACTATTACCTGATACAAACTAATAACTATAATTGAGCAAGAAGTTTGTCTTAATTGTTGGTAGCTGGAACAAGTGAAAAGTGAAAGTGTGAGTCATTCAGTCAGGTCTGACTCTTTGTGACCCCATGGACTGTAGCCCACCAGGCTCCTCTGTCCATGGAATTCTCCAGGCAAGACTACAGGAGTAGGTAGCAATTCCCTTCTTCAGGGAATCTTCCTGACCCACAGATCAAACCTGGGTTTCTTGCACTGCAGGCAGATTCTTTACCTTCTGAGCCACCAGAGAAGCCCAAAACTGAAACAAAAAGAATACTAAAACCACTGGTTTAAACTTGTGTATGGTGACTTTCCTCTTGTGATTATATTGGTTTGTGGGTGTCATAGGTGGAATATCTAGCAACATAGCAGAAGATATCATTGCTCTTTGTGAAACTGAAATGTTTCCATCAGTTCCTAAAATCTCTCAAGCCATTATCTCAGTGAATATCACCTGATGGCTGTGGGAATCCTGCGTAGCCCAGATTGAAGTTCTGCATTTGTTTCTGCAAGATGCATAGGGTATTACTGGTCTGGAATAATTTTGAAACTATTTTGTTTGAAAGTGTCCAGACTACAAAGGTAACATAATTGTGAATGAGATAAATTCCAAGTCCCTTTCTTGTCACTGGATTATGCTAATGGGTCAATATTCCAATCCACTCTGGGACTAAAGGAAGACTAGTGTCAGGTAGTGGTGGAAGTTTTGGAATCGAGCTGAGAGCAGTTGTTATTCTGGAGTTCCTTGCATTCACAGTAGTAACATTATCCCATCCTCAACAGCAGAAATAAGATTCGGAAGCAAGGTCCTACCCTTAGATGCTCTGTCTCATGGGCAGCACCCAAGAAAAACAGACCCCTAAAACCTTCACTTAATAAGACTTTTGGATTATTTGTTTTGAACCTTCACTCACTCATCTGGCTCCCTGGCTTCTGATGACCTTGGCTTTTGAAACTTTGAGTAATTTCTTTTTTTTTTTTTCCTTGAATAATTTCTTTTTTTACTTACACTGAAGTATAGTTCATGTGGGTGTTCCCAGTTTCTCAGCTGTAAAGAATCTGCCTGTAACGCAGGAGCCAGGAGCAGCAATTTTGATCCCTGGGTGGGGAAGATCCTCTGGAGGAGGGCATGGCAATTCACTGCAGTATTCTTGCCTGGAGAATCCCATGGACAGAGGAGTCTGGACGGCTACAGTCCATGGGGTTGCAAGGAGTCAGACAAGACTGAAACGACTTAGCATGCACACATAGTTCATTTATAATATTGTGTTGGTTTCAGGTGTACAGCAATGTGATTCACTTATATATATCAGGTGTTAAGCTGTTTGGCCTCTTAATGGACACAAAGTTTCAGCTGGGGAAGATGAAAATGTCCTGGGGATGGATGGTGATGATGGTTGCACAGCAGTGTGACTGCACTGAATGCCACTGAACCATATATTTATAAATGATTAAAATGGTAAATTTTGCTATGTAAATGTTAACACAATCGAAAAAATGTAAAGAGAAAAAAGAAACATAAGAATTGGGACTGGGTGGGTGTAGGAGGAGCGGGTGACAGATATCCTGTCTGCTAAGGAAAAGGGTCATGCTTGAGATAAAGAGATGGAGGTCTTTTTGAATCTAGCTGTAGGGGGTAAGAGCAGAGAGTTAGAGGAAAGTTAGAGGGTTCAATTCTTCATAAACATCAGATCAAGAGGCCAGAAATAGGTGAATGGGTTCCACAAATATTCTACAATTCTTGCATTGATTAGGGAATCCTGTCTGATCTGTTCACGTATCTCCTAACCTCCTTACCCCATACACGCAGATATTATGTGTGTATTGCTCCTTGAATGCTTGTATAATCCCATCTTACTGAGCCATGGAAATCTGCACTCACTATATCCTTGTCTCACTTAGCCTTGTCATCTGTGTATGTGTGTGCGCAGTTGTGTCTAACTCTTAGCAACCCCATGGACTATAACCCACCAAGCTCCTCTGTACATGGAATTTCCCAAGCAAAATAATGGAGTGGGTTGCCATTTCCTACTCGAGGGGATCTCCCTGACCCAGGGATCAAATCCAGGTCTCCTGCTTTGCAGGCAGATTCTTTATCAACAGTGCCACCTGGGAACTCAGCCTTGTTATCAGGGATGCCCTTTTGAATGCCCTCAGATTCAAAATGTAGAAATACAACCCACCTCATGTGGGTGAGTAAGTTGGCAGGTCAATAGGGGAAGCAGAGCTAGAAGCAATCAAGAAATGCCAGGGCTGATGGAAGCTCATAGGATTTGACTCCAGAGCCTCTTTAATCTTGTGTTCAGTGGTCTCCGGTCAACACCGAAATCAGATTGATTACATTCTTTCAGGCAAAGATGGAGAAGCTCTATATAGCCAGCAAAACCAAGACCAGGAGCTGACTATGGCTCAGATCATGAACTCCTTATTGCCAAATTCAGACTTAAACTGAAGAAAGTAGGGAAAACCACTAGACCATCCATGTATGACCTAAATCAAATCCCTTATGATTATACAGTGGAAGTGAGAAATAGATTTATGGGGCTAGATCTGATAGACAGAGTGCCTGATGAACTATGGACAGAGGTTCATGACATTGTACAGGAGACAGGGATCAAGACAATCCCCATGGAAAAGAAATACAAAAAACGCAAAATGGCTGTCTGAGGAGGCCTTACAAATAGCTGTTAAGAGAAGTGAGAAGAGGAGAAGTGTAAAGCAAAGGAGAAAAGGAACAATATAAGCGTCTGAAAGCAGAGTTCCAAAGAATAGCAAGGAGAGCTAAGAAAGCCTTCCTCAGTGATCAGTGCAAAGAAATAGAGGAAAACAATAGAATGGGAAAGACTAGAGATCTCTTCAAGAAAATTAGAGATGCCAACGGAACATTTCATGTAAAGATGGGCTCGATAAAGGAAATGGTATGGACCTAACAGAAGCAGAAGATATTAAGAAGAGGTGGCAAGAATACACAGAAGAACTGTACAGAAAAGATCTTCACGACCCAGATAATAATGATGGTATGATCACTCGCCTAGAGCCAGATATCCTGGAATGTGAAGTCAAGTGGGCCTCAGAAAGTATCACTATGATCAAAGCTAGTGAAGGTGATGGAATTCCAGTTTAGCTATTTCAAATCCTGAAAGATGATGCTGTGAAAGTGTTCCACTCAATATGCAAGCAAATGTGGAAAACTCAGCAGTGGCCACAGGACTGGAAAAGGTCCGTTTTCATTCCAATCCCAAAGAAAGGCAATGCCAAAGAATGCTCAAACTACCATACAATTGCACTCATCTCACACGCTAGTAAAGTCATGCTCAAAATTCTCCAAGGCAGGCTTCAGCAATACCTGAACCGTGAACTTCCAGATGTTCCAGCTGGTTTTAGAAAAGGCAGAGGAACCAGAGATCAAATTGCCAACATCTGCTGGATCATCGAAAAAGCAAGAGAGTTCCAGAAAAACATCTATTTCTGCTTTATTGACTATGTCAAAGCCTTTGACCTGTGGATCACAATAAACTGTGGACAATTCTGAAAGAGATGGGAGTACTAGACGACCTGACCTGCCTCTTGAGAAACCTGTATGCAGGTCAGGAAGGAACAGTTAGAACTAGACATGGAACAACAGGGTGGTTCCAAATAGGAAAAGGAGTATGTCAAGGCTGTATATTGTCACCCTGCTTATTTAACTTCTATGCAGAGTACATCATGAGAAACACTGGGCTGGAGGAAGCACAAGCTGGAATCAAGATTGCTGGGAGAAATATCAATCACCTCAGATATGCAGGTGACACCACCCTTATGGCAGAAAGTGAAGAGGAACTAAAAAGCCTCTTGATGAAAGTGAAAGAGGAGAGCAAAAAAGTTGGCTTAAAGCTCAACATTCAGAAAACGAAGATCATGGCACCCGGTCCCATCACTTCATGGGAAATAGATGGGGAAACAGTGGAAATAGTGTCAGACTTTATTTTTGCAGGCTCCCAAATCACTGCAGATGGTGATTGCAGCCATGAACTTAAAAGACGCTTACTCCTTGGAAGAAAAATTATGGCCAACCTAGATAACATATTCAAGAGCAGAGACATTACTTTGCCGACTAAGGTCCGTCTAGTCAAGGCTATGGTTTTTCCTGTGGTCATGTATGGATGTGAGAGTTGGACTATAAAGAAAGCTAGCGCCGAAGAATTGATGCTTCTGAACTGTGGTGTTGGAGAAGACTCTTGAGAGTCCCTTGGACTGCAAGGAGATCCAACCAGTCCATTCTAAAGGAGATCAGTCCTTGGCATTCCTTGGAAGGACTGATGTTGAAGCTGAAACTCCAATTCTTTGGCCACCTCATGCGAAGAGTTGACTCATTGGAAACAACTCTGATGCTGGGAGGGATTGGGGGCATGAGGAGAAGGGGACGACAGAGGATGAGATGGTTGGATGGCATCACAGACTCAATGGAAATGAGTTTGGGTGGAGTCCAGGAGCTGGTGATGGACAGGGAGGCCTGGCGTGCTGCAATTCATGGGGTCACAAAGAATCGGACACGACTAAGCGACTGAACTGAACTGAACTAAACCAAACATATAACTTTGACCTCCAAATTAGCCAGTATCTACTCTTCAACTTTTGCTGGATTCCAGCCCCCGCAGGATCCAGGGAAACCCGAAGGAGAAACGGTGTCAGCGATTGATTTAGAGAGAGAGAAGGAAAGAATTTTGAAGATAAGAAAATAGAGGAGAGAAAGAGGCTGGTATTCCTTGGTTTACATAGAAAGCCAATAAAACTCTGAGACAAGAAGTTTGCCTTGTTCACGGAGTCTGCAGGTGCCCTCCCGGTCTCCCAAGGGAGTGAAGACACAGAACATCTTCTGGTTCAGGTCTTAGAAACCTGGGCAGATAAGTGAACGCAGGGAGCCTCTATGCTCCAAGGGATCAGCCTGAAAGAGAGAGTGAGAGGGAGAGAGAGAGAATGATTGACATGAGGAGACCAGCTGCTTTGGTGAGCGAGGCCCAATAGCTTTATTTTCAAAAGGTATTTATATACTTTTTTGTACATAGAGGGAAATGAAAGATGCAAGGTCATACAGAGTCAGCCCAAACATTCCAGCAGTTTTGCCCTTATCGAAACCAGGATTTTTCTGCATACCTTTCCCACAAATGATGTTGTGTACAGTATCTTCTGGCCTTGGAGGCCTGTGAACATTTTATGACCCTATTTTGATAAAGATTGCTCAACCAGAAAACTTATTTTCCCTCAAAGTGTCTTTTCTTTATATTTCTAATCTATGTCAGCCTCAGAAAATGCTAAACAGAGTTACATTTCTCACAGAGCAAAGGTGCAGTGAGTTACAAGAAAGAACCAGTTAGCTCAGAAGTCTGATGTGGTTAATTTCAAGGCTATACTTGTTTTTCTTACATTCTCACTATGTTAACTAATATATTCCCAGGTGCACAGTGGATAAGGGATATGGGAACTTAGCAACAAGCATTGGCCCAATAATGAAATCCTACACCAGCACTACTCTAATAACTTTTAACTCTTTCAAAGGCTCTATGTTTTAGGCTTTCCATGCCTCTCACAGTTGGGAGGCTGTAAATAATCACATGCGTAGCTGTAAGAGTCTGGATATACCTGCCGAGCAAGCTAGAATGCTAACAGAGGGGGTTTGATTTGAAATATTGCTCTCATGTCCAGGAGACTTATTAGCTATAGCCCTAAGTTGATTTTCTCCAGAGAAAGGTGGTCAGGGTTAGCCCCCTGTTAATGTCAGAGGAGTTGGTGAAAGTCATGAAATAGTAAAACGGACAGATGCTAGTTTTGGGGTAGATGCTCGAGAAAGCCTAGGGAGCCCCTTGAGTTCTCAAGCCTTGCTTAACAGTTCTCTTCCACATGACCTTGTCATGGGTGGGATCTCCCGTGGTGGCTCCCGGCAAACTTTGGCTTCAGCCTCAGCCTTTAAGAGACCAAATTGTTGAACACCCAATTGTAGCATCATTCCTGGCATCTCTGATAATATGTATAATCTCAATGATCATGAGATTGACTAAGTTACCCTCATGTGTCAATGTGTCAATGTCAGTGTAACAGAAATAAGACAAGTCACTTAGATATATTGTTCTACATTGTTAGAATTTTCAGTTTCAAATATGGGTAAGCATTTTAAATGTAGGACTACAATTTCCTTGTATGTTTTAGTCTTTGAGATCCTATCAGTTGAAGTATAAATATATATTTATGGATTCAGAGTGAAATGCTGCGATAATTATGTTGATTGTGAACAACACATTCATTTTATACTGAAAAATAATGAAATATTTTTCCAATAGTTAATTAGAGAAATACTCAGTTTCTGAGCTTGCTTCAGTGAAATTGCATCATTATCACTGACTAAATTATCAAGCACAGGAGTTGAAAGGAATGAAATCTTCACCTCCATCATCACTATCAGAAAATATAGAAAATTAGACATCTTGGTTACCACGTGTTAGAACAGTTGCCTGTACCAGCAGAGTTAGCCCTAAAGATCTTTCTCTTCCACTTATTTCACTTGGAAGTAAAGATCTGCTCACAGCTCAAAAGTGCAGTTCACTGACCATACATGTGATACAAAAATTGACAGTGTTGAGAAACTATTGTCCCTACAGTAGGTCAAACTCCATATTTTGACTGCTGAAAATTTGAACAGTTAAAAATTCTATGACACTTCCAATTTTCTTATTCTCAAGATATTCCTTATTTGAAGATAAGAGTGACCAACATATCCTGATTTGCCTGCAACTAAGGGTGTTCCTGGACACATGACTTGATTAAATCAAGAAAGTCTAGGACACAGGGGAACAAGCAGTGTTATATTCTGCCTCAGCCTTGGATTTGACTCTATACTGTCTTTATTATTTAGCCAAAAATCTGTATTTAGTGTATTTCTGCCACTAAAATCTTTCAGTGTTTTTTGACACATATACACCAAGTAATATTTTGCAGATCACATCTGCATAGGAGCAGCTAGGAGGCCAGGTTTGGAGAGAAAATGGAGAGGTCTGCATGACTTATTTGCCTGGATGTGGTGGACTCAAATCCCAGGGCCTCATGGACTGACCCCAAATCCTGGGACCCCAGGAATGACCCCTGACACCATGCTTTTTACCTGTTTCAACATTTTCTACTCTTCTTATGGGCTTCCCAGGTGGCCCTAGTGGTAAAGAACCCGTCTGCCAATGCAGAAGACTTAAGAGATGTGGGTTTGATCCCTGGGTCAGGAAGATCCCCTGGAGGAGGGCATGGTAATTCACTCCAGTATTCTTGCCTGGAGAATCCCATGGACAGAGGAACCTAGATTGCTACAGTCCATAGAGTCTCAAAGAGTTGGGCAGGACTGAAGTGACTTAGCATGCAAACACTTTTCTTATGATTTCTATGGTTGACTTTCTTATAGGACAAGGAATCTGCCTAGGATCTTACTTCTTAGCATGCCTGATACTCCAGTTTTTATTTGCCAAACTCGATGCCTCACCTGAGTCTTTTAAATAAATGTTTTTGTTAGTTGAAGACAAGTTAGTGTGTTGCTTTGGAGCTTTTAAACATTGCCCAGATTAATGAGCCAAGACCAGTAGTACTTTGCTTCCTCAATGTGCTGGAACACAGAGAGACAGCTCGGCAGGCATGTTTCTGCCCTTGAGATGGCTTCTTCAATATAAGATTATTTGGTTGAAATTCAACCTTCAGTTCGTGAAGAAAAAAAGCTGGTCAAATGTCCAATAAGATGATAAGTCTGCATTTGGGGGGTTTAAAAAGATTTCTTTCTGAAAAAGAGGAAGATGTTGATGAGATGATGATAAGTAACTAGCATTTATTATGATAATGTTCTGCGTACTTTATTTGTTTTAACCTATTTAATCCTCACAGCAACTTAGTTATGTACTGTTATTGGCTAGGAAACTGAGACCATAGTCACAAAGCTAGGAATTGGTAGAATCATGATTTGAACCCAAGGTACCCAAGCATCAGTACACTCTGGTATTTTTTATGATGGATAAAATATGGTCTTTAATATTTCAGTAGCACAATTCTATAGCTAGTATATGAAAGAATATTTTTCTCATTGCAACTTTAAACTTAATTTTTCATCAGAAATGAATTTTTCTCACCCAAGACATTCCAAATAAAAATTACACATGATCATGAAATCTTGAAATGTTACATGAGATTCAGCAACCAGCAGCTTATAATTTGAATCAATGCCAGTATTCTCTTATTGGTAAAGAAACATATAACCCATCCTATACGCAGGAGAGACTTCCCCGGTGGCTAGTGGTAAAGAATCTGCCTGCCAACAACACAGGAGATGCAGGCCCGATCCCTGGGTTAAGAAGATCCCCTGGAGAAGGAAATGCCATGGACAGTGGATCCTGGTAGACTACAGTCCATGGGGTCACAAAAGAGTTAGACGCTACTTAACAACAACAACAAAATACAGTGGGAGAGGCAGGGAGGGTGTAGAAGAACTGTCAGGGAGGTTAAGTGGAAACCGAAGAACTTGACGCAATTTGCTTAGAGCACTGTTTTCAACTAAGAGAAGAAAAAAAATCATGATCACATTTTAAAAATGATTCTGCACCCATATTATAATAATGACTCAAAACTCACCATCTGAATTTTAGGTACAGGTCAGCCTTATATGTATGCACCCCTCAAAATCATCTGCCCATCACTGTAGACTCAAAGATACTTAGCAAAATATGAAAGACACAATGATCTCACGAATCCTTCCTGCTCTAGAATTTGATGATTCTAAATCAGATGCTTCACAGCTAGACTACATTCTCTAATTGTCCCAAACTGCAAAAAAAGGCAAGAATCCAACGAGTTTGTTTTTTATACCAGTTGGACTCATACTTAGGCTAAAAATACCTAACCTATAAAATGCTATTATTATTGGTCATAAATAGATCAAGATTACTTACCACTGTGAAAATTAATAGAATACTTCTGGCTGTATTAGAACTCGTTTGAGATATACAAATCACTCTTATGGAATTATTCAAGGCTCATAACAATCCTGAGAATTAAGAGTTATCATCTGTGACTCATAAGTAAAGAAAAGGAGAAATAAAAATGCCAAGGGTTTCTTTAGAGTCACACAGTATTTTGATTGCAATTTTGCACAGTATATAGACTGATAATTACACATGCATGATTAACCAAAGAACTTCATATTTGTGATATTAGAGGAGGACATCAGAAGAAATAACCAATACTGTGGCATAAAGCTAATTTCAAAAATGAGAAACCAGGATTGAAAAAATCCTGTTATTAATTTCTGCTAACACTGTTTATCCCTCATACAAATATGAATAAAAATCTCAAGGCTTTAGGAATCTATATTAGATCAGGTATGTTTTTATTCTCTATATACATACACATATATACATATATATATATACACATATATACATATACATAAGTATATAGATAGAGTCTCTGATGGTGGTAAAGAAGTGAAGTGAAGTGAAAGTCGCTCAGTCGCGTCCGACTCTTTGTGAGTCCATGGAATTCTCCAGGCCAGAATACTGGAGTGGGTAGCCTTTCCCTTCTCCAGGAGATCTTCCCAACCCAGGGACTGAACCCAGGTCTCATGCATTGCAGGCAGATTCTTTACCAGCTGAACCACAATGGTGGTAAAGAATCTGCCTGCAACGCAAGAGACATGTGCAAAAGACATGGGTTTGATCCCTGCGTCAGGAAGATCATCTGGAGGAGAAAATGGCTATCCATTCTGGTATTCTCACTTGGAAAATCCCATGGACAGAGGAGCCTGGTGGGCTACAATCCATGGGGTCACAGAGTTGAACACAACTGAGCATGCAAGCATATGGGCTTAATTTAATTTTAAGGTAGGCAGAATACCAACTTACAGAATTATATATAATGAATGGTGCCTATGTTTAACTCTATTAAAAACTGAGGTTCTTTGTGCATGGAATGTACTTCACAGAGATATTCATGCTAATGGAATTGATTCAATGAAAGTCATGCACTTTCAAGAGTTATACCCATATTATTTATTAAAGAAAAAAATTCTATTTGCTAAAAATGTAGAAAACAGCTATTCATTTTTCTTTTTTCTTTTTTAAATAAATTATTATTTTTACTTTATTTTGCTTTACAATACTGTATTGGTTTTGCCATACATTGACATGAATCAGCCATGGGTGTACATGAGTTCCCAATCCCATATTTCAGTATGGCTAGATAACTATTGCCAGGGATGTCTCTTTCTGTTGATTTCCATCCAGTACATACAATGTACATTAATACTGAAAATTCATGGAACAAAAAATGTTTATAGTCATGTTTATATTGGGGAGGTAAATGTCTACCATTTGGTTGAGAAAGGAAGATTGATGCCAAGATAACATAACTGATAGAAATAGACATTCCCCAGCCTAACTCATTTTTTCCCTTTTATTCTATCACTAGACTGGAGTGACTTGCCAGTATTGCCTGAAGTTGGAGCTCTGGCTGCACCAGTTATATTCACTCTTGGGGTAAAGAAACCCATTTATAGTTTAACTTCAAGTGAAAATCAGCAGAAACCAAATAAAAAGTAATTAAGAACAGAATTCAGCTTGTTTCTTTATATTTATGTATTTATATTTTTCTTTATATGTGCTTGCTGTTTCTGTTTGTTTATTCATTTATCTTAAATATACTTATTCACATGTCTTTAGTCTCATATATTTGAACAAAATGCTGTTCAAAAATACTCTTCTCAGTTCCTGAGAAAAAGATAAAGTTATGCCAGCCTTAGCAGCTACAAGATTACTTTGTTTACTAGGACTAGAAACCTAAGAAATTCCAAAATATGCCATGGTTTGAAAAATGAACCCATTACCTGTATATCTGGGGTGGATTTTAGTCAGCTGGACAAATGATTGTGAACTTTCCAATAGTTCCCATGACTGATGCTAACTCACTAAATTGTAAAATCAAGGTTTCCATTTTTGTGTGTGTCAGAAATTATGTTAGTTGAGGGAAATATTTTTTCTTTGATTACTCATAACTATGATATGGCTATTGGTGAAACTCAAACAACATTTTCAAGGGTATAAAAATCCATTACAGTCACAAGACCATGATAACTAAATTTTAACCCTGAAACTAATTCTTGTAGCTTTTTGTCTTTTCACAGAATTTTTCTTTTCAGATAAAAAAAGCATCCATGAATGAGCATCATGAGCATCCATGAATTGAGCATCATGCCTCAATCATATCCATTAAGAGGTAAATTATATTGTATCCATGGGTTACATGTTAAAAAACGTATTGTAACTCATCATAATATTAGATTATCTATTCTCAGCATTGGTGATTTATAGACATGCACATGTTATTCATCTCAGTACTACCCACAAAACCTAGCATAATGTTTTGCACATAGAAGGTGCTTTATTTATGATTACTGTGATGATTATATGTTTATTTGTCATAATATATTGAATCCATAAGCTAACACTCTCCATCCTGCCAGTATTTATGATTCTCTCCAGATAGACTTTGGTAAGGGTAACATCTGCTTATGAGAGACATTTATCCACATAAAGTTGCTTTCAAACTCTCATCCTTGATACAAGGAGTTGGAATTTGTTGTCATATTTTGAATAATCTATGTTTAGAATAACAGTGATAAATAGGCAGTAGCCCAGGACACATGAATGGCCATGGGTCACAGTTCAGTTCAGTTCAGTTCAGTCACTCAGTCGTGTCCAGCTCTTTGTGACCCCATGCACACCAGGCCTCCCTGTCCTCCACCAACTCCTGGACTCCACCCAAACCAACGGTCATCGAGTCAGTGATGCCATCCAACCATCTCATCCTCTGTCATCTCCTTCTCCTCCTGCCCTCAATCTTTCCCACCATCAGGGTCTTTTCAAATGAGTCAGCTCTTCGCATGAGGTGGCCAAAGTATTGGAGTTTCAGCTTCAACATCAGTCCTTCCAATGAACACTCAGGACTGATCTCCTTTAGGATGGACTGGTTGGATCTCCTTGCAGTCCAAGGGACTCTCAAGAGTCTTCTCCAACACTACAGTTCAAAAGCATCAATACTTCGGCACTCAGCTTTCTTTATAGTCCAACTCTCACATCCATACATGACCACTGGAAAAACCATAGCCTTGACTAGACGGACCTTTGTTGGCAAAGTAATGTCTCTGCTTTTCAATATGCTTTCTAGATTGGTCATAACTTTCCTTCCAAGGAGTAAGCATCTTTTAATTTCAGGGATACAATCATCATCTGCAGTGATTTTGGAGCCCAGAAGAATAAAGTCTGCCACTGTTTCCACCGTTTCCCCATTTATCTGCCATGAAGTGATGGGACCAGATGCCATGATCTTAGTTTACTGAATGTTGAGCTTTAAGCCAACTTTTTCAGTCTCCTCTTTCACTTTCATCAAGAGGCTCTTTTGTTCTTCTTCACTTTCCGCCATAAGGGTAGTGTCATCTGCATATCTGAGGTTATTGATATTTCTCAGGGCAATCTTGATTGCAGCGTGTGCTTCCTCCAGCCCAGCGTTTCTCATGATGTACACTGCTTATAAGTTAAATAAGCAGGGTGACAATATACAACGTTGACGTACTCCTTTTCCTATTTGAACCAGTCTGTTGTCCCATGTCCAGTTCTAACTGTTGCTTCCTGACCTTCTTACAGGTTTCTCAAGAGGCAGGTCAGGTGGTCTGGTATTTCTATCTCTTGAAGAATTTTCCACAGTTTACTGTGATCCACGCAGTCAAAGGCTTTGGCATAGTCAATAAAGCAGAAATAGATGTTTTTCTGGAAATCCCTTGCTTTTTCGATGATCCAGCGGATGTTGACAATTTGATCTCTGGTTCCTTTGCCTTTTCTAAAACCAGCTTGAACATCAGGAAGTTCATGGTTCATGTACTATTAAAGCCTGGCTTGGAGAATTTTGAGCATTATTTTGCTAGCATGTGAGATGAGTGCAATTGTGTGGTAGTTTGAGCATTCTTTGGCATTGCCTTTCTTTGGGATTAGAATGAAAACAGATCTTTTCCAGTCCAGTGGCCACTGCTGAAGTTTTCCAAATTTGCTTGCATATTGAGTGCAGCACTTTCACAGCATCATCTTTCAGGATTTGAAATAGCTCAACTGGAATTCCGTCACCTCCACTAGCTTTGTTCCTAGTGATGCTTCCTAAGGCCCACTTGACTTCACATTCTAGGATGTCTGGTTCTAGGTGAGTGATCACACCATCGTGATTATCTGGGTCATGAAGATCTTTTTTGTACAGTTCTTCTGTGTATTCTTACCACCTCTTCTTATTATCTTCTGCTTCTGTTAAGTCCCTACCATTTCTGTCCTTTATCGAGCCCATCTTTGTATGAAATGTTCCCTTAGTATCTCTAATTTTCTTGAAGAGATCTCTAGTCTTTCCCATTCTATTGTTTTCCTCTATTTCTTTGCATTGATTGCTAAGGAAGACTTTCTTATGTCTCCTTGCTATTCTTTGGAACTCTGCATTCAAATGGGTATATCTTTCCTTTTCTCCTTTGCTTTTCACTTCCCTTCTTTTCACAGCTATTTGTAAGGCCTCCTCAGACAGCTATTTTGCTTTTTTTTTTTTTTGCATTTCTTTTTCTTGGGGATGGTCTTGATTGCTGTCTCCTGGAGAATGTCATGAACCTCCATCCATAGTTCTTCAGGCACTCTGTCAATCAGATCTAGTCCCATAAATCTATTTCTCACTTCCACTGTATAGTCATAAGGGATTTGATTTAGGTCATACCTGAATGGTCTAGTAATTTTCTCCATTTTTTTTAGTTTCAGCCTGAATTTGGCAATAAGGAGTTCATGATCTGAGCCACAGTCTGCTCCCAGTCTTGCTTTCGCTGACTGTATAGAGCTTCTCCATCTTTGGCTGCAAAGAATATAATCAATCTGATTTCAGTGTTGACCATCTGGAGATGTCCGTGTGTAGAGTCTTCTTTTATGTTTTTGGAAGAGTATGCTATGACCAGTGTGTTTTCTCGGCAGAACTCTATTAGCCTTTGCCCTGCTTCATTCTGTACTCCAAGGCCAAATTTGCCTGTTACTCCAGGTGTTTCTTGACTTCCTACTTTTGCATTCCAGTCCTCTATAATGAAAATAACATCTTTTTTGGGTGTTAGTTCTACGAGGTCTTGTAGGTCTTCATAGAACTGTTCAACATCAGCTTCTTCAGCATTATGGCTCAGGGCATAGACTTGGATTACAGTGATATTGAATGGTTTGCCTTGGAAACAAACAGAGATCATTCTGTCGTTTTTGAGTTTGCATCCAAGTATTGCACTTACAAAAGAATGATAAATATTGACCTTAACTTCACAGATACAGAATTACTCAAAGTTCTCTAGAGAAATGAAACCAACAGGGTGGAGCATGAGAGAGAAATAGATTTGTTACAAGGAATCAACTAACATGATTATGGAAGCTGAGAAGCTCCAAGATTGCAGTAAGAATGCTGGAGACACAGAAAGGTGATTCTCATACCAGCCTGCATCTGAAGGCTTCAGAACCGGAGAGACAATGCTGTAAGTGCTAGTCCCAAAGCTACCAAGTTTGAGGTCCAAGAAAAGAAAGAAAAACTAAAGCATTACTTAAAGTACAAAGGCAAGAGAAACACCTCTGTTCACCTCAAGAAATCAGACAAGTTGTTGTTACTGTTTGGTCTCTCAGTCCTGTCCATCTCTTTGCAAACACATGGACTGCAGCACACCAGGTTTCCCTGTCCTTCACTATCTCCCAGAGTTGCTCAAACTAATGTCCATTGAGTCAGTGATATCATCCAATCATCTCATCCTCTGTCGTCCCCTTCTCCTCCTGCCTTCAATCTTTCCCAGCATCAAGGTCTGCTCCAGTGAGGCAGTTCTTTGCATCAGGTGGCCAAAGTATTGGAGTTTCAGCCTCAGCATCAGTCCTTCCAATGAATATTCAGGACTGATTTCCTTTAGAATTGACTGGTTGGATCTCCTTGAAGTCCAAGGGACTCTCAAGAGTCTTCTCCAACACCACAGTTCAAAAGCATCAATTCTTCGGCACTCAACCTTCCTTATAGTCTAACTTTCAGATTCTTACATGACTACTGGAAAAATCATAGCTTTGACTAGATGGACCTTTGTTGACACAGTAATGTCTCTGCTTTTTAATATGCTGTCTAGGTTGGTCATAGCTTTTCTTCCAAGGAACAAGCGTCTTTTAATTTCATGGTTGCAGTCACCATACACAATGATTTTGGAGCCCCCAAAGTAAAGTCTGTCATGTTTCCATTGTTTCCCCATCTATTTCCCATGCAGTGATGGGACCAGATGCCATGATCTTAGTTTTCTGAATGTTGAGTTTTAAGCCAACTTCTTCACTCTCCTCTTTCACTTTCATCAAGAGGCTCTTTAGTTCTTCTTAAATTTCTACCATAAGGGTGGTGTCATCTGCATATCTGAGGTTACTGATATTTCTCCTGGCAATCTTGATTCTAGCTTGTGCTCCATCCAGACAGCATTTCACATGATGTACTCTGCATACAAGTTAAATAAGCAGGTTGACATACTCCTTTCCATGTTTGAAACCAGTCTGTTGTTCCATGTCCAGTTCTAACTGTTGCTTCTTGACCTGCATACAGATTTCTCAAGAGGCAGGTCAAGTGGTCTGGTATTCCTATCTCTTGAATAATTTTCTACAGTTTGTTGTAATCCACACAGTCAACGGCTTTCCTGTAGTCAATAAAGCAGAAGTAGATGTTTTTCTGGAATTCTCTTGCTTTTTTGATGATCCAGCGGATGTTAGCCATTTGATCTCTGGTTCCTCTGCCTTTTCTAAAGCCACCTTGAACATCTGGAAGTTCATGGTTCATGTACTATTGAAGCCTGACTTGGAGAATTTTGAGCATTACTTTGCTAGCATGTGAGATGAGTGCAATTGTGCAGTAGTTTGAACATTCTTTGGCATTGCCTTTCTTTGGGATTTTAATGAAAACAGAACTTTTCCAGTACTGTGGCCACTGCTGAGTTTTCCAAATTTACTGACATATTGAGTGCAGCACTTTCACAGCATCATCTTTTATGATGATGCTCATCAGTAGCTCAACTGGAATTCTATCACCTCCACTACCTTTACTTATAGTGATGCTTCCTAAGTCCCCCTTGACTTTGGTGGCTCACATGGTAAAGCATCTGTCTACAATGCAGGAGACCTGGGTTTGAGCCCTGGGTTGGGAAGATCCCCTGGAGAAGGAAATGGCAATCCACTCCAGGACTATTGCCTGGAAAATCCCATGGACAGAGGAACCTGGTAGGCTACAGCCCATGGGGTCGCAAAGAGCCAGACATGACTGAGCGACTTCACTTTGGCTCTAGGTGAGTGATTACACCATTATGATTATCTGGGTCATGAAGATCTCTTTTGTATAGTTCTTCTGTGTATTCTTGCCAGCTCTTCCTAATATCTTCTGCCTCTGTTAAATCCATATCATTTCTGTCCTTTATTGTGCCCATCTTTGCATGAAATGTTCCCTTGGTATCTCTAATTTTCTTGAAGAGATCTCTAGTCTTTTTCATTCTACTGCTTTCCTCTACTTCTATGCACTGATCACTGAGAAAAGCTTTCTTATCTCTCCTTGCTGTTCTTTGGAACACTAGGTTTAGGTGGGTATATCTTTCCTTTTCTCCCTTGCCTTTGCTTCTCTTGTTTTCTCAGCTATTTGTAAGACCTCCTCAGACAACCATTTTGCCTTTTTGCATTTCTTTTTCTTGAGGGTGGTTTTGATCACTGCCTCCTGTACAGTGTTATGAACCTCCATCCATAGTTCTTCAGGCACCATCAGGAGAGCAATCTGCTTTACTCAGTCTACAGTTCTCATCAAGAAATACCCACTTAGGTGTGTGCACACTAAGCCACTCAAGGTGTCTCCGACTGTGTGCATCACTGTGGATTATCAAGCTCTTTTGTCCACGGAATTCTCCAGGCAATAACACTTGAGTGGGTTGCCATGACCTCCTCCAGGGGATCTCCCTGACACAGGGACTGAAGCTGCATCTCTTACGTCTACTCATATTGGCAGGTGGGTTTTTTGTTTTTTGTTTTTACCACTAGTGCCACCTGAAGAGCCCACCCTTCCTAGTAGTCCAGTGGTTAAAAATCCTAGTTGCAATGCAGGGAACATTGGCTAAATCTCTGGTTAGGGAACTATGATCCCACATACCTCGGAGCTGCAACCACTGAGCCTGTGTGCTCTAGAACCTGTGCACCACAGCTACTTAAGCCCATATTTCACAAGTAGAGAGTACATGCACCACAGTGAAACATCCCAAGTGATGCAGCGAAAATCAGCAACTAAGACCTGACATGAAAAGAAAATAAATATTTTTTAAAAGAAGAAATACCCTCACCAGCATGCACAGAATGTCTGACCAAATGTCTGGATACTCCATGGGCCACTGAAGTCAACACATAAAATTAATCATCACAGATATTTAGGATTTCAACATTCCTTTCACACATAACTCCACGTCATTGATAGCTCTTCAAGTTATGTCTAGCCTTTAGCACGGCACTTGCCTATGTTTTCTCAGTATATATATGCATGTATATGTACATTTTATATTGAATACATTTTTATATCTTGTATTTAATTAATGTGAATATATTTATATATTTTATATTTATAATTAATAGTATTAGTAGATTAATTCTGTCTTTCTAAAAAGAGAGAGAACAGCTATAATTTTCAAGGTGCCATGAATGAGCTATGAAGGAGAGAAAATTGTCTAAGAAAGAATTATTGCCTCCAAGGTAACTTACATCATCACTGGGGAGACAAAACACATATAGAAAAAAAAAATAACTAGTACAAAGTAGCCTCTCTTGTGTTAGCATCACAGACAATCCTTTTGTTTTAGAGTACATTTTAGCTCACAAATAGTCTTAAATATATATTTTATAATAACTTTGTCAGGTTATGAAAATCTGATCTACCTGAGAAATGTTTTAATTTGAAGTAGCTTTATCATACATTTTATTTATAAATATAATTCAAGTGTTGTTCATAATATTCATAAACCTCTAAAGAAGAGAGCAAATATCACTGAAAATTTCATAACTTGGAGTTAATAACTGCTAACATTTTTTATATGACCTTCTGTATTTCTCTATAGATATAGATATAGATATAATTGAATTTCAATATATGCTATTTTCTGACTAACAATTATATTATACTGCACTCAAAATACATTAAACAATTGCAACACACTGTGAATATTTTTTCTGCTGCTTAATTTTTTAACATTCTTAGCTTCAGAAATCAAATAGTATTACAAAGTTTACAGTGAAAGGCATTGGTTTCCTGAATACCTTGCATACACTGACTCTCACTCTTCATGAGTTCAGTTCAGTTGCTCAGCTGTGTCCAACTCTTTGTGACCCGATGGACTGCAGCACGCCAGGTCTCCCTGTCCATTACCAGCTCCCAGAGTCCACCCAAACCTATGGCCATTGAGTTGGTGATGCTATCCAACCATATCATCCTCTGTCATCCCCTTCTCCTCCTGCCCTCAATCTTTCACTGAATCAGGGTCTTTTCAAATGAATCAGCTCTTCGCATCAGGTGACCAAAGTATTGGAGTTTCAGCTTCAACATCAGTCCTTCCAATGAACACTCAGGACTGATCTCCTTTAGGATGGACTGGTTGGATCTCCTTGCAGTCCAAGGGACTCTCAAGAGTCTTCTCCAACACCACAGTTCAAAAGCATCAATTCTTCAGTGCTCAGCCCTCTATATAGTCCAACTGTCACATCCATACACGACCACTGGAAAAACCATAGATAGCCTTGACTAGACGGACCTTTATTGGCAAAGTAATGTCTCTGCTTTTGAATATGCTGTCTAGGTTGGTCATAACTTTCCTTCCAAGGAGTAAGCATCTTTTCATTTCATGGCTGCAATCACCATCTTCAGTTATCTTAGCAACCAAAAAAATAAAGTCAGCCATTGTTTCCACTATTTCCCCATTTATTTGCCATGATGTGATGGGACCGGATGCCATTATCTTAGTTTTCTGAATGTTGAGCTTTAAGCCAACTTTTTCACTCTCCCCTTTCACTTTCATCAAGAGGCTCTTTAGTTCTTCATTTTCTGCCATAAGGATGGTGTCATCTGCATATCTGAGGTTATTGATATTTCTCCCAGCAATCTTGATTCTATCTTGGGCTTCCTCTAGCCCAGCATTTCTCATGATATATTCTGCATAGAAGTTAAATAAGCAGGGTGACAATATATAACCTTCACATACTCCTTTTCCTATTCGGAACCAGTCTGTTGTTCCATGTCCAGTTCTAACTGTTCCTTCCTGACCTGTATACAGGTTTCTCAAGAAGCAGGTTAGGTGGTCTGGTATTCCCCTCTCTTTCAAAATTTTCCACAGTTTATTGTGATCCACACAGTCAGAGGCTTTGGCATAGTCAATAAAGCAGAAATAGATATTTTTCTGTAATTCTCTTGCTTTTTCGATGATCCAGCGGATGTTGGCAATTTGATCTCTGATTCCTCTGCCTTTTCTAAAACCAGCTTCAACATCAGGAAGTTCACAGTTCACGTATTGCTGAAGCCTGGCTTGGAGAATTTTGAGCATTACTTTACTAGCATGTGGGATGAGTGCAATTGTGCGGTAGTTTGAGCATTCTTTGGCATTGTCTTTTTTTGGGGATTGGAATGAAAACGGACTTTTTCCAGTCCTGTGGCCGCTGCTGAGTTTCCCAAATTTGCTGGCATATTGAGTGCAGCAATTTCACAGCATCATCTTTCAGGATTTGAAATAGCTCAACTGGAATTCCATCACCTCCACTAGCTTTGTTTGTAGTGATGCTTCCTAAGGCCCACTTGACTTCACATTCCAGGATATCTGGCTCTAGGTGAGTGATCACACCATCGTGATTATCTGGGTCATGAAGCTCTTTTTTGTACAGTTCTTCTGTGTATTCTTGCCACCTCTTCTTATTATCTTCTGCTTCTGTTAGGTATTTACCATTTCTGTCTTTTATTGAGCCCATCTTTGCATAACATGTTCCCTTGGTATCTCTAATTTTCTTGAAGAGATCTCTAGTCTTTCCCCTTCTATTGTTTTCCTCTATTTCTTTGCATTGATTGCTGAGGAAGGCTTTCTTATCTCTCCTTGCTATTCTTTGGAACTCTGCATTCAAATGGGTATATCTTTCTTTTTCTCCTTTGCTTTTCACTTCCCTTCTTTTCACAGCTATTTGTAAGGCCTCCTCAGACAGCCATGTTGCTTTTTTGCAATTCGTTTTCTTAGGGATTGTCTTGATTCCTGTTTCCTGTACAATGTCATGAACCTCAGTCCATAGTTCATCAGGCACTCTGTGAGTGTTTATATTTTTAAGACTAAATAGTATTCAGAGTGGAGTCGTGTATTATTCAAGATTACATGTTCTTATATAATTTTAAATCATTTCCTTCTCTTTAGAATTTACTTACTTTCTTTTGGTTGTTTTTATTTACCTATTGCTAACATTCCTAAACCCTTACAGAATTGTAAATCTCAGTCTGTTCAAGCATATCAGGCATTCTATAAGACATTTATTCTTCCATAGATAGATTAGTGTGAACCCTTTGGCCTCTTTCTCTACTCTCAACGTGCCAGCCTCTAGACCTGTTATTCTGGAATGTCCCTTCCCCATCATTTTGAAATTTGATTTTGTTCTTTGATTCTTCCATATGTGACTCCTTATTTCCTGAGTTCAGTGTCTTTCATAGTTTACGTTCTAATTGTGTTGGAACGAATCTTCCAGTAGTGTTGTGGAAAAGGTAATATTTTTGAGGTCTTACATGTCTGAAGACATCGTTATTCTTCTCACTCTTGGGTGGTTTACTATGCATACACTTTTGTTTCCCTCAGAATGTTGAAGGCATTGCTCCATTTTCTTTCATTCCCCATTTTGTTACTGTTATGTCTAATACCATTCTGATTCCTAAAAGTTTGGTGAAACTCTCCCCTGACAGCATATATGTTCAATATACACAATATCTATTGTTCTGGGAATTCAGCGGATCCCTCCAATCTGCAAACTTGTGTCCTTCATTTCCAGGAAATTTCATTGCCTCATCTCTTTATTCATTTCCTCTGCTCCTTTTTACATTCTTTTTTCCTGGAACTCCTATCATTTGGACAATGGTACCACTGATCTGATTTTCAAGATTTGTTTATTTTTCCTGCTAGTAGCTTCATATTCCCTTTTTTTTTTTTAATTCAAGTATAGTTGATTTATTGATTTTTCTAGATTTCTGATCTTTCCTCTCCTGTGTCCTATTTCTTTCCTTTTGTTTTATTCTCTGACAGATTTCTTCAACTTTATCTTTCAGTCCTCAATTGAATTGTTTTTCTGCTATCAGTTTTTAATTTCCTAAAGCCTTCTTAATAGAACATGTATACTCTGTATACTTTTTCCCCCAGCCCCCTTTTCTTATCCTGAATGCAGCTCTCCTTCTCAGTCTCCTATGCTTCTCATTTCAATCTCTAAACATTTTCACTCTTAAGAGCATTTAACAGTTTGCTTTGTCTAAACATTGTAATTGACTATTTGAAACAGAAACCAGCCCTCTTTTCTCTTCTATAGATACATCTTCTCCTAATGTGAACTTATTTACTTCTATAGCTTTAAATACCATTTATATGAGGGTGACTCTAGTCTTTTATGATACATTATATAAAACAGCCCTCCATGGGGACCACTATTTGCTCCATCACTCTCTACTACATTCCCTTTCTGTATTTTCTTCAATGTTCTCATTATTACATAATATGGTTCTAGTATATATATATTATATAATATAATTTTATGCTACAGTATAACATAGTATGTGTGTGTGCGAAGTTGCTTTAGTTGTGTCTGATTCTGTGTGATCCTATGGACTGTAGCTCGACAGGCTCTTCTATCCATGGGACTCTCCAGGCAGGAATAATAGAATGGATTGCCATGCCCTCCTCCTGGGGATCTTCCCAACCCAGGGATCAAATCCTTGTCTCTTATCTCCTGCATTGGCAGGCATTTCATTACCACTAGCGCCACCTGGGAAGCCCCATAACATAGTATATATGCTATGTCTCTTCTGTTGTGGCCATCTCTGTGAGACCCTATGGACTGTAGTCTGCCAGGTCCTCTGTCCTCCGTGGGATTTCCCAGGCAAGGATAGTGGGAAGATATAACATAATATAGTACACATTATATTGGAGAAGGGAATGGCAGCCCAGTCCGGTATTCTTGTAATATCCTAGAAAATCCCATGGACAGAGGAGCCTGGTGGGCTACAGTCCATTGGATCACAAAGAGCTGAACATGACTGAGTGACTAACATACAGGCAATATATAAGCTCTTCATTTGAATGGTCTTTGTCCATGCTGCTAAGATGGTAATGATAACCCTGTATGCGAGACACTAAAAAAGACACAGATGTATAGAACAGTCTTGTGGACTCTGTGTGAAAGGGCAAGGGTGGGATGATTTGGGAGAATGGCATTGAAACATATATAATATCATATATGAAACAAATTGCCAGTCCAGGTTCTATGCATGATACAGGATGTTGGGGCTGTGCACTGGGATGACCCAGAAGGATGGTATGGGGAGGGAGGAGGGAAGGAGGTTCAGGATGGGAAACACATGTACACCCGTGGCGGATTCATGTTGACGTACGGCAAAACCAATACAATATTGTAATTCAGTTCAGTCTCTCAGTCGTGTCTGACTTTTTGTGACCCCATGAATCACAGCACGCCAGGCCTCCCTGTCCATCACCAACTCCCGGAGTTCACTCAGACTCACATCCATCGAGTCCGTGATGCCATCCAACCATCTCATCCTTGGTCATCCCCTTCTGCTCCTGCCCCCAATCCCTCCCAGTATCAGAGTCTTTTCCAATGAGTCAACTCTTCGCATGAGGTGGCCAAAGCACTGGAGTTTCAGCTTTAGCATCATTCCTTCCAAAGAAATCCCAGGGCTGATCTCCTTCAGAATGGGACTGGTTGGATCTCCTTGCAGTCCAAGGGACTCTCAAGAGTCTTCTCCAACACCACAGTTCAAAAGCATCAATTCTTCGGCACTCAGCCTTCTTCACAGTCCAACTCTCACATCCATACCTGACCACAGGAAAAACCATAGCCTTGACTAGATGGACCTTAGTCGGCAAAGTAATGTCTCTGCTTTTGAATATACTACCTAGGTTGGTCATAACTTTTCTTCCAAGGAGTAAGCGTCTTTTAATTTCATGGCTGCAGTCACCATCTGCAGTGATTTGGGAGCCCCCCAAAATAAAGTCTGACACTGTTTCCACTGTTTCCCCATCTATTTCCCATTAGCCTCCAATTAAAATAAATAAATTTATATTAAAATAAATAAATAGAGAAAAAAATGTTTAAACTCTGGTACCCAGTAGAGTATTTTGTCACCAGGCTTCATGAATATTTTTTAATGAATAAGTACCTCTGAGAATATGAAATCAGCTTTTAAAATGTTTTCGTCTATTCTTTAAGGTATTTCTGTCTCCTCTGTGTTCCCCTTTTTCTAAAGATTATTTACAGGTAAACAGAGGCTTTTTATCTAGTACCTGGATATCCAGGTACTTTCATACTTTTATCATGTACTAGATATACTATTGAAAGGAATGATGCTAAAGTTGAAACTCCAGTACTTTGGCCACCTCATGCGAAGAGTTGACTCATTGGAAAAGACTCTGATGCTGGGAGGGATTGGGGGAAGGAGGAGAAGGGGACGACAGAGGATGAGATGGCTGGATGGCATCACGGACTCGATGGACGTGAGTCTGAGTGAAATCCGGGAGTTGGTGATGGACAGGGAGGCCTGGCATGCTGCGATTCATGGGGTCACAAACAGTCGGACACAACTGAGCGACTGAACTGAACTGAGATATACTATTATCTAGTATCTAGTACCTGATGGTTCATATAATAAGAAGAATCTAAGGCATAGATGGAGAACAATGAGTATGGGAGGAGCTTACTGTATAGAAGGCTTCACTGTAGGGTGATTAAGCAATTTCTAGCTATTTTGTTCAGGATCCTAAATGTCAGTATCAGTGTTCTTTTCTGTTAGGCTAGTCCATTAACCCATAAAACAAGTTTTCTTTTTTTCTCCCCTTTGTTGTTGTTACTTGGAGATATGAACAGGATTGCTATTTAGCATGTATCAGCAATTTTTTAAACAATGACATACATACCAGAAACCCTAGACTCCCTATTTCACCAAGACCTAGCAATAGCAGGTATGGCTGGGGTCCACTAAATCCTGAGTCCCTTGGAAAGCAAGGAGATCAAACTGGTCAATCTTAAAGAAAATCAACCCTGAATATTCATTAGAAAGACTGAGACTGAAGCTGAAACTCCAATACTTTGGCCATCTGATGCAGAGAGCTGACTAACTGAAAAAGACTCTCATGCGGGTAAGACTGAAGGCAAGAGGAGAAGGGGAAAACAGAGAAATGAGATGGTTGGATGGCATCACTGACTCAATGGACCTGAATCTGAGCAAATTCTAGGAGATGGTGAAGGACAGGGAAGCCTGGTGTGCTGCAGTCCATGGGGTCACAAAGAGTCAGACACAACTGGGCGACTCAACAACAACAGCTAAATACACCAGGACCCTACTGCCAGCGTCAATGACTGAGAGGTACTTGCTGGTTACTAAATATTTTTCATATGTAGAAATTACCTATCCGACATCTAAGAGCCAAATCATGGTAGGAAATAGATGTTCCCAGTCTCTGTGCCCACTTTCCCTTAATGCCTCTATTTCAATGTCAGCTCCTTATTCTTGTCATTTGTTGTACCTGGTGTCCCTTAGCACTGATACACAGAGTTTGTGTCTTTCATCATTACCAGAAGGTAAACTTTCAGGCTTCTTCCAAGGAAGGATAAGGATGTTTGGAGTTGTAAATGTTGTTTGTAAAGACTTGCAACCAATCTTCTTTTGTTAACCCAAATTTGCCCATCTGTCTTCAAAGAGTCCTATTACGTCCCTTTCTTGAACTTTATCCTAGAGTTCTACAAAGCAAAGAGATCAGCTTCCTGCTTATTTACTCACCCCTGATGATTCAATTTTCAGCTTTTTCTGCCTTTCAGAGTCAAAGACTCATCCATGTGTCTTCTAGGTTCCCCAGTTTCATCTATGATTACCTCCTTTCCAATTCTGTCTTTTAAATTATACTTTGTTTTCCTTTTCTCTCTTCTTTAGGTTGGGTCAGGAAACAGCAGAGATAGTTGAGTGTGTTCAGTTCACTAACAGTGTTTGATCAATGACTTTCACCAGCTAGATTTGAACTCAGTCATTTGTTGGTTATAGATATGGGAAATTGGGAAATACTACATCAGTCAGTCAGGTCAGTTGCTCAGTCATGTCCAACTCTTTCTGACCCCATGAACCGCAGCACGCCAGGTCTCCCTGTCCATCAACAACTCCCAGAGCCTACCCAAACCCATGTCCATTGAGTCAGTGATGCCATCCAACCATCTCATCCTCTGTCGTCCCCTTCTCCTCCTGTCCTCAACCTTTCCCAGCATCGGGCTCTTTTCCAATGAGTCAGCTCTTTGCATCAGGTGGCCAAAGTATTGGAGTTTCAGCTTCAACATCAGTCCTTCCAGTGAACACCCAGGATTGATCTCCTTTAGGATGCAGTTGGTTGAATCTCCTTGCAGTCCAAGAGACTCTCAAGAGTCTTCTCCAACACCATAGTTCAAAAGCATCAATTCTTTGGTGCTCAGCTTTCTTTATAGTCCAACTCTCACATCCATACATGACCACTGGAAAAACTATAGCATTGACTAGATGGACCCTTGTTGACAAAATAATGTCTGCTTTTTAATATGCTGTCTAGGTTGGTCATAACTTTCCTTCCAAGGAGTAAGCATCTTTTAATTTCATGGCTGCAATCACCATCTGCAGTGATTTTGGAGCCCCCAAAATAAAGTCTGACACTGTTTCCACTGTTTCCCCATCTATTTTCTGTGAAGTGATGGGACTGGATGCCATAATCTTAGTTTTCTGAATGTTGAGCTTTAAGCCAACTTTTTTACTCTCCTCTTTCACTTTCATCATGAGGCTCTTTAATACTTCTTCACTTTCTGCCTTGAGGGTGGTGTCATCTGTATATCTGAGGTTATTGATATTTCTCCCAGCAGTCTTGATCCCAGCTTGTGCTTCATCCAGCCCAGTGTTTCTCATGAAGTACTCTGCATATAAGTTAAATAAGCAGGGTGACAATATACAACCTTGACATACTCCTTTTCCTATTTGGAACCAGTCTGTTGTTCCATGTCCAGTTCTAACTGTTGCTTACTGATCTGCATATAGGTTTCTCAATAGGCAGGTCAGGTGGTCTGGTATTCCCATCCCTTTCGGAATTTTTCACAGTGTACTGTGATCCACACAGTCAAAGGCTTTGGCATAGTCAATAAAGCAGAAATAGATGTTTTTCTGGAACTCTCTTGCTTTTTCAGTGATCCAGCAGATGTTGGCAATTTGATCTCTGGTTCCTCTGCCTTTTCTAAACCAGCTTGAATATCTGGAAGTTCATGGTTCACGTATTGCTGAAGCCTGGGTTGGAGAATTTTGAGCATTACTTTGCTTGTGTGTGAGATGAGTGCAATTGTGTGGTAGTTTGAGCATTCTTTGGCATTGCCTTTCTTTGGGATTGGAATGAAAACGGACCTTTTCCAGTCCAGTGGCCACTGCTGAGTTTTCCAAATTTGCTGGCATATTGAGTGCAACACTTTCACAACATCATCTTTCAGGATTTGAAATAGCTCAACTGGAATTCCATCACCTCCACTAGCTTTGTTTGTTTGATGCTTCCTAAGGCCCACTTGACTTCACATTCCAGGATGTCTGGTTTTAGGTGAGTGTGAGTGATCACACCATCATTATTATCTGGGTCGTGAATATTGTTTTTGTACAGTTCTTCTGTGTATTCTTGCCACCTCTTCTTAATATCTTCTGCTTCTGTTAGGTCCATACCATTTCTGTCCTTTATTACATGGACAATATTGAAACATGATGACTATCTCTCAGGAGAAAAAAAATTACATGTACACCTACATACATAGTTATATTTTGACTCCACACACACACAAAAAGGATTTCTATATTAAAATATCGGTCATTTAGACAAAGAAGCAGGCCCTCTTTTAGGGGTTTAATCATTAGTTTGATTCTAAATAGATTCCATGCGACTTAGCAAAGAGTGGCATATTGAATGACTCTTTAGGAAGTTAAGAGCATAGAATATCTGCTATTCTAAGACTCTGGATTTTTTATTGAATTTGTTTCTATCTGTGCTATTTATTGCAAAACAGCTGCAACTCAAAACAAAGAGATATCTACGTAATAGACATTTATTAAGTATTTTGTATCTCATCAGTTTCATCTGTTTGCTTACTTTTTAATTTATTTTTAGCAATCATGGATTTTTTTTTTGTGACTGATTGAGCTAAATAGAAATGACCCAGAAACAAAAATAAATATTTTGGGGGTTGGGAATTTGACTTACCTAGTTTTAGGAGGATGCTGACCAGAAAGTGCTTTTAAACAGATTTTAAGAATGGCATAAGAATAATTTTGAATATCAGAAACTTTTTAAAAGAATTTTTAAAAAATTTAAACAAGCAAGTAATAGTCTTTAAAACACAAGCCTATGTTGCAATTTGAAGATGATGTCATTTGAAAATTTTCGAAGTGACATGGACAAAAAGTGTTACATTTTTGGCTAGCCACTGTCCTTCAGCATTTCTAGTACCATGATGGGGGCAGTTTTGTACTTTATGAAATTTGAAGGGAAATAGAGCCAGTCTTCTACTTTATAAGCCAACAAGACCATATAGTGATTTCCCCAGCCTCCTTTACAACTAAAATATGAACACCTAATCTAGGCTGGCTAATCATGCCCACCCATGTGGGAATCTGAATCAGGAGTCAGTGTTGCAAATAAGAAGGACCTGAAGTGAATCCATCTCATTGGCATCAAGGGCAGGCTGGCCAGGGGCTGCACCCAGGAGCCAGTGACCGTAGTAAAGATGAGTTCTAGTGTCATCTGTGGCCATACGAGCAACAGATTCCTCACCAAACTGGTTTTTAATTTTATTCTGACTCTGTTTCTCCAGCCTTCCCAAGAGCTCCCTAATACATATATTTTTATGAATTACTTTTCTGTTGAAATCAGACAAATTCAGTTTCTCTTAATTAAAACTGAAAACACTAATACTAAAACTCTGCCTATGTTCAAATAACAACTCTTTAAGTCACAAATATGTTATTATTGGGGAAGATTTGAGGTCATCAAAATGAATTGGAGTGAGCTATACTAGAAGCTGAGTTTAGGGAGTGTTGGACATGTGGGCATATAGTCCTTTCCTCTTTGCTCTTCAATGTAAAACCCTCTACTTCTTATGATGTTCACATTCCCTTTGTTTTAGAATATATCACTGCCTCCATGCTGGGAAAGATTGAAGGCAGGAGGAGAAACGGTTGGCAGAGGAAGAGATGGTTGGATGGCACCACCAACTCAATAGATGAATTTGAGCAAGCTCCAGGAGACGGTGGACAGAGAAGCCTGGTGTCCAGCGGTCTATGGGGTCGCAAAGAGTCAGACACGACTAAGCGACTGAACAACAACTGCCTTCATTTAGCGGGAATATTTAAAAATACCCTAGCAATTTTGTGATCCTGAAGCTCACTGGACACTAGTGAAGCAATATATCTTTGGCTCCTATGTGGAGAAAGCAGGCAGATTCATCCACAGTGTGATGCCAAATGTCCACAGAATGACTCACAGATCAAAATGAGATTCCCCAAAATAGCCATCTTCAAACCAGCTGTCCATTAAGGTTACAGCTGCAGGCTTACGCTTTCACCTTGCCTGTGTCCTCAGCTGTCTATCATGAGCCATGCACTGTCATAGTGGAGAAAGTGGGATAAATGGAAAAAGCCTATGAAGGATGTTACAATATGGACAGTGGCCTCTATAAATCTCTGTGAAAGTTTTCTCTTTAGAGCTGTGCTTGAGATGCTGAACTGCTTGTTCCCATGATGCTCAGTGGGCACTATGAGGTCAATAAAATTTTCTAAGATTATACAAGCTAGTCAAACACTGGTACCCAGAGAGTTATCAGCTACTAAATGAGGTTCTGGAGGCTCAGGAAGAAAAGAGAAGAGCCTTGGCTGCCAATGATGCTAAAAATCAGTAGAGCGATATAAAAACATAAAGAAAACACTTGGCAACTGTATGTTGTTGACATGACTAAAAAAATACTTAGAGTGGTGTTATTAAATATGGTTCACCACCATCAATTTACTGTCCAATCCCTCCATGTAATGGGAAAAATGTTGAGTGTCCTGGCTAAGCCACACAGGTTTTGGAGCCAGGTTTCTGTCGCAATCCTGGCATGCCTCCTACTAGCTGTCTGGCCTTGAATAAGTCACTGAATCTCTCTGAACCAGAGCTTTCTTATCTGCAAACATTGTTTTTAAAAATAATCAATTCACAGTATTTTGAAGATTAATGAAAGAATATTTATAGTCACTGTACACATGCCATACTCATAAGTATATGCTAAATTATAGCAGTCACTATTAATGGACAGGCTCAAGCATGGGTCTGGTTCTGTAGCACCTTCTACTGGGGTGGTCCCTGGCTCTCTCTATGAGTCAGCTATGGTTTTTTTGGGTTTGCTTTGACCTTGACTTCCCTTTACTATTTGGCTCAATTTTCCATTGCTGGTACATGTGCTCCCTTCATTCTTAAACGTGTCCAGTCCTGGATGGTCAGTTTCCATTCCCATGCCTACTACAACTTACGTTGTAACAGTCTGCATTCTTGGAAACAACGAATTAAAATGCGACGCACTGCCACTCTGCCTTAGTGGGAACTGTTGATCTTTTTCAGTTCAGTTCAGTTCAGTCACTCAGTCGTGTCCAACTCTTTGTGACCCCATGAATCACAGCACACCAGGCCTGCCTGTCCATCACCAACTCCCGGAGTTTACCCAAACCCATGTCCATCGAGTCGGTGATGCCATCCAGCTATCCCATCCTCTGTCATACCCTTCTCCTCCTGCCCCTAATCCCTCCCAGCATCAGGGTCTTTTCCAATGAGACAACTCTTCGCATGAGGTGGCCAAAGTATTGGAGTTTCAGCTTCAGCATCAGTCCTTCCAATGAACACCCAGGACTGATCTTTAGGATGGACTGGTTGGATCTCCTTGCAGTCCAAGGGACTCTCAAGAGTCTTCTCCAACACCACAGTTCAAAACCATCAATTCTTCAGCGCTCAGCTTTCTTCACAGTCCAACTCTCACATCCATACATGACCGCTGGAAAAACCATAGCCTTGACTAGATGGACCTTTGTTGGCAAAGTAATGTCTCTGCTTTTTAATATGCTATCTAGGTTGGTCATAACTTTCCTTCCAAGGAGTAAGCTTCTTTTAATTTCGTGGCTGCAATCACCATCTGCAGTGATTTTGGAGCCCCCCCAAAATAAAGTCTGACACTGTTTCCACTGTTTTCCCATTTATTTCCCATTAAGTGATCTGTTTAGTTTCTCCCAAATACCACTCAGCCCAGGGCATCTAAGCCAGAGAATCAGTAGAAGGCCAACCGGGATAGACTTCAGATACTTTACTTTCTCTCTACCCACATGGAAGGCTACAAATTGCCCTGTTGAATCAACCACTAAATCTGGCATCACAAAATTTCTAGTTTCCAATGTACACTGCAAATCAATTGTCTGGTTCAGGGGTCCCAACCTTCAGACTGCTAACTGACACCTCTTGTCAGATCAATGGCAGTGTTAGATTAGAAATAAAATGCACAATAAATGCAATGTACTGAAATCACCCCCCATTCCCAAGTCTGTGGAAAAATTATTGCCCACAAAACTGGTCCCTGGTACTGAAAAGGTTGGGGACCACTAGTCTGGTTTATTCACAACTGCTTTTGTTTGCCATTACCTCCCCCCAGCCCCAAACCTGGTATCTCTGGCTCCTTTGGATTTGCTCTTTTTTTGTTGGTGTTGATTTGTTCTCTTTAATACTTATCTAATCCTGAGACCGCTCACAGAACTGAGAGGTTGACTCCATCTTGGCTCACTCTCCTGGCCCCAGGAATTTCTATTAGGTTAAAAAAAGAAAACTCCCTATTTTAGTTTCACAGGAAACATAATCCTATCTTAAGTCACTCTTTAGGTGGGCGTGTGGTAGTAAAGAAGACCATTCTAGGAATCAGCTTATATGGATTTAACTCCTATGTTTTTGCATTTTCCAGCTATGTGATCTTGGCCAAATGGTTTAAGCCCCTTGAGTCTCCACATTTCCTCTGAAAGTTGGTATTGATATTGCTAAAATTGTAATGTGAGGACCAGAGATACATAGCCTGAAAAAGTGTTTTATAAACTCTAAGGAAATTGTGAACTATTTAACACTAAGATTTAAAAATGGCCTAAAAAGGGGGTCAACAGGGAATAAGAAGAGCTGCATTATCCCTTGCCCAAGTTAAAGACCCATTTGTTGAAGACGTATTTCTTGAACTGGGCCCTAATGCAGACCCTTGAGGCAAATAGAAGTAACAACCTCTAGGCTCAGAAGAAAAAAATATGCCACGTTTGTCCTTGTCATTATTATGAGCTTCTTGGCTTCTAGGACTTAAAGAAATATTTAACATAAAAATTGTAAATTACCTCTTTGAAAATTAGACTTTGGCTATGTATGCATATAAAACACATTTATTATTTTAATTAAGAAAACCTGTTTATATGTAAATCTTTCTTTGGTCATATCCCTAGTGACACAAAGCAGGGAGCTGTTCTCTTCTAGCTTGAGTAACCAGCAAGTGCTGCTGCTGCTGCTGCTGCTAAGTCGCTTCAGTCGTGACCGACTCTGTGTGACCCCAGAGATGGCAGCCCACCAGGCTGCCCCTTCCCTGGGATTCTCCAGGCAAGAACACTGGAGTGGGTTGCCATTTCCTTCTCCAATGCATGAAAGTGAAAAGTGAAAGTGAAGTTGCGTCAGTCATGTCTGACTCCTAGCGACCCCATGGAGTACAGCCCACCAGGCTCCTCCCTCCATGGGATTCTCCAGGCAAGAGTACTGGAGTGGGGTGCCATTGCCTTCTCCAGCCAGCAAGTGCAGTTTCCCATAAAATGTGCCACTGCTTGACCTTGGTAAAAAGTAACAGAGTAGGTTACCTCATGTCAGGCAAACTGGTGTCAGGACTGAGTAAAAGGGTTTCCTATTTGCAAGTGAGGATATCTGGCAGCTGCAGATCAACTTCTCTTCTTTCAGGATAGCATCTGACATCTGGATTGTCAAAGAAGGATCTCTGATAACTTTCACAAAATGCTCAGTTCCTTCCAGAACCAAAAGGAGAATCAAAATGTTTTCTAATTATTCTAGCTGATAGGAAAACATAGAGCAATTAAGGGATAGATCCAGTGACATGATGTCTACACTCCCACCAGTTACCTAGCTAACTTGACATTTGCTGCTCAGTTCCAGAGCCTTTGATTTCTCCAAAACCTTTTTACACATCTCTTCAGGCAATTTGATTTACCATAAATTGTACAGTTGCCAACATTTCCCTGAACAGTTGTTTTATTTTCCACTATGAAGTTAACTCAGACATAATAAACACATGCTTGAGCCAGCATTGCACTGTGTATGTGTGTAATGACTGAAGCTCTGTTGCTCTGGGATGTCATTGCTATGCACATGTCTGGCACCCCATGTGTATCTTCAGTCTGGACAACAGAGAGGAGAGTGAGATACTTTGGCCACAGGCTTTATAGGTTTCACAGGAGTCTTTATTTCCCATGCCAATTCCATCAATGGTAACTGCTAGAGTGTTAAGATGGGGCTTTGAGACTGGGTCCAGACTCAGTAGGAAAAAGTGTTGTGATATATTAGCAATGCCAGTGAGGGCACAGGAAGGAAAAAAGCTGCACCTGTACCAAGTATGTACCTCCCCGGTGAGCACTTGGGACCTTGACTGTTACAAACCTCTCTACCAAGAGAAGTACAGCTGTAATTCCTCGTGTCAGAACAGACGAGGATGGAATTTAAAATGTGGGATGTTTATATAACACTTTGTCCTTTACAAAGGGTTTTCTCCATGTAGTGTCTTGCTTAATCTCCCCACCAATTCTATGAGGCAGATATCAGTTTTATGCCCATTTTGTTGCAGAGGAATTAAAGCCTACAAAGATGTGAAATGGTTAGCCCAAGGTTAGCCCATGAATTTTAAATGGCAAACTCACTCCCTGAACCCAGACTTTCTAAGCCCTGGGCTGGGAGGTTGGGAATCCATCAAGCTTGGAGTTTCTTCTAGAGTCAAAAAGTGGACCTAAAGGTTTCGGTTGGACTCGTGCCTTTCCCGAAGAACCTCTGGACTTTAGCAGAGAAGTGCAGTGGACAGACTTGGATCAAATGTAAACACACTCATCTTCTTTCTTTACAGTCTTCCTTGTGAAAGCCTTAGAACAGCTGTCATTACACAGAGGTAGAAGAAGCAAGCAGTTGTTGCTAAATAAACTATCATGTGCTTTACTTGAAATGAGTTGTCCCACTCCATTGGTAAATTGATGTTAATCCGATTGCTCAGTCTCATTTCTGTAAGTAACACTGATGCCTTCGCCACTTCTCTTCTGCAGCGTGAAAATGGAGTAGCTGTTTTGGAAAGAGTTATCTTCTTCCTTCAGGGCAAAATCCTAAATTCCTTTCTTCAGATTCTTGCCAAAGGTTCTAATTAGGATATGCAAATATACTTATGAAAACGAAGGCATGGATGGCAGAATTTTGATGATTTAGGGAAGAATTTGGATGGTGGCTCAGGTGGTAAAGCGTCTGTCTACAATACAGGAGACCTGGGTTCGAGCCCTGGGTTGGGAAAATCCCCTGGAGAAGGAAATGGCAATCCACTCCACTACTATTGCCTGGAAAAACCCATGGACAGAGAAACCTGGTAGGCTACAGTCTATGGGGTCACAAAGAGTCGGACACAACTGAGTGACTTCACTTTTACTTTCTTGGATAAAATAAACTCCCTTTATGATTTTGCACTAATGGTATCCAAAAGGCTTGCTTCTTTGGAAAAAAAAAAGATGTTAAGAAACTCCTAATACTTCTAGTTTAGAATCACATTTTGGAGAATGACAAAAATTTATATGACTGACATTTGTGTCAACATTGCATTTAAGTCTTAAAGCAACCTATGAGGCATGTATCAGTTTCCTCCTTTCATTTTTAAATTTTTTTTAAATTAATTTATTTTAATTAGAGGCTAATTACTTCACAATATTGTGGTGGTTTTTCCCCATACATCAACATGAATTTGTCCTTTTAATTTTCTTTAGTATGTATTTATTTACTTGGCTGCATAGGGTCTTACCTGTAGCACTTGGGGTCTTTTGCTGCAGTTCATGGGCTTTTCAGTTGTGGTGCCTGGGCTCCAGAGCATATGGGCTTAGTAGTTGTGGTGCTTGGGCTTAGCTGCTCCGAGACATGGGATTTTAGGTCTCCAAACAGGGATCGAACCTGCGTCCCCTGCTTTGCAAGGGGGATTCTTAACAAGTGGACCACCAAGAAAGTCCCCACTTCCCTTCTTTTACAAATGAGGAAACCAATGTACTGAGAGTCGAAGGAGTGACTTGCCCTCCTCCAGACAACTGAAAAGCAGTCAAGGCAAAATGAAAATCTAGTGTTCCTCATCTTCTGCTGTTTCTCCTCTAGCATCCTCTCGACTGACGCAAATGCTTCTTTATGTGTGCATAGTGCTTCACAGTTTATGAATCCCTTTCATTAAAATATTTTGTTTCAAACACTTAGTAACTTTCCTGTGTGTGCATGTCTGACTCTTGGGGACCCCATGGACCATAGTCCTCCAGGCTTCTCTGCTCATGGAATTTTCCAGGCAAAAATACTGGGGTAGGTTGCCATTTCCTACTCCAGGGGATCTTCCTGACCAAGGGATCAAACCAGAATTTCCTGTGTCTCTTGCATTGACAAGAGGATTCTTTACCACTGAGCCACCTGGAAAGCCATTGACTCTACAACTTTAACTAAAATATTTATTATTCCAAATACAAGCAATATAATGTCCCTGCTCTTCTTGTGTTTATATTACTGACTGGGGAGAGACAACTAGTAAACACATTCAGAAACAAATTAGCAAAATAAGTGCAAATGGTGACCATTTCTAACAAGAAAACGGAACAGAAGAATGAAATAGGCCATGACCAGTGGGGTTGATGGTGGGACTGGAATGTATAGATGTGAAATATTTGATAGAATGGATGAAGGAAGTGTCTTTGAAAAGATGTCATATGAGCTGAGACCTAGGTGGCATAGCATAAGCAGGAAATGTCAAGGAGAAGATTACTGTAGCCCTGGGGTGGGAGAGATCTGATATCTGATATTGAGCAATAAAGAGAAGGTCCACATTGCAACTTAAGGAATAAAGGGAAAGAAATAGAATATTGACCAAATAGACAGGGACTTGATCAAAAGAAGTCTTTTAGGCTTCTGTGCTAGGATTATATTCTAATTGCTGTGATAATTTTGCTGGATTTTAAGGTATTTTGTTTCCACAGTAATAAGTCATGTAGGTTTTATGTTTATTTTACAAATCAGAAAACTTGGAGACGTCTGCAGATTTGCCAAAAGATAACCAACTGATAAGCAATGAGATTCCCGTCTTCTGGGTCCAAGTCTAGGCTTCTTTCTCCATCTACTGAAGTGGAGCTGGAAGTAAACACACAAAGGAGGGAAACAGCAACAGGTGACTGTTACACTTCTGTGAGTATCTTAGATGAGTTCCCTAGGACTGATCTGGAGCTCCACTTACTCTGGGAAGTCCTATGACTATTTTGGTGCACCTAGAAGGGCTATAGTCCATGGGGTCACAAAGAGTCGGACACAACTGAGCAACTAAACACAGAAGGAGAATTTAAATCTCTGAGGGCCTTGACTCAGACTTAAGGCAAACACTATTGAAAGAACTACTGAATCTGTAACATTATTGAATTTCTCCTGAAGTCTAATTTGCTTGACAGATTGCTTTAGGAAAACAACCAGTGCATACCAAAGTCTAGGGGATGAGGAATTGTCATGATCACCATGCCACAGGCCTTGCTCCACTGCTCTCTCCACCGTAGCCTCCCGCCCCATATTGCCAACTGGAGGATGGTAATCCTGGAAGGTATGTGGCTAAGATGAAATAGTCCTTCCAGTTTGTAAGCCTCTAGCTCATTCATACATCACTCATAATATAACGATAGTCAAATTTTCCCTTTCCCTCGCCCTCTCTAAGGCAAATTTCATGGGATTAATTACTCACCCATTCATGGAGTGTCTACTGCACAATGGACCGAGCCTTCTGTGAAGTGTTGGGTATCTCAGTATCACAGTCTGGGATTTTAAGGCCCTCACAGTCCAGTGGTCTCCTGCTTCTTAGGTCTGCCACTCCTTGTGACTCCTTTAGTCTTACCGATCCCTTTAACCTTATTTCTTCTGTACAAAAGTATTGCAGCTGAAACAGAAAAGTATAGTCTGTGCTTTTCCCCATTCCCCCAAGAATATTGCTAGTTGCCATTCAGACTTCAGGATCCTCAGAGACACCAAGGAGAGAAGACAGATATAGTCCCTTAATTGGCTCATTTCTGTATCTTAAAGAAAGACGGTACTTATTTTCCTCTATTATTTTCAGCTAACTATCCCTCCACCTTCACTTTCAAAAATCTTTTCCCTGAAATTGGTTTCCCTCCTCTTTCTCGCCTAACCTGCTTCCTAGTACTCCCATGGCCCTTCCAGAAGAAGGTAAATCACCCTTGCTACTTAAAATTCATCTCTCTCTTTTTTTTGCAATTAATTACAATTCATTGGTCTCTTGATTGCTTAGCTTTGTCTCACGAATTAGAAAGCCAAAGTCCTCAATCCCTCTCCAGTGAAATTTACAATATAGGAATTTTTATTTCATTATGTGGCTTAAGAAAGGACTGGCAAGAAGCTCTTAAGAATGGCTAATAATGGGTTCTAGCTAAATGGGAGAAATCTGTGAACAGCCAAGAATGATCATGACTGTAATCTTTTCCATGCTTTTGTGTTATGTTTTGCTAATATTCAGATTCAGAATATTCTATGTGAAGGACTCCTTAAAGATTATCCAAAAATATCTTTTATGCAGAGGAAACTGAGACATAAAGCAGAAATATCTTAACCACCAGAACTACTATAACTTTAAACTGTGGAGATAAATAACTGTTCCATGTGCATGAACAGTTTTAAATAAGGAGACGCTTGTAAGAATATTAGTTGGCTTTGATTTGCCATCCCAAATCCTATCATTCACTTTACCCAAACCATCCTTCTTCTTCCTAGGTTTGTCCAGTCCATGACAACAGGGACATTCTGCCCCATTTGCATTCCACTTCCAGACTGGGTTGGCATTATCCTCAGCCTCAGTATACTTGGTTGGAATCCTGAGAATCTACTTAGCCCGTGTCATCTATCAGGGGCCAGGGCAAGATCAGGGAAAGCCTCTGCTCCATCTTCTCAATCTATACCACTCTCCTGCTTCAAGAATATCTTCCTCCCTGGAATCATGAATCAATATTTCCCCCTCTTTTCCCATCATGAGCACAGCTTATCACCTGCAGATTAGACGTTGTGGTTAACAAAACAAGTCACAATCTGCCACAACTTGTGTAGTCACAATCTACACAAGTTGCTGCACTTGGGTTGCTATATTCAAGTTTCTGGCCAGGTTTTCTCTCTCTTCCTGTGCATCCCTAGGGCTCTGTTTGATGTTATGAGTAAATAAAAACATTTCAGCCTTTATATAGAATAGTCAGAATGTCACTGAAGGTGAGTTGGTGAGTTGGTTCCCTGTCACTGGATGCGTTTTGGTTAGAGCTGCAAGACTGACCACCTGCTCTCCTTTGTGAGGCTTTAAGCAACTGCGGGATGTTCTACAACCAAACAAGGGTAGAGCACCAAGAAATAATGAAAAAAGGCTTAGGAGTCCAAAGAAGAACAGAAGGAAGGCCTAGGATAATAGCTAGAATGCACACTGTCCATACTGTAGGGAGACGATGAAGAGTTATGAAAAGACAGTCTTCAGGAAAAAGGAAGTGGGGGGTTGGCACTCTGAAGTTGTTGATGGCACATTGATGATTTAAGAGACCAGTCTTTGTTCTCCATGCAGTGGGTCTGACATCTGTATTTCCACAAAGACTTGAGCTCAGTAATCTTGGCCATATACTGGACAGCAGTCACCATGGCACTGCTGAGGAGTTAGATACACGGGCTTTGGATAAGACAAACCTGAATTCAAGTCTGAGCAGTGTGACATCAGGCATTTTACCTAACCTCTGTAAATCTAGGTTTCCTAAACCATAAAATGATGATAACAATCATTTTTATCATGGGAATTTGAGGTGGGGCATGAGATAATTTATGCCAAGTATTGGGCACAGGGCACCATATGCGTCAGCCTTAAGCACCAGCGTTCCTGTAATCCCTGTCCCTTTTTCTTCCTCATGTCTCATCCATTTAGATGGTCCTGGCCAGATAGGGCAGGCTTCCAGCTTTCTTGGATGGTGCAGAGCGCACTGCCTCTCTTCAGTACACACTCTTCATTATGTCGACCAACTGAATGGCACAGCCAGTAATCTTCTTCCTGTCAATGAGACTCTCTCATGGAAAGAGCACCAAAATTATCTCCCTTTGCAGAAATGTGGTGCTGAGCACTCGCATCCTGAACCCTTCCATCCATACGCACAAGGAGAGTAGAAATGCTGTTTTGTTAGCCATGGAAATACTTCTGGGCCTGATGAGGCTGAAACACATATGCTGCCTGAGAAAGAAAACCCACATTGGATTTGAGAGCATTGATGTTATGCCCTGTGCAATTCCCAGAAGGGTAGGGAGCAAAGAGAAGGACCAGCTGCCTTCTGAGTTTCAAAATAATACAAGAAATATATCCGAAGAAAGAAATTTTCATTATATTCATATACACCCTGTCTTCACTTCTCCAGAAGGTCATGAAATGGTGCACTAACTCCATATCAGTTCAGCACAGTTCAGTCTCCCAGTTGTGTCCGACTCTGCGACCCCATGAATCACAGCACGCCAGGCCTCCCTGTCCACCACCAACTCCCGGAGTTCACTGAGACTCACGTCCATCGAGTCGGTGATGCCATCCAGCCATCTCATCCTGTGTCATCCCCTTCTCCTCCTGCCCCCAATCCCTCCCAGCATCATCGTCTTTTCTAATTAGACAACTCTTCATATGAGGTGGCCAAAGTACTGGAGTTTCAGCTTCAACATCAATCCTTCCAATGAACACCCAGGACTGATTTCCTTTAGGATGGACTGGTTGGATCTCCTTGCATTCTAAGGGACTCTTAAGGGTCTTCTCCAACACCACAGTTCAAAAGCATCAATTCTTTGGTGCTCAGCCTTCTTCACAGTCCAACTCTCACATCCATACATGACCACTGGAAAAACCACAGCCTTGACTAGATGGAACTTTGTTAGCACTTTGCTCTTTACGTTAATATCTCCGCTTTTCAATATACTATTTAGGTTGCTCAAAACTTTCCCTCCAAGGAGGAAGCCCCTTTTAATTTCATGGCTGCAATCCCCATCTGCAGTGATTTTAGAGCCCCCAAAAATAAAGTCTGACCCTGTTTCCACTGTTTCCCCATCTATTTCCCATGAAGTGATGGGACCGGATGCCATGATCTTAGTTTTCTGAATGTTGAGTTTTAAGCCAAATTTTCTCTCTCTTCTTTAACTGTCATCAAGAGGCTCTTTATTTCTTCTTCACTTTCTGCCATAAGGGTGGTGTCATCTGCATATCTGAGGTTATTGATATTTCTCCCGGCAATCTTGATTCCAGCTTGTGCTTCTTCCAGCCCAGGGTTTCTCATGATGTACTCTGCATAGAAGTTAAATAAGCAGGGTGACAATATACAGCCTTGACATACTCCTTTTCCTATTTGGAACCAGTCTTTTCTTCCATGTCCAGTTCTAGCTGTTGCTTCCTGACCTGCATGTAGGTTTCTCAAGAGGCAGGTCAGGTGTTCTGATATTCCCATCTCTTTCAAAATTTTCCACAGTTTATTGTGATCCACACAGTCAAAGGCTGTGGCATAGTCAATAAAGCAGAAGTAGATGTTTTTCTGGAACTCTCTTGCTTTTTCAATGATCCAGCGGATGTTGGCAATTTGATCTCTGGTTCCTCTGCCTTTTCTAAAACCACCTTGAACATCTGGAAGTTCATGGTTCACGTACTGCTGAAGTCTGGCCTGGAGAATTTTGGGCATTACTTTGCTTGCGTGTGAGATGAGTACAATTGTGCGGTAGTTTGAGCATTCTTTGACATTGCCTTTCTTTGGAATTGGAATGAAAACTGACCTTTTCCAGTCCTGTGACCACTGCTGAGTTTTCCAAATTTGCTTGCATATTGAGTGTAGCACTCTCACAGCATCATCTTTCAGGATTTGAAATAGCTCAACTGGAATTCCATCACCTCCACTAGCTTTGTTCATAGTGATGCTTTCTAAGGCCCACTTGACTTCACATTCCAGGATGTCTGGCTCTAGATGAGTGATCACACCATCATGATTATCTGGGTCATGAAGCTCTTTTTTATACAGTTCTTCTGTGTATTCTTCCCACCTCTTCTTAATATCTTCTGCTTCTGTTATGTCCATACCATTTCTGTCCTATATTGAGCCCATCTTTGCATGAAGTGTTCCTTGGTAGCTCTAATTTTCTTGAATAGATCTCTAGTCTTTCCCATTCTGTTGTTTTCCTCTATTTCTTTTCATTGAGGAAGGCTTTCTTATCTTTCCTTGCTATTCTTTGGAACTCTACTTTCAGATGCTTATATCTTTTCTTTTCTCCTTTGCTTTTCACTTCTCTTCTTTTCACAGCTATTTGTAAGTCCTCCTCAGACAGCCATTTTACTTTTTTGCATTTCTTTTCCATGGGGATAGTCTTGTTCCCTGTCCTGTACAATGTCACGACCCTCTGTCCATAGTTCATCAGGCACTCTGTCTATCAGATCTAGTCCCTTAAATCTATTTCTCACTTCCACTGTATAACCATGAGGGATTTGATTTAGGTCATACCTGAATGGTCTAAGTGGTTTTCCCCACTTTCTTCAATTTAAGTCTGAATTTGGTAATAAGGAGTTCCTGTGGTTTGCCTTGAAACCACAGAGATCCTAACTTCATCTGGCTCCTTATCTTCTCGATTCCTCCTATCCAGGTTGGGCATACCTCACTGCTGGTCACACCTCACTGCTGGTCACTGAAAGTTTTCCTTAATTGCTCAGAGCTACTGTGGACATGCAATTCTGGAATGACTCAGCATTTTTCTTTGTTCCATTCAGTTCAGTTCAGTTCAGTTCAGTTCAGTCACTCAGTCGTGTCCGACTCTTTGCGACCCCATGAATCGCAGCATGCCAGGCCTCCCTGTCCATCTCCAACTCCCGGAGTTCACTCAGACTCACATCCATCGAGTCAGTGATGCCATCCAGCCATCTCATCCTCAGTCGTCCCCTTCTCCTCTTGCCCCTAATCCCTCCCAGCATCAGAGTCTTTTCCAATGAGTCAACTCTTCGCATGAGGTGGCCAAAGTACTGGAGTTTCAGTTTTAGCATCATTCCTTTCAAAGAAATCCCAGGGCTGATCTCCTTCAGAATGGACTGGTTGGATCCCCTTGCAGTCCAAGGGACTCTCAACAGTCTTCTCCAACACCACAGTTCAAAAGCATCAATTCTTCGGTGCTCAGCCTTCTTCACAGTCCAACTCTCACATCCATACATGACCCCTTTAAAAACCATAGCCTTGACTAGACGGACCTTAGTCGGCAAAGTAATATCTCTGCTTTTGAATATGCTATCTAGGTTGGTCATAACTTTTCTTCCAAGGAGTAAGCGTCTTTTAATTTCATGGCTGCAGTCACCATCTGCAGTGATTTTGGAGCCCCCCAAAATAAAGTCTGACACTGTTTCCACTGTTTCCCCATCTATTTCCCATGAAGTGATGGGACCGGATGCCATGATCTTAGTTTTCTGAATGTTGAGCTTTAAGCCAACTTTTTCACTCTCCTCTTTTACTTTCATCAAGAGGCTTTTTAGTTTCTCTTCACTTTCTGCCATAAGGGTGGTGTCATCTGCATATCTGAGGTTATTGACATTTCTCCCGGCAATCTTGATTCCGGCTTGTGCTTCTTCCAGTCCACCGTTTCTCATGATGTACTCTACATATAAGTTAAATAAGCAGGGTGACAATATACAGCCTTGACGTACTCCTTTTCCTATTTGGAACCAGTCTGTTGTTCCATGTCCAGTTCTAACTGTTGCTTCCTGGCCTGCATACAGATTTCTCAAGAGGCAGGTTAGGTGGTCTGGTATTCCCATCTCTCTCAGAATCTTCCACAGTTTATTGTGATCCACACCGTCAAAGGCTTTGGCATAGTCAATAAAGCAGAAATAGATGTTTTTCTGGAACTCTCTTGCTTTTTCCATGATCCAGCGGATGTTGGCCATTTGATCTCTGGTTCCTCTGCCTTTTCTAAAACCAGTTTGAACATCAGGAAGTTCACGGTTCATGTACTGCTTAAGCTTAGCTTGGAGAATTTTGAACATTACTTTACTAGCATGTGAGATGCATGCAATTGTGCGGTAGTTTGAGCATTCTTTGGCATTGCCTTTCTTTGGGATTGGAATGAAAACGGACCTTTTCCAGTTCTGTGACCGCTGCTGAGTTTTCCACATTTGCTGTATATTGAGTGCAGCACTTTCACAGCATCATCTTTCAGGATTTGAAATAGCTCAACTGGAATTCCATCACCTCCACTAGCTTTGTTCATAGTGATGCTTTCTAAGGCTCACTTGACTTCACATTCCAAGATTTCTGGTTCTAGATGAGTGATCACACCATTGTGATTATCTGGGTCATGAAGATCCTTTTTGTACAGTTCTTCTGTGTATTCTTCCTGCCCCTTCTTAATATCTTCTGCTTCTGTTAGGTCCATACCATTTCTGTCCTTTATCGAACCCATCTTTGCATGAAATGTTCCCTTGATATCTCTAATGTTCTTGAAGAGATCTCTAGTCTTTCCCATTCTGTTGTTTTCCTCTATTTCTTTGGGGTAGGTCTTCTCTTTCTTCTTTTTCTCTCTAGTCTGACACCAGCTTTGGGGGAAGGAGTGTCACCAAAATTTCTCCTACCCGTCCCAGCCCTGCTCAGAAGCAAACCTTATTTTCTTTCATTTCCAGCCTGCTGCACCCTCAGAACATTCTAGCAACAGGTATTATTTGTGTAGGACATGACTCTTTGAGGGGTTTAATATCATTTTATTCTCTTTGTAAATTAAGTATCTGCTCCTGGATTTCTCTAAGTTCTCCAGCTTTTTGGTGTTACTCTCTTTTTACATCAAACCTGAAATTCTCAACCCCCATTCTATTTGCTCTGAAAGACCAAAACGTCACACCAATATTCGTGCTGTCAGGAGGGTTTAATGTTTCTCTCAGTGTTCTTGGGATGTTTTCTCTTCTTCAACTCTTCCAATATTTTCTGCTGAATCTTCATTCTCAGTTTTATCTCACTCCTACAATTGCCAATCCCTTTTTAGACCTCTTTGCCCTGGCTAGGTAGCACCCTTCTTTCATTCCCTTAAATCATCACAAATTCAAGCTATTGTGTATATCAAATTTGTACTGAAAATTTGAAGCAATCTAAGATTCTAATAGCAAACACAAACTAGGTCAACTCAGAAAAGGCTTGACCCTACTGAAATTATTTTTAGTTTCTTCATTTGAACTCCTTCTCTCTAAACAAGAAATTCTAAAATGGTAGCTCATGGGCTGAATATATTCCACAGATATATTTTGTTGGCCAGCACAGTAACTAAATACATTTTTACTTAGTTTTCAACATTTTTAAATGAGGAGATTTTTCCAGATTTCTGGATTTTATGGAACCCTGGAAGATACGATGGTGCTAGACCTCCACTTAGGCATTACTCTCTGAGCAGAGCATCATCTGGCCTTGCCCTCTGCGATACTGTGGGCCCTTCTAGCTCCCCTAGTTGTATTACCAGCATGGAACCCTCACAGCTTGTATATTTCACTCTGCTGCTGCTGCTAAGTCGCTTCAGTCATGTCCAACTCTGCGCGACCCCTTAGACAGCAGCCCACCAGTCTCCTCCATCCCTGGGATGTTCCAGGCAAGAACACTGGACTGGGTTGCCATTTCCTTCTCCAGTGAATGAAAGTGAAAAATGAAAGTGAAGTCGCTCAGTCATGTCCGACTCTTAGCGACCCCATGGACTGCAGCCTACCAGGCTCCTCCATCCACGGGATTTTCCAGGCAAGAGTACTGGAGCGGGGTGCCATCGCCTTCTCTGATATTTCACTCTACAATGTCCTTATCTCTTTTGCCAGGGGCCTGATGTCTTTCTTCAACAAAAACTCTAGCTTCTCTGTCTTTTACCTTGCACAGCATTGCATTCTCTTTGAGGCAACCCTAGTCATCTAAACTAGCACCCCCAGCCCATCCTTTCACAAACAGAAAAGTCTATGAAGATCTTCAAGATGTTCTCCTCAATAGAATTTATCCATTCTAGTGTGAACTGTGCCACTCTTGTGAGGGTAGAAAGTAGCTGTGGTCATTTGGTTTATGAATTGCTCCCAAATCATATGGCTCACAAGTGGCAAAGCCAAGATTCAAACCAGGTCCTCCTGATTCCCAGTTCAGTACCTCCCCACCCCATTAATCCACCTTGATGGAGCCCATAAATGGGAGAATTTCATTATGGGAGGTGGATTTAGAGATGAAGTGGAGAAGAAAGCAGCTCTGCCAGCTGGTGTTCATGGGTATTTATCAGCCTATGACTCTTCTCCCTGATCAAGGAGGTAGGCAGTCTGCTCTTCATTTCCACATAGACTTTGCCTTTCTCTGCTGCCTTTTTAAAATCACAGAACACTTGAGATGCTGAGGAACCCTAGAGACCACTCAGCACAACAATGCACTTTTAAAAATAAGAAAATTGAGACAACTCACCCTTTTGAGCTGCTCAAATATTCTTTGAAGTAGAACATATTCGTTTTGCCTGTATTCAAATTACTGGACATGGCACAGTAGGTATTTGGTCATAAATCTTTAAATAGAGAATTTTCTAGATGCATTTGAATAATGGAAGAAAACACAGTGAAACAGATTAGGTGACAATTACAATAAGGTATACTGGAAACCATTTTATTGTTTAGTGAACTGTGGAAAAAAGCATTTATGCATCTCTTAAAGTGCTTTGAAGCATTAACTTATTAATCCTCAAAGTAGTACAGAAATTTTATTCAGAAATACCTACTCTCTTAAGACCCCTGACGGCCAAGAAAAATAAATAGCATTGCTGTGAATATCTAGTTTTGAAAAATAATTAGGCAGATTAGCAAAAGAGAGCATAGATGGTTTTAACTCACATTGGTGGTAGAACAAATGAGTGAAACAAAGGAAGACACCAAAGATGTAGTCTCAGCCTGTACCCACCATGAGTTAGAGCCCTTCTGAGCCCAGAGTTCTTATGGAGACTGGAGCAGGCTTCTCTCAATAGCTGTGGTGGAGGACCAAGTCACACCCTTACCTACGGTTTTCAAATTCAGCAAGTAAAAATACAAGACACCCAATTAAACTTGAATTTTAGATCAACCTAAAATAATTTTTAGTAGAAATATGTCTAATCCAAGGAGATCAACCCTGGGATTACTTTGGAAGGAATGATGCTAAAACTGAAACTCCAGTACTTTGGCCACCTCATGCGAAGAGTTGACTCATTGGAAAAGACTTTGATGCTGGGAGGGATTGGGAGCAGGAGGAAAACAGGACGACAGAGGATGAGATGGCTGGATGGCATCACTGACTCAATGGACGTGAGTCTGAGTGAACTCCAGGAGTTGGTGATGGACAGGGAGGCCAGGCGTGCTGCGATTCATGGGGTCGCAAAGAGTCGGGCACGACTGAGCGACTGAACTGAACTGACTGAACTGAATCCTTGGGACATAGTTCTATTAAAATATTATCCATTGTTGTCTATAATTCACACTTCACTGGGCTTCCTATATTTTACATGACTACTTCATTCTTAGCCCCAGACCATCTTGAAATGACACCTGTAACCATGAAACTACAACGTGTGACCATCTAACAACCACATGATCCTCCACTGGGTGGGACAACTGGTCTGTTCTGTCTTTATTGAGATGAGTCAAACAATCCCATGCTTGGGTGTTGAGCAATATCAAATTGCTATTAAAATTTCAAAATGTGTATTCTCAGTTTCTGTACCTAGACACTGAGGACTAGGAACAAATACTTGCCTACTGGCAGTGGTCTGTAGAACATATTTTGAGCATCACTGGGCAGGAAAGCTGGAAGCTCCATAGGCTTCCAGCCCCAGCTCTTGCCAGGTGAGCATCTCTAGTTCGGGTGTGTATCTTTCCCAGTTTCTGATAGTCTCCAAATTAACAATAGTAGTAATTGTGCCTGATGTTGGATTATCCTATGCACAGACAAGTACCCCACGTACATGAGCCAATATCAATGGAAGAATGCCTTCATATCCTCCAAAACATCAACAGGGAGAAAGAGAGAGAAATTAAAATTTAAATATTTGATTTCATAGAGAACCATCAATGTCATTATGAAAAATTCAGAATTTCTTAGAAATCTTATATAGAATTTGTATATATAACTTTTAGACTTTTTTTTCACATTGAAGGCCACCTGAGGATGGGGGAGTGAATGAATACATTAATCTTTGTGACTGTAATGATTTTTAAAGATCTTAAACTAGCCCCAATTTTATCTTTTGCTTGCTTTATGTAACTTTTAAAAGTCAAAAAATTATGTGAAATGTTAAATACTAATCAGATTTCATTCCTTCTAGGCAAAATGTGGGCATAGTTAAAATTTGGCTTTAGAAAAAAAAAAAAAGATGAATGCCAATCTTTGCCATTTAATCCAGCAGGTTTTGTATATGTGTGTATGTTCATTTACACATACACCTATAGCTTCTGAACTCAGGAGATAGTTTAATTTGGTTCTGCCACTTACTAGTTGTATGACCTTAGACAACTTTCTTAACCTTTAGAAGTTTCAGTTGTCTCCTCTATAAAACAGTGGTAATACCTTTACTTGTCCTGTGGAATTAGTGTGAAGGATTAATTGTTGAAGAAATCTGTGCAAAGCATTTAGAACATTGCCTGCTGCTGCTGCTCTAAGTCGCTTCAGTCATGTCCGACTCTGTGCGACCCCAAAGACGGCAGCCCACCAGGCTCCGCCCTCCCTGGGATTCTTCAGGCAAGAACACTGGAGTGGGTTGCCATTTCCTTCTCCAATGCACGAAAGTGAAAAGTGAAAATGCAGTCGCTCACTCGTGTCCGACTCTTCGCGACCCGATGGACTGCAGCCCACCAGGCTCCTCCGCCCATGGGATTTTCCAGGCAAGAGTACTGGAGCGGGGTGCCATTGCCTTCTCCGAGAACATTGCCTAGCCCCCAGTAAGTACTCAAGAATGTTATCAATTATTTATTTATGACTAGTAGAGAAGGCAATGGCACCCCACTCCAGTACTCTTGCCTGGAAAATCCCATGGACGGAGGAGCCTGGTGGGCAGCAGTCCATGGGGTCGCTAAGAGTCAGACACGACTGAGCGACTTCACTTTCACTTTCGTGCATTGGAGAAGGAAATGGCAACCCACTCCAGTGTTCTTGCCTGGATAATCCCAAGGACAGAGGAGCCTGGTAGGAGGCCGTCTGTGGGGTGGCACAGAGTCAGACACGACTGAAGGGACTTAGTAGCAGCAGCAGCAGTAATGACTACAAAACTCCTTTATATTTACATGGGGTGAATATAGGAGCATGTAACTAAAGGATCAAAATAAACATACAGAAATTATTCCCGGCTACAGGAATAATCATGATCATTTGTTTATCAGTTCAGTTCGGTTGCTCAGTCGTGTCCAACTCTTTGCAACCCCATGAATCGCAGCACGCCAGGCTAATAACAACCAAAACCCCCAAATGTTCAATATCAGGATTTCTTCAAATTATGTATGCATACATATGCTTGGATATATTATCAGAATTTAGGATGATGTCTAAGAAAATAAAATCTTCATCTATAGATAATCAAGAAGGACTTACTGTATAGCAGAAGTAACTCTACTCAGTATTCTGTAATGACCTGTATGGGAAAAGAATCTGAAAAAGAACGGACATATATATCTCCATTCTTTCTCAGAGTCTTCATGTGTACATATGCATAAAACTGAACGACTCTGCCGTGCGCATGAGACTACAACATTGTAAGTCAACTATACCCCAATATAACATAAAAATTAAATTTAAAAAACCTTCATATTAACCTTGGTTATCTCTGAATAATATTTTCTTCTTTTTCCTTCCTCATTCTCTACACTGATCACATACTTTTTATGTAGTAAGTTTTCTTTATAAACTGCTAACATGTGGCTTCTTCTCCCATGGGATTCTTTTTCCCTCCTGCTGGTAGTCCACCATTGCCATCTCAGAGATGATACTCCATCTCCCTAGCTTGCACTTCCCATCTGTCAATCAAAATCTGTTCCTTACAAAGGACCTATTAAACATTTCTGAGGGGGACCCAGGTGTCTAGATCCTATTAGGTGAATTTGATGGGAATGTTTGGAGTTCTGTGCAGGGTAGGACAACAAAGACTGGTCTTATTTGAGTTGTCTAAGATGGGTAACATTAGGGAGATGTCAAAATCATAACACATGAGGCAATAGAGTGGATCAAATGCAAAGAAAAAGAAAAGGCTTAATGGAATTAGCAAAGTAGGTTTGTAGGAGAAATATTCTGAAGTGAGGGTCAAAAAAAGGGGTTTGGGACTTGGGAATGAGTGTGTGTAACAGAGAGCCCCTGTTTTGCAGTTTCTTTTAAAGAATCAGAAAGTAAGCACAACAGCTTCAAGGAGAATTTTCTGCTACATAATAGGGATAAATGATTGAGACTGTATTGAGACACTTTTAAGTGGACAAAGTGCTTTTTCTTTTTCATTTCCACATACAAAATCTTCTTTTTTTTAAATCCAGAGACATCCATTGCTGGGGGAGGGTGGGAGGAATGATTGATATAACTGTAATTGAAATGCAAAGAGAGTTGGTGTTCAGATTTTGAGTTCCAAGAAAGGTTCTCTATGCCCACTTCAGAGGCAATAATTATGAAAGCCAAAATTTTAAACTTTATGTTTTAAAGGGAAAAAGAGGTTTTTGTAAATCAAAAGGCAAAGCCCTAAAGGAATTGAGTACAAAATATATCCACTGAGAAAAAAACAGAAAGAGAACAGAGGTGGCATTGGTTTCCTATCACAAGGAGGACTGGGTTAACGTTTAAAATTTCTAGCTGAACTTGAAAAAACGAAAGCGCAATTTTCAGCATTCAGAAACAAAGATAGAATTTAAAATCAGACAAGTGTACCAGACAATTAAGAAGCAGATTCTATTCAGGCTATTGTTATCGGGAGAACATTCATTAATGGGGAACATCTCAAAAAAAAGAGAGAGAGAAGAAAGAAAGGCATCTGGGGATTTACAGCAGTACATAAACTATGGGTTTGTTCCTGAGTGTGATGGGGTCATGGGAAGGATGGAACCTGGTCTTAATGAGTCACTGAGGAAAGGGGGAGGTGGGCTGTATCCTGTAACGCCAGCACCTAGTAGTCTTCTATAGTTAGACAGCTAGGATGAGCCTTTCTCTTTGTGTATAACAGGTTTAGGGAGGGAGATTTCTTAATTGTCATTGTTTTCTTAGAGCAGCAGACCCAGGTAAAGTTCAGCATTGTCGGTAGTCCTCTTCCAAACAAGTCAGAGGCACTTAGAAGCCTTCTGATTGGGTGAGTGAGGCAGTGACAGTCTCTCTGTGCTTCTCCAACATTTTGTGACTCCACGGTCACAAACGCCATAGTCTTAACTCTTCTTCCAAGGAGTAAGCATCTTTTAATTTCATGGCTGCAGTCACCATCTGCAACGATTTTGGAGCCAAAAATTAAAGTCTGTCACTGTTGCCATTGTTTCCGCATCTATTTGCACGAGGTGAAGGGACTAGATGCCGTGATCTTAGTTTTCTGAATGTTGAGTTTTAAGCCTACTTCTTCACTCTCCTCTTTCACTTTCATCAAGAGGCTCTTCAGTTCTTCTTCATTTTCTACCATAAGGGTGGTGTCATCTGCATACCTGAAGTTATTGATATTTCTCCCAGGAATCTTGATTCCAGCTTGTGCCTCATCCAGCCCAGCATTTTTCATGATGTACTCTGCATATAAGTTAAATAAACAGGGTAACAATATACACCCTAGATGTACTGCTTTCCTGATTTGAAACCAGTCTGTTGTTCCACGTCAAGTTCTAACTGTTGCTTCTTAGCCTGCATACAGATTGCTCAGGAGGCAGGTCAGGTGATCTGGGATTCCCATCTCTTTCAGAATTTTCCACAGCTTGTTGTGATCCACATAATCAAAGGCTTTGGCATAGTCAGTAAAGCAGAAGTAGATGTTTTTCTGGAACTCTCTTGCCTTTTCGATGATCCAGTGGATGTTGGCAATTTGATCTCTGGTTCCTCTGCCTTTTCTAAATCCACCTTGAACATCTGGAAGTTCACAGTTCACGTGTTGTTGAAGCCTGACTTGGAGAATTTTGAGCATTACTTTGCTAGCATGTGAGGTTAGTGCAATTGTGTGGTAGTTTGAGCATTCTTTGGCATTGCCTTTCTTTGGGATTGGAATGAACACTGACCTTGTCCAGTCCCATGACCACTGCTGTGTTTTCCAAATTTGCTGGCATATTGAGTGGAGCACTTTCACAGCATCATCTTTCAAGATTTGAAATAGCTTAACTGGAATTCCATCACCTCCTCTAGCTTTGTTCGTAGTGATGCTTCCTAAGGCCCACTTGATTTCACATTCCAGGATGTCTGGCTCTAGGTGAGTGATCACACCATCGTGATTATCTGGGTCATGAAGATCTTTTTTGTATAGTTCTTCTGTGTATTCTTCCCACCTCTTCTTAATATCTTCTGCTTCTGTTAGATCCATATCATTTCTGTCCTTTATTGTGCCCAGCTATTCCCTTGGTATCTCTAGTTTTCTTGAAGAGAACTTTAGTCTTTCCCATTCTATTGTTTTCCTCTATTTCTTTGCACTGATCATTGAGGAAGGCTTTCTTATGTCTCCTTGCTATTCTTTGGAACTCTGCATTCAAATGGGTATATCTTTCCTTTCCTCCTTTGCTTTACACATCTTTTCTTTTCTTAGCTATTTGTAAGGCCTTCTCAGACAACCATTTTGCATTTCTTTTCCTTAGGGATGGACTTGATCACCACCTCCTGTACAATGTCAGGAACCTCCATCCATAGTTCTTCAGGCATTTTGTCTATCAGATCTAATCCCTTGAATCTATTTGTCACTTTAACTGTATAATCATAAGGGATTTGATTTAGGTCATATCTAATGATCTAGTGGTTTCCCCTATTTTCTTCAGTTTAAGTTTCACAATTAGGAGTTCCTGATCTGAGCCACAGTCAGCTGCCAGTCTTGTTTTTGCTGACTATATAGAGCTTCTCCATCTTTGGCTGCAAAGAATATAATCACTCTGATTTCGGTTTTGACCATCTGGTGATGCTCATGTGTAGAGTCTTCTCTTGTGTTGTTGGAAGAGGGCGTTTGCTATGACCAGTGCGTTCTCTTGGCAAAACTCTGTTAGTCTTTGGTCTGTTTTGTTTTGTACTCCAAAGCCAACTTTGCCTGTTTCTCCAGGTGTTTCTTGACTTCCTACTTCTGCATTCCAGTCCCCTATAATGAAAAGGACATCTGCTCAGGACATAGACTCGGATTACTGTGATATTGAATGGTTTGTCTTGGAAACAAACAGAGATCATTCTGTCATTTTTGAGATGACTCTTTTGTTGACTATGATGGCTACTCCATTTCTTCTAAGGGATTCTTGCCCACAGTTCAGTTCAGTTCAGTTCAGTCACTCAGTCATGTCCGACTCTTTGAGGCCCCATGAATCGCAGCACGCCAAGCCTCCCTGTCCATCACCATCTCCTGGAGTTCACTCAGACTCACGTCCATCAAGTTGGTGATGCCATCCAGCCATCTCATCCTCGGTCATCCCCTTCTCCTCCTGCCCCCAATCCCTCCCAGCATCAGAGTCTTTTCCAATGAGTCAACTCTTCGCATGAGATGGCTGAAGTACTAGTAGATATAATGGTCATCTGAGTTAAAATCACCCATTCCATTTCATTTTAGTTGTTGATTCATAAAATGTTGACGTTCACTCTTGCCATCTCCCGTTTGACCACTTCCAATTTGCCTTGATTCGTGGACCTAACATTCCAGGTTCTTATGCAGTATTGTTCTTTACAGCATTGGACTTTACTTATATCCACAACTGGATGTTGCTTTTGCTTTGGCTCCATCTCTTCATTCTTTCTGGAGTTATTTCTTCACTGATCTCCAGTACCATATTGGGCACCTACCATCTTGGGGAGTTCATCATTCAGTGTCCTTTTTGCCTTTTCATACTGTTCATGGGGCTCTCAAGGCAAGAATACTGAAGTGCTTTGCCATTCCCTTCTCCAGTGGACCACATTTTGTCAGAACTCTCCACCATGACCTGTCTATCCTGGGTGGCCCCACATGGCTCATAGTTCATTCAGTTAGGCAAGGCTGTGGTCCTTGTGATCAGATTGGTTAGTTTCCTGTGATTTTGGTTTTCAGTCTGTCTGGCCTCTGATGGAGAAGGATAAGAGGCTTATGGAAGCTTCCTGATGGGAGAGACTGACTGACAGTGAAGCTGAGTCTTATTCTGATGGGTTGGGCCCTGCTCAGTAAATCTTTAATCCAATTTTCCATTGATGGGTGGGACTGTGTTCCCTCCTTGTTGTTTGGCCTGAGGCCAAACTATGGTGGAGGTAATGAAGATAATGGCGACCTCCTTCAAAAGGTCCTGTGCAGGCACTGCCTCACTCAATGCCCCCAACCCTGTAGCAGGCCGCCACTGACCCACGCCTCCACCAGAGACTCCTGAACACTCACAGGAAAGTCTGAGTCTGTCTCTTGTGGGGTCACTGCTCTTCTCCTGGGTCCTAGTGTACACAAGGTTTTGTTTGTGTCCTCCAAGAGTCTGTTTCCCCAGTCCTGTGTAAGTTCTGGCAGCTCTATGGTGGGGTTAATGGCAACCTCTTTCAAGAGGGCTTATACCATACCCAGGTCTACTGCACCCAGAGCCCCTGCCCTGAAGCAGTCCAGTGCTGACCCATACCTCCACAGGAGACACTCAAACACATTTCTGGCTTGATTTATCCACTTGGTATATCCGTTGTAGAGTATGTCTCAGGATTATTATCAGAGAAGGCAATGGCAACCCACTCCAGTACTCTCGCCTAGAAAATCCCATGGATGGAGGAGCCTGGTAGGCTGCAGTCCATGGGGTTCCTAAGAGTCGGACATGACTGAATGACTTCACTTTCACTTTTCACTTTCATTCATTGGAGAAGGAAATGGCAACCCAGTCCAGTGTTCTTGCCTGGAAAATCCCAGGGATGGCAGGCCTGGTGGGCTGCCATCTATGGGGTCGCACAGAGTTGGACACAACTGAAGCAACTTAACAGCAGTAGCAGCAGGATTATTATATGTTACATCTGAACACATTTTTCTTCGCCAAAGAGTATATTCATCCACTTGTACAAAATAGATGTAGCATTCACAAAATAGATGTAACATTCACTCTTGTGAAAATAGAGTTAGCATTATGTTTAGAGATATTTTACCCCCAAAGTTTTGATTTATCTTAAGGAAGCATTAGAGTAAAACAAAATACTGTCTGAAGATATTAAGAGGCTTTAAATGGCTGTGGTTAATTTCTTACTACAATTTCCAAAAGTAAAAAATCTGATGAGTGTTCATTCTAAGATTAAGACAACTGACCAGGAAAGTTTATTGTTTCTGCAGCATGAAAGTAAAACAATAAGATCAATAAAAACTTTGAGGTAAAATGTCTCTAAATATAATGATAACTCTGTTTTCACAAGAGTGAATGTTACATCTACTTTTTAAGTAGATGAATATACTCTTTAACAAAGAAAAACATGTTCAGATGTAACATATAATAATCCTGAGACATACTCTACAATGGGTATACCAAGAGGATATATCATGCCTGTATTTGGAATATATTGAGAATATATTAAAAATATTAAATACAGAGATGCTGTAAATTTAGAGTCCTCAATTCAGTTCAGTTCAGTTCAGCTGCTCAGTCGTGTCTGACTCTTTGCGACCCCATGAACCATGCTAAACTTCATTAATAAAAGTCCATAGGTAAGTATGTGAATCTCCAATTTAAAACCACAGGGCTGGAAAATGCCAGATTCAAATTAAAGAAATAAAATTGAGATTGAGTTAATACTTTAGAAAACAACTAAAATTATGACTGATATTATATTGTTTTGTCTGACATCAAGAAAAGCAGCACCAAGATTCTAATGAAGGGAAGCATACCATGCACAGTGAGGGCATTGACAAATCTCTAGGAACTTCCCAAACAAAATACAATTTCTGAAATATTCATATTAATAACATTTCCCCCAACAAACAACCTAGAGAAGGCTAAATACTGCTCAATTTGACAACTCTTCTCATGTAATTCATCAATAGTAACATATCAAATAAGCCGAATTTTTTCTAGCGTCTGTCTTTTTATGACATCAAAGAGAAAATCATTTGTGATTTTCCAGGGAACTTCTGTAAAATCTCAAAACAATTTTAGGTACAAAAGGCACTAGTTAGAATTCAATCTTGGCAAACAAATTTTATTAAAACTGTCAGCATATTTGAGCTGATTAGGATAAGATCATGGGTCTTACCACAATAAAATTTAAGAATTCAGAAGTTTAAAAAAGAGAGATTGGATCAAGGGTGACTAAAGCAACACTTAGTTGCCTATTAAACTAAGTGACAATAAAATATTTTAAAAGTAAACCTAGGAGGTAACATGATGAAAAAAATTTAACCCTTCCATATCTGAGAATTTTTTTTCTTAAATATTGAAGGACATAATAAGGTCAACTTGGACCATACCAGTTATTCTGGTAAGATACAGAATCTTTGCTATGTAGGCAGAAAAAATTTTTAAATCTTTTATAATCTCTTGGCAAGAGCAGACCAATACTCCAGAAAAAGGGTCATTTTAAGAGATAGAAAAACAAATACTAGTAATACATCTATACAATGTCTGCTATAAATTTGGCCTTGAAGTACAGAATGAAGCAAGGCAAATGTTAATAAAGTTCTGCCAAGAGAACACACTGGTCATAGCAAATACCCCAACAAAACAAAGGAAGACTTTACACACACACATCACCAGATGATCAACACCAAAATCAGATTGATTATATTCTTTGCAGCCAAAGATGGAGAAGCTCTATACAGACAGCGAAAACAAGACTGGGAGCTGACTGTGGCTCAGATCATGAAATTCTTACAGCCAAATTCAGACTTAAATTGAAGAAAGTGGAGAAAACCACTAGACCATTCAGGTATGACCTAAATCAAATCCCTTATGACTATATGGTGGAAGTAGATTTAAGGAACTACATCTGATAGACAGAGTGCCTGATGAACTATGGACAGAGGTTCGTGACATTGTACAGGAGACAGGAATCAAGACCATCCCCAAGAAAAAGAAATGCAAAAAAGCAAAATGGCTGTCTGAAGGGGCCTTACAAATAGCTGTGAAAAGAAGGGAAGTGAAAAGCAAAGAAAAAAGGAAAGATACACACCCATTTGAATGCAGAGTTCCAAAGAATAGCAAGCAGAGATAAGAAGGCCTTTCTCAGTGATCAATGCAAAGAAATGGAGGAAAACAATAGAATGGGAAATACTAGAGATCACTTCAAGAAAATTAGAGATACCAAGGGAACATTTCATGCAAAGATGGGCTCAATAAATTGTAGAAATAGTAGGGACCTAACAGAAGCAGAATATATTAGGAAGATGTGGGAAGAATACACAGAAGAACTGTACAAAAAAGATCTTCATGACCCAGATAACCATGATGGTGTGATCACTCACTTAGAGCCAGACATCCTGGAATGTGTAGTCAAGTGGGCCTTAGAAAGCATCACTACGAACAAAGCTAGTGGAGGTGATGGAATTCCAGTTGAGCTATTTCAAATCCTGAAAGATGATGCTGTGAAAGTGCTCCACTCAATATACCAGCAAATTTGGAAAACTCAGCAGTGGCCACAGGACTGGAAAAGGTCCGTTTTCATTCCAGTCCTAAAGAAAGGCAATGCCAAAGAATGCTCAAACTACTGCACAATTGCACTCATCTCACATGCTAGTAAAGTAATGCTCAAAATTCTCCAAGCCAAGCTTCAGCAATATGTGAACCATGAACTTCCAGATGCTCAAGCTGGTTTTAGAAAAGGCAGAGGAACCAGAGATCAAATTGCCAACATCCGCTGCATCATGGAAAAAGCAAGAGAGTTCCAGAAAAACATCTATTTCTGTTTTATTGACTATGCCAAAACCTTTGACTGTGTGGATCACAATAAACTGTGGAAAATTCTAAAAGAGATGGGAATACCAGACCACCTGACCTGCCTCTTGAGAAACCTATGTGCAGGTCAGGAAGCAACAGCTAGAACGGGACATGGAAGAACAGACTGGTTCCAAATAGGAAAAGGAGTATGTCAAGGCTGTATATTGTCACCCTGCTAATTTAACTTCTATGCAGAGTACATGATGAGAAACCCTGGGCTGGAAGAAGCACAAGCTGGAATCAAGATTGCCAGGAGAAATATCAATCACCTCAGATATGCAGATGACACCACCTTTATGGCAGAAAGTGAAGAAGAACTAAAGAGCCTCTTCATGAAAGTGAAAGAAGAGAGTGAAGAAGTTGGCTTAAAGCGCAACATTCAGAAAACTAACATCATGGCATCTGGTCCCATCACTTCATGGGAAATAGATGGGGAAACAGTGGAAACAGTGGCTGACTTTATTTTTCTGGGCTCCAAAATCACTGCAGATGGTGATTGCAGTCATGTTCCCTGTGGGTCAGAGGTTAAAGGGTCTGCCTGCAAGGCGGGAGACCTGGGTTCAATCCCTGGGTCGGGAAGATCCCCTGGAGAAGGAAATGGCAACCCACTCCAGTATTCTTGCCTGGAGAATTCCATGGACAGAGGAGCCTGGTAGGTTACAGTCCACGGGGTCGCAAAGAGTCGGACATGACTGAGCGAGTTCACTTTCACTACCTCTTGGAAGGAAAGTTATGACCAACCTAGAAAGCATATTGAAAAGCAGAGACATTACTTTGTCAACAAAGGTCCATCTAGTCAAGGTTATGGTATTTCCAGTGGTCATGTATGGATGTGATAGTTGGACTATAAAGAAAGCTGAGCACCAAAGAATTGATGCTTTTGAACTGTGGTGTTTGAGAGGACTCTTGAGAGTCCCTTGGACTGCAAGGAGATCAACCAGTCCATCCTAAAGAAGATCACTCCTGGGTGTTCATTGGAAGGACTGATGTTGGAGCTGAAACTCCAATATTTTGGCCACCTGATGTGAAGAGCTGACTCATTTGACAAGACCCTGATGCTGGGAAAGATTGAAGGCAAGAGGAGAAGGGGACGACAGAGGATGAGATGGTTGGATGGCATGACCAACTCAATGGACATGAATTTGTGTGGATTCCAGGAGTTGGTGATGGAGAAGGAGGCCTGGCGTGCTGCAGTTCCTGGGCTCGCAAAGAGTTGGACATGACTGAGTGGCTGAATTGATTGGCTGATTGATAATCTTGTTTGTGAAAATCTTGTAAGCTCATCCAGCTTTAGCTTTGACCATAACAAAGTTTGTTTTCCATTAGAACTATTGCTTTGTATATCCATATACAACCCCTATAGAACTCAGGGGAGTAAAAGTGAACACTTTCAGTAACAGATTCCAATATATAACCTCTCAGTGCCACACACACAAAAAATAAACAGCAGAAAGTATAAGCTAAAATTTTGCTTAGAAATTAATATATCTAAGTATCTCATCTAGGAATGCTCTAAGTATCTAATAGTTACCAATTAATTAATTAATTTGACTTTGTTAACAGTCCAAGGTTTTAAATTTTCTAAAGATCTTGGAAACTATCTTCAAACTGCATGCTACAAAGCATAATTACTGTTGAAATAAAGTTTGACAGAATAATGATTCAATTTGGTTAAACACAAATTACATTTAACGTAATTTTAAACTCAGTGTAGAGATGATGCTAGCTTATTTGACCAATAAACTTATATAAGTTTAGGAAGAACATATCCAAGTAGAATAACATCTATGTGTATATTATATTTAACAGTGATAAATCAGAAGAGACGGTTTTTGTTAAACTAAAAATATTAAGCTAGTTTCATTTGCCAAATATTTCCTCAAATTATGTGAGCTTGACTTCTTAAAACATTTGCATGAGTTTCTGTTAGATTTTTTTCAATACATTGAAATTATTGGAAGATCAATCTCCTTAATTTCTGGAAAGTTTCAGTTCAGTTCAGTTCAGTTCAGTCGCTCAGTCGTGTCTGACTCTTTGCGACCCCCATGAACCGCAGCACGCCAGGCCTCCCTGTCCATCACCAACTCCTGGAGTTCATTCAGACTCACGTCCATCAAGTCGGTGATGCCATCCAGCCATCTCATCCTCAGTCGTCCCCTTCTCCTCCTGTCCCCAATCCCTCCCAGCATCAGAGTCTTTTCCAATGAGTCAACTCTTTGCATGAGGTGGCCAAAGTACTGGAGCTTCAGCTTTAGCATCGTTCCTTCCAAAGAAATCCCAGGGTTGATCTCCTTCAGAATGGACTGGTTGGATCTCCTTGCAGTCCAAGGGACTCTCAGGCAGATTTAATTTATATTTTTGAGCCAATCAGAATAAAGCTCTTTAAGCAATTTTTATTACTTAAACATATATTTTACAGGCAAACTATATATTTATTTTCTTTTGCATGCAAATATATTTTTCAGGAAAATTTTATTGCACTAATTAACTCATTAAAAACCAAGAGATTTTTATAATCTCATTTATTAATACCAGCAAGAATTAGAAAAAATATAACACAGTCATACAACAAGAGGTAAAGACACTCCTGAATTTCAGGCTTATCAACCTATGGACAAGTAGAGATGGAGTCGATATAGGTCAATTCAAAAATTTCAGCACTGACTCAAGAATAACACAGACTTGCAAAACTCTTACTTTCATTTCAGAGTTATTCTTTTCCCAGTAGATGTGAATTCTCAGTTGATTTAGGCTCAAAATAGACACACAAATTAAATAAAAGAAATTGACATGCCAGATTCTCTGCTGATTTTCACACAACAGAAACAAGATCTCTGTGAATCACTTGCAGAGTCTGCTAAGTGGTGAGACGATGAACAAGAGGAGCAGCACCAGAAATTGAATGAATTCTCAAAAATGATCGAAATCTAAATTTTATTACACTACTGATACACAGGAGTCCAGAACACAGAATCAGCAATCAGATATACATTTAGGTCCACAGATGACCAGTCAGGAAAAGAACAGAAAAGCCTCTGAGAGGCCCCATTATGAAGATGGAGCCAACAGCATCTGAAGGTGAGTTCCAATCCCATCTGAGTCACAGCACCAAGGTATCAAGACAAAATACACTTGCATTTAGGGAGATGATTTTTTTCAGTCTACTTTCTTTTGAAGAATATTTACTAATAAGAATCATCTCAAAGAAGATAAAAGAGGTTTAGGCATAGGTTAGCCAAGGATTCATCCATGAGTCTCATGAGAACAATGAGGAAGGATGAAGATGGGACCCATCTTAGAATGAGCTGATGTCCTTCTAGAAATAGTTATCTCTATTCGATTTCTTGATGCTTTTGAATCGTGCTGGTGAAGACTCTTGAGAGTCTCTTGGACTGCAAGGAAACTAAATTAGTCAATCCTAAAGCTGAAACTCCAGTACTTTGGCCACCCTGAAGAGTTGACTCATTGGAAAAGACTTTGATGCTGGGAGGGATTAGGGGCAGGAGGAGAAGGGGACAACAGAGGATGAGATGGCTGGATGGCATCACTGACTCGATGGACATGAATCTGAGTGAATTCCGGGAGTTGGTGTTGGACAGGGAGGCCTGGTGTGCTGCGATTCATGGGGTTGCAAAGAATCAGACACGACTGAGCGACTGAACTGAACTGAACTGAAAGGAATTTAATCCTGAATGTATATTGGAAGGACTGATGCTAAAGCTGAAGCTCCAACACTTTGACCACCTTGATGCAAAGAGCTGACTCATTCGAAAGGACCCTGATGCAGGGAAAGATTGAGGGCAGGAGGAGAAGAGGGCAATGGAGGATGAGATGGTTGAATAGCAACACTGACTCAATGAATATGAGGTTGAGCAAACTCAGGGAGATAGTGAAGGACAGGCAAGCCTGGCACACTGCAGTCCATGGAGTCCCAAAGACTTGGACATGACTTAGCAACTGAACAACAAAAAACTAATTTTGAGACATTGGGGTTAGGCTAAATCAATCACAGCATATTTTACTCCAGTATTCATTTCTACTGTTCAATAATTTCGTGTTTTTCACTTTCTAACCACATTTTAGGATTGTGTTTCCTTATCCATTGAAGTTTGGTATATGACTTGCTTCTTCCCAGTGAAAGACAATAGAGGTGATATTTGTCACTTCTAGGTAGGACCTTTAAGGTCAGTGAAGAATTTCCCAGGTGGTGCCAGTGATAAAGACTAAGAGACACGAGTTCCATTTCTGAGTCAAGACGATCCCCTGGAAGAGGGTATGAGAATCCACTACAGTATTCTTGCCCAGAGAATCCCATGGACAGAGGAGCCTAGAAGGTTACAGTCCATAGGGTTGCAAAGAGTTGGACACAACTGAAGCAACTTAGCACACAGCACACAGAATTTCCTACTGTAAAAGACCATGGAAACACGCAGCAAAATGAAGCTTTCATTATCACAGATCCTTGAATGACCATGATGATGAGCAAAGACAACCTGTTGGCTTGCCATAGACAGCTAGCATGATTGAGATGTAGCATTTGACTATTTTTTTCTCCAGGAGTATCTTTGCTTCCCAAAGAGGAGTCTGAGTACCTAACAGAGATTGTGAAAGACTCTTATGGCTGTCAGTTCAGTTCAGGCTCTCAGTCCTGTCCAGCTGTTTGTGACCTCATGAACCTCAGCACGCCAGGCCACCCTGTCCATCACCAGCTCCTGGAGTCAACCAAAACCCATGTCCACCAAATCGGTGATGCCATCCAACCATCTCATTCTCTGTCATTCCCTTCTCCTCCTGCCCTCAATCTTTCCCAGCATTGGGGTCTGGTCAAATGAGTCAGCTCTTTGCATCAGGTTTCACCTTCAACATCAATCCTTCCAATGAACACCCAGGACTGATCTCCTTTAGGATGAACTGGTTGATCTCCTTGCAGTCCAAGGGACTCTCAAGAGTCTTCTCCAACACCACAGTTCAGAAGCATCAGTTCTTCGGTGCTCAGCCTTCTTCACAGTCCAACTCTCACATCCATACATGACCACTGGAAAAACCATAGCCTTGACTAGATGGACCTTTGTTGGCAAAGTAATGTCTTTGCTTTTGAATATGCTTTCTAGGTTGGTCATAACTTTCCTTCCAAGGAGTAAGCATCTTTTAATTTCATGGCTGCAATCACCATCTGCAGTGATTTTGGAGCCCAGAAAAATAAACTCAGCCACTGTTTCCCCATCTATTTGCCATGAAGTGATGGGACCAGATGCCATGATCTTAGTTTTCTGAATGTTGAACTTTAAGCCAACTTTTTCAGTTTCTTCTTTCACTTTCATCAAGAGGCTCTTTAGTTCTTCTTCACTTTCTGCCATAAGGGTGGTGTCATCTGCATATCTGAGGTTATTGATATTTCTCTGGGAAATCTTAATGCCAGCTTGTGCTTCCTCCAGCCCAGCGTTTCTCATCATGTACTCTGCATATAAGTTAAATAAGCAGGGTGACAATATACAGCCTTGATGTACTCCTTTTCCTATTTGGAACCAGTCTGTTGTTCCATGTCCAGTTCTAACTGTTGCTCCCTGGCCTGCATACAGATTTTTCAAAAAGCAGGTCAGGTGGTCTGGGACTCCCATCTCTTTCAGAATTTTCCACAGTTTATTGTGATCCACAGAATCAAAGGCTTTGGCATAGTCAATAAAACAGAAATAGATGTTTTTCTGGAACTCTCTTGCTTTTTCAATGATCCAGCGGATGTTGGCAATTTGATCTCTGGTTCCTCTGCCTTTTCTAAAACCAGCTTCAACATCTGGAATTTCATGGTTCATGTATTGCTGAAGCCTTGCATGGAGAATTTTGAGCATTACTTTACTAGCATGTGAGATGAGTGCAATTGTGCGGTAGTTTGAGCATTCTTTGGCATTGCCTTTCTCTGGGATTGGAATGAAAACGGACCTTTTCCAGTCCTGTGGCCACTGCTGAATTTTCCACATTTGCTGGCATATGGAGTGCAGCAATTACACAGCATCATCTTTCAGGATTTGAAACAGCTCAACTGGAATTCCATCACCTCCACTAGCTTTGTTCGTAGTGATGCTTTGTAAGACCCACTTGACTTGACTTTCCAGGATGTCTAGCTCTAGGTGAGTGATCACATCATCATGGTTATCTGGGTCATGAAGATCTTTTTTGTATAGTTCTTCTGTGTATTCTTGACACCTCTTCTTAATATTTTCTGCTTCTGTTAGATCCTTCCCATTTCCGTCCTTTATTGAGCCCATCTTTGCATAACATGTTCTCTTGGTATCTCTAATTTTCTTGAAGAGATCTCTAGTCTTTCCCATTCTGTTGTTTTCCTCCATTTCTTTGCATTGATCACTGAGAAAGGCCTTCTTATCTCTCCTTGCTATTCTTTGGAACTCTGCGTTCAAATGGGTGTATCTTTCCTCTTTTCTTTGCTTTCTGCTTCCCTTCTTTTCACAGCTATTTGTAAGACCTCCTCAAATAGCCATTTTGCTTTTTTGCATTTCTTTTCCATGGGGATGGTCTTGATCCTTGTCTCCTGTACAATGTCACGAACCTCCATCCATAGTTTATCAGGCACTCTGTCTATCAGATCTAGTCCCTTAAATCTATTTCTCACTTCCACTGTATAATCATAAGGGATTTGATTTAGGTCATACCTGGATGGTCTAGTGGTTTTCTCCATTTTCTTCAATTTCAATCTGAATTTGGCAGTAAGGAGTTCATGATCTGAGCCACAGTCAGCTCCCAGTCTTGTTTTTGCTGACTCTATAGAGCTTCTCCATCTTTGGCTGCAAAGAATATAATCAATCTGATTTTGGTGTCAACCATCTGGTGATGTCCATGTGTAGAGTTCTCTTGTGTTGTTGGAAGATGGCGCTTGCTATGACCAGTGTGTTCTTTTGGCAGAACTCTATTAGCCTTTGCCCTGCTCCTTTCTGTACTCCAAGGCCAAATTTGCCTGTTACTCAGGTGTTTCTTGACTTCCTACTTTTGCATTCCAGTCCCCTATAATGAAAAGGACATCTTTTGGGGATGTTATTTCTAGAAAGTCTTGTAGGTCTTCATAGAACCATTCAACTTCAGCTTCTTCGGTGTTACTGGTCAGGCCGTAGACCTGAATTACCGTGATATTGAATGGTTTGCCTTGGAAACGAACAGAGATCATTCTGTCATTTTGGAGATTGCTTCCAAGTACTGCATTTTGGACTCTTGTTGACTGTGATGGTACTTTATTACTTCTAAGGGATTCCTGTCCACAGTAGTAGATATAATGGTCATCTGAGTTAAAGTCACCCATTCCAGTCCATCTTAGTTTACTGATTCCTAGAATGTCAATATTCACTCTTGCCATCTCCTGTTTGACCACTTGCAATTTGCCTTGATTCATGGACCTAACATTCCAGGTTCCTATGCAATATTGGTCTTTATAGCATCGAATCTTGCTTCTATCACCAGTCCCATTCACAACTGGGTGTTGTTTTTGCTTTGGCTCCATCCCTCCATTCTTTGTGGAGTGTTTTCTCCACTAATCTCCAGTAGCTCACTGGGCACCTACTGACCTGGGGAATTCATCTTTCAGTGTCCTATCTTTTTGCCTTTTCATACTGTTCATGTGGTTCTCAAGGCAAGAATTCTGAAGTGGTTTACCATTCCTTTCTCCAGTGGACCACATTCTGTCAGACCTCTCCACCATGACCCGCCCCATACAGCATGGCTTAGTTTCATTTAGTTAGACAAGGCTGTGGTCCATGTAATCAGATTGGTTAGTTGTCCCTGACTATAGTTTCAGTCTGTCTGCCCCCTGATCCCCTCTCTCCGTGCCTGCCATCTTACCTAGGTTTCTCTTACCTTGGATGCAGGGTCTCTCTTCACGGCTGCTCCAGCAAAGCACAGCCGCTGCTCCTTACCTCGGATGTAGGGTAGCTTATTCGGTCCTCTCCTTATGGCTGTGGGTACAATAATAGATGGCTAAGGGCTACAAAGGATTGGAGCCCTGGTAACCAATTCCCAGGGTTTACATTCTAATCTTCATGGCCTATATTCTAGGAAAATTAAAAATAGACCAGCCTTCACAGATGTTGAAGCTCGGTTTTAGAATAACTGAATTTCTGATGCAATTAAAGTGACTACTAGGGATTACTCGATTTTCCAACTATACACAAAGCCAACATAATACATTCTAAAAAAGAGAGAATATAATTCTAGGCTTTAAATTATCTCTTCTAGTTTAAGTATATGCAACATCTAGCACTCAATCAGTGATAAGCAGACCTAAAGGAGATTAGTCAGTGTTATTTAAAAACCAAGAGTCAATGATCAATAGCAACAGAGCCACAGGGGATCCAGAGACTGGCTTTATCAGACACAAACTTTATTTGAATAATATGTTCAGGTAAATTTTAAAAGATGGGAAAATTCAGCAGAGAACTAAAACTTTAAAAAATTGAGGGAGTAGCACTGAAACATATACATTACCACATGTAAAATTAGATAGCCAGTGGAAATTTTCTGTACCATACACGGAGCTCAGATCCAGTGCTCTGTGGCAGCCTAGAGGAATGGGATGGGTTGGGAGGCAGGAGGGAGGTTTAAGATGGAGAGGACATACATATACCTGTGGCTGGTTCATCTTAATATATGGCAGAAATTAACCAAATACGGTAAAGCAATTGTCCTCCAATTAAAAATAAATAAATTTCTAAAAAATTGAACACTCTAAAACTGAAAAATTGAATAACAAACTAAAAAGTTCTGAAGATTCAATCAATTGTTAATAGATTAGAATAAAATATTCATACAGAAGCTCCAGAGTTTAAAAAAAAAGGAAAATGGAGAAATAAATGCAAATGATGCATCATTTGTCTTTTTAAAAAATCTAATATAAAAGAAAATAGAGCAAAAATAAGGAAACTATTTAAAGAGACAGTGAATGAGAATTTTTCAAAATTGATTAAAAAAAAATCAAGCCATAGATTAAAAAACACTAAGAAACCCAACCAGGGTAAATTAATATAAATTAATCATATATACATTAAAGTAAAGCTGAAAATTGAAGGGATACCCCAAAATGTTCAGAGAAAAAGGGAACCATCGCCTTCAAGGGGTTTACAAAACAACTATATTGGACTTCTCAATAGGAATGATAGAAGCCAAAAAACTTGCAACTTTAGAGTGGAGACACTAGGTGAACTCGGCCTTAACCAAGTGACCAAAGTTAGCATTGTAACAAGGAAGGACAAATCTGACTCCATATTAGATCTGTGTCTTTTACTTTAACCTTAGTATTCTGCTTTTGCTGCAAATTAATCCCTGAAAGGATTAGTCTTGATATGTTGTACTGCATTATTTTGATGTTAAGAGAGGCACTTCACTTCTTTGATTTTCTCCTTAAAAATTTGTAATTCCCATATGTGAGACAACAAAAGAGACACAGATGTATAGAACAGTCTTTTGGACTCTGTGGGAGAGGGCGAGGGTGGGATGATTTGGGAGAATGGCATTGAAACATGTATAATATCATATATGAAATGAGTCGCCAGTCCAGGTTCGATGCATGATACTGGATGCTTGGGGCTGGTGCACTGAGATGACCCAGAGGGATGGTACAGGGAGGGAGGAGGGACAGGGGTTCAGGATGGGGAACACGTGTATACCTGTGGCGGACTCATGTTGATGTGTGGCAAAACCAATACAATATCGTAAAGTAATTAACCTCCAATTAAAATAAATAAATTTATTTTTAAAAAATTCATAATCCCAGTGATTGTGGAAAAAAAAATGAAACAAACCCCAATTAAGGGGCATTTTATATAAAATATTTAACCAGTACTCTTCAAAACTGCCAAGGACATTAAAAACAAGGAAAACCAAGAAACTATATCACAGACCAGAGAAGACAAAGGGACTGTGATAATCAAATGCAATATCATATCATAGATTGGATTCTAGAGCAGATGAACTGCATTCATAAAAATTTTACTAGAATTTAGCTCATAGTAATGTACCCATATTAATTTCTCAATTTGTGATCCCATGGACTGTAGCCCACCAGACTCCTCTGTCCATGGAATTCTCCAGGTAAGAATACTGAAGTGGCTAGCCATTCTCTTTTCCAGGGGACCTTCCCAACCCAAGGATCACATCTACATCTCCTGTGTTTCCTGAACTGCAGGCAGATTCTTTACTGCCTGAGCCACCAGGGAAGCCCATGTCATGATTATGAAGATATAATACCAATGAAGAGCGTATAGAGCTCTCCATCCTATCTTTGAAACCTTTCTATAAATCTAAAGCTTTCCAAAAGAAATGGAAAAACATAATAGGATACCACTAAACACCCAGCTGAGTGACTAAAACTAAAGAGTGCTTCTCCCAACCATGGGAAAGACTGGAGCAATAAGAGCCCTCAGATAATATTAGCGTAAAAGAAAATTTGTACAACTACCATAAAAGACCATTTGGCACCATTCTTTAAAGTTGAAAATAAGCAGAAATTCTAAAATATGCATGCCATTTGATTCAGAAACTCTACTTTGAAGTGTGTATTCAATAGAGAAGTGAGTATATGGACTTCAAAAGATATGTATGGTAATGTTCATAGCAATTTTTAAAAAACAATTTACATTTTCAGTTTTTAAATACTTGTTTTTTCAGCTTTCTTGAGGTAATTGACAAATAGGAATTATATGTGCACCTAATGTATGTGACTTGATGTTTTGATTTATGTATACTTTGTGGGGTAATTGCTACAATCAAGCTAATTAACAAATCTATTGCCTCACGTACTTACCGATTTTTTTTTTCTCTTCATATCATATAAATCTTCACCTTTTCTTCTTTAACTTTATACGCATTGAACAACAGGTCCCCATAACTCCCCAACGCATCCCCTTGGTAACCATGATCCTATTCTCTGCTTCTACACTTTTGCCTATTTAAATGCCTCACATAAAGAATCATCCAGCATTTCTTCCTCTGTGATTGACTGATTGCACTTAACATAATCTCTTCTAGCTTCATCTCCTGTTGCCACGGTAGCTTTATGTGTAATAGCTGGAAACAAAAACTAGAAGCAAGCCAAAGGCCCGTTTATGAATGAGTGAATATATACACTGCGATAAATTCATTTCATGAAATATTATACTCAATAAAAATTAATGAACTATGGGTATATGCAACAACAACTTGAATAACTCCCTGCTGACTTCTGAGTCAGAGAAGCTAGGAACAAACAACACATGCTATGTGATTCTGTTCATAGGAAGCTTAAAACAAGGTTAGTCTTACAGACTTTTAAGTACGGTTAGTGTGTCTGTGGGTTACGTGAACTTGGCAGGGAAGTGGCGACGCAGAAACCAAGGACTAAGTTGAACTTATAGCAATCTTAGTTATACCTCTTCCTCTGAAATTCCTCGGAAGGGAGTCATCGCTTTTTTTCTAAAATAAAAGCAAAATCCTTTAGCTCAATCATAGGTATATCCTAAGATGAAAACAAAATTAACAAATAAGATCTTGGAACAAGCATCTAGTTTATTGGGTCATCAAGTTTTAGTCATAAAGGATTTATCCTGAAAGTTAGAACTTTGCAAAAGTCCACTTCGTACTCATCAAGAATAATAGATAATTGGATTCAAGGAAAACAGTCTGAGTATTTTGTTGTAGTTTTCTGGCTGAGTATTATGAATGAGGCACAGGTGGGTGAGAAGCCCTAATTAAGGGGATTGGGGAGAAATTTTTTAATTATACATTGTAATCCTAAGAAGAGCAGACACATTAACTCAAATCCTTCTCCAAAAGAATTGACACCAACGCAGATAACACACATGGTTGGCATTTCCCTTCATGAATCCCAGGAGCCATCTTCATTTTGCCTTCATCCTATTAAGTGAGTCTTAATAATGAGAAAGGACTCCCCTTTCTCATTATTAGGCTCAGTGGTAAAGAATCTGCCTGCAGTACAGAAGACTGGGATTTGATCCCTGGGTTTGGGACTATCCCCTGGAGAAGGAAAAGTCAACCCACTCCAGTATTCTTGCCTGGTTAATCCCATGAACAGGGAAGCCTGGTAGGCTAGAATCCATGGAATCACAGAAGAGTTGGACACAACTTAGTGACTAAACAACAACAATGAGACAAATCAATCCTGTTTCTAATATTATACAGGTAGTGTTCAGAAAGAATCCCAGGACCCTTTGGAGTGTCAACTGCTAGTTCTTAAAAATTTGTAAAAATGGATTCATACAAAGTAGTTGCAGTCCCTGAATAAAAATGCTATAAACGTGGAGTTCTTTTTGGCTGTGCTCTGGAGGTTAGATGCAGAGCCCAAGTGGTCCATGTAGAGGAACTGATCTAGGACAGAACACAAAGCTTGGCATGGGTCCCAAAATCTAAAATATGATGGCCCAGACTTGGGTTTAGGACTGTATTTGTGTCAAACGTTAACTATACATTCCTAGGTTTCCTGGAAGTTCGATGAATAATGAAACCAGTGCAGAACATGAAATCTGCTGGGGGAAGCAGAGCTCAGAGACCTGACTCTCTCCCTTTGGGAGGAGGGGGATTACCTTAGCACTTAAATCTGTAGAACAACGCATGAGGACTTTTTTCTTCTACTCTGGCTGGGGAAGGAGGACTCCAGTATGGAAGTATACCTCCTAACACACATGGAAATTCTTTTCCTGCTATAATTACATGTTTCCTATCGCATCTTCAGAAGAACTTACAACAGGACTAGCCATAATATCCCACATGTAGCCAAAGAGGGATTACTTTGGAAGTCCACTGAGTTCAAAGAACAGCAGCAAGAACCTTTTAGCTTATTATGGTTTTCTTGCTAAAACAAATTTCCTTTAGGTTGTTGCTGTTGTTCAGTCACTAAGGCGTGAATAAGTGAGACCCCGTGGACTGTAGCCCGCCAGGCTTCCCTGTCCTTCACTATCTGCTGGAGCATGCTCAAATTCATGTCCACTGAGTCAGTGATGTCATCCAACCATCTCATCCTCTGTTGTCTCCTTCTTCTCTTGTCCTCAACCTTTCCTAGCATCAGAGTCTTTCCCAAAGAGTCCACTCTTTGCATCAGGTGGCCAAAGTATTAGAGCTTAGCTTCAGCATCATTCCTTCCAATGAATATTCAGGATTAATTTCCTTTAGGATTGACCGGCAATTCCTTTAGGTAGGAGTTACTGTTAATTCCTAAGTGTGATGGTACATAAACATAGTTGAGATGGTTACTTCTACAATTAAAGAACCTGTTGGGAGGGAAATTTAACATTTATGAAAAGAAAACAGTAAAAATACTAAGAACAGAACAAAGGCCTTAACTTCCAGGTGGGAATTATTAGAGGAGTCTATCATCTTTATTTAGTAACTGCCATGAGAACATTAAACAAGTGAACAGAAAGACAGACAATAACAGTCACCTAAGACAGCTATTTGGAGAAGGAAATGGCAGCCCACTCCAATATTCTTGCCTGAAGGATCCCGTGGAGAGAAGAGTCTGGCAGGCTACTTTCCATAGGGTCTCAAAGAGTAGGACAAGACTAAAGCAACTTAGCACCTAGTAAAAGGATGCTTAAAAATGGAAATCCCACTTAACTCTCTCTAGGAGAAGGAATAGTGTTGTCAATGAATGGTTTCCATCTACTAAGATTGGTAGAGCTAAAATTATAAGTGTTTTAAATAATTAAACAGTGTTACAAATTAAAGAGCAAGTCAGAAGAAGGTAATAACCTTAAAAATAAAGCCTCATTAGGGCTAATTATGATCAGGGTTTCCTGTTTGGATGTGACCTTTTCAATGACAGGACACTTTGAATTAGCTAATTATATTTACTGTGGAATTTTCAAATGAAATGGAAACTTACTTTACAGATTTTGTGATTTACATAAAGAAAAGTGGTTAACAAACCAAGGGTAATCTGCCAAACTCTTATATAATACTTTCGTGCTATTACTCAAGAATGCTTTTTATGGAATTTGCTCATACTGAAAGTTGTATCATCAATTCAACTCGGTTTAACCAGCCGATATGAGCCCGGAGGGATAAGGAGAGGCTCAGTGAAAGTCTTCTTCACTTCAGTGAGCTTGTTATCTAATGATAGAGATAGAAATGGTATGAAATAAATTATATTAATCTCAGTCCCAAGGAAATTAATTTAATAAGTTACAAACAAGGAATAGGAATGACCCTGAAAATCCAAGGAAGGAAGTATTTAATTTCAGCTGACTGAGGTGGAGGGTGGGACACAGGGAGTTAGAGGATTAGGTAGTTTTTAGCAGAGATTTGGAACTGAGCCTTAAAACTGGTAAGAGTTTAACAGTAACTAATGGAAAGTGGGCACTAAGTGATATTACAGATAGAAGGAATAGAAGTGGCAAAAGCTGAGAGGTTAGGAGGTATGAGTTTATTATGACTGGAGTGTGGAATGTGTGATCACATGGTTGATATTGCTAGGAAACTAGATGGATTAGCTGTGGAGAGCTTTGAGTGACAGGGTAAGGTGTATATAAGAAGAATTTAAGCTTTGCCTTATTACTTTGGATATTTTAGTTTTTAATTATAGACTACTCTCACTGCTACTGTCTCTAGACATTGATTATTAAAAAGGGTATTTTTTTTTATTAAATTGATGTTTTAATCTTTTGAAAAGCTTCAATGCATCTAAGATGACTGGTCGCAGTTCCAGAATTTACATAAAAACAAAATGGCTTGTTAGTCTTGATACTGAATTTGTATAGCAAACACATTATTTTGCCAGAATTATAAATCCAATTGGGATGGCTTTGAGGAAGACGGTGGTGATTTTTATAGAATGACTAACCTTTTCTAAAATATCTGATTTGGATACTACCATTATACATGATTGGGCTTCCCTCATAGCTCAGTTGGTACAGAATCTGCCTGCAATGCAGGAGACCTGGGTTTGATTCCTGGGTTGTGAAGATACCCTGGAGAAGGAAATGGCAACCCACTCCAGTATTCTTGCCTGGAGAATCCCATGGACCTAGGAGCCTGGCAGGCTATATATAGTCCATGGGGTCACAAAGAGTTGGCCATAACTTAGAGACTAAACTACCACCACCACATTATACATGATTAATTAACAGGCTAGTAGGTTAGGAATTAAAGAACAATGTGCTTGTTTATTCCCTGTATCCAGGGATGAAGCAATATTTTAGGTAATAAAATTCAAAGCATTTACTTTGCATACCCAGAGAATAGCAGAAAAGAGCTCTTTGAATATTTTTGTCCACTTTTTCAAAAATGTCTGTTGGATAATAAAGTGGAAAAAGCAAATCCTTTATGTTATTAGAGACTTTACATTAAATAAGTAAACATCCTTATGTTAGGCTCTACACCTTTTACCTTCCCCAGCAACTTTTGTCCTGTGGAGTTCAGAATCAAGGTTATAACATACTTTTAAGTTAATGTCAAAAAGAAACTCACAGTTTTGTCAGGAACTTTCCCACTGAAGAGCTCACCTCTGAAAGCCCTTCTGTCAAGAGAGTGTGACCTATCCCAAAATAGTCTGAATAATCACTCCTCTAAGAAAACAAAAGTGCCTTTGTGAAAGGTGTCATAAAAATACAGTATGTAGATTTCATTATCATTGCCCTTGCTCTATCTATTAATAGCATATTTCTGAGTTGCTTCATGTACACAAAATCTAGACAGGAGGTTAAAGTCTGGTTGAATTATTGAATAGAAAATAGCTTGCCATCCTAAGGTCATAGTGTTTAAATGTCTTGACCAAGCCACTTACTGAATTTTTATCTAAATATGAAAACATGTCCATATTTGTTTATTTTTAATCCAAAACTTTCTTTGCCTTCGAGTGAAGCATGATTGAAATTGGTCCTTACTGAGTGATACCGTGTGTCCCGTATACATCAGTCTTTTAATCTGATAGTGTGCTGTGTTATATGCTGCCTTGTATGTGAAAGTTTCTACCTACAGTGCCTAGAAGAGAGGAGCTAGTAACATTCTGTTAAGGTAAACTTACAGTTTACATATGCGTAAGTCACTTCAGTTGTGTCCAACTCTGTGCAACCCAATGGACTGTAGTCCACCAGGCTCCTCTGTCCATGGGATTCTCTAGGCAAGAATATCAGAGTGGGTTTCCATGCCCTCCTCCAGGAGATCTTCCCAACCCAGAGACGGAATCTGTGTCTCTTATGTCTCCTGAATTGGCAGGCAGGTTCTTTACTACTAGCACCACTTGAGAAGCCCTACTGTTTACATAGGTCAGAACAACACTGAAAATCAGTGAAGCCGATCTCAGTCTACATTCACCCACCCCCTGGATTGGGCGTGCTTATCTGTACTTAAGAAATAGGTTTACTTCATTATGGAGAAAATCTTCATTATAATTCCTTCTCCCTGGCCTATACCAAAGTGTTTATTGGTTAGTGATCTGTGAAGTACAAAATGTCTACTTCAAGAGAAACATTTCAGTGTTGTTGAAAGCCAGGAAGCTCTGTGAGCTGGTGAACTCTGGTTGCAATTCCGGTTCTGTTGCTTACTAAGACATACACTGAGGAAAGTTGCTTAGCTTCTCTAAGTTTCCGTTTCCTGGTTTATGAAAACAATAACTACCTCATAGTGTTGTTGAAAGGTTTAGAGGGAATGTTCACAGAGATCTGGTCCACAGTGACAGGAGCAATCGCAGTTGCTGTTGTTAGGATGTGGCTGGAATGAGCTGTAACAAGTTAGCAGTGATTGGGTCTAAATCCAGTACCCAGGACAGCTGAGGGCAACAGAGGACACTCGAGAGGAGAGCTCTGAGAAGCCAGCCCTTGGAGCTGTCAAAGTGGAGGTAGGGAGGTGAAAGAAAGGAGAGGCTGGGACACAATCGCTGAAATAAGTAAGAAGGAGAGAGTAGGAGAGAGTAGGAGTAAGAAGAAGAATCAAATCAATATCAAGAATGGAGCTGGACATGGCACCAGGCAACTGAGAAAGACATTGAAAAGAAAATTCTTCTTTAGCAGAATCAGAAAATAGAGAATACAGTAAATCAGGGAATTCTGCAGTAACGACACAAACCTCTCACACAAGAATTTTACAGGGTACAGAGCACATTTGTAGCAATGTGTTCATGGTAAAAGAGACCCATCATCAATAGCCTTTGATCTCACTGTTTAGAAAATAGAAAAACCTAAACACTCTCACTGATATATAAACTTGTAACTTTCATGTTTTAAAAATCACTTCACTATATTTTGAACTACACATTAGAAAAAGAAAGGGCGTAATTGCTCAGACTTCCAAACTGTAGGAAAAGGACTCCCCATAAATAGCTCTGACATGTTCTCCTAGAGAGTCGAGAAGCAATAAGCTCCCTCCCCCTACATCGTCAGCACAATTGCTCATCAATGCCTGAGCCATCAGAAACCCTAACACTGACTAGGGAGCAGCTGGACCAGGGCCACCAGGCTGTGCCAGAGAGATTAACAAAGTGTCCTTAGATGTACTTCCTCCAAGGCTACAAATGCTGACTCTTCAGTGGTTGCCAAGAGGGAGAAATAAGCTTTTCATTGCCAAGCAGCATGCTTCTGGGAAAACTGAGCTTTTGGTTATCCAGGCATTTTAATGGACTCTATGAATCACTGATCAGCCAAGGAAGAATGCAAAAGAACCCAGGCTCCCAAGTCTGCTGATTGGCTCTTCCAACCAAGACAAATGGAGAGCCAGTCATTCTGAATGAAGGAGGTCACTAAAGAGATCCCTCCTGCTAACTCCAGCCTCTCTTTGTTTCTGTCCCTGGAGGACGATGGAGGGAAAAGCTGCCATAAACCACTGTTCCTTGCAGACAGTAGAAGAGAGGGGAGGAAGCAAGGATGGATTAAATCCTCCTGCGTCCTTCCAAATGTCTCAGCCTTGGTTCACAGCAGATGAAAGTGCTGAGGGGACCAGAGCTATGTCAAAATGATTACGACGTGACACAAGTTAACAGTAAAGGATACTAACTCTGGAAAGGAAATAATTATTCACTCCACCCATTCCCAAACCACTTCATAAAAGGGAAATTTGAGGCAGAGGGAGGTAAAGGAAAGTGCCCAAGGTCAGACTGTTTATTAAAGGCAGAGCTGGAACTAGCTCCTGTAAATATGCCCTCAGGTGGCCATGCTGCCACGCGGAGGTATAGTGAATGAAAAGCAGAAAGCATGACGTTTTACAGGCAACATATGAGGAGCCAGAACACAGAGAGTCTGGATGTTGATGGCTTCAGTGATACTTGAGCATGGGAAACAAATTAGATGAGCCCTGTGGTGGTCCCATCTTACCTCTTAGAGAGAGTTTCCAGGCTGGGGCACAGGTGGGGGAACCTGAGTGGAGCCCATGACTCCTGAGCTGGGCTTTTAAAAGGGCTAAAGCTGCTGGATTCCATAAGGCAGTATGAGCCACCAAGGAAGCCCACTAGAGAGGAGAGAGATACAGAGAAACAAAACTTAGAGACTTTCAGAGCATGTCCTGGGAATCTTCATACATCTATATCTATATGTCAGAATTTATCACTAGAACCATGTAGTATATATTCTTTTGTGCTAAGCTTATTTTGTTTCAATATAATGTTTCTGAGATTTTTCTGTGCTGGGAGTTTGTCAATGGTTCATTTTTATTGCTGAATAGTACTCTATTGTGGGCTTCCCTGTTAGCTCAGCTGCTAGAGAATCTGCCTGCTAATGCAGGAGATCCCCATTCGATACCTGGGGTCTATCCCTTGCAAAGAGTCAGATATGACTGAGCAACTAAGCACACACACACAACACTCTGTTGTGTGCATGCATGTGCTTGCATGCTAAGTCACTTCAGTTGCGTCCAACTTTCTGTCAACCCATGGACTGTAGCCCTCCAGCTCTTCTGTGCATGGGATTCTCCAGGCAAGAATACTGGAGTGGATTGCCATTCCCTCCTCCAGGGGATCTTCCTGATCCAGGGATCAAACCCATGTCTTGTCTCCTGTATTGGCAGGCAGGTTCTTTACCGCTAGTGCCACCTGGGAAGCCCCATAGCCATACCAACATTTGTTTATTCACTCACATCTTGAGGAACATTTGAGTTGTTCCATGTTTTGCTTATTATGGAAAGAGTGCTATATATCTAATGCATAGGTATCTCTATGGACATAAATGGAATTACTAGATCATATGAAAGGTATATGCATAACTTTGAAAGAACTTGGCAAATTGTTTTCCAAGCAACTGTATAATTTTGCATTTTCATCACAAATACTTGAAGTAGCAATTATTTTATTTTAGACAAAGGAGTACGTAAAGGCTGTATATTGTCACCCTGCTTATTTAACTTATATGCAGAATACATCGTGAGAAACGCTGGGCTGGATGAAATACAAGCTGGAATCAAGATTGCTGGGAGAAATATCAATAACCTCAGATATGTAGATAACACCACCCTTATGGCAGAAAGCAAAGAAGAACTAAAGAGCCTCTTAATGAAAGTGAAAGAGGAGAGTGAAAAAGTTGGCTTAAAGTTCAACATTCAGAAAACTAAGATCATGGCATCTGGTCCCACCACTTCATAGCAAATAGGTAGGGTAATAGTGATTGATTTTAGTTTTGGGGCTCCAAAATCACTGCAGATGGTGATTGCAGCCATGAAATTAAAAGATGCTTACTCCTTGGAAGGAAAATTATGACCAACCTAGACAGCATATTAAAAAGCAGAGACATTATTTTGCCAACAAAGGTCCATCTAGTCAAGGCTATAGTTTTTCCAGTAGTCATGTATGGATGTGAGAGTTGGACTATAAAGAAAGCTGAGCATCAAAGAATTGATGCTTTTGAACTGTGGTGTTGGAGAAGACTCTTGAGAGTCCCTTGGACTGCAAGGAGATCCAACCAGTCCATCCTAAAGGAGATCAGTCCTGAGTGTTCATTGGAAGGACTGATGTTGAAGCTGAAACTCCAATACTTTGGCCACCTGATGCGAAGAACCAACTCATTGGAAAAGACCTTGATGCTGAGCAAGATTGAAGGCAGGAGGAGAAGGGGACAACAAAGGATGAGGTGGTTGTTTGGCATCACCGCCTCAATGAACATCAGTTTGGGTAGGCTCCCGGAGTTGGTGATGGACAGAGAGGCCTGGTGTGCTACAGTCCATGGGATTGCAAAGAGTCAGACACGACAGAGTGACTGAACTGAACTGAGGTAGTATAAAAAGGCATGTCATGCTAATTTTAATGTACCTTTTCCATAGTTATTAATGATCATAATCTTTTCCATGTGTTTTTGGCCACTTGCTTATCTTCTTTTTATAAAATGTTTGTCTTTAAACCATTTTTATTGGGTTGCTTTTCTTTTTCTGTTGAATCCTCTGTATATTCTGCATATGCATATGTCTTTGTGAGGCATGTGTATTGCAAATAGTTTATCCCAGCCTATGGTTTGCCTTTTCATTTTCTTAATAATCTTTTTTCATCATACATTTTTAAAAGTTTACATTTAATTGGAGGATAATTGCTTTGTAATGTTATGTTGGTTTTTGATATACAAAACATGAATCAAGCATAAATATACATATATTCCCTTCCTCTTGAGCCTCCCTCCCACTCCATCCCCATCCCACTCCTCTAGGCCATTACAGATCATGATAAATTTTTAATTTTGATAAGTCTAATTTATTTCCTTCCTTTCTTCCTCTCTGCCTCCCTCCCCACCTCAATTCTTCTTCCTTTTTTTTCTTTCACAACTTATAAATTGGTAAGCATTTTCTCCTCTAGTTTCTGAAAGAGTTTGTATAAGGACTCTTTTCTTGTGTTATTCTATTTTCAGGGGTCAGATGCCTGCAAACAGTTCTCTCACATATTTTTTTTTTTTGCAGTTGTATAACTGTTTGCAGCAAAATGGCAAATCTGGTGCCTGTTTTCTTGCCACAGTCAAAAATAGAAGTCCTGTTCCTTCTATTTGAAAATCATACTATCCAGTTATCTGATATTTTCCCATTTTTAGCCAAGTTACCTACCAACCTTCATGACATTCCCCCAAATCCTCAAAAACACTGTCACCAGGACTTTTGGATTCAATTATTCATTGGTGCTATGATCAAATTTGAATTTTGGCCCTACTGTTTCTACCTACTGCAACCAGGAGAAATCATTTAACTGCTGCCTTAGTAGTCTGTGTGTAAAAATTAGGACAACAAAATTTCAGAGGTTTTGTAGAAATTGAAGGAGATAACTCATCTTGCACAACGGCAAGGACATGATAGGTATTTAACAAATGGCAGAAGTGTAGAGGTTGAAAGAGTGTATTCTAGAGTCAGGAGACTTGCCTTTGAAAACTAGTTACAACTACAACACACAATCTCTGTTGGGGAAATATACATAGCCACTTTAAGCCCTAAATTCTCATTTATAAAATACAAGTGATAATAACCGTCACTACCTCATAAGACTGGTTTGAGATTTCAGTGTGAAAATGCATACAAAATACCTCCTGGCATACCTAGCACATGATAGATGCTCAATAAATATCACAAGTTGTATTACTGTTCTCTTTCTCACTCTTTCCTCCACCAACCCCTTGCCATCATTAAGGGGTGACTTTTCATCATATGCATCATTTGTTCCTTAAGATCTTCTGCCTTTGGATGGCCCCATAACTCCACTGATCAGCCACTCTGTTCTCTAGCAGCCTACACTTAGTTTCACCTTTTTCTATCACAACTTCATGTCACTCCACTCCAGTACTCTTGCCTGGGAAATCCCATGGACAGAGGAGCCTGGTAGGCTGCAGTCCATGGGGTCGCAAAGAGTCGGGCATAACTGAACAACTTCACTTTCGCTTTTCACTTTCATGCATTGGAGAAGGAAATGGCAACCCACTCCAGTGTTCTTGCCTGGAGAATCCCAGGGACAGAGGAGCCTGGTGGACTGCCATCTGTGGGGTCGCAGAGTTGGACACAACTGAAGCGACTTAGCAACAGCAGCAGCATGTCTTCCCACCTCTTCCACTCTTCAATCCCAATTCCCATGCTCTCCATATAGTTCTGCCAGGACCAGTTATAAAGAGTAGCATTTAGAATAGCAAGACTGTCATTCAAAAGACATAACTAACACCAGCCTCATCAGTTTTTATTTTCCTTTTTTAAACTATTGGTTCCTTTTAGTTACTCAGCCTTAGGATAAGTCCTACAGTCTGGTCAAGCACATTAGATCAGTTGTGGCCTAGTCAAGATATCAGCATCTCTCAGTGGGTTTGAAATCCCCATAGTCCACACAAAATTATCTGATAGGTTGGGAAATCTCCATTCACCTCTACAAACTTTACTCTTGGGCTCTGTTAGTGTTCTCTTGGCAGGAGGAAGGGACTGAAATATTGAATATAACCAGATTGGTGTCATGGCATTAAAGGCAGGAATGCTGTTGCTTTTTTCTTGGGAGCACATTAAAACCTGAGGGAGATTCTTGCCAGTGCTTTGGAATCCCAAGAATTTCTGATTTAATTGGGTTGGGATGAACCAACCCAATTGGTTGACTGACTATTATTGCTTTTTAAGTGTTGCCCTGATGATGTTAATACTCACCCAGAGTTGAGAACCGCTGCAATAGAGGGATAAAGCAGGTTATTAGGATGGTTTCTCCTGTCTAATTCCAATAACATAATGATAGGAAACTTACTTTTCAGTGATATGCTAGAGTTGGTTTCTAGTGGCTCATGAAAGCTGATTGTTAAAATTTCACAAGTTTTGCTAGCCATCTGATGTCACATTCGTAGATTCAAAGTGGTCATGTAGGAGCATTTACACATAAGCAAATAGTAAAAGCCACAAATGTCTCCCTGATTTCAGTATAATACCACAAAGTGGAATTACTGGGGGGATTACAGCTGAAACTTTATTGCACATACAGATAGCCTTGGAATTTTGTGGAGAATCTTTAGCTAATTTCCCTTTCACCTTGAATCATAAAATTACATGCAACTAAACTATATTCAATGCTCCTTTTAATATTGCGTCTGATGAAACTTTTTTCCCATGGTTCACCACGAAATTTCTTTGCTTTCTCTTCTTTTAAATACAAATGGCTGCCCAGGACGAATTTGATAAATACATTCATAAATATGAACTGACAGAGTGGAGGAGACTATCTCACTTTCTCTATACAAGTCTATTTAACTCTCATTTTCTCACTGCTCTCATAATTTATAGACCTATTGATCTGTTAGATCTACTGATCTAATTTTCATGGCTCTCAAAACCTGATGGCAATTATTCCAGTACTCCACCACAGGAGTCATTGTTTTCCATGTATTTCATTGCAAGTACGTATAAGAAAATAAAACGTATCCAAAGCAGACATGATAGCACAGAATATTAGAGTGGGAAAGAGCTTTAGAACTTGTCTAACCCAAATCTCCCATTTTATAAATGACCAAATGGCCTTGGCCAGCTTGGGTGACTTGCAAGCACGTGTGCTCAGCTGGTCAGTCACGTCCAGCTTTCTGTGACCCCATGGACTGTAACCCACCAGGCTCCTCTGTCCATGGGATTTTTCAGGCAAGAATACTGGAGTGGGTTGCCATTTCCTTCTCCAAGGGATTGAACTTGCATTTCCTGTGTCTCTTGCACTGGCAGGCAGATTCCTTACCACTGAGGCACCTGAGAGGCCATGCTTAGATGACTTACCCATGGTCATATGTCCAGTTAGTGGCAGAGCCAGAATTGTATATAATAAAAAAGCAAAATGGCTGTCTGGGGAGGCCTTACAAATAGCTGTGAAAAGAAGAGAAGTGAAAAGCAGAGGACAAAAGGAAAGATAGAGGCATCTGAATGCTGAGTTCCAAAGAATAGCAAGGAGACATAAGAAAGCCTTCCTCAGCGATCAATGCAAAGAAATAGAGGAAAACAATAAAATGGGCAAGACTAGAGACCTCTTCAAGAAAATTAGAGATACCAAGGGAACATTTCATGCAAAGATGGGCTCAATAAAAGACAGAAATGGTATGGACCTAACAGAAGCTGAAAATATTAAGAAGAGGTGGCAAGAATACAAAGAAGAACTATACAGAAAAGATCTTCATGGCCAAGATAATCACGATGGTGTGATCACTCACCTAGAGCCAGACATCCTGGAATGTGAAGTCAAGTGGGCCTCAGAAAGCATCACTACGAACAAAGCTGGTAGAGGTGATGGAATTCCAGTTAAGCTATTTCAAATCCTGAAAGATGATGCTGTGAAAGTGCTACACTCAATATGCCAGCAAATTTGGAAAACTCAGCAGTGGCCACAGGACTGGAAAAGGTCCGTTTTCATTCCAATCCCAAAGAAAGGCAATGCCAAAGAATGCTCAGACTACCACACAATTGCACTCATCTCACATGCTAGTAAAGTAATGCTCAAAATTCTCCAAGTCAGGCTTCAGCAATACGTGAACTGTGAACTTCCTGATGTTCAAGCTGGTTTTAGAAAAGGCAGAGGAACCAGAGATCAAATTGCCAGCATCCGCTGGATCATGGAAAAAGCAAGAGAGTTCCAGAAAAACATCTATTTCTGCTTTATTGACTATGCCAAAGCCTTTGACTGTGTGGATCACAAGAAACTGTGGAAAATTCTGAAAGACATGGGAATACCAGACCACCTGACCTGCCTCTTGAGAAACCTATATGCAGGTCAGAAAGCAACAGTTAGAACTGGACATGGAAGAACAGACTGGTTCCAAATAGGAAAAGGAGTATGTCAAGGCTGTATATTGTCACCGTGCTTATTTAACTTACATGCAGAGTACATCATGAGAAACACTGGGCTGGAAGAAGCACAAGCTGGAATCAAGATTGCTGGGAGAAATATCAATAACCACTGATATGCAGATGACACCACCCTTATGGCAGAAAGTGAAGAAGAACTAAAAATCCTCTTGATGAAAGTGAAAGAAGAGAGTGGAAAAAGTTGGCTTAAAGCTCAACATTCACAAAACAAGATCATGGGATCTGGTCCCATCACTTCATGGGAAATAGATGGGAAACAGTGGAAACAGTGTCAAACTTTATTTTTGGGGGCTCCAAAATCACTGCAAATGGTGATGGCAGCCATGAAATTAAAAGATGCTTACTCCTTGGAAGGAAAGTTATGACCAACCTAGATAGCATATTCATAAGCAGAGACATTACTTTGCCAACAAAGTTTCATCTAGTCAAGGCTGTGGTTTTTCCAGGGGTCATGTATGGATGTGAGAGTTGGACCGTGAAGAAGGCCGAGCACTGAAGAATTGATGCGTTTGAACTGTGGTGTTGGAGAAGACTCTTGAGAGTCCCTTGGACTGCGAGGAGATCCAACCAGCCCATTCTAAAGGAGATCAGTCCTGGGTGTTCTTTGGAAGGAATGATGCTGAAGCTGAAACTCCAGTACTTTGGCCACCTCATGCAAACAGTTGACTCATTGGAAAAGACTCTGATGCTGGGAGGGTTGGGGGGCAGGAGGAGAAGGGGACGACCGAGGATGAGACGGCTGGATGGCATCATCAACTCGACGGACATGAGTCTGAGTGAACTCCGGGAGTTGGTGATGGACAGGGAGGCCTGGCATGCTGCAGTTCATGGGGTCACACAGAGTCAGACACGACTGAGCGACTGAACTGAACTGAACTGAACAGGTATCTTCACTTCTAAGCTATTTTGTTTTTCTATGCCCTTGAACTTCAAAGTGTGGTCAGCCCACCAGCAGCATTGCCATAACCTGGGAGCTTGTTAAGCTCTATTACAGACCAACTGAAAATGAATCTGTACCTCAACAAATTTGGAAGTCATCTGTATGCACATTAAAGTTTGGATCCATCCAATCCAATTCTGGATGTGCACTGAAAAGATTTAAAAGCAAGATCTCAAAGAGATATTGTATGCCCATGTTCGTAGCAGCATTAATCACAATAGTCAAAAGGTAGAAACAATCCAAATATCCACTGGCAGTTGAATGTATAAACAAAAGGTGATGTATACATACAATGAATATTATTCAGTCTTTAAAAGGAAGGAAATTCTGACACATGCCATAAGTGAAGTAAAGCAAACTGCTCAGTCGTTTCTGACTCTGTGCGATCCCATGGACTGTAGCCTACTAGGCTCCTCCATCCATGGGATTTTCCAGGCAATAGTCCTGGAGTGGGTTGCCATTTCCTTCTCCAGGGGATCTTCCCAACCCAGGGATTGAACCCGGGTCTCCCGCATTGTAGACAGATGCTTTACCGTCTGAGCCACCAGGGAAGCTCCACATGCCATAATATAGATGAAACTTGAAGACATTATGCTAAGGAAAATAAGCTAGTCACAAAAAGACAAATACTATATAATTTATATAAGTAGAGTCAAATTCATAGAGATAAAAAATAGAGCAGTGGTTTTCAGGGCCAGAGGGAGGGGCAATGGAAAATTGTGATTTAAAGGGTGCAGAGTTTCTATTTTGCAAAATAAAAAGTTACAGAAATTGGTTACACAGCAATGTAAGTGTACTTAACACTACTGAACTGTACACTTAAAATGGTTGTGATGATATATTTCATGTTATGTATATTTTATCGTAACAAAAAACAATCTTCACTTTAAAAAAAGAAGTGCTAGTCTGTACCAATTTGATTCTGGTTTTCCTGCGAGGTTAGATTCAACAACTGAAGCAGATGTCAGATGGAGACAAAACCAAGTCAGAAGATTATTGAAATGAGTTGCATAAAAAGATTTTTCATTTGTTTAAAATTTATTTTAATTAGGCTTTCTGCTAGCTCAGAATCCTCACAGCAATCTTCAGGTGGCTTAATTCTCATGTTGTTATTAGGGTGACCAACTCAACCAGTTTGCCTGGGACTCCCACTTTCACCACAAAAAGTCACATGTCCCCAGGAAACCCCTCTGTTCACATCAGGAGTGTTGGCCATGCTATTTATTGATGAATCTTTTTTGTTGTTGTTGTTGTTGTTTTTATTTTTTTAATTTTATTTTTTTTAATTTTAAAATCTTTAATTCTTACATGCATTCCCAAACATCTTAAAGATGATGTAGCAGCTAAGCAGAGCCAAGACTCAGACTCAGATCTGACTAGTGAAAGAACCAAAAGAACTCTAATTCAATGAGTAAGTAAAAGAGAAGTGACCACAAAATGCCCCTGCTGATGTCTATGTATCTTGATACTATCACTGTGATCTCTCTCACTAAGTTTGGGTTTAAATTTTTTAAAAAACTTATCTGTCATGTCAAACATTCTTAGCTTACTGACTTCTCTGTCTCTATTAATGTCATTATATTCTAGAAAATTTGCAGGATGCTACTCTTGAAAAATAAAAACAAATTTCTGATCTGCCTATTGCGTTTAAAATGATGGTGAACTACAGCAAAGAAAAAGCAGGTAATGACCCCAAGCATGGAATATCATCAAGGCTGTAATTGGTATCTGTCCAAAGCCTTCTTAATAAGGACTTTTAATCACTGTAGAAAAGAAATCATTGTAACTGGTGTGCTCAGTCATGTCCAACTCTTTTCGACCCTTTGGACTATAGCTTCCAGGGTCCTATGTCCATGAGATATTTCAGGCAAGAATACTGGAGTGGGTTGCCATTTCTCCCTCCAGGGTATCTTCCCCATCCAGGGACATCCTGTGTCTCCTGCATTGTAGGCAGATTCGTTACCTGTTGAGCCACTGGGGAAGCACATTGTAACTAGTAGTAATGTTCAAAATATAGGCTGAATGTTCAAAATATAGGCTGACAGTTAGATGGGCAAAGATGTTTGGACTACAGTTAGAGAATGACCTTATTTGATTTCCCCCACATTTGTTAGAGAGTAAGCAGAGATGGGCAGGGGAGTCAAGGAAACCAGAGGAATGGAGTTCACCCTAGTCCTAATAATCCATTTGAGCCAAGACATCTCTGATTTTACATACTAATGATGCTCTGAGGTCATGCTATAAGAAAATTTTGCCACTGCCCCATACTGCTTTGTTTACATTCTATTTACCCACTGAGGTTAATAATAAAACCTTAAGTAAAGGTAAGGGAGGCGAGATGGTGAAACTATGTACTGTTCCAATACCATCTCTGGATAAGGGTGGGTAGAGGGTTGAGAGAGAAATCTTCAAGTAGTACCTGTGAAAAAAAGGCAATGAAATGCCAGCTCCTGTAGAAAAAGAAAATGTAACTTGTAAAGAGATCTGGCCTTGAACGAAACAAAGAAGCAGCCTTCAAGACTTAACCCAAGTCAGTCCCCTTGTAGGTCCATTGAAAAATTCTCTTATCCACTTAGAGACAAACCCTGCAGAAATGAGGGCGGCCAAGTGAGTGAGTGACTAGCACTACTCTCAACCTTTTTCTTCTACAGCACACTTGACAAATGATGTTCACATGCTGGTAAACCCCTGTGACTGCCCCCAAGGCTCTTCCAACTTGCCAGCGTGATTTCTGAAAATTCAATCCTGCAGAAGAAGATACAAGTTACAGGGATGTTATATGGATATACATTGATTTATTATACAGCAAATTTTATTATACAACAAAAAAGGCAGCTTTAGCCACAAACCTTCATTCTTTAAATATTGTCATGAATAACTCCTATCACAAAAAGATCAGTACATATAAGTTCATAGCATCATTATTCTCCACAGCCAACAAGAGGAAACAACCCAAATGTCCATCAATTGATGAATGAATAAACAAAATGTGGTGTATCCGTGAATGTATGTGTGTGTGTGTGCACGTGCTAAGTCGCTTCAGTCCTGTCTGACTCTTTGGACACTATGGACTATAGTTCACCAGACTTTTCTGTCCATGGGATTCTCCAGGCAAGAATACTGGAGTGGGCTGCCAGGCCCTCCTCCAGGGGATCTTCCTGACCCATGGACCAAACCTATGTCTCATTATGTCTCCTGAATTTCAGGCAGTTTATTTACCACTAGTGCTATGTGGGAAGCCCATATCCATGACTACTACTCAACAATTAAAAGGAAGAAAGTACCGTAAATGGATGAAGCTCAAAAACATTAGGCTAATTGAAAGAAGCCAGACACAAAAGCACATAATTCTATGATTTCTTCATATAAAATGTCAAGCAAAGACAAATTAGACACAAAAAGTAGATAAGCAGTTGCCCTGGAACTGGGGGTGGAAACGGGGAGGAATTGTAAATGGGCGTGAGGTTTCTTCTCAGGCTGCTAGAAATTTTCTAAAATTAGATTTTAATGTATATGTAAAAACAGGAGAATTTTATGCTCTATAAGTTATTTCCCAATAAATTGCTTTTAAAGAGGAAAAAAAAACTATTTGGGAAAAAAAGAAAAGCTCCTGACATTTCTCATCACTGATAGAGACTGGCCTTGCATGTGTCTGCCAAAATCTCCTGCCCCCAAACCTGCTCTCTGCTGTCCCCGGCACTTAGTTCAGGATTTTTAAAAACAGGCTCTTTGTCTCATCCTTTGTTGATAGAAAGTGTGGCGTCACTCCCTCTGGCACATTATCACATTTTTATAAATTATAATCAACCCGTTACATTTGCAAGATTGCTTGAGTTTAGACAATCTATCCTAGGAGCAGAGAAACCAGGAGGTATTGTGCTGGGCTTTGTCTCAAGGACAAAGTACAGGAAACACAAAGTAAAAATATGCTGTCAGGCCTTTTATCTGTTCTGTATCCTTGTAGCATTTTCTCCACTGGAAAAAAGATAATGATAGGCTTTCTGGACATTAGAGACTGTTTATATTAACGATTATTACGTATGTGTGAAATGACAGTATAAAGGTGATATTTTTCTATCGACAGTTGATATAAATAGTACTGTCTTGCAAGTGACTTGAAAACTCAATTTCAATAAATCCCTATTACCATATAGAGATGTGAAAAATGTGATAAACGTAGCTTAGATTTATAATCACTTTTGCAGTGGTACAATGCTATGAAACAAAGCTTAGAGTTTGTAAATGTGACTTAGGTCACATCTCTGACTATAAATTTTTTTAAAATCTAAAATGTAGAAATTAATAGGCCACTAAAATATCATCTAACCTAGATAGCATGTTGAAAAGCAGAGACATTACTTTGCCAACAAAGGTCCGCCTAGTCAAGGCTATGGTTTTTCCAGGGGTCATGTATGGATGTGAGAGTTGGACTGTGAAGAAAGCTGAGCGCCAAAGAACTGATGCTGTTGAAGTGTGGTGTTGGAGAAGACTCTTGAGAGTCCCTTGGACTGCAAGGAGATCCAAGCAGTCCATTCTGAAGGAGATCAGCCCTGGGATTTCTTTGGAGAGAATGATGCTGAAGCTGAAACTCCAGTACTTTGGCCACCTCATGCGAAGAGTTGACTCATTGGAAAAGACTCCGATGCTGGGAGGGATTGGGGGCAGGAGGAGAAGGGGACGACAGAGGATGAGATGGCTGGATGGCATCACTGACTCTATGGATGTGAGTCTGAGTGAACTCCAGGAGTTGGTGATGGACAGGGAGGCCTGGCTTGCTACGATTCATGGCGTCACAAAGAGTCGGACACAACTGAGCGACTGAACTGAACTGAACTGAACATATCTAGTCAATCTCCCTAGCTGAGGAAACAAAAGACTATGATAAGTAGCTTGCTCCAAAGGGTGGTGAAGGCTATTCAGGACTCCTAACTCACAGTCATGCACTCTTCCCATATACATGGCAATATATATATATATGTATATATATATATGTATACATATATACATATACATGTATACATATACATATATATACATATATATATATATATATATTCCCATTGGATTAGTAAGCATACAGAGGGACTGCCCCTCTGAGGATACCTTTTATTCAATTAAAAAAAAAATTAGGTAGAAATGGCATACCCTCATTCACAAACTAAATCTAGTCCATAGACACGTTTGCTTGACCAACATGGATTGTTTAACATTTTTACTCATTAAATTCTTAAAATTCAGAGATTTGATATATAAATTTATACTTACCACGTTTTTAGTTCCTTTTTTTTTTTTTTTTTTGCCTTATAGCATGCAGGATTTTATTTCCCCAATGAGAGATGGAACCCATAAGCCTTGCCCTGGAAGCCCAGAGTCTTAACCACTGGGCCACCAGGGAAGTCCCTTGGTCTAGTTTTAGGAAATGGGAACTTCGGCAGCACTAGACGAGTAGTCTTCTACGACTGCAGTCACTGAGGGTGAGTGGCAGTTGCCCCATTTAGAATGCGCCTTCCTCTTCAGTGTTTGTTTTTTTTTTTTTTTCTAATACCTGATTTGCTTCTTTCATTTTAAATACCCAGACCCTTGTAGGCATTTGAGTTTGTGACACTGAGTTAGGGGATCTGGGAATACTGACTCCTAGATTATGTATATCAAGGTAGAAATTCTGAGACAGCTTAGAGACTGGCTCAGTTCTTAAACTCTCTGGTTGGACATAATTTATGCAAAGCACAACCGTTGGCAATATATGTCAGCATCAGATTCGTTAAAGATATCCTGTAACTGGCTTAGGATTTGGTGGGTTTGTTTCAGACAGTGAGCACTGGAGAGCACCAATCCTAAGACAGGACTGCTCCCAACATTGTGAGGTCTGGAGTATGAATGCCAGTACAGACTCATGTACCCACAGCTACATTTTCAGAAGTTCCAAACTTAAGCTAACAGACTATTCAACAAAATAAGAATCTATATTCCAATGAGAAATGTACACATATTACCTGAAGGCCAATTTTAAATTGAAAATATGCATATAAAAAGGAGGTGGGGCAGGGAATTTCCTGGCAGTCCAGTAGTTAGGACTCCATGCTTTCTCTGCCAAGGGCCTGGATTCAATCCCTAGCCGAGGCGCTAAGATCCCATAAGCTGCCCTGCATGGCCAAAAAAGAAAATTAAAGTTCTCAGACACTGCGGAGTTTCAGAACAGATCAAAATACCATATATACAAGAGCTAGCTGCAAGGCCCTGCACAGCCCTCTAGCTCTTCCTCCATCCTCCACTACAAGGGGCTTCCTGTACATGTGTATGGACAGCCAGCCATCATAACAAGCTCTACCCACCCCTCTCCCCTCAAGCAACATTCCCTGGCCACCCCTTGGGCCTAGGAAATCTCACACAGGTGGTTGGCCAGGATCAGTGAGCTATGGCCCATATGTGGGCCAAATCCAGCCCACAGCCTATGTATGGCTTATAAGCTTAGAATAGCTTTTACATTTTTTTTTAAGAGTTGTAAAAAAGAGAGGGAGAAAGAGAAGAAGAATATGTGATGGAGACCCTAAATAGCCTGCAAAGCTTAAAATATTTACACTCTGGCCATTTACGGGAAAGTTTTGCCTACCCCAATTCTGAGGTCCAGGGAAGAGTTTCCTCCTACTCTAAGGACAGTGCTACCCAAGGATAACCCAGATACTTCTAAAACGCTAGGGAGCCCATTCAAAGTCTGCATGCTTCCTCCAGAATCCCTAATGACCCTGGAACCAGTCCTCTAATCCTCCAGATCAAAGAGGATTTGAATGGGATTGGAGGTACAGATCATGGGCAAGCATCTGTGGAATACCTATGTTGAGTGAGGCACTGGGCTGTTTTTTACATACCTTGTCTTCTTCAGTCCTCTCAGGCCATCTCCAGTCCAGAGTAGAAGCAGAAGACATGCAAACAAAATCAGTGAGTATGGAGACTTGGGAAAAGTCTTCTGTTTCCTGAAACTGGTGTCATCATCATCACCATCATTTTAGTTGAATTTGGTTATGATAATGACAGAGAGGAGAATCAATCATTTAAAAAATAAGTGGAGTTTGAGTTATGTGCAGAAATGACTCCCTTTTCCCTTCCCACAGGAAAGAGATTTGAGAGTTTAGCTGATGCTCAGAAGTTGGGAGTTGAGTAGCCTAGAGACCACAGTGATTAAATTCTGTCTTTGCTTCTCCTCTGTGTCTCTCTAAGGAAAGAGACAGATGGTGTGTCAGGAGAAAGAAGATCATGTGGAGATGAATATCTGTAACACTGGCTCAGAGGCAGCCTTATACAAGGCCGGTGGCCTAGAATGGAATCAAATACTTACATTAAAAGAGAAGGCATTGGGGAGTTGCCACATGATGAAGCCTGGCACCTTACCTCACAACCTGCCTGAGGTACTGTGATCTGCTATTTCCTCACACACACAGAAAGCAGCATCTTCCCAAAGGAAAATGAGCTCTTCCTTTTCAGAGAAAGGCATTATTTCAGATCCCTGCACTGAGTTAAGAACAAAGAAACCTCAGAGAAAGTCACTCATGACCTTCGAGGTTTATCTGATTTTCTTATTCACAGCAATACAGATGGCTTTTTTTTTTTTAATAAGCAAAGGTTAAAAAGCCTCACTATAATTGAATGAATCAAAGGAGTAAGAGATTGATTTTTACTGGATTTCTACAGTAAAAAATAGCTTTATTGCTAATACAGAAAACCTTGGCTATAACCTAGTAGAGAATTGGGTGAAAATTTTCAAAAATCAGAACTAAGTACAGAGAATAATGTAATAAATGCACATATATTAATCATCCAGACTGAATACGATTTTATCAAAATTGTTTCAGATCTTTTTAAAATATAAAATAAATACTGCTTTTTAAGTTGAATTCCCCTTTTTACCCTCATTTCCCCACAGTCCTGTTACCTGTTATCTGATCAGTTACATTAGTAGAGTCTTAATGCTCCTTGATATAAATCTTATTTACTCAGATTTGTCTGTACATACATGGGGCTTCCCACGTGGCTCAGTGGTAAAGAACACTCCCACCAATGCAGGAGATGCAGGACACACGAGTTCGATCCCAGGTTGGGAAGATCCTCTGGAGGAAGAAATGGCAACCCACTCCAGTAATCTTGCCTGAAAAATCCAGTAGACAGAGGAGCCTGGCCAGCTACTGTCCATGGGTTTGTAAAGAGTTGGATACGACTGACTGACTTGAGCACACACACATTTGTATATACATATATATTTGTGTAGTTGTGGGTCACATTCTGTTTGTATATTATATACGATTTGCACATTTATGTTCGTTAGTAATATTAGAATATAGTTATAGCCTTTAAAAATGATTTAGATTACTGACCTCCTTTTCTATTCTCTGAAACAGTTTGTATATTAAAGGAATTATTTATTACTTTTAGGTTTGGAGAAATTCAGTTGTATGATTGTCTTAAGCTGATTAGATTTTTGACTGTTAACCCAGTTTTTAAAGTTTTCAGTCTGTTTTAAACATTTTCGTTGCTTAGCTTTTAAATTTGTATTTATTACCATATTTAAATTTTTAAACTATTGTCAAAGTTTTCATGGTATTCTTTTGTTGAATCTTAAAAATTCAATTGTATTTGTAGTATTTTCTCTTTCATATTTCTTTTGGTATTTGCTTGTTATTTCTTTCCCTTTCTCAGTTAATATTGTCAGATATGTTTCTTTTATTGTACAAATGATTGGTTTTTGCATTTGATCATTTCTTTCTCTTTACTTACGATTTTTAAACTTTTCCTATATTCTTTCTGTTTGCTTTGATTTTTTTTCTTTTCTAACTCCTTGAAATCTTATTCCATGTATTTTCATTATGCTTTTTAAATGAATGCAGCATCACACAATTTTTATGTGTAATTCCTTTGTTTTGTTCAAAACTAAATATTTCGGTTTTAAAATCAAGATTACTTCTTTAACTCACTAGTTGTTAAATGTTGCCTTGCTTTCAAATAAATGTATTGTTTAAAATGTTTCAATGCTTCATTGTTTTTGGTGATTGAATGTACTCTGTATGATATCATTTCTTTGGACTCCGTTGGGAATCCCACAGTGCCATCATAGAAGGTCAGTTTGAGAGAATGTCTTTTGCATAAGCTTGAAAATAACTTAGGTTCTTTGTCGGATGCTAAATTCTATATAGGTGCTGAATTAAGCTAATTAAATGCATTATTCATATTACTACTATTATTTCTATGAGCTGTCAACTTCTGAAAATGTATTAAAATCTCCCTCTGTGATTATATTAATGTAGTAAATTGCATTGATTTTCTTTTTTAAAAATAATTTTTTAATTTATTTATTTTTGGCTGTGCTGGGTCTTCACTGCTACCCAGGCTTTTCTCGAGTTGCAGTGACCCTGGGCTATCCTCTGACTGCGGTGAGCAAACTTCTCATTGCAGTGGCTTCACTTGCTGTGGAACATGGCTCAGTATTTGCAGTTCCCAGGCTCTAGAACACAGGTTCAATAGTTGCAGTGCACAGGCTTAGTAGCTTCAGAGCATATGGAATCTTCCCTCACCATGGATCAAACTCTACATTGGAGGTAGAGTCCTTACCACTCAGCCACCAGTGAAGCCTGTGATTGATTTTCTGTTGTTAAACTACCCTTGCATTCCTGAAATAAATCCTGGTGGTCATAATTTTTAAAAAAGATCAATTTTCTAGTGATTGAAGATTATTTTCTTTCTGTGTTTATAAGAAAGATTAGCCTGTATATTTCCTTTATTCTAATATACATGCAATAAAATGAATGGGGAAATGTCCCACTCTTTTCAGTTCTCTGGAAGATATTTAGTAAGATTGTTATTTATTTTTCCATAAATGCTTGGAAGATTTATCAGAGAAACCATTAGGGCCAGTAGTTTTCTTTGTGGGAAGGTTTTGGAAAATGAATTCCATTTTCTTTCTTTATTTTTCTTTGGTTTTATTTTTAATTGGATGATTTACAACTTTACAAAGTTGTGTTGGTTTCTGCCATACAACAGCAAGAATTAGTTGTAAGTATATACATGTCCAGTCCTTCTTGAGCCTCTTTTCTACCTCCCACTTCCCATATTTCTTGATAGGCATAAGAACTCAAATGTCTCTTTCTTCTTGAGTCAAGTTTGATAAGTTTCATCTTTCAATGAAATTATCAAATTGGCATTAAGTTGTTCATAATAATTTTGCTATCTTTTAATATCTGTATAATTTATAGCCATGCCATCACTTTTATTCCTAATATGTGCTTAGTCACTTCAGTAATCTGCTATTTATAAACAAAGCTTAGAATTATTCTGACCTCCTACGTTCTCACCCCCTTCTTCCCCACTCTCTCTGAAGAGGACCCCAGGCATCTGCATGGTACCTGCATGCTCAGTCACTTCAGTTGTGTCCTACTCTTTGCGGCCCCATGGGCTGTAGTCTGCCAGGTTCCTCTGTCCATGAGATTCTCCAGGAAAGACTACTGGATTGAATTGCCATGCCCTCCTCCAGGAGACCTTTCCAACCCAGGGATGGAACCCAAGTCTCCAGTGTCTCCTGCATTGCAAGTGGATTATTTACCACTGAGCCATTCAGGAAGCACTATTTTAACCAGAATTTTCTTTTTCTTGATCAGTCTTGCTAAGAGTTTATTATTTGCATTAATTTTTTAAAGAACTTTTGGCTTTTTTCTGTACTTCATTGATTAATACTGTTATCTTTATTATTTTCTTTCTTATTTTTTAGGTATGATTTGCAATTTTTTAGCTTATTAAATTAGAAAATTCACTTTCTCTTTAAGACATGAGTTATTTTAAAGTATATGAATAATTTCCAAGTATTTGGGAAATATTTTTTTTTGTCATTGATATACAGCTTTACAATCACAGAAAACTAATCAAACTGATCACATGGATCACAACCTTGTCTGACTTAAGTGAAACTATGAGCCATGCCATGTAGGGCCACCCAAGGCGGACGGGTCATGGTAGAGAGTTCTGACAAAACATGGTCCACTGGAGAAAAGAATGGCAAACAACTTCACCATTCTTTCCTCAAGAACCCCATGAACACTTTGAAAAGGCAACAGGATATGACGCTGAAAGATGAACTCCCCAGGTCAGTAGGTGCCCAATATGCTACTGGAGATCAGTGGAGAAATAGCTCCAGAAGTAATGAAGAGGCTGAGCCAAAGTGGAAACAACGCCCAGTTGTGCATGTGTCTGGTGGTGAAAGCAAAGTCCAATGATGTAAAGAACAGTATTGCATAGGAACCTGGAATGTCAGGTCCATGAATTAAGGCAAACTGGAAGTGGTCAAACAGGAGATGGCAAGAGTAAACATCGACATTTTCGGAATCAGTGAGTTAAAATGGGCTAAAATGGGTGAATTTAATTCAGATGATCATTATATCTACTACTATGGGTAAGAATCCCTTAGAAGAAATGGAGTAGCCCTCAAAGTAAACAAAAGGGTCTGAAATGCAGTACTTGGGTGCAATCTGAAAAATAACAGGATGATCTCTGTTCGTTTCCAAGGCAAACCATTCAGTATTACAGTAATCCAAGTTTATGCCCCAACCACTAATGTTAAAGAAGCTGAAGTTGAATGGTTCTATGAATACCTACAAGACTTTCTAGAACTAACACCAAAAAAAGAGTACTTTTCATTGGGGAACTGGAATGCAAAAGTAAGAAGTCAAGAGATACCTGGAGTAACACACAAGTTTGGCCTTGGAGTACAAACTGAAACAGGGGAAAGGCTAACAGAATTTTGCCAGGAGAACACACTGGTCATAGCAAACACCCTCTCTCAACAACACAAGAGAAGACTCTACACATGGACAGCACCAGATGGTCAACACCGAAATCAGATTGATTATATTTGCAGCCAAAGATGGAGAAGCTCTATACAATCAGCAAAAACAAGACCAGGAGCTGACTGTGGCTTCGATCATGAACTCCTTATTGGCAAATTCAGACTTACATTGAAGAAAGTAGAGAAAATGACTAGGCCATTCAGGCATTGTGGGAGACAGGAAGAATAAAAGAAAAGCAGGCCCCAGCAAGGGCTGCAAAAGAAATTTATAATTATTGATAAACTGGGTGCTATAAGGCATGAGACTCTTGGAACAAGTCCAGAGGGAACAGTTCATAGTCTGAAAACAAGATATGATCATGGGGTTGGAAAACCGACCCCAGACTGTTTCTCAACTGACATCTCAGAGAGTCACATGTTTTACGTATCTGGTGGATATCTATAGATAAGAATATTAGTCTTAGTTAGATTTGTTATTGATTACTGTTTCTTAATTACTCGATGGTTAATGATCATTTTGTTCTTTGGCCCTGAAGGCCACATGAGGTATAGTTTAACTCCCTGCTTATTCTTTCCTTCATGGTTGAAAGTATAATAAAGCTGGCTTGGATTCAGTTTCAGCACCTTCACCTTGGAGCAGTGTTGGTCCCCTGATCCTCGCTTTTCACTGAATAATTGTCTTGTTTCTCATTCTCTCACCATATCGTACTTTCAGAAACCGTGTTTGTAGAGTCAGTCTCAACAAGGTATGACCTAAATCAAATTCCTTACAATTATACAGTTGAAGTGACAAATAGATTCAAGGAATTAGATCTGATAGACAGAGTGCCTGAAGAATTATGGGCAGAAGTTCATGACATAGTACAGGAGGCAGTGATTAAAACCATCTGCAAGAAAAAAGAAATGCAAAAACGTAAAATGACTGAGGAAGGATTACAAATAGCTGAGAAAAGAAGAGAAGCAAAAGGCAAAGGAAAAAAGGAAAGATATATCCATCTGAATCCAGAGTTCCAAAGAAAGCAAGGAGAGATAAGAAAGCCTTCCTGGGAGAGCAATGCAAAAAAGTGAGGAAAACAGTAAAAATGGGAAAGACTAGAGATCTCTTCAAGAAAATTAGAGATACCAAGGGAATATTTCATGAAAAGGTGGGCATAATAAAGGACAAAAATGGTATGGACCTAACAGAAGAAGAAGATATTAAGAAGAGGTGGCAAGAATACACAGAAGAACTATACAGAAAAGATCTTCATGACCCAGGTAACCATGATGGTGTGATCACTCACCTAGAGTCAGACATCTTGGAGTGCGAAGTCAAATGGGCCTTAGGAAGCATCAAAACGAACAAAGTTAGTGGAGGTGATGGAATTCCAGTTGACCTATTTCAAATCCTAAAAGACGATGCTGTGAAAGTGCTGCACTAAATATGCCAGCAAATTTGGAAAACTCAGCAGTGAGCACAGGACTGGAAAAGGTCAATTTTCATTCCAATCCCGAAGAATTCAGGATGTTCATTTCAGTCTCTCAGTCATGTCCGATTTTTTGTGACCTCATGGACTGCAACATGCCAGGCCATCACCAACACTCAGAGCTTACTCAAACTCATGTCCACTGAGTCAGTGATGCCATCCAACCGTCTCATCCTCTGTCATCCCCTTCTCCTCTTGCCTTCAATCTTTCCCAGCATCAAGGTCTTTTCAAATGAGTCAGTTTTTCACATTAGGTGGCCAAAGTACTGGAGTTTCAGCTTCAGCATCAGTCCTTCCAATAAATATTCAGGACTGATTTTCTTTAGGATAGACTGGTTGGATCTCCTTACAGTCCAAGGGACTCTCAATAGTCTTCTCTAGCACCACAGTTCAAAAGCATCAATTCTTCAGTGCTCAGCTTTCTTTATAGTCCAGCTCTCACATCCATACATGACTACATGACATCCCAAAGAAGGGCAATGACAAAGAATGTTCAGACTACCACACAATTGCACTCATTTCACTTGTTAGCAGAGTAATGCTCAAAATTCTCCAAATCAGGATTCAGTAGTACATGAACCAAGAACTTCCAGCTGTTAAAGCTGGATTTAGAAAAAGCAGAGGAACCAGAGTTCAAATTGCCAAATCTGTCAGATCATAGAAAGAGCAAAAGAATTCCAGAAAAACATCTACTTCTGTTTTGTTGACTACACTAAATTCTTTGACTGTGTGGATTACAACAAACAGTGGAAAATTCTAAAAGAGATGGGAATACCAGACCACCTGACCTGCCTCCTGAGAAACCTGTATGTAGGTCAAGAAGCAATAGTTAGAACCAGACATAGAATAACAGACAGGTTCCAAATTGGGAAAGGAGTATGTCAAGGCTGTATATTGTCACCCTGCTTATTTAACTTATATGCATAGTATATCATGCAAAAAGCTGGGCTAGATGAAGCACAATCTGGAAACAAGATTGCTGGGAGAAATATCAATACTCTCAGATATGCAGATGACACCACACTTACGGCAGAAAGCGAAAAGGAACTAAAGAGTCTCTTGAGGAAGATGAAAGAGGAGAGTGAAAAAGCTGGCTTAAAACTCAACATTCAAAAAACGAAGATCAAGGAATCCAGTTCCCTCACTTCATGGCAAATAGATGGGTACAGTGACAGATTTTATTTTCTTGGACTCCAAAATCACTGCAGATGGTGACTGCAGCCATGAAATTAAAAGATGCTTGCTCTTTGGAAGAAAAACTATGACAAACCTAGACAGCATATTAAAAAGCAGAGACATCACTTTGCTGACAAAGGTCTGCATAGTCAAAGCCATAGTTTTTCCAGTAGCCATGTATGGATGTGAGAGTTGGACCATAAAGAAGGCTGAACACCAAAGAACTGATGCTTTTGAGCTGTGGTGTTGGAGAAGTCCCTTTACAGTCCCTTGGACCACAAGGAGATCAAACCACTCAATCCTAATGGAAATCAGTCCTGAATATTCATTGGAAGGACTGATGCTAAAACTAAAGCTCAAATACCTTTGCCACCAGATGTGAAGAGCTGACTTATTAAAAAAAAGACCCTGATGCTGGGAAAGATTGAAGGCAGGAGAAGGGGATGACAGAAGATGAGATGTTTGGATGGCATCACCGACTCAATGGATATGAGTTTGAGCAAGCTCCAGGAGATGGTGAAGGACAGGGAAGCCTGGTTTGCTGCAGTCCATGGGGTCTCAAAGAGTCAGACACAACTGAGCAACTGAACAACAACAAATACAGCTTTAATTGTCTAAAAACATACTCTACTTAATTTTAATTCTTTGAAATTTGTCAAGACTTGCTTATGGGTCAACATAAGACTTGCTTTATGGGTCAACACATGGTCCCTTTTGGGTAAAAGTTTCATGTTCTGCTGGGAAAATACTATGTATTCCTCAGTTTATGGGTGTAGTTTCTACAAACAGCAATTTTGTCAAATTAAATGACTATGTTGTTCAAATCTTTTCTATTCTGTCATTACTTTAAAAAATCTGCTTTTTCTATTAAGTACTAAAAAAATATGTTAAAAGCACCAACTGTATCAATTTTCCTTTTTATATTTTGAAGTTGTTTTAATAGGTAAATACAAATGTTTGCTTTTTTCTTACATTTCTTTGGGTAAAACTTTCAGTACGATGTTAACTGAAAGTGGCAAGAGCAGCATCCCTGTCTTGGTCCATAATTACTCAAGGAAAAAGTTTTTAATATTTCACTATTAAATTTGATGTTTGTATAAGTATTTTGTGAAGTACTTTTTCAGTTACTCAAGTTCCTTGCTATTCCTAGTTGGCTAAGGTATTTTTTTTAAAAAAAAACATCATGACTAGAAGATAAACTTTATCAAGCAAATTTCTTTATCTCATAAGATCATATAATTTTGTTTTTTCTATTGCTGTGATAAATTATATTAATTAATTTTTAATATCATATCATCCTCAATACCCCAATAATAGAATAAACTCTATTATGGTGTGTACCTTTTTATATAGTGATTAATTTTCATTTGCTAATATTTTCTTTAGGATTTCTGTCTATATTCTGTATTTTTGTTCTCAGAATTTTTGTCTATGATCTGCATTTTTTTTCTTAGTAATATATTTATCAGATTCTTGAAACAACATTATGCTGGCCCATAAAGAATTTAGAACAATGCACCAGTTTTTAAATCTCTAAAAGGGTTTTGTGAGATTCTTTTTCTTTTTTAAAACACTTGGAAAAATTAAGCAATGAAGCCATCTGAACCTGTGAGTTTTCTTTTGGGGTAGGATTTTAAAAACTGATTTAATTTATTTAGTAGATATAGGAGTTTTTTAGTATATTACTTTTTCCTTGGTCAGATTTGACAGGTTGCATTTATCAAGAAATCTAGTTCATCTAAACTGTCCAATTTTGACATAAAATTGTTTGTAATAGTCTTTTGCCATCTTTTAAAATATCTGAATATCTAAAATGATATCCTCTTTTATAACTCTATCAATATTTTTGCAAGGTCTCTTATTTTTATTGATCAGTTTTCTTAGTGGGTTATTAATGGCATTAATTTCTGCAAAGAATCAGGGTTTAGATCAAATGATTTTCTTTACCCTGTGTATGGTTTCTACTTTATTGATTTCTGCTCTTATCTTTATTACTTTTTTCTTTCATTTCCCTTGTATTAAATGTGTTGTTTTGTTTTCAAGCATCGTAAAATAGAAACTTAGAACATTAATTCTGAACCTAACTTTCTATCACATATATCCATTTAGCCCTATCAGCAGCCCTATTCCTATTAGCACTGCTTTAGATGTATTTTACAAGATTTTATATAACATTTATTTGTTATCTTTCACTTAAAAAATACCTTCTTACTTCATTTTTATTTCTTCTTTATTCCTAAAAGTATTTTAAAACGTACAGTGTAATTTCCAAGTTGTTATAGAATTCATGTTGTTTTTTTTGTGGTTGACTTAGGTATTAATTTACTTGTGACCAGAGAAACTATTTTGAATGATTTCAAACCTTTGAAATATCTTAAAGTTTACCTTATAACCTAGAATATAATCAATTTTAGTAAAAGCTAAGTATTCACTAAAATGTGTTATATTTTAGAATGAGTAAGCTGTCATTGTTAAGCACAATGCTCTCTATGTGTTTTCTATGTGTCCTTTATGTCAGGTTTGTAATTATTTTCAAATCTTCTATACCTTTACCGAGTTTATCTTTGTTTGCTTATTCTATCCTGTGTTGAGAAAGGTTTTGAAGTTTCTCTTTGTGATTATAAATTTATCTCATTTGAATTCTGTTCATTATTGTTTTGCGTATTTTGAAGTTATACTATTAGGTACTTAAAATTTGAATTATTGTAACATATTGGTGAATTTATCTCTTTATCATTGTAAACCGTCTGTCATTGTCTCTAGCAATGCTTTTGTCCATAAAACTTTCATCTGATATTAGTGTTTTAACACTGGATTTTTTAGTTACTGTATATATTTTTTCATTGTTTTACTTTGAGTCAGTCTATGTACTTGTATTATAATATACATCTTGTCAGTAGTATACTGTTGAGGTTTTTTTAATCACTCTAACAATATTATCCTTTAATTGGAGTAGTCAGTCCATTTACATTTAATGTAACTAATATTTTTAATTAGTATGTTTAATGAAATTAAATACTAAATGTAGTTAAATTTAATTCCACAGTTACTATCTATTTTCTATTTGACTCACTTATCTTATGTTCCTTTTAATTTTTCTTGCTATTTTTTAATTAATCAAAATGTTTTATTATCCCATCATTCCCCCAAAAGTGGTTCACTATATATTTCTTACTTTATTTTTTTAGTAGAGATTATTGCATATACCATTAATTATCATAATCAAATATAATTTATCACTTTTAACTACTTCTCCAGTATTTTTAGAACCTTATAGCATGTTAACTCATTTCTTCTGCTCTTGCCTTTTGCATTAGTTTTCATATAAATTCTAATCTTGCATGTGTATTTTTAACCCTATAGAATGTTACTGTCTTTTGTAAAGTTAGTATTTATTTGTCCACACAACTTCTCTTTTCATTGTTCTTTTTTTGTTTTTGTTCTGTATTTCTGTACTCTCATGTTATTTGTTTTAGTGGAGACTGCTGGTGGCAAATTGTTTATTTTTCTCTTAAATATATTTACCCTTCACTTTTGAAGAAAACTTTTGCTGAATACAAATATAGTACAGGTTCCTGTTATTCTCTTTGGGTACTTTTAAGCTACCATACCATTGTCTTCTAGATGTCACTATTTCTGTTAAGAGGTCAGTTGCCAACAGTTTTGTTATTCTTCCATTTATATCATTTCTTCCATTTTGTTATTCCTTTTCTGTCATTCTTTAAAATATTAAAAAAATTTTTTTCCAGTGGTTATACTATGATATGTATAATTGTGGGGTTTCATGCCTATTTTATTTCATCCTATTTGGAGTCTGTAGACTGTCTTCAGTCTGTGGGTTAATGTCTTTCATCAACTTAGAAAAATTCTTGACGTTATCTAGTATGTCTTCCAATATTCTCTTGCTTCATTCTCCTTTCTTTCTGGCACAGCAATTATGTGTGCATTCTATCTTTTGATTGTGTCCCAGATTTTGCTTACATTCTTTTCACTATTTTCCATTCTTCCTCCTTATCCCATGTTTCAAATAAAGAAATTATTCATCTCTTCAGTTACTTTATCTGTTTCCCCTCTATTTAAGTCTGCATAATAATGAGGTCTTCACGTCATCTCCAGCATATGGATAACCTACATGTCTGCTGTTTCTATTCCTGCCCTGACCCTGAAACTTGATTTTGAGTTTTGTGTTTTATGGTCTCACGTTCTTGTATGCTTGCTTTATAATTTTTTATTTTAAGTGAGTTCTGGATATTATATATTTTTAAAAAATACAAAATCTTTACATTTTTAATGATGCTACCTTTCTCCAGAGAAGGCTTAATTTTATTCTGTGGTGAGCAGATACAGTAAAAACCAATAAATCACGAAGATTCAATTGGGGTTTGAGATGTTTTCAGGTTGTTCCAGGCTTCTTGATTGTTATCTATTCTTGGTTTGTATTCATACCTAAGACATACCCTTCTGTCATCTTAACCAAAATTCTTATGTATATTCCAGTTTTCCTTCTACTTGGCAGACCCTTAAGTCCCATTTTTCTCTTTCTGTCTTAGCTCAGGCTGCCATAAAAAATACCGTAGACCAGGTGGCTTAAACAACAGAATTTTATTTTCTCACTATGTGGAGGCTGGACATCTGAGATTAGGATACCAGCATGGTTGGGTTGAAGCGAGGGCTTCTTGACTTACAAGATATCTACCTTCCTTCTGCAACCTCACATGGCCTTTCCTCAATGCATCACAGAAATATTTCTTCCTCTCTCTTCCTCTTCTTATGAGACCACTAATTCCATCATGAGGGCCCTGCTCTTCTGACTTAATCTAACCTGAATGACCTCTCAAAGTCTCCATTTTCACTTACCATCACATTTGGAGTAAGGGCTGCGGCATACAAATTTTTGAGGAGACACAAACTTGAGGAGATAAGTCTTCGGTGCTCCCCAACTTCCAGATGCTCTGATAGCACTTTAGCCTCTGAGCAGCTGCTCCATGTTTGGTTTCAAAACTGTATATTTACTCTTTAATTATATTTTATTGAATGTCATATAGATTAAAAAGGGAGGCTAAAAAATAACTTTAGACTAAAATAGGGAAGGAAGTTTTCAATACACTCACCTCATGTAGCTTTTAGAAAACAAGAGAAAAATTGGAAATAAGGTAGCTGTGCTTAGATGAGCACAGATTTTTGGAGTCCAGGGCCTTATTTTACATTAGTATTACCCTGTTTCTGTACCACCAGGGTACTATGCTAAAAATAGATAGATGATAGATAGATAGCTAGAGTAAAGAGAGATATGAACTGAAGCTTAAAAGAAGTATATTTCAAATTTCTACCCGTTATCCCACCAGGAATGGAAACTTACCAAACTTTCAAGAAACCTCTTTATTAGCCAATTAATTAGCACATTAATTAGGTGTCAAACTATTCTCAGTATACTATCAGAGAATTCCAACATATGTACAATCCAAATACGCAGTCTATAAGTAATGATTCCTGCTGTTTTATTTTTGCTAATGTGAATTTCATGTGTTACTATGCTAATTCTCATTAGACTTTAATAAATTACTGTCACCTATACAGCATTAAGATAATTTCTGATTGACAGTAAGTAGCAGGATCAAAACTACTTAGGACTTGACTAGTGCTTTACATAGATTCATCCTTACTTGGCAAGTATTATCTTGTTCTCTATTAACAAGTGGGAAAATAGAGACAAAGAAAGATTAATCTGGAGAGAAGAATTAGTAGTAGTAGTTTAAAGCAGAAATTTGCATGGATAATTATCCTACTCTTGAATGTACTTCCTGGGCAAAAACTAAATCAAACCATCAAGTCAACCAATCAATGAAGTAAATAAACAAACAAAATAGCTCATCTTATTAACACTTTACAGATCTTTTTTTAACACTTAACAGAGAGAGACTGGAAAAAATGTTATTCATAAGATGCAGACTATTTTCATTTTCCAGGGAACTGAGGCTTGAACTTCCAGGGAGATCTGGTCTCCTTAGTTGTGGGGAGTGGGGTACCTGGGGAATCTGCCACTGGACAGGGCAAATATCCATGCGTCATTATTGGGAACACTTTTTGTATGCAATATAGTGACCTAAGCACAGATGCTTCAGATTGAGAAATTAAGGTTCTGGTTAGTATATAAACAGGATTAATTTTTTTGCAGATCTTTGTCATTCCAGATTGTGCTAGTTTGCTTAATGCTTATATATTATTTATGGATCCTGATAGATCTGAATGTTGTTATTCAAACTGTCGCTCATAAGAGATCAGGATAAATCTCTATAAGACTTATATGTTTGTCTGGTCATAACCATATACTGGAACATAGTCTTGACATGAAAATGTTCAGTTCAGTCTTTCAGTCGTGTCTAACTCTTTGTACCCCATGGACTGCAGCACACCAGGCCTCCCTGTCCGTCAACAACTCCCAGAGCCTACTCAAACTCATGTCCATTGAGTCGGCAATGCCATCCAATCATTTCACCCTCTGTTGTCCCCTTCTCCTCCAGCCTTCAATCTTTCCTAACATCAGGGTCTTTTCAAATGAG